>NC_090408.1:41857175-42461550 GCF_036365525.1 Heterodontus francisci | reverse complement strand
CTTACATAATCTTAAAGACCTTCATCTATCTCTTCCAGAAACACAGGAGTTCATTTTTCTCAGGCGTTGTTTGTGGGATGATGCTGTGCTCAAACAGCCGTTGCACTGGATTACATAAAGACAGTCACTGCACTTGAGAGTAAGCCATCGTCTGTCAATCACTGAGATATTTTTGAGCTGGGATAAAGCTCTGTATTAAATGGAAGTCTTTTTTTCTGATAGGTGCACGTGTTGAAGGGCTGTGAGTACAGGTTTATGTAAGCTCATTATTTATGGACGCATCATGTTCAACAGAAGCTGCGACAATGGCTTCACTGCAGAGAACATTAATTTCTCTTGTGTAGCTCAGGTTTGCTGGAGATAATTTAATTTGTAAACCATTAGAATCAATTTCTCTCTCAATTGAGGCACCACAATTCACAATTGAAATGCGGAGCATTCATTAATAAAAATTCTCTTTGTAAACTAAGGTATAACCCTAATAAACCAGAACACTATTTACTTATGTTCTAATTTTGATTTTAGAGACCAAATTGTATTTTTTTAATTACTGTCATTTTTTGAACATGATTGGTTTCCCGAGTAGAATGTGCCTATTTGTTCAAAAAAACCTAGGTCTGTTGTTTTCCACCTTCCAAGCAACACACAAAACTTCTTCAACCTTCCACTGTCTTAATAGATTTCCCGTATTAATGGACATGATTCCTTCAAAGTGGAAAGCTCTCTGAGTATAGCTGGAAAAGAAATAGTGACTTGTGCCTCATGCTTTGTCTATCATTGAACTGGATCTCAGTCAGGGGGGTCTACTGTCACAAGCTCACACAATGGGAAAACACCAGAAAAACCCAGCCCATCCTCAGAAACTCTCTGTCCTCTTACTAGTGTCTCTCATTCACGCCACTGTGCTGTCTTTCATACCAGAGCATTGTTTCAGCTGGGCTGCTGGTGGGATGGAGTCCACCTCAATTATTTTGCTGATTGCTGTAACATAGAGCCATGATTCTCACTTTTATATCTGGCTATCAAGCTTTCTCCAGTGACTGTGCAAAGTCTGTACTGACTCTGACACACTCCTAAGCACTTGAATCCACATTCCTACACACAACCTTTCACACACTCCTATACACTTTTTCACATTCCTACAAACTCCTACAAACACTCCTACATACGCACTTACACACACTCTTCCACACACTCACTCACACACACTATTATATACACTCACACTTTGTCACACTCTCTGTCAGACTCTCTCTCACACGCTTTGACACACACACAGATGGAACAGGCTTGATATACTGTGTAGCATTTCCTCACCCGAGACCTGCTCATGTTCCTTAGTCACAGATTTCAACTGCCCTTTTGATGAACTCTCAGCTTCCCAACTGATGATGAATCAACTCTCCGTTTCAGTTAGATCTTAGAAAAAGGTAGCGAGAGAGAATCTGAAGATATGGACGTGACCTCTCACCTCTAGGACATGACCTCAAGTCCACTCTGAACTATTAGGCAGGAGGTCTCTGCTCTTTGACTGCTGTTAGTGCCCTACCTGAGGGAATGAAGCCACAGCATAAAGCTAGAGTTGCCAACCATTTATGGGCGGCACAGTGGTTAGCACTGCAACCTCACAGCTCTAGCGACCTGGGTTTGGTTCTGGGTACTGCCTGTGTGGAGTTTGCAAGTTCTCCCTGTGACTGTGTGGGTTTCCTTTGGGTGCTCTGGTTTCCTCCCACGTGCCAAAGACTTGTAGGTTGATATGTAAATTGGTCATTGTAAAAAAAATTGCTTCTAGTGTAGTAGGAGGAAGGTGGGGATGTAAGAGGGGCAAAATGGGATTGATGTAGGATTAGTATAAGTTGATGGTTGGCACAGACTCAGTGGTTGAAGGGCCTGTTTCAGTGCTTAGCTCTCTAAGACCCTCCAGGAATTGAAGATTAATCCTGGGACACTGATGTGAGCAAAAACCCAGGAGAAAAATCAGAGAGACAGTAAATAAATTAAGCATTTTTTTCATTTTCTTTGAATACGTTTGTTAGTTATAAATATATTGCCTCTAAGGGGTAAAGGTTAACAGTTAAGAATCATCCAATCAGGTGCTGGAGATTCTGTTCCCTTTCCAATTGGCTGTGGGAAGACAGGATGCTACAATGATGGATGTACTGGGTGACCAGTGGCAGGAGGGTGAGGTGGGGCTGTTGGAGTTGCGAGGTCATGTGATGAAACCTCCAGGAATATATCCAACCAGAGTTGGCAACCCAGCATAATGCTGCCCTGATGTGTGAGATGGAGAAATGTGAAGTTGGTGCAGTTGGACATGACTCTTTGGGTGGGGTGAGATTAGGGTTTGAGGTTGGGGTTGGGGAACTCTAGGCCGGGACTTCATTTTCTATCTAAATGGGTGTACCTGACCTAAGAATATTTCAGTCCAGAAATAGAAAGTGTTCCATTCTCTCACAAATATCACTCACACACAAAAAGTGCTTATTTCAAGCCCACCTCACACCCAACGCTCATTATATTGTGCTCGTCTCCGTGACAGAATGAATAGTCTCCTGTCATTAATTGCATAATAAAATCTATTCATTACCTATTATATTAATGAAAAGAACTGTTACCATGGAGACCCTGAAAACTGCACAACCTCCATTGTTCAAACTGTAATTGAATTTCACGTTTTTGGTAATTTGGATGCGGTAGGGAATATGGGATTAATGTAGGATTTAGTATAAATGGGTGGTTGATGATCGGCACAGACTCGGTGGGCCGAAGGGCCTGTTTCAGTGCTGTATCTCTCTATGACTGTATGACTCTAAGGACTATCTCTTGGCCAGGGAGTCATGTAAAACATCAAGAGATGGGATTATGATGGTGGCAGAAAAAACATTAAAAACTGTAATAGGATGGTGGGTGGCACAGAAGGAGATGAACATCAACATGCTGCTTCTCAGCGAAGATTTTCTTAGAGGTTGGCTCGGGGAGCTGTTAAATGACACATTACACTAACAGTTTGGTCTTTTACCTCTTGCACCCTGGCCCATGATCGTTTATTTAGTTCACTCAATAGAAAAAGATTCCAATGAAGAAGAACCAAAAAAAAATTAACTAGTCACGTTTCCCATTGGCCAATCTTGCTCCAATGAACTTTGCCCTTTAACCCCAGTTTAATCTACACATTTTAAAATGCATTAATTCTCAGGATGCGGGCACCACTGGCAGGGTCAGCATTCATTTGGCCCTCCCTAGTTGTCCTGGGATATAATTGAGTGGCTTGCTGGGCTATTTCAGAGGCCACTTATGAGTCAACCACATTGGTGAGGGACTGAAGTCACATATTGGTCCAAACCGGGTAAGGACGGCAGGTTTCCTCCCTAAGGGACATGAATGAACCAGTTGAGTTTTAATGACAATCCAACAGCTTCACTGTCACTTTACTGAAAGCAGCTTTTTATTCCCAGAACTTTAAACTGAATTCAAATTCTCAAATTGTCATTGTGGGATTTAAACTCAAGTTTACCACTATTAATCTAGGCTTCTGGATTACTAGTTCCAGTCACATAACCAGTACACCGCTTGATCCCCTGGGAGATTGACTATCTGAAGGGAGAGGAAGAGGAGAAAAGAGGCTAAAGTTCAGAAAGCAAAATGGCCAAAAACACAACAGTTAGCAATTAATCTAACAAGCCAGTGAATCTGTCTCTCTTTTTATTGATGTCCAAGTGTTGCAGTATCTGCCTCACTCCATCTAAACCAGGAGTAAGATTCTGTATAGGAGGAAAAAATCAATTCAGCTGTAATGAAATAACTATTGACACAGAACCTGCACCTTGTGCTCTGTTTAATATTTCAGCAATCGTTTAAACTGAAGCTCACTGTGACAAGAAATCTATGTAGCTTTCTCACAAAGCTTTGACACATGAAACTCTTTCTTACTTCATTCAGATTGAGTGCAAAGATTAGTACAAAATGCGAAAAGAGAAATATAAAAATGGACAGAAGCAAAAGTGTCAGGGTATCTGAGTTGATCAGAATAGTAGGATTGCAATTTTGATTTATGGTCTGCCCTGAGTTTCCAAACGTTGCCAAGGGAGGGAGAAATCCTCCAATTTATGCTGCAGTTGACGTAGAATCTTACAGCACAGGAAGAGGCCATTTGGCCCATCGAGCCCATGCTGCCTCTTTGAAAGAGCTATCCAGTTAGTCCCACCCCTTTGCTCTTTCACAATATCCCTGTTAATATCTCCCCTTCAAGTATTTCTCCAATTCCCATTTTGAAAGTTATTGAACCTGCTTCCACCGCCCTTTCAGACAGTGCATCCAGACCACAACAACTCACTGCGTAAAGAAATTTCTCCTCACCTCCCCCCTCGGTTCTTTTGCCAACCAACTTCAATCTGTGTCCTCTGGTTAATGACACTTCTACCACTGGACTGGTTTCTCTTTATTTACTCTTATTTTTATTTTATTTAGAGATACAGCACTGAAACAGGCCCTTCGGCCCACCGAGTCTGTGCCGACCATCAACCACCCATTTATACTAATCCTACACTAATCCCATATTCCTACCACATCCCCTTCTGTCCCTATATTCTCCTACCACCTGCCTATACTAGGTGCAATTTTATAATGGCCAATTTACCTATCAACCTGCAAGTCTTTTGGTGGTGGGAGGAAACCGGAGCACCCAGAGGAAACCCACGCAGACACAGGGAGAACTTGCAAACTCCACACAGGCAGTACCCAATATCACCCCTTTTTTTTATTATTGTTTTTCTATCCCCATGGTGTTAAAAATGGAGTTAAGACAAAGTGTGGTGTTCAGCTGAGGTTAGAGGATGACGGTAGATTGGCCCTGGGCAAGTAGATGTGAGTCAGTGCCCATTTTAAAGTTACGCAGTTTAGTATTTCCATCATAAATTCCTATGTCTACATTTGTAATGGAATTTGTCTACATAAACTGGTCAAGCTGGAATTACACCCTCCCGGCAGTGGTGGTGCTGCAGTGTCCCCCACTGGCAGGAGGGTGTAATTACAGCGTGACAAGTTTACGTAGACAAATTCCATTATAAATATGGACTTAGGAATTTCAACAGAAAAGATGACAGGTGTAAGATTTTTAATATATTATAGATTTTCCCCCCAAACAAACAAATTTCTCTGCAGCACCTGTGGAAGAGCCTGTCACTCCAGAATTGGCCTGTATAGCCACTCCAGGCGCTGCTTCACAAACCACTGACCACCTCCAGGCGCGTATCCATTGTCTCTCGAGATAAGGAGGCCCAAAAAGAAGGAATTTCAACAGAAAAGATGACAGGTGTAAGATTTTTAATATATTATAGATTTTCCAGATTAACTCTGGATCTAAACTTATAATTTTTGTGGTTAAAATTTTTATAATTTTTCCTCTCTCGGCATCTGGAGTTAGAATCATTTAAATCATCTTCATACAGTGCTCAACAATGTGCTTCAATTCCAGCATCAAGCAGCAATCTCACTGCTCTAGGAGAATTTCTTTCTCATTCCACACCAGACACATTGCTGATACTTCCTACTGGTCACAGGCCAGTAGGAACTGGTTTGGAAGCTACTCCAATTCATTCTGCTCCAGACTTTCACAGGCAGCAGAGCAAAGAGACATCAGCACAGATTGATCCCAGATCCTGGATTCCAGATGTAAATCAATGACCTGGCCGATCAGCTCCCCTTCACCAATCGACTTGGATCAAACAAGATGAACGGGCTACAGTGGGTGATATTTTTTGCATTAATAGAATCTCTGGCTTATGGATGATGAATCTAAAGTGCCTCTTGTATCAACTTCATAGCTTATGGTGGTTGATTGTACTCAAGTGTACTGATCCTTGTAATTCACTGGCGGATTTCAATCATTCAGATCATATGTCTTGCTGCAATTATACAGGGCCTTGGTGAGGCCACATCTGGAATATTGTGTGCAGTTTTGGTCTTCTTATCTGAGGAAGGATGTTCTTGCTATATCGGGAGTGCAGCAAAGGTTTACCAGACTTATTCCTGGGATGGTGGGACTGACGTATGAGGAGAGATTGAGTCGGTTAGGATTATATTCACTGGAGTTCAGAAGAATGAGGGGGGATCTCATAGAAACCTATAAAATTCTAACAGGACTTGACAGGGTAGATGCAGGAAGGATGTTCCCGATGGTGGGCGAGTCCAGAATCAGGAGTCATAGTCTAAGGATACGGGGTAAACCTTTCAGGACTGAGATGAGGAGAAATTTCTTCACCCAGCGAGTGGTGAGCCTGTGGAATTCGCTACCACAGAAATCAGTTGAGGTCAAAGCATTGTATGTTTTCAGGAAGGAGTTAGATATAGCTCTTGGGTCTAAAGGGATCAAAGGGTATGGGGTGAAAGCGGGAACAGGTTACTGAGTTGGATGATCAGCCATGATCATAATGAATGGCGCAGCAGGCTCGAAGGGCCGAATGGCCTACTCCTGCTCCTATTTTCTATGTTTCTATATACAAAGGCTTAGGGTTTGTGAGAAGCACATAGTAAGCACTGACTAGAGAAGTTTTCCATTTACCTGAAATGTGTATAGAATGGCAGATTATATAACTGTATGATTTGTTTATGAATAAACCAACATACATTTTTAATGCAAGCTGATTTAAAGGACAGAGGCATCAGATACCCTGTGGTGTACAAGGCTCCCCAATTGCCAGTCTTATTCAGTGTCACAGTTATTGCAGTTTGTTTTTTAAAAAAATCAAACGTGACTTTTATTTCTATTTCCTTTCAATGAATACAATTCATAGAGTAATACACTAATTACAGCAGAGAAACAGGCCATTCAGCCCATCTATGCTGGTGTTTATGCTCCACATGAGCCACCTCCCACCCTTCTTTTTCTCACCCTATCAATGTATCCTTCTATTCCTTTCTCTCTCGTATACTTATCTACATAATAACACAAGAATTAGGAGTCTGCTCCACCATTCAGCTGATCTTCTACATCCACT
Source organism: Heterodontus francisci (assembly GCF_036365525.1). Lineage (NCBI taxonomy): Eukaryota > Metazoa > Chordata > Chondrichthyes > Heterodontiformes > Heterodontidae > Heterodontus > Heterodontus francisci. The sequence continues at coordinate 42,454,555 of NC_090408.1, read as the reverse complement.
GTACTCATATCTCATAATTCCCTTAGTATTCAAAAATCTTTCGATCTCTGTCTTGAATATACTCAATGACTGGGCATCCACAGCTCTCTGGGGTAGAGAATTCCAAAGATTCACAATCCACTAGGTGAACAAATCTCAGTCCTAATGGCCGACCCCATTCTGAGACTGTAACTCCTAGTTCTAGACTTTCAGACAGGGGAAACTGCCTCCCAGTATTTACCCTTAAGAATTTTATACGTTTCAATTCGCTTATGCAGCTTCCCTTAAATGTATCAGTGCTACTCGCTTCAACCATTCCCTGTGGTAGCGAGTTCCACATTCTCACCATTCCCTGGGTAAAGAAGTTTCTCCTGAATTCCCTATTGGATTTATTAGTAACTATGTTATGCTTATGGCCCTTAGTTTTGGTCTCACACACAAGTGGAGACATCTTCTCAATGCCTACCCTATCAAAACCTTTCATCATTTTAAAGAGCTCAATCAGTCACCACTCCATCTTCAGATCTGCTATAAGCCTTTGAAAGGAACTGAACGAGCCACTGAGTGGGAAACATCTCAGCTTGGGAGGGGCAGATATAAATGTTGCTATCACTCTCTGTGCTTTCCTGGATCACCTTCAGGGACGTCAAATTTATTTTGCCGCTTCTAGAATGTTATGTGACTGGGGTTTTGTTAATGGTCCATGTAAACTGTGCCATGCCTGTTGGTCTTGTCCTGTCCTTACTTTTGAGTGTTTATAAATACTGAGGGAGTGCTGCACCGTTGGAGGTGCCGTCTTTTGGATGAGACGTTAAACCATGGCCCATCTGCCCTCTCAAGATCCCTTGGCACTATTTTAAAGAAGAGCAGGGGAGTTCTCCCCATGTCCTGGTCAATATATATACCTCAATCAACATCACAAAAAACCAATTATCTGATCATTTATCTCATTGCTGTTTGTGGGAGCTTGCTGTGCACAAATTGGCTGCTGCTTTCCCTACATTACAACAGTGACTACACTTCAAAAATACCTCATTGGCTGTAAAGCATGTTGGAACGTCCTGAGGTTGTGAAAGACGCTATAGAAATGCAAGTCTTTTTTTTTTAAATAATGTAACATTTCCTATTTCTGCCTCATGGTAAAAGAATATGCTTGCAATTCTACTGGAGGTAGAAATGACGGAAAATTTTGCCCAATGTTTATGGAGTCAGTAACACACAGGGAAATCCCTCCTCCTACTGCAGATCAGCATCTGAACAGCTGAAAAACAAAACCCTGGCTAATTTGGGACACACGCTGGCACGTTGTAATATTGTTTATGGTAAAAATGCAGAAACAAGTTTCTCTGATGGTAATCACACAGATCGACGAAGGTGAAGGACAGAGTCACACTGGTACAGTAGGAGTGCTATTTTGAAGCTAGGTTTGAAACAGCTCAGCTTGAGATTGATGTTAGTAATGATGGTGCATTAACATTACCAATTTTTCTATCTGTCGTTTTAACAAAGACACTAACCGGTTTAAAATAAACAGGTTAACAATTCCAGCAGAGAAAAAGCAAGACCTGAATTTTATCACAGCTCTCAGAAACGTCTTAAACTGCTTCACACAACAAATGAATTGGAGGTGCAGTGACTGTTGTTATGTAAGCAAATGTAGCAGCCATTTTTCACACAGCAAGAGTATACAAACAGCAATGAGGTGAATGGCAGGTTAATCTGTTGAAATGGTTGGACAGAGGAGTTTCACACATACATTAATGTATTCATTACTAATATCGCATGGCACAATTTGAACCCCTTGTATCCTCTCTGTGTATTACCAGACTGAGAGCTTCTGCTCAGACACTGGGTATAAAGGGAATTTAAACAGTATTCAGTTGGGGGTCATTGGTTCAACTCCCCAGCTCTGCAAGATTCAGATCTTTTAATGCCATTAACAAGGTGTATTCAGCTACCCCCAATGCAGCATCCTTGATAAGAAAATACAATGTAAATGAACCAATTCCCAGCTCAGAGGTGACAAGAAAGTCCCAGCCTGAGGCTTACCATGCTATTCAACTTGGAGGGTATCACATTTGATCCCAAATTTGACCTCACCTGATGCCCACACTCTCCAGCAAAGGTCAAGATGGCAAACCGAGGTTGATTAGTTTTGTTCCCCTCACTAACTCACAGGTACTTAGGCCAATGTTAGTGGCAATCCTGTTGCCCCATCAGGAGCTAATGCTCTCATTCCCATGGCACTCTGTCTATTATTAATGTTTTGGCAAAAATCCACCTTTAAAATAAAAACAAGAAACGCTGGAAATCCTCAGCAGGTCTGGCAGCATCTGTGGAGAGAGAAGCAGAGTTAACGTTTCAGGTCTGTGACCCTTCTTCAAAACTCCACCTTTAAAATAGTTTCGCACTGTTAGAGGATCAATATCCTTACAATCTACTCTTCAAAATAATCCGATTCGCATCATTAATGTCAAGCATTATGATCAATAATTAACAGTAGCACTTACAAAGAAAACTTGCGAGTTTTAGTTGGGAATTTCAAACACCGTTATATTCTCAAGCTTGGGTTTTAGGTTGCTTGGATCTTAAGCAAGTTCCAAAGTATCTGTTTCGATATCCACATTTTCACACCTTTATTTCCAACCCTTCTACATGACAAACTGCACGTTTCTTAAGTACTTGATATAATTAGCCCTATCCATCGGCCCTGATCAATAACTTTTGTTTTAGCAATTCTTTTTCCATAGACTCTACTTAACCCTCCTACTTAATTACATTCCCTTTCTCAGGCAGGTCCTTATCTTCAAGAGCTTCCTTCTCATTTTGAGCAATGGGAGATTCTCTGTTCTGTGTTTGAGATAAATCAGTATCGTTCCAACACAATCTCCTGCTCTCCGAAGGATGATGTGCTCCCTGCTGCGGACCTTATTAAATAATTACTGGAATGTCTTCTAATTAGATTTATTGTCTAAACTGACCATAGCTTTAAGGTCCATCTTAACTGGACGGTTCAGTGGTCACTGCATCTAAATTGATTCATAATTCCTTACTAAACAGGCAAAAGCTAAAAACTGACATTACTACGACATAAAGGAAATAGCAATTAGTAAACTGCAAGGTGTGCTGATTAATTGTTTCCTTACAACATAGCAAATAATGATTTGATGTGCATCTTAAATCCTATCATTTATAACAGCTGTCACAGTTAATAACAAGGACCTTCTTGATAATCTTCATGGCAGTAGTTTCACATGGAGTGCCTACAGCTGTAAGAAGAAAATTTATGTTGACTGTGTCAGGTCAAGAAGACACATTGCATTCTAAGACATTCTGGTATCAAAGACTCTGATGAACTGTGATGGACTCACAGGCCAGGCCTGTACAGTGAGAGGGATCCCTGGGGAAAGAAGCTGGTGGGAATCCCAAAAGAATGAGCCAACATGTAAGAACAACAAACTCACTCTACCCATCAACCAGGCGTTTATTCACCAGCGCAGGGGATTGTGGCACCTCATAGCATTCAAACCCACCCCACCAATCACATTAAATATAATTTACTACCATATCACAAATAGAAGACCAGCTTCATCATGAAGACCATCAGGAATGGGAGGAGGTCATTCAGCCCCTCGACGCTGCTCTATTAGATCAGGGCTGATCTGCATCTCAACTGCATTTACCCACCTCTGTTTCACACCCCTTGGTCCCCTTACCCAACAGAAATGTATCTATCCGAGTCTTGAAAGCTCCATATTTCCCCCAGGTTCCACAGCCTTTTGGGGGAGAGAGTTCCAGAATTCTACCACCCAGAGATAGTAACACTCCAGAGTGTAAAACATAACCCAGGATGTAGGATTGTACTGTGCCCAGTTACTGAGGATAAGACTTGAGAAAGAACTGCTTAAGAAAAGACTATTCAGCCTGCTGTGCCTGCTCTGTTTGACAGGGCAATGTGTAATATGTTCCATCTCCCTGATCTCTCTGAGTTACTGAAACTCTCAGAGAGACTAACCACCGCTGCTAGGAAGAGAAAACTCTGAGATCTCTCCCTGAGCCCCAAAGGTAATCAATGAAAACTTCAGGACATCAGTCTAATATTATTCAGTCTTAACCAGTCGTATCCCACAGAAAGCATCCATTTCAATAACATTGGAGCCACAGATCACCACAGGCCCTAAGTTATCCCTGCATCCTACTGTTCCTTTCATAAGAGAGACATAGCTTAAAGTCAGATATATCAATCTATTATTAGGAATTCCAAACAGAGTCCCCCCCACTTAAAACATCCATGTTTAAAATGGGCAGCTGCATGCAACAGGCATAAAGTGATACCTTAATTTCCACTTGCATTGCCTTGAGAGTTCAGCACAGAAATAGGCCATTCGGCCCAACTGATCTGTGCTGGTGTTTATGCTTCACATGAGCCTCCTCGCTCCTTGCTTCATCTCACCCTTAGCATATCCTTCTATTTCTTTCTCCCTCGTATTTATCTAGCTTCCCCCTAATGCATCTATGCTGTTCACCTCAACTACTTCAATCCACATTCTCACAACTCTCTGCGTAAAGAAGTTTCTCCTTAATTCCTTATTAGATTTATTAGTAACTATCTTACATTTATGTATTTATCCAATTTTCTTCTGAAAGTTACTATTGAATCTGCTTCCACCGCCCTTTCAGGCAGCGCGTTCCAGATCACAACAACTCACTGCATAAAACATTTATCTTCCTCTTCCCTCTGCTTCTACTGTCAATTGCCCTACATCGCGTTCCCTCTTTATTGGCCTGCAAGTCACAGTAAACAGTTTCTTCCTATCTACTGTATCAAAACTATTTATAATTTTGAACAGCTTTATTAAATCTCCCATTAACCTCTCTATTCTAAGGAAAATAATTCCAGCCTCTCTAATCTCTCCACATAACTGAAGTCCCTCACCCCTGGTACCATCCTGGTAAATCTCCCTTTAACTTTCTCTGCCAGATGGAGTGCTTACCTAATGGAAAGAGATGCTTTGAAAAAGAGGTTTTATTGTGGCTATTCCAGGAATATCAAATCATTCAAAAAAATACTCAGTGTGGTCAGAGTGCCCTCCTTACAATGAATCACACAGAACAACAACAATATAACTGAGCCCAGTGGGTGGTAATTAGCTTCAATGGTTTAAAGTTAGTTTTCTCAGCTTGAGCTAATAGTTGGAGTGGTGACAATCATTAAAATTCTGCCACTGTAAAACACACCAAGCTCTATTTTTAATGCTGAAAGATTTTTTTTAAATCAGATAAATTAAGCAAGAATTCAGCTCTGTGAGTGAACTCAGGAATAACCAGCCGAGTGCCTGGAAGCTAATTATAAGGTAGTGATCCATTGCACTTGTCATCGTGCGGGCATTCCTCAGCAGCTCATCGTCCCCCAAAGCACCAATATTTCAAATATATCTGTGAATTATTCCTCTGTTGGACTCCTTTGGGGAAAATATTGAAAAAAATTCTGAGGGACAGGATTAATCTCCACTTGGAGAGGCAGGGATTAATCAGGGATAGTCAGCATGGCTTTGTCAGGGGGAGTTCATGTCTAACTAACTTGATTGAATTTTTCGGGGAGGTGACTAGATGTGTCAATGAGGGTAAAGCAGTAGATGTAGTCTACATGGATTTCAGTAAGGCTTTTGATAAGGTCCCACATGGAAGACTGGTTAAGAAGGTAAGAGCCCATGGGATCCAGGGCAATTTGGCAAATTGGATCCAAAATTGGCTTAGTGACAGGAGGCAGAGGGTGATGGTCGAGGGTTGTTTTTGTGAATGGAGGCCTATGACTAGTGGGGTACTGCAGGGATCAGTGCTGGGACCCTTGCTGTTTGGAGTGTACATTAATGATTTAGACGGGAATATAGGAGGTATGATCAGTAAATTCGTAAATGACACAAAAATTGGTGGTGTCGTGAATAGTGAGGAAGAAATCCTTATATTACAGGGAGTTACAGGCAGACCTGATTGAGGCATACAAAATTATGAGGGGCACTGATAGGATAGATAGGAAGAAACTTTTTCCCTTAGCGGAGGGGTCGATAATCAGGGGGCATAGATTTAAGGTAAGGGGCAGGAGGTTTAGAGGGAATTTGAGGAAAAAATTTTCACCCAGAGGGTGGTTGGAATCTGGAACACACTGCCTGAAGGGGTGGTAGAGGCAGGAACCCTCACAACATTTAAGAAGTATTTAGATGACCACTTGAAATGCCATAGCATACAAGGCTGTGGGCCAAGTGCTGGAAAATGGGATTAGAATGGATAGGTGCTTGATGGCCTGCACAGACATGATGGGCCGAAGAGCCTGTTTCTGTGCTGTATAACTCTATGACTTAACTTCTCATGGTAGCTGAGGATGGGTAATAAATGCTTTGGAACATAAGAACAGAAAGAGGCCACACAACCCCTCAATCTGCTCCACCATTCAACTGGACCATGGCTGACTTGTACCTCAATTTCATTTACTGCCTTTGATCCATATCCCTTGATACACTTACCCAAAAAAAATCTATCCAGTTCAGTATTGAAAATTTCAATTGACCCCCCCTCCCCTCCCCCACTAACACCTACAACCTTTTAGGGGAGAGAGTTACAGATTTCCACTGCCTGTTATGCGATAAAATGCTTTCTGATTTCACTCCTAAATATCCTAGATTAGTCAGACATGACCTGCCCTTCACAAATTCATGATGACTTAACCCGAGAACAAATTATAAAAATTTGAACATTAAGTATTTATCCACTAATAGCGATGATGGTAATCCTTATTCTGAAACTTGTATATTTTGCATGCATCATTTTTTTTTAATGTGCTAATGATTGAAGGTGATGTAAGACTTGACCTCTCTGAGTTTGTGGAAGACTCACATTAGGTTGGGATAATTCAGCAATTGAACAAAATAATGTAATTCTGCTCTGACTTTGGTGGAGTTGTTTCAGTACAGTCCCATCTATTCAATGTATAAAAATCACTTCATGTCCTGCAACACTGCTCCTCATTTTACCAATTGTAACAACAACAATTACAATGAGCAACTAAAAGCTGCCACATCAATCAAAATGCTTGGTCAAAGAGCTGGATTATGAGGAACATTTCAAAGGAGGAGAGAGAGGTAGAGAAGTGGAGGGATTTAAGTAAAGAGTTGCAGAGATTTAGGCCTGGACTGCTGAAGGTATGTCTGTCAATGCTGGAGCAAAGGAAAGGGATGGAGATTGCACAAGAGGCCAGAGTTGGATGAACAGAGTGTTCTGGGGGTGTTGTAGGGCTGGAGGAGGTTATGGAGAGACAAGGCCATGAAGAGACTGGAGGTGACGGGTGAGCTATGTAGGTGTGCAAGAACAAGCGTTAGTGGGACTTGATGTGGGATAGCATGAGCCAAAATTCTCAGAGTATGGCAGCATTCCGTGTCTTTGTAACCTTCTGCCCTACAACCCTCTGAAATCTCTGCACTCCTCCAATTCTGGCCTCTTGCGCATCCCCGATTTTGATCACTCCAACATTGACGGCCAAGTCCTCAGCCGCCAAGGACCTAAGCTCTGTAATTCCCTCCCAAGATCTCTCTGCCTCTCTCTCCTTTCTAAGATGCTCCTTAAAATCCAACTCTTTGACCAAGCTTTTGGTCACCTGTCCCAATAGCTGTTATGTTCCTACTCAACTATGAGTAACTGGGGCTATTTTTGATTTCATTTTGAAGTCTGCGGGAACTGGGAGAGGTGTATAACAGGCAGCTGTTCTGAAATAACCCGTTTTAATTATTGCCCAAAGTTAAACTTGTTGTGTGATTGCCTTTAAGAGTGATGTCCCTTTAAGATCTTAGTCTGCTAATGAGCCAAGTACCAGGACGCAGTCATGTGACTCAGAGCCAGAGTCACTCTGCTACTGTAACACCAACAGACAAGTCCTGTAAATAGTTAGCTCTGCATTGTATATACTTGTTAGCTGTTAATAAACCTGTTGCGATCTTCAACAACCTGGACTCCATGCATCTCATTTATGTTGCATCAGACAACATAAAAAGGAACTCATTGCATGGTGGCAGCTGTGGTGAGAAGACAGAATTTAAGATTGAAGACCACAGGGAAAACAGCTTTAAAAACTACATTCCTACAGCTAAAAGAGAGAAAGTTAGAAAAAACACTGGCTCAAACAGCGAAAAATGAAGAAATTACCTCTAGCTGTAGAGGACAGAACACAGAACGACAGTCTGCAAGGAAATCGGGTGAGTTATTGGGCTGACGGTCGAGGGTACTGCTTTTAAAAAAAAGCTTTTATGTCCTTCAGAAGATAGATTTTTGTTCAAAAAGCTCTGAAGGTCTTAAAAATTGATCTTTTGCAAAGCCTCTGTTAAAAAAAACAGAGAAAATCCAACTCCCCTTCCAGGCTGATTGAGGTCGGCGCCATCACAGGAGGCCCCTGACAGTAAAAAGTGTGAGAATCCTCCATTCACTCAGTTCGCAGCTAAAGCTATAAAAAGAAACCCATTAAATCACTCAAGCATAAAGAGCTTTCATTCACTCAGCTATAATTTTTTAAAAACCATAAAACCACTCAAGTGTGAAGAATTGCCAATTGAACGGCTGCATAAACAAACTCTAGCAGAGAAAAAAGTGTACTTGAAATGCCTGTTGTTCAGCTGTGTAAACAACCAGACTAGAGTGCTGGAAGCTAGATAAATAGACAAGCACTGCTAAATACCTGTTGCTGTCAATCAAAGCAGCCAGGAGAGTTTTTATTAAAGGGAAACAGTACAGAGTCATAAAGCAAGTTCTTAAAGCAAGTTTTAAGCAAAGGAATAGCAGAAAGATGGATAGCAAACTTCCTAGCATGAACTGGAAGGCCATTAATATCCTACCTGTTGTTCAAACAACAAATGCAGTTATGCTTCATTGACCAAGTAATTACAGAACCAGAAGAGCAAGCTGTAAAATAATGATAGCAATTGGAAATGAGGGATTACACAGAATCAATACCTCAAGCATATCTGAAGAGGACCAGAAAGATCAGATATGGAAAGTGCTGGAAGATCAACTCAGATTAAGAGTGAATTTTAGAAATCATTGCTTAGAATTGATGTCCTACAGGCAACAGCCACAGGAATCAATCAATCAGTTCATCAGTAGATGCCGTAGCAAGAGCAATGAGTGCAATTTTTCAGAAGTTGAGCTGTCCGACCCAGTAATGGAGTTGGTGATTGTATCAACACCCATTGAAGCATATCTTGGGGAAAAAGAAAGGTCACAGCATTGATGCACTGCTGGAAGATGGCAGGAAATATGAAGCCATTGTAGCTGGAGAACAGCATTTGCAAGCATTAGGTGCAACCAACAGTATCAGCACTATAAACAGGTTGAAAAGAGCAAGCAAGCTCTGTGGTAAGTGTGGTCTGTCCCACTCATGGTGAAATTGTCCTGCATTTTGAGATATGTGCAAAGTGTGCAGTGTAAAAGGACACTGGGCCCACCTATGCAGGAATTCTGGCTCCAAAGACACAGCCAGAAGTCACGGTAGAACACAAGCAAACCGAAAACAGGGCAACAGCAACAAGGAAAATGCCAGAGACCCGCATGAATGCAAGCCGATACATGAGGACCACAGCAAAACTGACCGGAGACAAGACCCAGAGAGAAAAAAAATTCAATCAGAAGACGATCAGGCGTTTCACATTGTGAACCTTACACATCACATTGATGAAGTCCAACAAGTGGAAGCTTTCGTTACTTTTAACATCATGTGCCCAAAGAAAGGTGGCAAACATACACTCAGGGTCAAGATTGACACCGGTGCTAGGGCAAATATCCTACCAATCTGAATCCTCAAAGATATGTACCAGAGTTGTTGGAAATCAATGATACTACCGAAACCTGCCAAGTTATCTGCATACAATGGATCACCCATCCCGTGCAGTGGCACATTAACACTGCAAATGCAGTATGGCAAGTCATCATGGAAACTACAAACGTTCAACCAAGTAGACACAAGTGGACCAGCAGTGGCAGGACTACCAGCATGTAAGGACCTTAACATAACTATCCACAAGAGAATTGCCAAGGTGAAACCTCCAAGGACTGGAATCTGCTCGCAGACGCTGGCCAGCATCAAATTGTGCAGTCTGGAAACCTAGCAACAGCACAACTATGCCACGCCTTCACTTATGCTCTCTAGAGAATCGCCAGCACCACAACGAACCAGAACAGACAGGTATCTCCATGACCAAGTACTCTTCCCCAACAAGTCCTCAACCTGCAGCCCCAAGCCTTCAGATGCGAAGGTGAGGAAATGCAAAGGACACACGATGTCCTGAAGAGGCAGAGGAGTTTTAAGTTGAAGCATTGTCTATTGGCTCTTTGAGATGAAGTCCCAGAGCTTTCCAAGAATGACAAGGCCTCAAAAGTGGTCATTTGGAGAAAAGCAACAGAGTACGTTAGCAGGCTGAAGGCAGAGCATCAGGGAGGGAGAAACTTCAGAAAGAACAGTAACAGATGAGACACAAAGTCCCCGAGCAAGCGTTGTCAAACCATTGAGACGGTATATGGACTTTGGAGCCTCTATACTTGTAACGTTTATAACCTCTATACCTATGAAAATAATTTTGGTGCTATCCAATTTTATGTTTTTGCTTTAAGCATACGGAACTTATCTTTGGAAAGAAGGAGGATGTTGTGTGATTGCCTTTAAGAGTGATGTCCCTTTAAGATCTTAGTATGCAAATGTGCCAAGTACCAGGATGCAGTCATGTGACCCGGAGCCAGAGTTACTCTGCTCTGCCATCTAACACCAGGAGGCAAGTCCTGTAAATAGATAGATCTGCACTGTCCATACTTGTTAGCTGTTAATAGACCTGTTTGAGATCTTCAACAACCTGGACTCCATGCATCAGACAACATAAAAAGCTTCTCATTACAAAATTGGCCCCTGACTGGGCTTTAGAACAGTAGGAGCAAGATTGCAGAAAGAAGGGGAAAGAAAGTTTTATTCCATCCAATGTTTACCCTCTATTTCCTTTCTTGAGGCAATAGGGCTCATGAGCTGATGACAGGCAAGTCATGACAATCATTTGGACAATGTACCATTTGCAGATTTTGATGGAGTTATCTCCCCTATGTCCAAGGGTCTTGTGTCACACGACAGTGATAGACGGAGCTGGCATAATGGAAGCTTCATTGCTTTTGACAACCAGTAATTAGAAAGCCTGATTGTTTGAAAGCTCACCCAATTATATCACAGGAAATGGATGGAACACTGAGGTTTGTGTTGGGTTAGACTGTAGAGTTCAACAAGGCAATGGTTGCGTGTTTGCAATTTCCTGCTGTGGCTGCTTCCAGGCAGTGCATTGCACCACAACTTATTGCAAAGCACAGAGCCTGAGTCTGACACTCAGTTTCATTCATGTTTCCCTAATTCCATTGTTATTAATATCAGCAATTGCCACATTAATTGCAGCTATCAAACATGCATTGCAGGTTGTATTATCACTCTGGAGTAGAGTGATAGCAACCATACGACAGCCCTTTCGTAATACCCACCAGCACAACACCCTCACTGCGATAAAACCTAGACTCAGCACTGTTTCCAATATTCCCAAACTCTGGCATTCTCAGTCTCTTGGCATCTCCACCTCTTTACCTTTTGCTCCTCCTTTAAGATGCTACTTAAAATCTATCTCTATGACCAAGATTTTTGTCACTTGTCCCAATATCTGCTTATGTGGCTCGGTGTCAAATTTTGTTTCATAATAATCCTGTGCAGTGCTTTGGGACACCTCTATCAGATCTCCTCTTAACATTCTCTCCAGTCTCTCCATGTAACTCTAATCCCTCATCCCAATTCTAGCTAAATTTACCATGAACCACTGGTCTGTCCAACCCTGACCACAACCAACATCGCCAGATACAGTTATCCTCATAGGTCACCAGGCGGTGAGGAGGAGGTTTGAGTGACTGGGTTGACTTCCTGTGTCCCCGATTCTGGGATGTCGAGGGATGCTCCTAACACTTTCTACTGCCCTGGCTGGGATCAGCTTAATCTACAGAGACTGGCAATCAAACCTGGGGTCTGCTTGATCTGTAATGCCTTTATAAAACAAACGGTCAATGATTAATCTCTGCCTGCATGCCCTCATAGGTCCACACGGACAGATTCAATCCAATCACCATTGGTCTCAAATTTCGTCACTGTGACATCCTAATTACAATACAAATTTGCAAGCAGCGTCCAGGAACTCTGAAATGCAAATACCATTGTCACTGCAGCAAACAGATACCTCTTTAACATCTAATCCATTCCCTGTGGGAGGCCTGCGAAGAGCTCAGAGTTTCTTACAGGAGCTGAAAAACACACAGTAACTATCTGAGATGAAAAAGAGGGGAGAGAAAAGATATAACATTGAATCTAGCACTCAGCCTAACCCCAGAGCCTGCATACACAAGGTACATGTGAAGGGTTTCTCTGTGCTACTTTCATTCTGACATGCTGGAACCTATCCAATGCTTTGTTAAAGGCAGCAGAGTATAGAGGTTGTCAGTAAATATTCTGATTAAAGAATTGCTGATAAAACCTACATCCATACCTTTGTTACCCCCAGACCTCCCATCTTGCTACCAAGTCCTGTTCACTTATCACCCCCGTTCTCACTGACCTATATTGGCTCCTGATCCGACAACATCTCAATTTTAAAATTCACACCCTTCTTTTTGAATCCCTCCATGGCCTCACTCCTCCCTATCTCTGTAGCCTCCTCCAGCCCCACAACCCTCCAAGATATCTGCACTCCTATTCTGGCCACTTGCGCATCCCCGATTTTAATCGCTTCACCATTGATGGCTGTGGCTTCAGCTGTTTTGGCCCTAAGCTCTGGAATTCCCTCCCTAAATCTCTCTACCTCTCTCTCCCCCGTTAAGATGCTCCTTAAAACCTACCTCTTTGACCAAGCTTTTGGTCACTGGTCCCTACTATCACCTTATGTGGCTCAGTGTCAAACTTTCAGTCTGATAACGCTCCTGTGAAGTGCCTTGGGATGTTTCATAATGTTAAAGGTGCTATATAAATGCAAGTTGTTGTTGAGGAGTTAGATGGATTGAATAGTCTCTCTTATCTGTGATGATTGCAATTGTTTATAAATGTCTACCCCTAAGCCTCCTTTTCATTAAACCATTGTCTTAACCCACACAGTAACTAACACTGCTCTTCAAAAGCTCATACAATATGTACTATTGATTTGAGACAGAATGTGAAAGGAGGTATAGATTGTCTATTATTATTATGACTGCCAAATTTGAATGGAATTCCCATTGCCATCAGCCACTTGCCAGTACATCAAGCTGAATGCTGTTGGATAAAGTGAGGGACCAGAGGCAGCAATTCCTTATTACACAGATTCTCTGAATAAATTGAAAAGCTTGTGGGTTTTTGGCTTTTTTTTTTCTAATAATGATGTAAAATTCATACTGCACTCCTCAGACAATTAATTAGGTCATTTCAAACTCTGCTATCTTTTGGTTTCAGGAGGGTTACCACAGTGTTGCTATGGGATTGAATGAAGCGAGATGTTTCCTAGGTGATTCCACTCAATATTAATAATAGAAACAAATGTTTGATTATAAGTTTAGTGATGGTTAAATTGGAGACACTTGTGTAAACCTGTCAGAAAGAGATTCCCTATTCATTCACGTACCTTGATATTTGTTAAAGAGGTTATGGACAAGTAACTGAATGATAGGTAATCTAACATGGAGTGTCCGGAACCAATGTAGGTCAGCAAGCAATGGGTGAACGGAACATGGTGCAAATTGGCAGCAGAGTTTTAGATGAGTTCAAGTCTATGTTGGGTGAAAGATGGGAGGCCGACCAGGAGTGCGTTGGAATAGTCAAAACTAGAGGTAACAAAGGCATAGATGAGTGTTTCAGCAGCAATTCTTTGATCAGAATATTTACTGAGTGCCTCTATCCGCTGCCTTCTTTAATAAAGCATTGGATGGGTTCCAACAAATCAGAATGAAAACAGCACAAAGAGAACAGCCATGGAACCAGGAGTATCCCGTGAATTTCAGGACAGTAAGATTGGGAGGGACTTGGTGCCTGCTTTGATATTGTAATCTTTTCTTTCCCCTCTTTTTCATCTCAGATCAAATCCCTGGAATAGGGCTTGAACCCACAACCTTCAAACCCAGGGACAAAAGTGCCACCAACTGAGCCACAACTGTGATGAATAGAGTAGGAGGAGGGATGAAAGACTCCTGAACTGTGAACCGATGTTTTAAGCAGAAGGACTTGGAACATAGGAACAGGAGGAGTCCATTCAGCTCCTCAAGCCTGTTCAGCCACTCAATTAGATCTCAGTTTATCTTTATCTTAACTCCATCCACCCACCCTTGGCTCTGTAACCATTAATACCCTTACCTAAAAAAGTGGAAATAGAAACACCATCAGAACAGAGTGAGGTAGAAATATTCAGATCTACTTGTTACAGCAGAAGCAGAAAATAGCACAAGTGACTGATCCCATGATGGTGATAATCTCCTTTGAGCAATCTGGAGCAGGAACTCTTTATAGAGCATCCCTGGCCCATTAGCAATGCTCTCAGATTATGATTAGGTGTGTCCTTTATCTTCCTTGTTTAGCGTAGTATACCCATAAGTGAAAAACGTGACAAAGAAATTTATGAATACGATTAAATTCTCTATGAAATTATACAAATGTAGGTGCTACCATGGAGACAGAACAATCCAATTGTGTTGCTAAGTACAGCCAAAGCTGTGTATTTAAAAAATGTAATTTTGCAGAAAGCAATATGCAGTTACAATATGTGACAGATTAGAAAGTTCCATGGGAAGTCAGTAGCCACTGTTCATAGTAGAGTGCATAACCCGTGGCACCACAGCAGACCTATGCAGGTAGAATTTAAGACAGAGATGCCTCTGGACTGTTTTATGGTCTTTTTTATAAGAAAAGAATAAATTAGCTTGATTGTAGGTTTATTTTTTCCTTAGGTAAGAAAAATGTGCTTTTGGTACAGAATTCAGTACATGACCCGTATATGTTTAAACAAATGCATTCTGTTAAGTGTCTGCATCCATCTCTGCCAATATTTAATTGTGAAGATACGCATAATTTTACATTCTTGAAAGCAAAGAAAGTCATTATGGAATTGGAAGCTAAACAATAGAGTATAAACTTTTACCAATTTGATGTCTTTGCTGTTTTCTTCTCAGTCTTGAATATATTTTGCTCACTGTGATGTGTAGGTATTTCTGTAGACATGGGAATGTCAGTTACAGCCCTCAAACTGGAGAGACTGCCCAAACTTACTGTCCCAATACTGATCTCAGAAAGGCCTCTGTTTTAATATTACCTACTAGGCATATAGGCTGAGGGCAAATTAACTCACTAAACATCGGCCCTGGCTGGAGTACTATGTCCAATTCTAGGCACCACACTTTAGGAAGGATGTCAGGGCCTTGGAGAGCCCTGCAGGGGTGATTTACTAGAATGCTTCCAGGGATGAGGGGCTTCAGTTATGTGGAAAGACTGGAGAAGCTGGAATTGTTCTGCTTAGAGCAGAGAAGATTAAGGGGAGATTTGATAGGTGTTCAAATTCATGAATGAGTTTGATAGAGTAACTAAAGAGCAACTGTTTCCAGTGGCAGGAGGGTTAGTAACCAGAGGATACAGATTTAAGGTAATTGGCAAAAGAACCAGAGGTGACATGAGGAAGCATTTTCTTACACAGTGAGCTGTTGTGATCTTAAATACATGGCCTGAAAGGCTGATGGAAGCAGATTCAATGGCAACTTTCAACAGAGAATTGGATTAATTCCAGTTATGGAGGACAACAAAAGGTAGGCATTTCAGGGAATTCTGGGGAAGAGTGATCTCCCGGACTAATTTCGATCACCTTAATATGTCAGAGAGGAATTTCCCAGAATTTCCTGCGCTCCCCCACCCCCAGATTGGCCTGAGTTTGATCCGGTTTTTCATCTCACACAGGAGATCACGTGGATTTGGCTGGGGTGAGATAAACTGGATAGACCATACAGTCTTTACCTGTCCATCACTGTTCATATGTTCGTATAAATACATGAAGGGGAAAAATGCAGGGCAATGGGGAAGGAGCAAGGGAGTGGGATTAATTGATTGGATGTTTCAAACAGACAGCACAGGCATGATGGGCTGAATGGCCTCCTTCTGTGCCGTATCATTTTATGGCTCTATGCTCTTGAGGGGCTGGTCTGGGTTGGTCAAAGGAGGAAAGATGATGAAATGAAAAAGTTGAAGGCACTATAGCATTGGCTAAAGGAGTTCTCCATTGGCTGTCAGTGCAGTGTAGAGACACGCTTGCACACCTTAAAGATGATACATCACAGTCTAATTGCAAGTGAAAGATGCTTCATGCTAAATAGCTCTCAATAATAATACATCTTGCAGAAATCAGCTTTGCTCACAGTGCAGTAAGCAAATTTAATTCCTAAAACAAACGCATAAAATACTGGATGCTGGAAATCTGAAATAAAAACAGAAAATGCTGGAAATACTCAGCAGGTCTGGTATCAACTGTGGAGTGAGAAACAGTTTCAGGTTGATGGCCTTTAATTAAAACTGGAAATGGTTAGAGATAAACAGCTGTTACAAAAGTAGAGTCAGGGAAAAGAGGGGCAGAAAAAGGTTAAAAAGGGAAGATCTATGATAGAGTAGAAGGCAGGAGAGATTAAATGACAAAAGGGAAGATGGTGCAAGGCAAAAGGGGATGATATTGAGAGAAGTAAAGAAACAAGAGACAGGTCGAGAGGAGGTGTAAATAGTTACAGCAGCAGAGCAGAGCAAGAGGTAAATGTGGACGAAAAATCTGGAAGCCCTTCCCATCTCCTATTTCTCAAATCTTTCTTTGTATTTGTACTTCCTCATGCTAAGCATCATCATAGTAACACTGCATTGCACCCTGATCATTGCACCAATAACACTGCATTGCACCCTCCTCATTGCCCCAATAACACTGCATTGCACCCTCCTCATTGCCCCAATAACACTGCATTGCACCCTCCTCATTGCCCCAATAACACTGCATTTCACCCTCCTCATTGCCCCAATAACACTGCATTGCACCCTCCTCATTGCCCCAATAACACTGCATTTCACCCTCCTCATTGCACCAATAACACTGCATTGCACCCTCCTCATTGCCCCAATAACACTGCATTTCACCCTCCTCATTGCCCCAATAACACTGCATTGCACCCTCCTCATTGCCCCAATAACACTGCATTGCACCCTGATCATTGCACCAATAACACTGCATTGCACCCTGATCATTGCACCAATAACACTGCATTGCACCCTCCTCATTGCCCCAATAACACTGCATTGCACCCTGATCATTGCACCAATAACACTGCATTGCACCCTGATCATTGCACCAATAACACTGCATTGCACCCTGATCATTGCCCCAATAACACTGCATTGCACCCTGATCATTGCACCAATAACACTGCATTGCACCCTGATCATTGCACCAATAACACTGCATTGCACCCTCCTCATTGCCCCAATAACACTGCATTGCACCCTGATCATTGCCCCAATAACACTGCATTGCACCCTGATCATTGCACCAATAACACTGCATTGCACCCTGATCATTGCACCAATAACACTGCATTGCACCCTCCTCATTGCCCCAATAACACTGCATTGCACCCTGATCATTGCCCCAATAACACTGCATTGCACCCTGATCATTGCACCAATAACACTGCATTGCACCCTCCTCATTGCCCCAATAACACTGCATTACACCCTCCTCATTGCCCCAATAACACTGCATTGCACCCTCCTCATTGCCCCAATAACGCTGCATTGCACCCTGATCATTGCCCCAATAACACTGCATTGCACCCTGATCATTGCACCAATAACACTGCATTGCACCCTGATCATTGCACCAATAACACTGCATTGCACCCTCCTCATTGCCCCAATAACACTGCATTACACCCTCCTCATTGCCCCAATAACACTGCATTGCACCCTCCTCATTGCCCCAATAACACTGCATTGCACCCTGATCATTGCCCCAATAACACTGCATTGCACCCTGATCATTGCACCAATAGCACTGCATTGCACCCTGATCATTGCCCCAATAACACTGCATTGCACCCTGATCATTGCACTAATAGCACTGCATTGCACCCTGATCATTGCCCCAATAACACTGCATTGCACCCTGATCATTGCACTAATAGCACTGCATTGCACCCTGATCATTGCCCCAATAACACTGCATTGCACCCTGATCATTGCACCAATAACACTGCATTGCACCCTGATCATTGCACCAATAACACTGCATTGCACCCTGATCATTGCACCAATAACACTGCATTGCACCCTGATCATTGCACCAATAACACTGCATTGCACCCTGATCATTGCACCAATAACACTGCATTGCACCCTGATCATTGCACCAATAACACTGCATTGCACCCTGATCATTGCACCAATAACACTGCATTGCACCCTGATCATTGCACCAATAACACTGCATTGCACCCTGATCATTGCACCAATAACACTGCATTGCACCCTGATCATTGCACCAATAACACTGCATTGCACCCTCCTCATTGCCCCAATAACACTGCATTGCACCCTCCTCATTGCCCCAATAACACTGCATTGCACCCTGATCATTGCACCAATAACACTGCATTGCACCCTGATCATTGCACCAATAACACTGCATTGCACCCTCCTCATTGCCCCAATAACACTGCATTGCACCCTGATCTTTGCCCCAATAACACTGCATTGCACCCTCCTCGTTGCCCCAATAACACTGCATTGCACCCTGATCATTGCACCAATAACACTGCATTGCACCCTCCTCATTGCCCCAATAACACTGCATTGCACCCTGATCATTGCCCCAATAACACTGCATTGCACCCTGATCATTGCACCAATAACACTGCATTGCACCCTCCTCATTGCCCCAATAACACTGCATTACACCCTCCTCATTGCCCCAATAACACTGCATTGCACCCTCCTCATTGCCCCAATAACACTGCATTGCACCCTGATCATTGCCCCAATAACACTGCATTGCACCCTGATCATTGCACCAATAACACTGCATTGCACCCTGATCATTGCACCAATAACACTGCATTGCACCCTCCTCATTGCCCCAATAACACTGCATTACACCCTCCTCATTGCCCCAATAACACTGCATTGCACCCTCCTCATTGCCCCAATAACACTGCATTGCACCCTGATCATTGCCCCAATAACACTGCATTGCACCCTGATCATTGCACCAATAGCACTGCATTGCACCCTGATCATTGCCCCAATAACACTGCATTGCACCCTGATCATTGCACTAATAGCACTGCATTGCACCCTGATCATTGCCCCAATAACACTGCATTGCACCCTGATCATTGCACTAATAGCACTGCATTGCACCCTGATCATTGCCCCAATAACACTGCATTGCACCCTGATCATTGCTCCAATAACACTGCATTGCACCCTGATCATTGCACCAATAACACTGCATTGCACCCTGATCATTGCACCAATAACACTGCATTGCACCCTGATCATTGCACCAATAACACTGCATTGCACCCTGATCATTGCACCAATAACACTGCATTGCACCCTGATCATTGCACCAATAACACTGCATTGCACCCTGATCATTGCACCAATAACACTGCATTGCACCCTGATCATTGCACCAATAACACTGCATTACACCCTCCTCATTGCCCCAATAACACTGCATTGCACCCTCCTCATTGCCCCAATAACACTGCATTGCACCCTGATCATTGCACCAATAACACTGCATTGCACCCTGATCATTGCACCAATAACACTGCATTGCACCCTCCTCATTGCCCCAATAACACTGCATTGCACCCTGATCTTTGCCCCAATAACACTGCATTGCACCCTCCTCGTTGCCCCAATAACACCATCTCCACACTGGGGGCCGCAGCTAGAATCATGGGGATTTATCCACTTTCAGAGATGTTAAACCCCTTAATACTTCCTCTCTCACTATGTTAATTTCATCAAATATTTCATGCTCCTCTTCCCTGATAGCAATGTCTGTATTGTCCCTCTCTTTTGTGAAAACAGATGCAAAGTATTCATTAAGAACCATACTCAGATCTCCACACAGGTTACCCTTATGGTGCCTAATGGGGTTACTGTTTAGTTATTCTCTTGCTCTTTATGTATTTATAAAATATCTTTGGGGATTTCCTTAATTTTACTTGCCAATATTTTTTCATGCCCTCTCTTTGCTTTCCCAATTTCCTTTTTATTTTTGCCCCTACACTTTATATACTCTTTCCAGCATCCGCAGTATTTTGCTTTTACTTTACATACTCTTGGTTTTCTGCAGGTTTGAGCCCTTTGTATCTGTCATAAGCTTCCATTTTTTTTCCTTTATCCTCTCCTTTAAGTCCCTTGATATCCAGCGGGCTCTGAGTTTGTTAGTCCCACCCGTTTTCTTTAAGGGAACATACTTGCTCTGAACCCTCACTATCTCTTCCTTGAATGCATCCCACTGACCTGGCACCGATTTACCTTCAAGTAGCTGTTTCCAGTCCACTTTAGCAAAATCACATCTCAGCTCAGTAAAATTAGCTTTTCCCCAATTGAGAACTTTTATTCCTGGTCTGTCTTTGTGCTTTTCCATAACTACCCAAAATCTAACTGAATGATCCCCCAACTGATACCCCTTCCACCTGTCCCGCTTCATTCCCTAAAACTAAGTCCAGAACTGCCCCTCTCTTGTTGGGCTTGCTACACTCTTGCTCAACAAATTCTCCTGAATGCACTTTAAGAATTCTGCTCCCTCTGTGCCTTTCACACTAATCCTATCCCAGTTAATACTAGGGTAGTTGAAATTTCCCAATATTACGGCCCTATTGTTTGTGCATTTCTCAGATTTGTCTAGAAATTTGCCTCTCTATCTCCCTTCGACTCTTTGGGGGTCTATAGTACAGGCTCAGTAGTGTGAGTCCCCCTTTTTTGTTCTTCAGTTCAACCCAAATGGCCACATTTGACGTTCCTTCTACCATATCATCCCTCCTCACAACTATAATTGTTTCTTTAATCAATATTGTGATCCCCCCTCCTTTTTATCCCCCTCTCTATCTTTTCGAAAACCCTGTAATCAGGAATGCTGAGCTGCCATTCCTGCCCTTCTTTCAGCCATGTCTCAGTAATAGCTTCAATGTCCTACTCCCACGTGTCAATCTGTGCTCTCAGCTAATCTGCCTTATCCCTTAGACTTCTTGCATTGAAGTATATACCATTTAACACTGCCAAACTCCCTTGTTGCCTATATTAGAACATAGAACATAGAACATAGAACAGTACAGGCCCTTCGGCCCACGCTGTTGTGCCGACCCTTTAACCTACTCTAAGATCAAACTACCTACATACCCTTCATTCTACTATCATCCATGTACTTATCCAAGAGTCGCTTACATGTCCCTAATGTATCTGCTTCTACTACCACCGCTGGCAGTGCATTCCACGCACCCACCACTCTCTGCGTAAAGAACCTACCTCTGACATCTCCCCTAAACCTTCCTCCAATCACCTTAAAATTATGCCCCCTGGTGATAGCCCTTTCCGCCCTGGGTAAAAGTCTCTGGCTATCCACTCTATCTATGCCTCTCATCATCTTGTACACCTCTATCAAGTCACCTCTCATCCTTCTTCGCTCCAATGAGAAAAGCCCTAGCTCCCTCAACCTTTCTTCATAAGACATGCCCTCCAGTCCAGGCAGCATCCTGGTAAATCTCCTCTGCACCCTCTCTAAAGCTTCCACATCCTTCCGATAATGAGGCGACCAGAACTGAACACAATATTCCAAGTGTGGTCTAACCAGGGCTTTATAGAGCTGCAGCATAACCTCGCGGCTCTTAAACTCAATCCCCCTGTTAATGAAAACCAACACACCATACGCCTTCTTAACAACCCTATCAACTTGGGTGGCAACTTTGAGGGATCTATGGACGTGGACCCCAAGATCCCTCTGTTCCTCCACACTGCCAAGAATCCTGTCTTTAAGCCTGTATTCTGCATTCAAATTCGACCTTCCAAAATGAATCACTTCACACTTTTCCAGGTTGAACTCCATCTGCCACTTCTCAGCCCAGCTCTGCATCCTGTCAATGTCCTGTTGCAACCTACAACAGCCCTCCACATTATCCACAACTCCAGCAACCTTTGTGTCATCGGCAAACTTACTAACCCAGCCTTCCACTTCCTCATCCAAGTCATTTATAAAAATCACAAAGAGCAGAGGTACCAGAACAGATCCCTGCGGAACACCACTGGTCACTGAGCTCCAGGCTGAATACTTTCCATCTATTACCACCCTCTGTCTTCTCTGGGCCAGCCAATTTTGTATCCAGACAGCCAAATTTCCCTGTATCCCATGCCTTCTTACTTTCTGAATGAGCCTACCATGGGGAACCTTATCAAACGCCTTGCTAAAATCCATATACACCACATCCACTGCTCTTCCTTCATCAATGTGTTTTGTCACATCCTCAAAGAATTCAATAAGGCTTGTGAGGCATGACCTGCCCCTCACAAAGCCATGCTGACTGTCTCTAATCAAACTATGCTTTTCCAAATAATCATAAATCCTGTCTCTCAGACAGGATTCTAGCCTTTGTTTCTTCTGCCTTCCAAGCATGCTTACTAATTTTCTGCCTTCCATTTTCAACTTTTCTTTTCTCCCTTCTGAATCAACTCTCAGGTTCCAATTGCTCTGCCAAGCTAATTTAAACCCTCCCCTGCAGCACTAGCAAAACCCCCTGCAAGAATATTGGTCCTGACCCTGTTGAGGTGCAGCCTGTCTGGCTTGTAGAGACCCCACCTCCCCCAGAAACAGTCCCAATGTGTCAGGAATCTAAAGCCCTCCCTCCTGCACCATCTCTCCAGCCATGTATTCATCAGCTCTACCTTCCTACTTCTGTACTCACTAGCACGTGGTACCAGGAGTAATCTGGAGATTATTAACTTTGAAGCCCTGCTTTTCAATCTCTCTTCTAGCTGAGGCCATGAATTTACCCAGTGGGAATCGAAGGCTGCAAATCCAACATCTTCCATGATCTTATTGAATGGCTGAGCATGCTCAAGCGGCCAAATGGCCTACTCCTGCTCCTAGTTCTTATGCTATGTTATCTTTCAGCTTTTATAACCTCGTAACATAACCTCCTGCAGAGCAGAGCTAAGCTGGGAGCTGCCACGACCAGCCATATGGCCTGTAACCACACCAAACCATTGGCAGAATGGGTGCAAGAAGACAGTCATGGGTTGTCCCACCAGCTAATGGGGGAAAACTGCACAAACATTTAACAAAGAAAAAATCTTTTTTGGACACAGCAATCTGGAACGCACTGCCTGAAAGGGCAGTGGAAGCAGATTCAATGGTAATTTTCAAAAGGGAATTGGATAAAAACTTGAAGGAGAAAAATTTGCTGGGCTATAGGGAAAGAGCAGGGGAGTGGGACAAATTGGATAGCTCTACCAAAGAGCTGGCATAGACATGAATGTCCAAATGGCCTCATTCTGTGTTGTAAGATTCTATGAATCAAAAATACTCTTTTATCGTGGTTTTTGAGCCAACATCTGTAGAGGGGGCCAAAGCAATCTTGAGGTGAACATGGAGCATTTTTACACATATTTTTCTACCCAAAGGGCATCAAACACTTTGCATTAACTGTAATATGGAATATGAAATGTAAAGACTGTGAGTATTCTGTGTGCCAGTAAGCTCTTGATCCTTTATTACACTGGGTAACCTACTCATGCAGACAGAGAGTAACCGTTGTGTTTTATTTGTCAGTGGAGGAGTCAGGTTGGTTGTGACTGCAGGTAGTCTTCACAGTGATGAATGTTGACATTGTACCTTGGGCAGTGCTGCAGGCAAAGCTGGGCTCATTGTGAAGAATGGAAGGGTGGATCTGAGTGACAGAGAAAATTGGGTCACGGTGGTCCACGGAAAGCAGCCAATTAGCAAGGTGACAAATCGTCATTGGATCATTCTTGGGATCAAACGTTCTGCCAACATCACCAGTGTATACAGCGATACTGGCAACAAGCAGTGAGCCTGTACCCATCAGCGACAGCTGACATACTCTCAGGAAACCTGAGGATGAGCCAATTAGAGGAACAATCCAGAAAAAATAACCCAAGAGTCACAGCTTGGAGACATATGTACTACTCCCTGCCACCTTTACTGTCAGCTAATAATTCACCCGTGTATAAAAAAAAACAACTTTCAACATCCTCTCAAATGATTCCTAAATATGCTGCAATCGGCCATTTTACAAATAATTAGCCAGTGATTTTATTGGTTGGTTATATCAGTGATTAAAGCAGGAATTTCCCTCCTTGGCTGCTATGTCTCCTACATTACAATAGCGGCTACACTTCAAAAAATACTCCATTGGCTGTAAAGCATTTTGGGGCATCCTAAGGTTGAGAAAGGTGCTATATAAATGCAGGTGTTTCTTTCTTTGACGCACTCTGATTTCTTCCTGCACCCCCATCCCCCACTTTGCTGGCTGGCATTGTAAGTGCTTCCTAGCTCTCAAGTACTGTCGCCTTCAGATGTGCAAAAATGCCAAAGACACCTTCAAATTGGCATTAGGAAATACAATGAAGGACATATTAGGACAGGTGACGTAGGTTTTAATGATGCCTTAAAAGGTTACATGGAGGTGGAGAGGAAATTCCAGAGCTTAGGCCCTTGGCAGCCAATGGAGCAGCGATGGAAATCGGAGATGCACACAAGGCTGGAATTGGAGGTTTGCAGAGATTCCTTAACCAGTGCCTGTTTGGCTGATGGCACATCTCAACCTCTCTCGGTCCTTGCCTTGTCTCATTAATTGATGGATAAGCACTGCTTGCAGGCAAGGTCTTTGATCAGCAGTAAAGGCTCATGAAGTAGCCCCTTTTGAGCTTGGCAGCCATATGCACATTTTTTGTTTGAAATTACCGTTCAGCTGTTTTTCTTATTAATAGTTCACTCCCCAGCTTTATTGACATTCTTCCCAATATTTATATGTGTTTACTGCCCAATTAATTGCTTCAGATGTGTTGAAGGGTCATTATTGCAGGTGTGCTGTGATTGGCTGGCAGCTTATCACAGCTGTTAAAAAAATAAATTGCACTCTCAGGAATCGCACATTTCTGAGGACCTCTGCCTGAGGCTCCTGTCACTGAGTCATTAATTACTCCTTTTTCATATTTTTCATTAAAAAGCCGTAATCTATACGTGTGCTGCCCTCTCATAAATGTTTCTCATTCAAGAACTTCTGGGCTTGTTATATTGATCATCTTCTCACCGAGTTCAGGATGTGTTTCTGTTTGTTATTGATAATGATTATTTATATTTTATGAACAATGATATGAGCTACTTACATAAAGGCGAGGGATTGGTGGATTCTAGATCCTCTTGCTTGAAAAAGGTTACGATTTAATATTTCTTACTATCAGGCCACTCTCTGGCCTAGGGTTTGTGCCTGGCTTTGTTCTTGGGTTGTGGGTGTTGCTGACAAGCCAGCATTTCTTGTCCTTCCCTAGTTGCCCCTTGAGAAGGTGGTGATGGGCCTTCACCTTGAACCACTGCAGTCCATGTGGTGAAGGTGCTCCCACTTTGCTGTTAGGGAGGGAATTCCAGGATTCTGAGCCAGTGACAATGAAGGAACATTGATATATGTGACAGCTGCTCAGATAATGAAGCAGTCTGTGCCTGAATGCAGCAAGACCTGGACAACACCCAGGCTTGGGCTGATAAGTGGCAAGTAACATTCATGCCACACAGGTGCCAGGCAATGACCATCTCTAACAAGAGAATCTAACCATCTCCCTATGACATTCAATATATTACATCACTGAATCTCCACCATCAACATCCTGGGGTCACCACTGACCAGATACTTAACTGGATCAGCCATTTAAGTACTGTGGCTACATGAGCACGTCAGAGGCTAGGAATCCTGCGGCGAGTAACTCACCTCCTGTCTCCCCAAAGCCTGTCCACCATCTACAAGGCAAAAGTCAGGAGTGTGATGGAATACTCTCCACTTGCCTGGATGGGTGCAGATCCAACAACACTCAAGAAGCTCGACACCATCCAGGACAAAGCAGCCCCCTTTATCAGCCCCCCATCCACCACCTTAAACATTCACTCACTCCACCACTGACGCACAGTGGCAGCAGTGTGTACCATCTACAAGATGCCCTGCAGCAACTCACTAAGCCTCCTTCAACAGCACCTCCCAAACCCACAACCTCTGCCACCTAGAAGAACACAGGCAACAGGTGTATGGGAATCCCACCGCCTGCAAGTTCCCCTCCAAGACACACGCCATCCGTACTTGGAACAATATCGCCATTCCTTCACCATTGCTGGGTCAGAATCCTGGAAGTCCCTTCCTAACAGCACTGTGGGTGGACCTACACCACATGGACTGCAGCGGTTCAAGATGGCAGCTCACCACCACTTTCTCAAAGGCATTGAGGAATGGGCTATAAATGCTGGCCTGGCCAGCGATGCCCCACATCCCATGAATGATTAATCTTTTTTTTAAAGTCAGGATGATGTGTGACTTGGAGGGGAACTTGCAGGTGATGAAGTGAACACTTGGTTTTTCTTGGTTGTGGAGGTCTCAGGAAAGGGAGGTTTCTACTGCAGGAAGCTTGCTGAGTTTGGTAGATAGTACTCACCATAGCCAGTGTGTCCAGTGCAAAAGGTATAGATACTGAATCCAGTGGTAGGGGCACAGATCCAGAGAATTGCTCTGTCCTAGATGTTGTTGAAATTGTTATTTTTGGTGGGAAAAGGTATTAAGGGATATGGAGCTAAGGTGAGTTGCAGATCAGTCACAATCTAACTGAATGGCAGAGTGGGCTGGAGGGGCCGAATGGCCCCTTGTTCTTAATGTTCCTATCAGTTAATGAACAGCCAATACATTCAAGTGGAAATCCTCTACATGACTATTTAACAGAAGAGCAAATCTATCTAAAATTGATTAACTGAAAGAGGAATGCAATAGGGAAATGTTTAGCTTCTGTCCAGTTGGATCACAGTCATTTATAGATTTGAAAGTTATGGTAGTTGAACTAAACAAATCTATATTCAATCATAAACTAAAGTTATTTAATTTTTTAGAGAATAGAAAGGTTACCTCATTTTAGAGTACCTTCCTCAAAATATTAAAATCACAAAGTCCACCGGCGTAATGAGATCGCGCTGGGGATCTGTCACACTGTCCCTTCGAAGTGGAAAAGAAAGACAGACATTCATTTCCATAGCACCTCTTATGACCTCAGGATGTCCCAAAATGCTTTACAGCCAATGAAGTGCTTTGGAAGTGTAGTCACTGTTGTAATGTAGCAAATGGAGCAGCCAATTTGTACACAGCAAGCTCCCACAAAAAGCAACATAATAATGATGAGATATTCTGTTTTAATGATATTGGTTGAGAATAAATATTGGCCAGGACATCAGGGAAGAACTCCCCTGTTTTTCTTCAAAATAATGGCCTTGGACCTTTTGCATTCATGAGATGGCAAACGGGGCCTCAGTTTAACTTCTCATCCAAAAGATGGCACCTCCAACAGTGCAGCACTCCCTCAGTACTGACCCTCCGATAGTGCAGCACTGCCTCAGTACTGACCCTCCAACAGTGCAGCACTCCTTCAGTACTGACCCTCCGACAGTGCAGCACTCCCTCAGTACTGACCCTCTAACAGTGCAGCACTCCCTCAGTACTGACCCTCCGACAGTGCGGCACTCCCTCAGTACTGACCCTCCGACAGTGCAGCACTCCTTCAGTATTGACCCTCCGACAGTGCAGCACTCCCTCAGTAATGACCCTCCAACAGTGCAGCACTCCCTCAGTACTGACCCTCCAACAGTGCAGCACTCCTTCAGTACTGACCCTCTGACAGTGCAGCACTCCCTCAGTACTGACCCTCCGACAGTGCAGCACTCCTTCAGTACTGACCCTCCAACAGTGCAGCACTCCCTCAGTACTGACCCTCTAACAGTGCAGCACTCCCTCAGTACTGACCCTCCGACAGTGTGGCACCCCCTCAGTACTGACCCTCCGACAGTGCAGCACTCCCTCAGTACTGACCCTCCGACAGTGCAGCACTCCCTCAGTAATGACCCTCCAACAGTGCAGCACTCCCTCAGTACTGACCCTCCAACAGTGCAGCACTCCTTCAGTACTGACCCTCTGACAGTGCAGCACTCCCTCAGTACTGACCCTCCGACAGTGCAGCACTCCCTCAGTACTGACCCTCTAACAGTGCAGCACTCCTTCAGTACTGACCCTCTGACAGTGCAGCACTCCCTCAGTACTGACCCTCCGACAGTGCAGCACTCCTTCAGTACTGACCCTCCAACAGTGCAGCACTCCCTCAGTACTGACCCCTCTAACAGTGCAGCACTCCCTCAGTACTGACCCTCCGACAGTGTGGCACCCCCTCAGTACTGACCCTCCGACAGTGCAGCACTCCCTCAGTACTGACCCTCCGACAGTGCAGCACTCCCTCAGTAATGACCCTCCAACAGTGCAGCACTCCCTCAGTACTGACCCTCCAACAGTGCAGCACTCCTTCAGTACTGACCCTCTGACAGTGCAGCACTCCCTCAGTACTGACCCTCCGACAGTGCAGCACTCCCTCAGTACTGACCCTCTAACAGTGCAGCACTCCCTCAGTACTGACCCTCCGACAGTGTGGCACCCCCTCAGTACTGACCCTCCGACAGTGCAGCACTCCCTCAGTACTGACCCTCTGACAGTGCAGCACTCCCTCAGTACTGACCATCCGACAGTGCAGCACTCCCTCAATACTGACCCTCCGACAGTGCAGCACTCCCTCAGTACTGACCATCCGACAGTGCAGCACTCCCTCAATACTGACCCTCCGACAGTGCAGCACTCCTTCAGTACTGACCCTCTGACAGTGCAGTGCTCCCTCAGTACTGACCCTCCGACAGTGTGGCACCCCCTCAGTACTGACCCTCTAACAGTGCAGCACTCCCTCAGTACTGACCCTCCGACAGTGTGGCACCCCCTCAGTACTGACCCTCCGACAGTGCAGCACTCCCTCAGTACTGACCCTCCGACAGTGCAGCACTCCCTCAGTAATGACCCTCCAACAGTGCAGCACTCCCTCAGTACTGACCCTCCAACAGTGCAGCACTCCTTCAGTACTGACCCTCTGACAGTGCAGCACTCCCTCAGTACTGACCCTCCGACAGTGCAGCACTCCCTCAGTACTGACCCTCTAACAGTGCAGCACTCCCTCAGTACTGACCCTCCGACAGTGTGGCACCCCCTCAGTACTGACCCTCCGACAGTGCAGCACTCCCTCAGTACTGACCCTCTGACAGTGCAGCACTCCCTCAGTACTGACCATCCGACAGTGCAGCACTCCCTCAATACTGACCCTCCGACAGTGCAGCACTCCCTCAGTACTGACCATCCGACAGTGCAGCACTCCCTCAATACTGACCCTCCGACAGTGCAGCACTCCTTCAGTACTGACCCTCTGACAGTGCAGTGCTCCCTCAGTACTGACCCTCCGACAGTGTGGCACCCCCTCAGTACTGACCCTCTAACAGTGCAGCACTCCCTCAGTACTGACCCTCCGACAGTGTGGCACCCCCTCAGTACTGACCCTCCGACAGTGCAGCACTCCCTCAATACTGACCCTCCGACAGTGCAGCACTCCCTCAGTACTGACCCTCCATCAGTGCAGCACTCCCTCAGTACTGCACAAGAAGTGTCAGCCGAGATATTGTACTCATCACTCAAGTGACACTTGAAACCACAACCTTCTGACTCGGATGTGAGAGAGTGCTACCCTGAACCATGGCTGACACACACATCAGCCAGCTGTGTGGACTGCCCTGCTGAGGTTGGGACAGGTTGAGCCTGAGAAGATCTTGGCATACTCGATGCTGTTTCCCATCATTGACATCCCTTACCTCAAATAGTGCAAAATCCACTAAAATAATTACCAATACTTTTTGAGAAGTTAATTTGCTGTTCGGGTCCCTTTCCCCAGTCAGTTATTTATATTCAAGTGAGGTGTTAGTGGATACATGATTGTTTATAAAGTAGTTGTTCGTTGGCTGGCATAATGAATCAGGAGACATAATTGATTAAAGGTTAAATAGTCTGCGCAGGTTGTTGATTGTATTATCTTAATTATGCACACTTCAGTGATCAGGTGATGCTGAAAACTGCTTTCCATTGTGTTTGAATTAACACTGAGATCTCACCTGAGGACTGATCAGTCAGTACAAAAAGTCAAGATATCTGTCAGGGAATTGTACTCATCACTAGAAAATGAGGAACGTGATGTATTATAAACAGGCCACATCTTAAAAAGGAGTCATGAATTACTACAGGGATTATCAAATGTTAGTGAATCATTACATTTCCATTACTCTGGAGCTGGCTGAGTTACCTTCTTAATGAGAGTGTGAAATCTTAGTCGTTATTTAAAGTGGATTATGGCAAAGATAGCAAAGTGTAGCTGTGCAGGATTGCTTTTCAGACTGGAGGGAGGTATACAATGGTGACACCCAGGGGTCAGTATTCGGACCATTGCTCTTTTTGATATATATAATATCAAAGTTTGCAGATGACACGAAAGTCGGAATTGTAGCAAAGAATAAGGAGGATAGTAACAGTTTTCAGGAGGACAGAAGCAGACTGGCGAACTGGGCAGACACATGATAGATGAAATTCTACGCAGAGAAATGTGATGTGATGCATTTCAGGCAAAATGAACTAAAACGTGCAATTATAAACATACGAACATACGAATTAGGAGCAGGAGTAGACCACTCAGCCCTTTGAGCCTGCTCCGCCATTCAATACGTTCATGGCTGAACTGATTACTCCACATTTGGGTTCCGCCAGGGCCACTCAGCTCCTGACCTCATTACAGCCTTGGTTCAAACATGGACAAAAGAACTGAACTCAAGAGGTGAGGTGAGAGTGACTGCCCTTGACATCAAGGCAGCATTTGACCGACTATGGCGTCAATGAGCCCTGGCAAAACTGAAGTCAATGGGAATCAGGGGGAAAACTCTCCGCTGGTTGGAGTCATACCTAATACAAAGGAAGATGGTTGTGGTTGTTGGAGGTCAATCATCTGAGCTCCAGGACATCACTGCAGGAGTTCCTCAGGCCCAACCGTCTTCAGCTGCTTCATCAATGGCCTTCCTTCAATCATAAGGTCAGAATTGGGGATGTTCGCTGATGATTGCACAATGTTCAGCACCATTCGTGACTCCTCAGATACTGAAGCAGTCCATGTAGAAATGCAGCAAGACCTGGACAATATCCAGGCTTGGGCTGATAAGTGGCAAGTAACATTTGTGCCACACAAGTGCTAGGCAATGACCATCTCCAACAAGAGAGAATCTAACCATCTCCCCTTGACATTCAACGGCATTACCATCATTGAATCCCCCACTATCAACATCCTAGGGGCTACCATTGACCAGAAACTGAACTGGAGTAGACATATAAATACCGTGGCTACAAGAGCAGGTCAGAGGCTGGGAATCCTGAGGCAAGTAACTCATCTCCTGACCCCCAAAGTCTGTCCACCATCTACAAGGCACAAGTCAGGGGTGTGATGGAATACTCTCCACTTGTCTGGATGGGTGCAGCTCCAACAACACTCAAGAAGCTTGACACCATCCAGGACAAAGCAGCCCGCTTAATTGGCATCCCATCTACAAACATTCGCTCCCTCCACCACCGACACACAGTGGTAGCAATGTGTACCATCTACAAGATGCACTGCAGCAACACACCAAGGCTCCTTAGACAGCACCTTCCAAACCCACGACCTCTACCAACTAGAAGGACAAGGGCAGCAAATACATGGGAACACCACCACCTACAAGTTCCCCTCCCAGTCACTCACCATCCTGACTTGGAACTATATCACCGTTCCTTCACTGTCGCTGGGTCAAAATCCTGGAACTCCCTTCCTAACAGCATTGTGGGTATACCTACCCCAAATGGGCTGCAGCGGTTCAAGAAGGCAGCTCACCACCACCTTCTCAAGGGCAATTAGGGATGGGCAATAAATGCTTGCCTTGCCAGCGTCATCCACATCCCATGAATGAATAAAAAAAAACGTTTCCACCTACCCCCAATAACCTTTCACCCCCTTGCTTATCAAGAATCTATCTACCTCTGCCTTAAAAATATTCAAAGACTCTGCTTCCACCACCTTTTGAGGAAGAGAATTCCAAAGACTCACGACCCTCTGAGAGAAAAAACTTCTCCTCATCTGTCTTAAATGGGCGACCCCTTATTTTTAAACAGTGACCCCTAGTTCGAGATTCTCCCACAAGAGGAAACATCCTTTCCACATCCACCCTGTCACGACCCCTCAGGATCTTTTATGTTTCAAACAGGTCACCTCTTACTCTTCTAAATTCCAGCGGATACAAGCCTAGCCTGTCCAATCTTTCCTCATAAGACAGCCCACCATTTCAGGTATTAGTTTCGAAAATCTTCTCTGTACTGCCTCCAGTGCATTTACATCCTTCCTTAAATAAGGAGACCAATACTGTAGACAGTATTCCAGATGTGGTCTCATCAATGCCCTGTATAGCTGAAGCATAACCTCCCTACTTTTGTATTCAATTCCCCTCGCGATAAACGCTAACATTCTATTAGCTGTACCTGCATACTAATCTTTTGCGATTCATGCACTAGGACACACAGATCTCTTTGCATCTCAGAACTCTGCAATTTCTCACCATTCAGATAATATGTTTCTTTTTTATTCTTCCTGCTAAAATGGACAATTTCCCATTTTCCCACATTATACTCCATTTGTCAGATCTTTGCCCACTCACTTAACCTATCTATATCCCTTTGTAGCCCCCTTATGTCCTCTTCACAACTTACTTTCATACCTATCTTTGTGGGATGCAGGAACAGAGAGACCTGGGGGTATGTGGACACAAGTCTTTGAAGGTGGCAGGACAAGTTGAGAAGGGTGTTAAAAAGCACATGGGATTGGCTTTATAAATGGAAGTTGAGAGTACAATAGCAAGGAAGATACATTAAAGGTTTATAAATCCCTGGTTAGACCTCAGCTTGAGCATTAGGCTGAATTTTACTCCCCCCCAGGTGGCGTGGGGGGGGGGGGGGGGTTGGTGGCGGTAAAATAGCGGGGAGCCACATTGGGATGGTTCCCTGATGCAGTCTGGCTGCTGGGAAGGTTTCCCAGTGACAGGCTGCAATGGAGATTTGCATTATTAAAGGTCCTTTTAAGGGCCCGCAGCATTTTCTGCCCCATGGGGGAGCCACCAGGCAGCATCCCTGCAGCAGCCCAGGGGGCCATCGGAGCCAGAGGTTCCATTGACCATAGAGGGGGCAGTGGACAGGAAAGGCATCCCAGTCCCAAAAATCGCCCCAAAGAGGTTTTGCCTCTGATTGGCGGAACCGACCTCGGCCCCCTAAATTTTAATTTGTACTTACTTATCAGAGGGTGCCTCCATTTTAATGCACCCTCGCAGTCTCCAACATGCTTCAGAAGTGCCCAGCTCTCCTGTTGGCACTGCTAAGGCTTCAGAGCTGCTGGACCTCTGATAGAGCCAGCAGCATTAGAAGCCCGCCCACCATCTCTTATTGGACAGTGGGCCCTCAGGTGGCCAATTAGGAGGCTGCCTGCAGTACAATCGCTGAGCCAGTCCCACTCCCGGCAAGTTTGGGCTCAGGATCTGCTTTTCAGCCTGATGTCGGGGTCTTGAAGGCCGCAGCAAAATTCAGCCCATTGTGTCCAGTTCTGGGCACCATACTTTAGCAAGGAGGTCAAAGACTTTGAGAGATTGCATCGGAGATTTACCAGAATGATACCAGGGATGAAAGACTTCAGTTACGTGGAGAGATTGGAGAAACTGGGTTTGTTCTCCTTGGAGCAGAGAAGGTTTGATAGAGGTGTTCAAAATCATGAAGAGTTTTGATAGAAATCTGATTTCAATGGCAAAACGGTCAGGAACCAGAAGTCACAGATTTAAGGAGATTGGCAGAAGAACCAAAGACAACATGAGGAAAATAGTTTTTACACAGTGAGTTGTGATCCGGAACACGCTGCCTAAAAGGACAATCAAAGCAGATTCAATAGTAACTTTTAAAAGGGCATTGGATAAATACTTGAAGGGGAAAATTTGCAGGGCTATAGGGAAATTGCAGGGAGGAGTGGGACTAATTGGATAGCTCTTTCAAAGAGCTGGCACAGACACAGTGGGCTGAATGGCCTCCTGTGTTGTATCATTCTATGATTCAATGAAATTGTTTTTAGGTTGCATCAAGCTAAATAAATTGCACCAGGTCTGAACTCACATTGATGGCAGAATTTGGTACTGTGCCTGGTGTCGACTGGCTGTGGCAACCTCACCAACATTTACAACCACTTTGTAACGTTAGCATAATGGGCTGCACAGCATCCATGGCTGTGCTGGTTGAATTGTGAGTTGGTGATGGTTGATTTCTTTCTCCTTACCCTCTCGAGGTCCCCACCCCTCAGCACCAGAGTGAGTATCAGCCCAGATCTTGTGCTTAAGTCTCATGGAGTTGGGCCTTAGACCTTCTACCCACTGAGCCAGGGCTGACACCAGACAAAGAGTTCCAAACAATTCCCGACCCATCATTAAGTAGTTTGCCGATGAATCTTGTTATAATTAGGCCAAAGAACACATTGTCCCAGTGTCTTTCCTGAAAGCAACAATTCCCTCAGAGCCCCTCTGACAATGATGGGTATATTCAAATATACATTTCATTCATTTGCACAGAAATAAAAATGGATTGCCTACTCTGCTAACCACTGTTTATCAGAACAGTTCCATTCTGATGAAAGGCTGCAATTTGCTATTCCTAGCTTCCTAATAGCAAGCTAGTACACAGTGTAAAACTAATGACAACATAGAGGACAACAGAGCATGGGATCACACCGACAAAGCAGTAATTTCATTAAGGAGGTCACTTAGAATTACAGGCCGGGATTTTATCTTGGCAACATGGTCTCGACTACCAGCAAGAGCCCCGTGTCACCTCCTCTGGGGAAGGCCCACCCAATTACGTTCCAATTAGGCATTTAAGTGGACAGCGCCAGGCCTTTCCTAGGATAAAGGACCCCTGCGGCGGAAGCCCCGCCCTCAGAGCTGCCAGCCAATCAGGATGGGAATAGAGGGATACGGTCCCCGGAAGTGCAGAAGGTTTTAGTTTAGGCAGGCATCAAGATCGGCGCAGGCTTGGAGGGCCGAATGTCCTGTTCCTGTGCTGTACTGTTCTTTGTTCTTGATTTATTAGTGACTGTCTTATATTTATGGCCCCTTGTTTTGGACTCCCACAAGTGGAAATATCTTCTCTACATTTAGCCCATCAAACCCTTCCATGATTTTAAAGACCTCTATTAGATCATTGGGTTTCAGTTCTGCTGATGCATTAACCATGAAGGGAACAGAGTATTGAAGCTCCGACGTGAACTTCACATCCCAGAAATTGGATCGCACCTGAATATCGGGATGTGATTCGGGATCAGTGTATGTGGCATACACCAAACTGGAATGGCGACAGGACAGTGGCAAATCTGTCAAATTACCCCCCACCACCCCCCCACACCCCGTCCCCAGTCTGTGGGTGTCAGTCATGGCCCTGGAGGCAACTCTCTGGACGGGAGTTGGGGGAGTGGGGGGGTGATATCTCAGACACTGGCCGAGGACATAAGGTGAGTCCAGGGTGGGATGTGTAGGCAATCGGGAGGGGGTGGTGAGTGGTGGTCAGCAGAGGCCCACAGTTTCAATGCAAGGTTTGGAGAGGCTGTCCTGCTCTCACTGGCTCCACATTCACATTCCACATTATTAGGATATTGAAGGGGTCTAACACCTGTTTTAGACAGCAGTCAGCAATGCCTTTATAGCCCCTGAGTCATCATAACACCAGACGTGGGGTCCTGATACTATTGTGATGCAGACGGGAGGCCCCCTTTATTGGATCACTTCGCACCCATTCTCTGTCTGGGAAACTGATGCAACGAGGTCCAATAACAGCCATAAAATGCTTCCACATTACACTTTAATTTCACCAGTTTTACTGGATGGGTTTTAGTGGATTAACTGAAAGATAAGAGTTCACGGTTTGAGGTCATGAATTGATGACATCGGAAAATCGGAACTCCAACGGTTTTGACACCGACAAGGATTTTGAACATTTTTGAGATTTGACTCAGTTTCTGTTCAATGAGCAACTAGAGAAAAATAAGGAAGCTCTTGCATTTACATAGCGACCCTTTCACACCCTAGGCATTGTGGTTAGAAACAACAATGGGGCAATCTTACTGGACAGGATGTTCAGGGGGAGTGCGTAACAGGCAGATAATCTGTCACTAACTGTGTACCTTCACTCCTTAAGGTGAAAATCCACACCAGATTCTATCACAACAACACCAACTTGTATTTATATAGCGCCTTTAATGTAGTAAAACATTCCAGGGCACTTCACAGAAGCGTTATCAGACAAAGTTTGATATTGAGCCACATAAGGAGATATTAGGACAGGTGGCCAAAAGCTTGGTCAAAGGGGCAGGTTCTAAGGAATGTCTTAAAGGAGGAAAGAGAGGTGGAGAGGTTTAAGGAGGGAATTCCAGATCTTAGGATCCAGGCAGCTGAAGGCACGGCTGCCAATGGTGGAGCGATGGGAATTGGGATTATGCAAGAGGCCACAATTGGAGGTTTATTTCTGACTGCAATAGTGTAACATGGACAATAGCGAACTGGCAAGAGTGACATTGCTGAAAATAAAAATGAGGGGGATGTAAATCAGGCTGCTGACCCACCATCATCCGTCTCACACTATTTGTCTAAGGTCAGGATCTATTCCAAGTGTTGTCCAGCCAACTCAGCAGAGTAATGAGATTTTCATCATTACTTTTTCCTCCAGCTTTTGTTCGCTTGCCCTATCGAGGAAGTCTACAACAAGCGGGCAAAACCTTAAAATTAGAACTAGGCCCTTCAGGGATGATGTCAGGAAGCACTTTTTCACTTCAAGTATAGTAGAAATCTGGAAATCTCTCCTCTGAAAAGCTGTTGAAGCTGGGGGCTAATTATTGAAAATTTGATAGATAAGGGTATTTAAGGCAATGGAACCAAGGCAGGTAGATGGAGTTAAGATACAGATCAGCTATAACCTAACTGAATGGCAGAACAGGCCTGAGGGGCAGAATGGCCTCCTCCTATTCCTATGTTCCTATCATTGACCTGGTGTAGATCTGAACTGCGCTGTGAAAAGACAGCACCTTACCATCACCAACCAGTCGCCTACAAACAATTGGATATATCACAGACTGAGCTTCCAAGCAATGGGAATTTATTCAGTTTGCCTCTGTCACCAATAATTGCTTTAAATAAGCTGTCTCTAACTCTTACAGCAATCATCTCATCATTTTAGGAAAACATATTACAAAAATGATGAACAACTTGTCAGCTTGAAAATGCTTAAAGGAGTGGTTGGTGTGATTTTGGTACTGTCTTTGTACAATCTCTAATCTTGTGTTTCTCCCGCTATCAATCTTCCAAACAAGGACATTTCAAATTAAAGTAACTGATTTGAAAATGAACCATCACTCACTCTCTCTCCTCTCTCCCCCACCATCCCCTCTCCTCACCTCCCCATCCCTCTCTTCACCCTCCTCCATACTCACACTCCCCTCAGCATCCACCCCTCCTCCCTTCCACTCTTTCCACTGTCCTCCGTACTCACTCCTCCCACTCCCCTCCTCCCTCCTGCACCTTCCTCCTCTCTCTTCCTTATTCTTCCACATGTGGACAAGTATCAGCCCATGGATTTGTTTTGAAGCTCTCATGTCTATGACAATCGTCTCTCACCCTCAACATTTCTAGACTCATTCCTCGCTCCGCAATTTTTAAGTCTTGTTTTGTATATTTTTCCATATAATTCTTTAAGTCTGGACACACCAATCACTGCCCTCAGCGGATGTAAAAGATCCCATGGCGCTATTTCAAAGACAAGCAGGGGAGTTTTCCCTAGAGTCCTGCCCAATATTTATCCCTCAATCAACATCACTAAAATAGATTATCTGGTCATTATCACATTGCTGTTTGTGGGAGCTTGCTGTGCACAATTTGGCTGTCATGTTTTTTACATTGCAACTGTGAATATACTTGAAAAAATATTTAATTGGTTGAAAAGCACTTTGGGACATCCTGAGGTTGTGAAAAGTGCTATAGAAATGCAAGTCTTTGTTTCTTTTTCATTTACTAAAAGGACAATCACAGAACTGACTCCAAAAGGCCCCTCGGTACTGCTCTTCACTGGGGAATATACGAGGTGCAGATGAAGACGAACTTTCAGTTTATTCACCCAGGCAGAGCCTAGAGTTCACAGCCAAGGATACATCTTCAAATTAGATGTACACTTCAAAAAAGAAGCTGTTCAGGGCTATGGAGAAAGAGCTTGGGAGTGGGACTAATTGGGTAGCTCTACCAAAGTGCTTGCACAGGCATGATGGGCCAAATGGCCTCTTTCTGTGCCATATAATTTAAGTTCTGGAGCCCAGGGCTCAAATCCATAATCTTCCACCCTGGGGTGAGATTTCTACCAACTGAGCTGAAGGGTTGGAATGCTATCGCCAGGAATTTACATGATTCTTGTCCTAGGCACTGAAATTAATGAATAAATAATTTCTAATATAAGTTAGGAAATAAATGTAACGAAAGGTTATTGACTTGAAACGTTAACTGTTTTTTTCTCCACAGATGCTGCCAGACTGCTGAGTAGTCCCAGCATTTTCTGTTTTCATTTCAAATTTCCAGCATCTGCAGTATTTTGCTCTTGTCCTGTGTGAATGTAAATTAATCTTCTATAATATGCATCTGAGAAATACATCACAATTTTATACCCAAGTGCTACCCCACCTCGAGCCCATGTTCTATAAATTCTATCAATCTTGCTGGTGATACTGGAGAACAGAACTGAGGTAGAAGCTCTGATTTGTGCCTATGCTGTTATTTTGTTAGGTAGTGTTAGCAATTCATTATTTCATTGTTAAAAACGCTAAGATTTATATTTATCAAATGAGCTTTGAGAGTTAAGATAATATCAAACAATTCCACAAGCCAGCCTTTTACGTTTGATCTTCCAATTCAGCTTCAGATCTGCCTGTGGTCCTTGATCATGTGCTTTGCTTTTGCAAATTCTCCATTCATCTCCTTTTCTTATGTTAATTGTCTTTAATTAATCCAGGTAATTTTAGCTGTTCATTGCTATTCAACTTTGCAAGACAGTGAAAGCCTGTCATTAGGGGCGGGATGTGTCCCAGCTGAAATTCAATTTAACGGGTATTGTAGCAGCAACTGGAAAACCCTGCGAGAATATTGGCTCACTGAATCCCAGTAGTGCTATGGGTATGATTGCTGACATTGTACCTCTGCAAATGGAGCCAAGCATCTGACTCAGTGGTAGCACACTTGCCTCTGAGCCAGGGTCAATTCCTGCGCCAGATACTCTAGTCAGTGGGGATTGCAGCTCTCATTCTGAATTCTAGTTGTCATCTACTGAGGTTACTTCTGTCTGGTGATTGTAGGTGGCTCACCAGACGGTGGACTGTTATTTCAGGCCTTTTAAATGATGTAATGGCATTTTGCTGGTTTTAGACATGTGGCACTTTGCCCAATCTCATTTGACACTTCAATACAGTACTGAGGGAGTGCAGCACTGTCAGAGGGTCAGTACTGAGGGAGTGCTGCACTGTCAGAGGGTCAGTACTGAGGGAGTGCTGCACTGTCGGAGGGTCAGTACTGAGGGAGTGCTGCACTGTCAGAGGGTCAGTACTGAGGGAGTGCTGCACTGTTGGAGAGTCAGTACTGAGGGAGTGCTGCACTGTCAGAGGGTCGGTACTGAGGGAGTGCTGCACTGTCGGAGGGTCAGTACTGAGGGAGTGCTGCACTGTTGGAGAGTCAGTACTGAGGGAGTGCTGCACTGTTAGAGGGTCAGTACTGAGGGAGTGCTGCACTGTTGGAGAGTCAGTACTGAGGGAGTGCTGCACTGTCAGAGGGTCAGTACTGAGGGAGTGCTGCACTGTTGGAGAGTCAGTACTGAGGGAGTGCTGCACTGTCAGAGGGTCAATACTGAGGGAGTGCTGCACTGTTGGAGAGTCAGTACTGAGGGAGTGCTGCACTGTCAGAGGGTCGGTACTGAGGGAGTGCTGCACTGTCAGAGGGTCATTACTGAGGGAGTGCTGCACTGTCAGAGGGTCGGTACTGAGGGAGTGCTGC
This sequence comes from Heterodontus francisci, assembly GCF_036365525.1. Classification (NCBI taxonomy): domain Eukaryota; kingdom Metazoa; phylum Chordata; class Chondrichthyes; order Heterodontiformes; family Heterodontidae; genus Heterodontus; species Heterodontus francisci. Next base: position 42,414,146 of record NC_090408.1, on the reverse strand, counting down.
ACTGTCAGAGGGTCATTACTGAGGGAGTGCTGCACTCAGAGGGTCGGTACTAAGGGAGTGCTGCACTGTCAGAGGGTCATTACTGAGGGAGTGCTGCACTGTCAGAGGGTCATTACTGAGGGAGTGCTGCACTGTCAGAGGGTCATTACTGAGGGAGTGCTGCACTGTCTGAGAAGCAGTACTGAAGATGGGAAAGTTCTTTTTTTGAAATGATCTTGTCTTGATATTACTGGGAACAACCTCACTTCACCTCTTCTCCCAGGTAATGTTCCTGTGAGGCCTCAATCCCTCTTATTTCCATACACACTTGGAAATAATCCGTACAATTTCTTTAATGTTAATTGTTTATTCCTTTAATGTTTCTAATTACCATCTAATATGCATTTGGATAATTACACCAATGTAATATTGTAAATAGAAATTTCAAACACTTAAGTTGCTATTTCAGAGTTGTGTTTAATATTTTCTGTTACTGCGCACAGTCAAGTAGACATGAACTCAGAAAGCACAGTTCTACAAGTTTCTGAATACCAATAGCTGAAGCTTTTGCTCCAGTGCCCAGGACAGCTCAGAGTCTGTCAATCAGGGGGAACATTGACTAATACCAGACTTCCAATCCAGTTCAGACTGATGGAGGATTTATCCTCCTCCTTGGACACAGCAAAAAGATTATGGATTTGCCACAGGGAGTCCCACATGCAACCCCCGCCCATCCCTGCCCTACCAGGAAACCAAATTAATTACTCATCTTTCTGGGCCTCTTCTTGCCCAGCCTCCTGTTTGCCACTAGGTTGGCTTGGCAGGGGAACAAAGGCAGCTTACCCCACTTAGGTCTAAGGTTCAAATTGCAGTCAGGCCCAGGTGATGTCATCAGGACCCACAGAAACAGAGAATGATACAGTACAGAAGGAGGCCTTTCGGCCCATTGTGTCATTGCTGGCTTTTTGGTAGAGCTTTCCAATTAGTCCCACTCCCCTGCTCTTTCCCCATAGTCCTGTAATTTTTTTTTCTGTTCAAGTATTTATCCAATTTTCTTTTGAAAGTTACAATTTAATCTTCTTCCACTGCCCTTTCAGGCCATGCATTCTAGATCACAACAATGCGCTGCGTAAAAAATAATTCCCTCTAGTCACCTCTGGTTCTTTTGCCAATCATTTTAAATCTGTGTCTTCTGGTTACTGACCCTCCCGCCACTGGAAACAATTTCTCCTTATTTACTCTTTCAAAACTCTATGATTTTGAACAAATCTCCCGTTAACTATCTCTGCTCCAAGGAGAACAATTCCAGCTTCTCCAGTCTCTCCACATTAACTGAAATCCCTTGTCCCTGGTACCATGCTAGTAAATGTCCTCTGCACCCTCTCCAAGGCCTTGACATTCTTCCCAAAGTGCAGCACCCAGAATGTAACATAATACTCCGACTGAGGCCTAACCAGTGCTTTATAATGATTTAGCAGAACTTCCTTGCTTTTGTACTCCATTCCTCCAATGATCCCATATGTATGTTTAACAGTCTTCTCAACGTGTCCTGCCACCTTCAAAAGATTTGTGTTCATACATCCCCAGGTCTCTCTGTTCCTGCAACCCCTTTATAATTGCATCTTTTAGTTCACATTGTCTCTCCTCATTCTTCCTAATGAAATGCATCACTTCATACTTCCTGTGTTAAATTTCATCTGCCACTTGTCTACCCATTTCTCCAGTCTGTCTATGTCTTCCTGAACCAGTTCCTACCTTCTTCATTGTTTACCACTTTTCCAAGTTTTGTTTCATCTGCAGACATTGACATTATGCCCTGTATACCCAAACCCAGGTCATTAATATATATCAAAAAGAGCAGTGGTTTAATACCAAACCATAGGGGACACCATTGCATTCACCCGTCTAGTCTGAAAAACAACCGTGCAGCACTTTGCTTTCTGTTCCTTAGTTAATTTTGTATCCATGTGCATTTGTATATTGAAAACTAGACCCATACACCTTGCAGCTCAGCTGCTTGAAAGTGTGGGTTAAAATTACACAACCCACGGGAAGGCAGCCACTCCTCAGTGGGCAAATCGCTGCGGCTTTTTAGCCAATCACATGCCTGATTTCTGCTGGAAGGGTCAATGTCAAAATCGTCTCCTTTAGCTTTTTATCAGGGAGAGAGACAAACAGCAACATCAGGCCTAGGATCCTCTGACACTGCAACAATATTAATTACCCCATTTGGTCTCAGTAATATTCTAATAACTGCTCAGTAATAACCCTATATTACATTATATTACAGTCTCAGTGAAGAGAGTGGCCTGATCAGGTAGTGTTTGAACTTGAATTATGCAAACACTTCAAAAAACTTAATGTGCCATAAACTGTAATAGCTACACATCATTGCACAACTTAACATGGCTAATAAAAACTGATTATAATTATTACTAAAACTGTATCCCCATTTGCATTGAATTTAGTCCTAAAGGTGCCATATTGGCTGCAATACTCACACATTTGAAATTATGCTTTAAGTGTTTATTTTTCCAATTTAAGATTCACATTGTGGTTATACATGATACCTGAAAAATATGTTTGCTTTAGTCTCATGGTGCACAATCTTTTCAAGAACTCACCAACGCCTGGAACCAGCTAGTTCCTTGGTACCTTCTAGAAGTCTAATGGTGAAGCCGAGCGAACAATTTCAGGGCAAGAGATGGACCAGGACGTTTCTGCTTCACGGGAGCTTTAGTGTCACATTTCAGAATATTTTTCCACAGAAAGGAGTTTGGAAACGACTTTGTTTTAAGTGACGTGTTTTAAATTAAAGTGGGTTTAGAGAGGTTTAAAATTCTCCTGTTAGACATGAGATGCAGTGGCTGAGACAAGAATGAATTTAAATAGTAATGAGCCAGAAATTGAAGATGTCTTTCCACAGCAAAGGAGAACAATAGTTAATCAGTTACCTTGTCTTAGGTTTTCTATGAATATTCACAGATTATTGGAGAGGGTCTGCTTAGAATCCAGTCATTGGGGGTGGAAGGGGGAGGAAGCTGGTTTCATTGATAAACCAACTGGTGAATTGCTGAATGAGGAATAAATTGGAAAGACAATCTCCTCCTCTACTTCATCTTAATTCAAGCAGAGAAAAAATAGACAAAGGAAGACAAATGGTAAGGTGAGGCAGTCAGGATAGTTTGTCGTGAGAAAGGTAAGAAAGATTATGGCAGTTTATTAATCCCGGGGCTGTTTTATTGGCTCCAATACCCACTGTCATTTGAAACTATACCTTGTGCTTGTTTTTCCCATTTTAGACAACCCGTAGATGGTACATTCCTTCCGAAAGAACCCAGCCAATCGGAATGCAGCTTAACATGTGGTCCATTCAGAATGATTTCTCTGCTGTTCAGCCATTGGTGCCATAATGTTTTCTGGGCTCCAACAAGCTTAGAGCGAGAACAAACAGAGTTGTTATCTCTGGGTTGTTGCCCGTGCCACGTGATAGCGAAGCGAGGAATAGGGAGAGAGAGGAGTTGAACACGTGGCTGCAGGGATGGTGCAGGAGGGAGGGTTTTGGCTTCCTGGATAATTGGGGCTCTTTCTGGGGTAGGTGGGACCTCTACAAACAGGATGGTCTTCACCTGAACCAGAGGGGTACCAATATCCTGGGGGGGAGGTTTGCTAGTGCTCTTCGGGGGGGTTTAAACTAATTCAGCAGGGGAATGGGAACCTAAATTGTAGTGCCAGTGTACAGGATGTTGAGAGTAGTGAGGTCAGGGATATGGTTACAAGCACGCAAGAGGGCACTGGCAAGCAAGAACCTGGTTTAAAGTGTGTCTATTTCAACGCCAGGAGCATCCGGAATAAGGTGGGTGAGCTTGCAGCATGGGTTGGTACCTGGGATCTCGATGTAGTGGCCATTTCGGAGACATGGGTAGAGCAGGGGCAGGAATGGATGTTGCAGATTCCGGGATTTAGATGTTTCAGTAAGAACAGAGAAGATGGTAAAAGAGGGGGGTGTGGCATTGTTAATCAAGGAGAGTATTACAGCGACAGAAAGGACGTTTGAGGACTCGGCTACTGAGGTAGTATGGGCTGAGGTTAGAAACAGGAGAGGTGAGGTTACCCTGTTGGGAGTCTTTTATAGACCTCCGAATAGTTCCAGAGATGTAGAGGAAAGGATAGCGAAGATGATTCTCGACAGGGGTGAGAGTAACAGGGTAGTTGTTATGGGGGACTTTAACTTTCCAAATATCGACTGGAAATACTATAGTTCGAGTACTTTAGATGGGTCAGTTTTTGTCTAGTGTGTGCAGGAGGGTTTTCTGACACAGTATGTAGACAGGCCAACCAGGGGCGATGCCACATTGGATTTGGTACTGGGAAATGAACCCGGCCAGGTGTTAGATTTAGATGTAGGTGAGCACTTTGGTGATAGTGATCACAATTCGGTTAGGTTTACCTTAGCGATGGGCAGGGACAGGTATATACCGCAGGGCAAGAATTATAACTGGGGGAAAGGAAATTATGATGCGATTAGGCAAGATTTAGGATGCGTAGGATGGGGAAGGAAACTGCAGGGGATGGGAACAATCGAAATGTGGAGCTTATTCAAGGAGCAGCTACTGCGTGTCCTTGATAAGTATGTACCTGTGAGGCAGGGAGGAAGTTGTCGTGCGAGGGAGCCGTGGTTTACTAAAGAAGTTGAAGCGCTTGTCAAGAGGAAGAAGAAGGCTTATGTTAGGATGAGACGTGAAGGCTCAGTTAGGGCGCTTGAGAGCTACAAGCTAGCCAGGAAGGATCTAAAGGGAGAGCTAAGAAGAGCAAGGAGAGGACACGAGAAGTCATTGGTGGATCGGATCAGGGAAAACCCTAAGGCTTTCTATAGGTATATCAGGAATAAAAGAATGACTAGAGTTAGATTAGGGCCAATCAAGGATAGTAGTGGGAAGTTGTGTGTGGAATCAGAGGAGATAGGGGAAGTGTTAAATGAATATTTTGCGTCAGTATTTACAGTAGAGAAAGAAAATGTTGTTGAGAATACTGAGATTCAGGCTACGAGGCTAGATGGGATTGAGGTTCACAAGGAGGAGGTGTTAGCAATTTTGGAAAGTGTGAAAATAGATAAGTCCCCTGGGCCAGATGGGATTTATCCTAGGATTCTCTGGGAAGCTAGGGAGGAGATTGCAGAGCCTTTGTCCTTGATCTTTATGTCGTCATTGTCGACAGGAATAGTGCCGGAAGACTGGAGGATTGCAAATGTTGTCCCCTTGTTCAAGAAGGGGAGTAGAGACAGCCCTGGTAATTATAGACCTGTGAGCCTTACTTCGGTTGTGGGTAAAATGTTGGAAAAGGTTATAAGAGACAGGATTTATAATCATCTTGAAAAGAATAAGTACATTAGAGATAGTCAGCACGGTTTTGTGACGGGTAGGTCGTGCCTCACAAACCTTATTGAGTTTTTCGAGAAGGTGACCAAACAGGTGGATGAGGGTAAAGCAGTGGATGTGGTGTATATGGATTTCAGTAAGGCGTTTGATAAGGTTCCCCACGGTAGGCTATTGCAGAAAATACGCAAGTATGGGGTTGAAGGTGATTTAGAGCTTTGGATCAGAAATTGGCTAGCTGAAAGAAGACAGAGGGTGGTGGTTGATGGCAAATGTTCATCCTGGAGTTTAGTTACTAGTGGTGTACCGCAAGGATCTGTTTTGGGGCCACTGCTGTTTGTCATTTTTATAAATGACCTGGAAGAGGGTGTAGAAGGGTGGGTTAGTAAATTTGCAGATGACACTAAGGTCGGTGGAGTTGTGGATAGTGCCGAAGGATGTTGTCGGGTACAGAGAGACATAGATAGGCTGCAGAGCTGGGCTGAGAGATGGCAAATGGAGTTTAATGCGGAAAAGTGTGAGGTGATTCACTTTGGAAGGAGTAACAGGAATGCAGAGTACTGGGCTAATGGGAGGATTCTTGGTAGTGTAGATGAACAGAGAGATCTTGGTGTCCAGGTGCATAAATCCCTGAAGGTTGCTACCCAGGTTAATAGGGCTGTTAAGAAGGCATATGGTGTGTTAGCTTTTATTAGTAGGGGGATCGAGTTTCGGAGCCACGAGGTCATGCTGCAGCTGTACAAAACTCTGGTGAGACCGCACCTGGAGTATTGCGTGCAGTTCTGGTCACCGCATTATAGGAAGGATGTGGAAGCTATGGAAAGGGTGCAGAGGAGATTTACTAGGATGTTGCCTGGTATGGAGGGAAGGTCTTACGAGGAAAGGCTGAGGGACTTGAGGTTGTTTTCGTTGGAGAGAAGGAGGAGGAGAGGTGACTTAATAGAGACATATAAGATAATCAGAGGGTTAGATAGGGTGGATAGTGAGCGTCTTTTTCCTCGGATGGTGATGGCAAACACGAGGGGACATAGCTTCAAGTTGAGGGGTGATAGATATCGGACAGATGTGAGAGGTAGTTTCTTTACTCAGAGAGTAGTAAGGGCGTGGAACGCCCTGCCTGCAGCAGTAGTAGATTCGCCAACTTTAAGGGCATTTAAGTGGTCATTGGATAGACATATGGATGAAAATGGAATAGTGTAGGTCAGATGGTTTCACAGGTCGGCGCAACATCGAGGGCCGAAGGGCCTGTACTGCGCTGTAATGTTCTAAATTCTAAATTCTAAACATTCAAGTTAAACATCTCATTGGACAGTGATATAGAAACAGTATTTAAGGGAAGGGCATCTTCCTGGTCACTGCCAGAGAGCTGGATCACAACTGAGGTTGTAACTGCACCTAATAATTCCACTAACACTGGATAATGATCAGAAAGAAAAACTTATCTTTATTAAATATCCAAGACAGACACAACATCTTTCCCATATGATAAATTGCTTTGAAGTGTGACCACATGTTGTTACATGTTAGCAACCAGCGTGTAAACAGGTTGTGCATCAGATAACGATTGTTTTACTCTTTCTTTAATCCTCTCGCCCCTGTATGATTGACATTCTGGTTTTGTTTAGCCCTACATAAGAACAGTGGATACATGCAGAGTAGGAAATGTCCTTATGGCACGTGGAGTCTAGTCCTCCGATGGGCAAAATTTCCAAGGAACTAAAACTGCAAACATCCATGGGATATTATCAGCATTTCTGGAATGATTTGTTTCTGCTGTCTCAGCACTTTAATTATCTGTGTTGAATTTTCCCCTTAAAATCTTCAATCCTATCCCTCGCCAGATATTCATTCAGCTCATTTTAAAAGTCTCTTCCCACACACCATCTAACTGTGAGAAAATATTCCTGCTTCTCTGTAACCTGGTGTGAAGCCTGATTGTTATGTGTAAATGTCCTCAGGTCTCATGATTACAGTTGAAATTAATATGTGCTTTATTAGTAATGAGTAGCTTATTTTTACAATAGCAGCAATTTTATAATTGCTGAAAACCCTATTTAAAGACAAGAAATCATTGCTATTTTCCAACTAAACAGGTAATTCAACAAATAGATTTTATATCCTGTGATTAGCATACAAACATGACATTGGCGGTCAAGCCTGCTCCACATCCGACAATGGGCAGGGCATCATTACCAAACTCTCCCTCCCTCCCTGCAGCCTAGTAATCTCCTGGGAGAGGTTAAAAACAAAAACTCAGGGACACTAAGGGTAAAGTAAATGCTGGAACATTTTTCAGGCAATTGTAAGCAATCCAGGAGATCACACTGACAATGCCAATCCTATCAGTTAATTATATTTGATAGTTGATTCCATATCCCAAAATACCCTTATCTATCAATCTCAGTTTCCCAATTTTCATTTGACCTCCAACCTCAAGATTCTGGGTTTTGCTGCAGTCCTGTTGATCATACACACTACAATACACCAGTGATGGAGCAGGTGGGTGTCTGGTCTAGTGGATGAGCTGCTGATCAAGTGGACTCTTTTGTCCTGGATAGTGTTGAGCATTTTTATAGCTCCAATCATCCACTGAAGTCGAGAGTATTCCATCACACTCCAGACTTCTCTCTTCTAGCTGACAGAGAGACTTTGGGGTGTCAGGAGGTGAATCACTCGTTGTAGAATACTCAGCCTCTGACCAGCTCAAGTAGCTACAGCATTTATGGGAATGATCCAGTTGAGTTTCTGGTCAATGTTGACCCCCCAGGATGTTGGTGGTGGTGTCTCGACGATAAGAATGGTATTGACTGTCAAAGCAAGGTGGTTGGATTCTCTCTTGTTGGAGATGATTATTATCTGGCACTTGTATGGCGTGGATGCTATTTGCCACTTATCAGCCCAAGCCTGAATGTTGTCTCGGGGCTGAGATGATTAGCCTATAATCACAACTATCTTCTCTTGTGTCAGGTGTGATTCCAGCCACTGCAGAGCTTTCCCCCAATTTCCATTAACTTCAGTTTATTAGAGCTCCTTGGTGTCACACTGAATCTTAACTCCATTTAGCTGCCTTGGTTCCATAACTCTTAATACCCTTACCCAACTAAAATCAATTAATCTCAGTTCTGAAATTTTCAGTTGACCCCCAGGCTCAACAGCTTTTTGGGGAGACAGTTCCAGATTCCACTCCCCTTTGTGTGAACAGGTGCTTGCTGACATCAGGCCAGAATGGCCCAGCTCTATTTTAAAATTATACCCACCAGAAGAAATAGTTTCTCTTCTATCAACTTCTTTAATTATCTTAAATACCTCAATTAGATCACCTCTTAATCTTCTATATTCAAAGGAATACAAGCCAAGTCCATGTAGCCACACCACATATCAATACTAATATTCATTATGTGGTTTATTTTTCATTCATTATTTCCTATGGTGATCCTTTAGTTTTTCAGACATGTTTAAACAATTCTTTGCTTCTATCTGTCACATTTCTCCACCAATGTCATTTTGTTTTCCCATCTCAACCCATTACACGGGTGTTTTCTGTCAAGATGCTGGGATGCTTGTGTCATGTGCAATGTGCAATGTGCAATTCACCATCTCCTTAATCTCCCCAATCAACAGCAGCAAATGCCCATTTGCTTTAAATGGACTTTAATTAATAAAGTTGTGCTTAATTTTAGATGTTAAATTGGACAGAATAACAAAAATGAATTGGTGATTTGGATTATACCATGATGCAGGAGCTAGGGTTCTAAATCAGTGACTTTATAGATTGCAACTGCTGTTTAACCCTGATCTTGTGTAATATTGATCAGCCATGATCTAATTTAACAGCAGAGCAGGCTCGAGGGGCTGAATGGCCTCCTACTCTTTCTACCTGAGGTGACATAGGTTCCTACTCGAGCAATTTCCTGTTGAATTAGGAATTTCAGCAATGCCCTTCCCCAGTGAGGTCTTGTGCTGATTCAACACTTCTTACAAATCTGACTTGCTTTCCCAGATCCCAACAAAAGGGAAGAGAAAAGGGGAAATTTTTTACTTTTTTATGGAATGGAGGATAAACTCACTGTGCAATAAAGTAAATTGAAAATGTTTTATTTCACACCAACATCTCCAGAAGGTGATGACAGTTGAATGTTTGATCTTCACACATGCTGTAAATTTTATCAAAGAAGATGAAACTACCCAGGCCATGGTGAAAGAGGAGGTAATTCATACACTAGAAGGATTTAAAATTGATAAGAAGGAGGTATTAGATAGGCTGTCTATACTTAAAGTTTATAAAGCTACAGGACCAGATAAAATGCATCAAAGGATACTGAGGGAAGTGAGAGTGGAAATTGTGGAGAAGAGAAGGCTGAGAGGAGATTTTATAGAGGTATTCAAAATCATGAGGGGTTTAGACAGAGTAGATAGAGAGAAACTGTTCCCATTTGTGAAAGGATCGAGAATGAGAGGTCACAGATTTAAGGTAATTGGCAAAAGAAGCAATGGCAGCATGAGGAAAATGTTTTTCACAAAGCGAGTGGTTAGGATCTGGAATTCACTGTCAGAGAGTGCAGTGGAGGCAGGTTCAATTAAGGGAATTAGATAGTTACCTGAAAAGGAATAATGTACAGGGTTATGGGGAGAAGGTGGGGGAATAGCACTAAGTGAATTGCTCACTCGGAGATCCAGTGCAGATGCGATGGGCCGAATGGCCTCCTTCTGTGCTGTAACAATTCTGTGATTCAGTGAAAAACAACAACCTGCATTCATATAACGCCTTTTGATGTAGTAAAAATATCCCAAGGTGCTTCACAAGAGCGTTATTAAACAAAATTTGATCCCGAGCCACATAAAGAGATATTAGGACTGGTGACCAAACGTTTGGTCAAAGAGGTAGGTTTTAAGGAGTGTGTTAAAGGAGGAAAGAGAGGTTTAAGGAGGGAATTCCAGAGCTTAAGGCCCAGGTAGTTGAAGGTATGGCCACCAATGTTGGAATGATAAAAATAGGGGTTGCACAAGAAGTCACAATTGGAGGAGTGCAGAGATTTCCGTGGAATAATTCTTCCATAATAAAAACAGAAAATTCTGGAAATATTCAGCAGGACTGGCAGCATCTTTGGAGAGAGAAACAGAGTTAGCATTTCAGATCTGTGACCTTTCACCAAAATCTTTGCTTTTGAATAATCCTTCCATCCTGTGTCTCTGTCCTTGGTGCTGAAATCAAGTTTTGCCTCCTCCCCTGATGAGTGATTTTTTTTATATATATAGGGCCCCAAAGCTGATTGTATCTTCCAGCTGATTTCATCTTCATTCTGTCTCAGGTGTTCATTCTAATCCCTGGGGTCGACTATATCCCCTACCTTTGATTTCTCCATGATGATCCAATCTTGATTTTGGTCCTTGAGTTTATTCACTGATGATGTCCTTTATCCTGCCCCTGGGGCAGGGATGATCCTAGACTTGGTGCTGTCCTTGGAGCTGATGTTGTGCTTGGATTGGGGCTGAGACAGTCTATCTCACTGTCCAGTTCCCTGAACCTGAGGCTGATCGTGTGCACAGTTATGGTCTCTATGTTACATAAAGGGTATTAAAACACTAGAGAAAGTGAAGAGACAATTTACAAGGATGTGCCCAGAATTGAGAGGATGCAACTATCAGGAAGATTGAGCAGGATGGGGCTCTTTTCTCGAGACCTGATAGTGGTGTCTAAAATTATGAAGACATTTGACAGAGTGGATGAGGAGACCCCATTTGTGGATGAGCCCCTGCTACCAGTCCCTACCCCTGACTCTCTCCCTGTCCTTGTCATTCTCTTTGGCCCTGTCCCTCTCTCTGTCACTTTCTCTGTCTCTATCCTACCGACCTAGGCTCAACTATCACCAGTAACCTGTCTCCAGATGCAGAAATCAACAAGCACATGGGAAAGGCTTCCACTGCTATGTCCAGACTGGCCAAGAGAGTGTGGGAAAATGGCGCACTGACACGGAACACAAAAGTCCGAGTGTATCAAGCCTGTGTCCTCAGTACCTTGCTCTATGGCAGCGAGGCCTGGACAACATATGTCAGCCAAGAGCGACGTCTCAATTCATTCCATCTTCGCTGCCTCTGGAGGATACTTGGCATCAGGTGGCAGGACCGTATCTCCAACACAGAAGTCCTCGAGGCGGCCAACATCCCCAGCTTATAAACACTACTGAGTCAGCGGCGCTTGAGATGGCTTGGCCATGTGAGCCGCATGGAAGATGGCAGGATCTTCAAAGACACATTGTACAGCGAGCTCACCACTGGTATCAGACCCACCGGCCGTCCATGTCTCCGCTTTAAAGACGTCTGCAAATGCGACATGAAGTCCTGTGTCATTGATCACAAGTCGTGGGAGTCAGTTGCCAGCATTCGCCAGAGCTGGCGGGCAGCCATAAAGGCAGGGCTAAAATGTGGCGAGTTGAAGAGACTTAGCAGTTGGCAGGAAAAAAGACAGAAGTGCAAGGGGAGAGCCAACTGTGTAACAGCCCCGACAAACAAATTTTTCTGCAGCACTTGTGGAAGAGCCTGTCACTCTAGAATTGGCCTTTATAGCCACTCCAGGTGCTGCTCCACACACCACTGACCACCTCCAGGCGCGTATCCATTGTCTCTCGAGATAAGGAGGCCAAAGAAAGATCCTACTTTGTTTCCCTCTATCTCTCTTTCTCTCACTCTCTGTCCTTCTCCTTGTATCTCTCTCTCTCTGCGTTTCTGTCCCTATCTCTCTCTCTCTCATCCATTTGTCTTTAGTGTCAGCTGTGACTCAGTTAGTAGCACTCTTGCCTCTGACCAGAGGTTATGGGTTCAAATCCCACTCCAGGATACTCTGCCGCAATACTAAGGGAGTGCTACACTGTTGGAGGCTCTGTCTTTTGGATGAGACGTTAAACCGAGGTCCCATCTGCCCTCTTATGTGGTCATAAGAGATACCATGTTATCATTTCAAAGAAGAGCAGAGAAGCTATCTGCAGTGTCCTGGCCAATATTTATCCCTCGATCAACATCACACAAACAAAAATGAATGACTTAGTCATTATCACGTTGTTTGTGGGAGCTTGTTGTGTGCAAATTGCCATGTTTCCCATATTACAACAGTGACTAGACATCAAAAGTACTTCATTGGCTGTAAAAAGATCTTTGGGATGTTGTGAAAGGTCCTGTATAAATACAAGTATTCCTTTTTTCTTGTCTCTCTCCCTCTCTGTCTCTCTCTCTCTCCCTCTCTCACTGTCTCTCTCTCCCTCTCTCACTGTCTCTCTCTCCCTCTCTTTCTCCCCCTCTCTCCCTCCCCTCCCTCCCTTTTTCTCTCTCTCCCTATCTCTCTCCCTCTCTCTCCCTCTCCCTCATTGTCCCTCTCTCCGTCTCAGTCTCTCAGCCGCTCTCTCTCTCTGTCACTCTCTCTCTCTCACTGTTTCTCTGCCTCTCTCTTTGTCTCTCCCTCTCTCTCTGTCTCTCTCTCTCCCTCTCTTTGACTCTTTCTGTCCCTTTCCCTCTCTATCCCTCTCCCTCTCTGTCCCTCTCCCTCTTTCTGTCTCTCCCCTCTCTCCCTCTCTCTCTCTCCCTCCCTCTCTCTCTCCCTCCCTCTCTCTCTCCCTCCCTCTCTCCCCCTCCCCTCTCCCTCTCTCCCTCCCTCTCTCTCTCCCCTCTCCCTCTCTCCCTCCCTCCCTCTCTCTCTCCCCCCTCTCTCCCTCCCTCCCTCTCTCTCTCCCTCCCTCTCTCTCTCCCTCCCTCTCTCTCTCCCTCCCTCTCTCCCCCTCCCCCTCTCTCCCTCCCTCTCTCTCTCCCTCCCTCTCTCCCTCCCTCTCTCCCTCCCTCTCTCTCTCCCCTCTCCCTCTCTCCCTCCCTCCCTCTCTCTCTCCCCCCTCTCTCCCTCCCTCCCTCTCTCTCTCCCTCCCTCCCTCTCTCTCTCCCCTCTCCCTCTCTCCCTCCCTCCCTCTCTCTCCCACCTTCTCTCCCTCCCTCTCTCCCTCCCTCCCTCTCCCTCCCTCTCCCCCTCTCTCTGTCCATGGTGCTGAAATTGACTTGCAGGCAGCGCCACGTGACGCGCCTGCCCCGATCCCGGAGGCTGACGATCTGTTGGAGTTTGTTCGCCGCCACAGTGAAGGCAGATTATGTACTGTTTATAAATAGAGCAGGGTAGGGGCAGGACGTGGTGCGAGATGCTTGAAATGAGATAGAAGAAAATGATGTAGAGGCAGGATTTTTGTGCTTGATATTTTTCGGAAGGGGTTGGGGATTTAATTCGAGTTTTGTGTCTCTGTAACTTACTGTTGACGGTGGATCGAGACTGAGGGAGATGTGAGGATTGACACTGCTGCTGCGGCAAAGATGCAGAAAGGAATCCGCCTGAATGATGGGCACCTTTCATACCTGGGGGTTCTGGCCAAGAAAGATGGAACCAGGAAGGGCTACCTGAGCAAGCGGAGCTCGGACAACAGCAAATGGCACAACAAGTGGTTCTCCCTGCTCCAGAATATGTTGTTTTATTTTGAGAATGATTCCACCACGAAAGCCTCCGGTCTCTACTTGCTGGAGGGGTGCGTGTGCGAGCGGGCACCTTCCCCTAAACCATCGCTCTCTGCCAAGGAATCCCTGGAAAAGCAGGTAAGAGAGAGAGAGAGAGTGCACCAGAAAGTCTGGTGTCCAATATCCAGTGTCCAGTGTCCAATATCCAGTGTCCAATATCCAGTGTCCAATATCCAGTGTCCAGTGTCCAATATCCAGTGTCCAATATCCAGTGTCCGATCAGGGTTCAACCAGATCTCCACATGCTACAGGCTTTGTTTTTTTTTTCAAATTATAAATGCGTTCAATCCTCACACGATAAATCCGAGAGCGGTTTCTGGTTATTGCAATTTTGATCCATTTAAAGCCCCACAACTTGACCACACGGCGTTTGAAGTAATCCCAGTGCAAGTACTGCAGATCAATCTCACCAGGAGAGGAAAGGATGGAAAATTGAATATTTTAAATTGAGACGAAATCCATTTTGGTGCATTGAGATTTCATGAATCGTTAATGTTGAACCTAAGAGAAAATTCGAGTAGTGATAAATTCACATTTAATATCACCATTAAAAACAACTTATTTTTGCAAAAAAAAAGTCTTTATATTTCTCCTGCTTTGCTCGGATCTGTGATGTTTAAATTATTAATCGGTAGTTGGCTTTTTCAAGGCGATATGTGATTCTATTTTTAACAGTTAATCAGTCACAACACGAACCGTTACAAAGCAAAGGGGAAGCGAGAGACAGATCCCTGCTCCTCTCAGATTTTAACTGATCTTTGAAGTAAAGTCATTGCCTGCAGAGATAGCAATATTACGAACTCACAAGTCAATAAATTATGCAACATGCCAGATGCGTTAGTTTATCAAACTAGACAAAGTTAATTAACCGTTGCTTGAACAAAGTGGAAGAACTAGTGATCAGTGGAGAAGGTCTGTCTGTTTGAGTGTCGCTCTGGGTTATTTTTGTAACAGGGAAAAGGCTCCAGGACCTTCTAGACTCAATGTCGCCGCCCCGCGTATCGAAAGGAAACTGCAGGCCTCCTCGCTCTCCAGCTATTTCTGTGGCATCTGTAGAATTCACTGCTTTAAATATCATTGTTTTTCCAGTAATTTTTGCTGATATCAAACCACGTAAAACAAACCCAGCGGCTGTTTTTTTTTTCAAGGGGGTGAATTCCTGCAGTTTGTTTACACAGGGGGGAATAACAATGCCAAAAACGTCACTGTGTGGAAATTGATCGATCCCCAGATATTCATAGATCCAGGTGAATGTCCCTTTGTCACAGATTAAATATTAGTGATGCCCTTGCCTCAATACTGTGTTACTAAGCGTGTAAAAGGTGTCCTGAATGAACCATCCTCTTTTCTCTGGTGTCCATCATTATTTAAGTAATCTCCTTATTTCATCCTGCAACATTTATGTCAATATCTGACATTAATGTCCCGCAGTATCAGTGAAATAGTCAAAACTACCTCCTGCACCATCTGCCACTCATGGATTGCTTTGCCTTGCTATTCATTTTCATACAGTTCAAAACTATGTTTTTTTAAATCTAATGGACTCAACTTGCATGTGTTTTATATATAACTTAAAATATGTTCTGAGTTAACTGAGAGTGAACTGTCAGCGTGAAGATTGCAGGCAAATAGAAAGGAGTGCAGGGAGATTTCAGATCACTGCAGGAATGGGCCAGTCAACATGAAACGGTCCTGGGAAGGTTAAATGAGCAAAACAGGGCAACACGTTCAAGGGGTTTCAAGCTCCCTTCTTCAAGGTGCACATAAAAACACACACACAGATTGAGGATTTGGATAGCCGCCTGCCCTACAGCGCAATCTGCATTTAGCTAGTGAAGCTACAAGGATGACTGGGTTGTTGCGTTGGTGCAGTAGGGATCTCTCTCTCTCTCTCGGATCAGCGCTCCAGCGCTCTGTGCTATTGCGGGAGAGGGAGCTTCACTCTATATCTGACTGGAGTGCCTCAGGCCTGGGAATGACAGTGGGTGTGAGAGATAGGAAATTCCCCAGTAACGACAAAACGCGAAATGCACCAGAGATATAAATGTCCCTGTAACAACATGAAAGTTTGGACACTAATCAGGCATCGGAATCCGAGAAACTGGAAGAATGGCTGAACTGGGAATGTGGGGATGTGGGGAATGGGGGCTGGGAATGTGGGGATGTGGGGAATGGGGGCTGGGAATGTGGGAGTATGGGAAATGGGGGCTGGGATCGTTGGGGTGTGGGAATGGGGACTGGGATTGTTGGGGTTTGGGGCTGGTGCAACAGAATGAGGAGTGGGGTTCAGCAGTGTGACTGTCCGGCAATGCTGTAACTGCCCAGAGGTCTAGTTATCAGTAATGCAATCCTGTGCAATGAGAATCAAACTGACAAAGAATGGTTTGATGTAGATATATTTGTTTTTGTTCATGGGATTAGGCAGCACGGGCAAGCCATCATTTATCCCTAACTGCCCTTGGGAAGTTGATGGTGAGCTGCCTTCTTGAACCACTGCAGTCCATGGTACACCCACTGTGCTGCACAGACTAGGCATATATTCCCTCGAGTAAAGTGATCCAATTGAGGTGTTTAAGATGATTAAAGGTGTTTATAGGGTAGATGGAGAGAAACTATTTCCTCTGGTGGAAGAATAACTATTGGCCGGGACACTGGCAGAATTCTGCTTTTCCAGGGAGTGAGCCCATCCTGCAGGAAAAGCCATCTCAATTCTGAGGTGGAGCGCCCCTTGGTGATGCGGTGATTAACTTCGTCACCAGATAACGCTCCAAGTTGGTGCCGATCTGGGTGACCTCTCGACCTCAGCTGAAACAATGCAAAAACTACAATTAGCCTCAGTACCTTGGCTGGCAAGAAGAACCCGGAAGGAACCAGAACAAAGGGGCGTAACCTTAAAATGAGAGCTAGGCCGTTCAGGGGTGATGTCAGGAAGTATTTCTTCACCCAAAGGGGAATGGAAATCTGGAACTCTCTTTCCCCAAAAAAGCTATTGAGGCTGGGGGAAATTTCAAAACTAAGATTGATAAGTTTTTGTTAGGTATTTAGGATTACGAAACTAAGAAAGGTAAATGGAGTTAACAGATCAGCCATGATCGAATTGAATGCTGGAACAGGCTTGAGGGGCTGAATGGCCTCCTCACTCTGTACATGGGGTACAGTTCTACAAGGCTCTTCCTGCCCACTGCCCATCTTCCAGTAGGGACTGGTTAGCAGTCAGGAGTGAGAGCCGCAGTTCCTTCCGGGTTCTTCTTGCCAGCCAAGGTACTGAGGCCAATTATCGTTCTTGCATTGTTTCGGCTGAGGTCGAGAGGTCACCCAGATCTGCACCAACTTGGAGCGTTACCTGGTGATGAAATTAATCACCGAGTCACCAAGGGGCCCTCCACCTCCGAAGTGAAATGGCTTTTCCACCAGGATGGGCTCATCTGAAGAAGAGAATTCTCCCCAGTGTCCCGGCCAATATTTCTCCCTCAACCAACATCTAAAACGGATTATATGTTAATTTACATGTCACTGTTTGTGGGCAAATTGTTGTATTTTCTTCATTTAGATACGTAAAGCGCTTTGGGGCGTCCTGAAGTCACGAAAGGTGCTACAGAAATGAGAGTCTTTCCTCGGTCTGTGCAGGCTTTCCAAAGTAATTGACAAGGAGTGGGACAGCTGGAATCCTTCCAGACTTCCAGTCTCCACCCCCCCCCCCCCCCCAGCGCTGCCCATTACATGCAGGGCAATTGTCAGAATCAATACATGTGTTCTGCTGCTAGGTCAACTGGATTACCAAAAATTTGGTAATGTGAAAGGTTTTGAAGGAAGTATTCACAAATGCATTTCCTGCATCAGTGGTCAAAGCAGTCTGGGCAAATCTTCTCCACCATTTGGTCTTGGAAGAGGGTGCAGGGGAGATTTACTAGAATGGTAGCTGGAATGAGAGTCTTCAGTTATCTGCAGAGACTGAAGAAGCTTTTTTTCCCGCAGAGCAAAGAAAACTAAGAGATTTAACCGAGGCATTCTAAATCATGAAGGCTTTTAATTCAGTAAATAAAGAGAAAGTTTCCAGTGGCGGAGGCTCAGTAACCAGAGGACACAGATTTAAGGTCATTGGCAAAAGGAGCCAAGGAAGGTTGTTGTGATCTGGAATGCACTGGTGGTGGAAGCAGATTCAATAGTAACTTTCAGAGGGGAATTGGAGAAATTCAAAGACCTCACTGCCTGCTAACACATTAATTAGTCTATGTAACTGGATATTGAACGCAGGTACATGACATTAGGAGGCTAACTTGATACCGGCATTTTACATTACCACAAAAAGTTCAGATTATCACCCGCACATTTTAAGATTTCCAGCCTTGGGTTTGTATCAGGAATAAAATGTGACTCATTTTTGACTAAAATCAGGATGAAGGGACTTTATTTTCATTGTTTTAAAATTGATTTTGTTGGAAATTATCAGTGGCCAGGATGTGAATTCTGTTCATGAAATAAATGGCGGTTGGTGTGAATTGTGATCCAAGATTCTGGGCAGCAGCA
Organism: Heterodontus francisci; assembly: GCF_036365525.1. Classification (NCBI taxonomy): domain Eukaryota; kingdom Metazoa; phylum Chordata; class Chondrichthyes; order Heterodontiformes; family Heterodontidae; genus Heterodontus; species Heterodontus francisci. Next base: position 42,395,727 of record NC_090408.1, on the reverse strand, counting down.
AGTATCTGGCAGCAATGTCTCCCGTCTCCGAGCTTTGATTGCTCCGCCAGAAAGAGCCGCTCTGTTCAAAAGAAAACCATTGCACTATCATCAAGTGCACTGATGTTGCAGGGGGTAATATTGGCCAATGATGTTGCAGGGGGTAATATTGGCCAATGATGTTGCAGGGGGTAATATTGGCCAATGATGTTGCAGGGGGTAATATTGGCCAAGAGCTCCCGTCAAAGTGGAAATGATCTCTTCAAAGTATCAAACCTCTCAGATGAAGCAGAATCTCAGACTGAGTCAAAGGCTCTGATAGTGGAAGGGAGACAATTAGGAAAGATAATGGGGTAATTTTGACTTCGGGAAATAGTGTCTTTAATGAGAATAAAATAGGGAGAAGTGTATAACAAGCGGCTGATCCGATATTGAGTGTTTTACTTCATTACCGTCAGTAAATATTTGCAATGCGAAGGATAAATTCCTTCATGCACATCTTCTTTGTGTTTCTTCCAGTCTTTCTCGTACATAGGGGTTGCCAACCCTCCAGGAATTAAAGATTAATCTCCCGGACACTGCTCTGAACAAAAAAAAAGGGAGAAATAGCACAGAGGCGTTTATTGCGTGTTTGTTTTTTCAATTTCTTTGAACAATTTTGTTTACTAGTTGCAAAAATATTGGCAATGGGAAAGAAAAGGTTGTCTGACCAGGTGGGGCGTTTGGAGACGGAAAGTCTTGTTATGAAACCTACGGAGTATGTCCAATCAGAGTTGGCAACCCTTATTTATCTCTCATATATTTCAAACAAAACTGAATTTTAGTTTTCCTTATTAATTCCACCACCTGAGGTTTTAATATTATAAACAACACAAGGTCATTGTGAATTATAAACACATATCATTGGCTGCACTGGTGACTAAATGTTTATTAAAAGCTTTCCCACCATTTTTCTTTTTGATGGTAAGAGTGGTGTCAGGGAATTGTTTTGTAGCAATCTGATTGCACAGAATTATTTTGGGGGTTGGTGGGGGGGGGGGGGCGGGGTCGAGGTTTTGTGCAATATGATTGGTGAATATAAAATAATTAATTGGTAAGTGTGTAACTGGGCAAATCCATGTAATTTCAGCTGCGTGTAGACTTGAGGTCAACTCGAGGTTAATTGCAATTGTTTTGGGGCGAGGACAATTTTCGAGGGCAGAAAAACTGAAGGAAATCATTACTGTGGTCATTTAAAAGTCTTGACATGATAGCGACTCACCCATCAGTAAAATACAGATCCTGGAAACTGGCTCTGTAAACATCGCACTGCAATTACATCCTCTCACCAGTAGCAGCACTGCAGCACTTCCACCGGGAAAGGAAAGTGTCATTACAGCGTGACCAGTTTACATAGTCAATTCCCATTATAAATATGGACATAGGAATTTATAATGGAAAAGAGTGGTGCATGCAGAAGTAAAATAGTTAATATAGTTATAGATAGCAGTACTTGCTGTATAACAGCGTGTATCTTTTTTTAAATTGCGAGACAAGTCACAGTGCAGTACAAGATTGAAAGGAATAAAAGGTCACGCTGGATCAGGAATTCGTGGTTAGAGACAGCAAGCTTGGGTTTAAAGATTGTAGGAGGATGGATGGTTCGAGGAGAGGAAGAGATCCACTTTGGATATCCAGGGGAAACGTGAATTGAAGGAGAAGGCAGCGTTAAATTGGAATAACAACAGAGGGAGGAAGGGAGAAGAAGGAGCAGGATTGTACAGGAGGTAACAGTGACATCAATGATAGAAAGCAATAAGGAGAGATTGGAAATGGAGGTGAGGGAGTGATAACCTTCAGGTGACTCTCTAGGAGTATGAGACATGTGTTTGAGGAGCCTCTCCAGATGTGATAGCAGTTTTCAAAAGTGTAACAAACTTGAACTTTGTTGAGTGAACATGAGCAGAGTTTGGCAACAGAAAGGAGATCAAACATTGAGGTTGGTTTAACACTGGAGGAGATGTGGGAATTCCATGTGAGGTCAGAGGAGATAGTGAGAGTGAAGTGATGCATGTAACTGAGGTGGTTGGGTTAGATTTGTGAGAGATTAAAACACTGAATTTGAAGAAGTGAAGGAAACAAAAGTCTAACATACATATCAGTGCAGAAATTCTCTAACACATCTCTCTAACATTTCTCTATCTTCTATATTAGCAAAGACATGAAACTGATTTACAATCCTGTTAAAATAGCAGACACACACACATACCATTCCTACACTTTAAGGGTGTGTGTGCCAATATTGCAAACAATGATTTGAAAGGTGAGATTTTTGTTGCTCCCTCAAGAGAAAAACTCTGCAAATAGGATTATCAAGAAAAAGAACTGTAATCAGTGGGAATATACTTGCTGTATATCAGGTATATCAACATCCCAAAAGAGAGAAAGATGGTAAATGTTCCAACTGCTGATCCTTCATCAGGAATTGAAAGATTGGACCTGGTCTTGTCTCCTTTCAGACCTGGAAGAATTTGATATTTCTATTCGGGTTTCCAGGATTTGTGACTTTTGTTTTGTATCACATTGAGTAAAAGAGTTGCTCAAAAACAAAGCACTAAAACTTAAGGCACATCTTGTGAAAGGAGTGCTGATTATTTGTGGTATTTACAGGTAGAGTTCCCTTTAACTGTAGGTATTGCCTATAACTGGGTTAAATCCACAGCCTGTGCACTGTTACCCCGCTATAAATGATATGTTGTGTGACTTGCTCGCTGTGGTACCAGATGGTGTTCTCTTCAGTGCTCAATCTCACCAAATCTGTTTACTCCTCCTTCTGAAGAGGACTTGTTTTCAATTAACACATTCCTCCAACTTGTCACTGAACACAAAGCCTGACTCGTTGTCTTTTTTCCCTTCGATTGTTCTTTGCCTCCCTTTTCTCCTTCTCAAAGACTCAGGCTGCGACATGGCTCCACAAGTTTTGACTAGTGTTGCCAACCCTCCAGGATTGCCCTGGAGTCTCCAGGGATTAAAGATTAATCTCCAGGACACTGCTGTGAGAAAAACCACAGAGACATTAAAATTACCATTGTTTTTTTCAATTTTCTTTGAACACCTTTCGGCGGCACAGTGGCGCAGTGGTTAGCACCGCAGCCTCACAGCTCCATCAACCTGGGTTCGGTTCTGGGTACTGCCTGTGCGGAGTTTGCAAGTTCTCCCTGTGACTGAGTGGGTTTCTGCTGGGTACTCCGGTTTCCTCCCACAGCCAAAGACTTGCAGGTTTATGGGTAAATTGGCCATTGTAAATTGCCCCTAGTGTAGGTAGGGGAATGGTAGGGAATAATGTAGGATTAGTATAAATGGGTGGTTGTTGGTTGGCACAGACTTGGTGGGTCGCAGGGCCTGTTTCAGTGCTGTATCTCTCTATGACCTTTGTTTATTAGCGATAAAAATGTTGGACATGAGGAGAAAAGGCTGTTTGACTGCCAGTCAAGAATCAACCAGTCAGTTAACATAGAGTCTATTTACTTTCCAATTGGTTGTGGGAAGGCCGGGCGGCACCAGGTTGGGCCTGTTGGGCGACCAATGGTGGGAGTGTTGCCGGGGGTGGGGGGACAGTTGGAGGAAGGAGATCATGTGATGACACCTCTAGGAATATATCCAAGCTGAGTTGGCAACCATAGTGCTGACTGTGCCCGCCTGATCATTCTTCATGGGTGAACCGAGACAATGTGGGAAGGCTCTTGGACAATGAGGGATGTCCTTTCACCTCTGACATCCACACACACTCTCCAGCATGAGTTAATGATGGTGCTTCCGATCAGGGATCACTGCCTAATCGATCAGGGACGTTTACTTTGTCTGTCCCCTCACCGTGTAGCACAAAGTGGAGTGAAAACACAACCAACGTCACAGAACAGATTATCTGCTCATTATCGCATTGCTGGTTTGTGGGAGCTTGTTGTGTATAAATTGGCTGCCACGTTTCCTACATGACCACAGTGACTACACTTCAAATGTATTTCATTGGTTTTAAACTGCTTTGGGACATCCTGAGATTGTGAAAGGCGCTATAGAAATACAAGTATTTGTCTTGTTTGTTTTTATATTATTAATTACTGTAATATAGTCAATGGTTTAATTCTTTATGGGAGTGAAATACTTTGCACTAGTAGTATCAAATGCTTGCATGTTACCTGTATGAAAATAGCACATACCGGAATTTTACACTTTTGTTGTCATTGCAAATATCAGGATACACATCATTCAGACAGTGATACCATCACCAAGGGATTATAGATTGTGGTGTTATCAAATATTGACCAGCTGTGATTACCCTTCAAATGGTCGATGTGCATTATCATCAGTTATTTTTAGCTGATTTCATTACCTTTGTTAAATACAAATGTTAAAAGGTCCCTATGTGGTTTAGTAGATGATTAACCACCTATTGAGATACTTAGGAAAAGGGGCCTGGAATGTCCAATGATTGATTCCCAATCTGTGACGAGTTCACTGATTTAAAAAAAAATTCTTGGGATGTGGACATCGCTGAAAAAGCCAAAAATTATGACCCAACCCCAATACCCCTTGAGAAGGTGGTGGTGGGCTACCTTCTGGAAGTGCTGCAGTCTGTGTGGTATTCTTCCTAGTGATTTGATAGTGACAGGCTGGCCAAGCTGCTTCAGAGGGCATTTGATAGGAAAATCTGGCCATTGTCAGGATTGGGCTGAGCTTTGGGGAGGAACCTGGAGGTGGTGGTGTTCCCACAAAGTTGGTGCTCTGGTCCTTCTCAATATGTAGCTTGTACAGGGGAGTGGGTGTTGTCACAAAAACATCACTGAGTTGCTGCAGAATAATAAAACAGGAGGACACTGGATTGAATTAGACTGTTGCTGTGCAGGGTTCCTATACGTGTTTCACCATGGCAACCACAATGACATGGGTTACACTGTACTGGATGTAATTAAAATAAACTAGTCAGATTAACATTCTCACCACAGAGCCCTGGTTAACTGATCTGTTAGCATAGTAGTTATAAGATTCGAGTAAATGGGAGGCAGGAATTCCAAAGTTTCTTCATTTCTGCACTGAAGCCTACTGTCAAAAAATGAGAGTTAAGATAGGATGATACAGCACAGTTGGAGGCTATTCAGCCCATCATGCCTCTGCCAGCTCTTTGAAAGAGCTATCCAATTAGTCCCACTCTCCTGCTTTTTCCCCCATAGATTTCCATAGTACTGATAGGTTTATGCTGCAGTGTCAGCAATGAAGGCTGTAATTTTTCTTTGTAATATGCAGGTGATTTGTTTAAGTGGGCGGCCCCTTTAAATTTTGTTGTGCAGCCGCGCACATGCGGTAACTTAAAGGGGCTGACTTTGTGCGACCTGTGTAGGAACATTTGAGTTCCCTGTGGCTGTGCAGCTTAGAGGGAACATTGAGTGTCAGTGCAGAATCTTCTATTTTTTTAATAATATACTGAGTTAGCTCACCTCTGTTAGGGGAGGATTTGGAAATAACTACATTTGGCCTCAGGCTCACTTAATCTTGTTAATAGAAAGATGATTCAGCGTTCCTGATACACCAACACTGCTAGAAAGTGCATGCTCCAAATGAAGACAACAACAATTTGCATTAAAAAGTGCCTTTAAAATAGTAAAACTGTCCCAAGACGCTTCACAGGAGTGATTATCAGTCAAAATTTGGCGCTGAGCCACATGAAGAGTTAGTGGACAGGTGGATAGAGGCTTGGTCTTAGAGGTAGGTTTTAAGGAGCGCTGTAAAGGAGGAGAGAGAGGTAGAAAGGTAGAGAGGTTTAGGGAGGGAATTCCAGAGCTTAGGACCCAGGCAGCCGAAGGCACAACTGCCAATGGTGGGGCGATGAAAATCAGGGATGCACAGGAGGCAGGAACTGGAGGAGAGCTGAGATGTCGGAGGTTTGTAGGACTGGAGGAGGTCATCGAGATAGGGAGGAGCAAGGCCTTGGAGGAGCTAAACATGAGGATGGGAATTTAAAAAATCGAGGCATTGCTGGTCTGGAAGTACATGTAAGTCAGTGAGTGCAGGGGTGATGGGCGAACAAGGACTTGATGCGAGTTAGGAGATGGGCAACAGAGATTTGGATGGGAGATTGGTCAGAAGAGCATTGGAATGATCAAGCCTAGCAGTAACAAGGGTGTAGATGAAGGTTTCAGCAGCAGATGAGCTGAGATAGGGGGTGGTGATAGGTGATAACAGGCTGAGACCGGGATGTGATGTCCTCCAGTGTGGGTGCACATCCAGGTATCATTCTTCCAACAGATGCTTGAAACTAATGAAAAGTAACATATTGAAAAAAGTTTCCAAACACACGGTGGACTTTTAAACCGGGGAAGATGTAGATTCTGTCCCAGCTTCCTCTTGCCTGGAAAGAGATCCCTTTGGCCCGATAAACTGAGGACAGACAAAGCAGCCAAAGTAAATCTCCCATTAAGTACCATCAGACTAAAAGGATAAGACCTGATCTGTGTAAATTAGATTTCGATTGCCCATGTATAGCTGTACAGATCAATGTTTATTATGTGTGCAACAACCATATAACAACAAATTAGAAATTTTCACATATATCGTCTTTGCAGTCTTCATTTTCTGCAAAAGTCAGACATGTCTCCTCTGAATTTCATACTCCAGAAGGAGGCCATTCAACCCATCGTGCCCGTGCTGCTTCTTTGAAAAAGTCTCACTCCCCTGCTCTTTCCCCATAGACCTACACGTATTTATCTCACTTCCTTTTGAAAGTTACTACTGAATCTGCTTCCACTGCCCTTTCAGGCAGCGCATTCCTTTGTTTTTTTTTTGTCAATTATCTTAAATCTGTGTCCTCCTGTTATCGACCTTCTGCCAGTGGAAACATTTTCTCCTTGTTTATATTATCCAAACCCCCATATTTTTGAACACCTCTAGTAAATCTCCTCTTAACCTCTCTGCTCTAAGGACAACAATCGCAACTTCTCCAGTCTCCACAAAATTGAAGTTCCTTCATCCCTAGTCCCATTCTAGTAAATCTCCTTTGCATCTTCTCTAAGGCCTTGACTTCCTTCCTAAAGTGTGGAGCCCCAAATTGAACACAACACTCCAGCTGAGGCCTCAATCAGTGCTTTATAAAAGTTTAGCATAACTTCCTTGCTTTTGTACTCCATTCCTCTATTAATAAAGCCAATTATCCCATATGTATGTTTAACAGCCTTCTCAACTTGTCCTGCCACCTTCAAAGATCTGTGTCCGTACACCTCTCCAGGTCTCTCTGTTCCTTAATATTGTACCATTTAGTTTATATTGTTTCTCCTCATTCTTCGTATCATCACTTCACACTTCTCTGTGTTAAATTGCATTTGCCATGTGTTTGCCCATTTCACCAGTCTGCTATATCCTCCTGAAGTCTGTTGCTATCCTCCTCACTGTTTACTACATTTCCCAGTTTCGTATCATCTGCAACCTTTGGCATTCTGCTCTGCACGCCCAAGTCTAATATAAATCAAAAAGAGCAGTGGTCGTAATACTGACCCCTGGGGGCCACTGTATACTTCCCTCCAGTCTGAAAAACAACAGTTCACCACTACTCTCTGATTTATGGAGCATTTTATTCTATTTATAAAGAATTAGTTTTGCATGATAGAGCTTTTTAAAAAAACAAAAGGCTGAACGTTTTGTGTAACTGTCAGTTCAAATCCACACTAATTGTAGCGTTTGGAATTCCTGTCGGGCTCCCCTCCCCCACCCTGATTCTACTGGTCTTTATATAGATAGAGGCAAAGAGGGTTGTGAACCTTTGGAATTCTCTACCTCAGACAGCTGCGGATACTCAGTGGTTGAGATTCAATCCTGTGATCAATAGATTTTTGGATTGTTATGGAATCAATGGAGATGGGGATAGGGCAGGAAAGTGAGTTTGGGGTCAAAGATCAGTCACGATCTTATTGAATGTTGGAGCAGGCTCAAGGGGCCACATGACCTACTCCTGCTCCTTTTTCTTAAGTTTATGTTCTTATGTTCCTGGAAGTGCTTATTATCATTGAAGTGAGCAATGATAGAGTTAGGGGATAAAACATTTGCCAGCAGCACTTGCCAACCACCCCCCCCCCCCCCCCCCCCCCACTACCCCACTGCGCCCAACATGGTCTGGAATCAGAATAAATCTCTCATGTGCCCCCAACATTTTGTACAAGAGAATTCGTTCTCAGCTCTTCCAGATTCCATGATGCTGTCAGCAGAAATGGAACCAACCTGATCAGATGCTAACTAACTTTGCTCATTTGTAAATGCAATCAGTCTGTACAAACTGAACTATGGAAAGTAGGTAACTTTATTAAGACAAGAAATGCTGGAAATACTCAGCAGGTCTGGCCCAAAGAGAAGCAGAGTCAATGTTTCAGATCAGTAACCCTTCATTAGTTCTGATGAAAGGTCAGTGACCTGAAACGTTAACTCTGCTTCTCTCTCCAAAGATGCTGCCAGACCTGCTGAGTATTTCCAGCATTTCTTGTTTTTACTTCAGATTTCCAGCATCTGCATTATTTTGCTTTTATTATAACTTTATTAAGACATTGGCAGCATCTGTGGAGAGAGCAGCAGAGTTAATGTTTCAGGTCAGTGACCCTTCATCAGAACTGGCAAATATTAGAAACGTAAAAGGTTTTAAGCAAGTAAACCGGGGAGTGGGGGGGTGGGGGGGTGCAAGATATAACAAAAGAGAAGGTGCTGATAGGACAAGGTCACAGAGAATAACTGACCAGAAGATCATGGACCAACCTCTCCAATCTGAAATTCCTCGTCCCTGGACCCATTCTCGTGAATCTTTTCTGCACTTTCTCCAATGCCCTCACGTCTTTCCTCAAGTGCGACGCCCAGAACTGGACGCAATACTCCAGCTGAGGCCGAACTAGTGTCTTATACAAGTTCAACATAACTTCCTTGCTCTTGTACTCTATTAATAAAGCCCAGAATTTCTTTTGGGCCTCCTTATCTCGAGAGACAATGGATACGCGCCTGGAGGTGGTCAGTGGTTTGTGAAGCAGCGCCTGGAGTGGCTATAAAGGCCAATTCTGGAGTGACAGGCTCTTCCACAGGTGCTGCAGAGAAATTTGTTTGTTGGGGCTGTTGCACAGTTGGCTCTCCCCTTGCGCCTCTGTCTTTTTTCCTGCCAACTACTAAGTCTCTTCGACTCGCCACAATTTAGCCCTGTCTTTATGGCTGCCCGTCAGCCCAGAATACTGTATGCTTTATTAACCGCTCTCTCAACCTGTCCTGCCACCTTCAATAACTTATGCACATATACACCCAGGTCCCTCAGCTCCTGCACCCCCTTTACAATTGTACCCTTTATTTTATATTGTCTCTCCATGTTCTTCCTACTAAAATGAATCATTTCACATTTCTCTGTATTGACTTTCATCTGCCACCTGTCTGCCCATTCCAGCAACTTGTCTGTGTCCTTTTGAAGTTCTACACTGTCTTCCTCACAGTTCACAATGTTTCCAAATCTCGTATCATCCACAAACTTTGAAATTGTGCCAATAAGGATGAATTGTTTCTTCAATTGTCTTTCAGTACTGACCCTCCGACAGTGCAGCATTCCCTCAGTACTTACCCTCCGACAGTGCAGCATTCCCTCAGTACTGACCCTCCGACAGTGCAGCATTCCCTCAGTACTGACCCACCGACAGTGCAGCATTCCCTCAGTACTGACCCTCCGAAAGTGCAGCACTCCCTCAGTACTGACCCTCCGACAGTGCAGCACTCCCTCAGTACTGACCCTCCGACAGTGCAGTGCTCCCTCAGTACTGACCCTCTGACAGTTCAGCACTCCCTCGGTACTGACCCTCCAACAGTGCAGCACTCCCTCAGTACTGACCCTCCGACAGTGCAGCACTCCCTCAGTACTGACCCTCCGACAGTGCAGCACTCCCTCAGTACAGACCCTCCGACAGTGCAGCACTCCCTCAGTACTGACCCTCTGACGGTGCTGCACTCCCTCGGTATTGACCCTCTGACAGTGCAGCACTCCCTCAGTACTGACCCTCTGACAGTGCGGCACTCCCTCGGTACTGACCCTCCGACAGTGCAGCATTCCCTCAGTACTTACCCTCCGACAGTGCAGCATTCCCTCAGTACTTACCCTCCGACAGTGCAGCATTCCCTCAGTACTGACCCACCGACAGTGCAGCATTCCCTCAGTACTGACCCTCCGAAAGTGCAGCACTCCCTCAGTACTGACCCTCCGACAGTGCAGCACTCCCTCAGTACTGACCCTCCGACAGTGCAGTGCTCCCTCAGTACTGACCCTCTGACAGTTCAGCACTCCCTCGGTACTGACCCTCCAACAGTGCAGCACTCCCTCAGTACTGACCCTCCGACAGTGCAGCACTCCCTCAGTACTGACCCTCCGACAGTGCAGCACTCCCTCAGTACAGACCCTCCGACAGTGCAGCACTACCTCAGTACTGACCCTCTGACGGTGCTGCACTCCCTCGGTATTGACCCTCTGACAGTGCAGCACTCCCTCAGTACTGACCCTCTGACAGTGCGGCACTCCCTCGGTACTGACCCTCCGACAGTGCAGCACTCCCTCAGTACTGACCCTCTGACAGTGCAGTGCTCCCTCAGCACTGACCCTCCGACAGTGCAGCACTCCCTCAGTACTGACCCTCCGACAGTGCAGTGCTCCCTCAGCACTGACCCTCCGACAGTGCAGCACTCCCTCAGTGCTGACCCTCCGACAGTGCAGCGCTACCTCAGTGCTGAACGTCCGACAGTGCAGCGCTCCCTCAGTGCTGACCCTCCGACAGTGCAGCGCTCCTTCAGTGCTGACCCTCCGACAGTGCAGCGCTCCCTCAGTGCTGACCCTCCGACAGTGCAGCGCTCCCTCAGTGCTGACCGTCCGACAGTGCAGCACTCCCTCGGTACTGACCCTCTGACAGTGCAGCACTCCCTTGGTGCTGACCCTCTGACAATGCAGTACTCCCTCAGTGCTGACCCTCTGACAGTGCAGCACTCCCTCGGTACTGACCCTCTGACAGTGCAGTACTCCCTTGGTGCTGACCCTCTGGCAGTGCAGCACTCTCTCGCTACTGACCCTCTGACAGTGCAGTGCTCCCTCGGTACTGACCCTCTGATAGTGCTGCACTCCCTCGGTACTGACCCTCTGACAGTGCTGCACTCCCTCGGTACTGACCCTCCGACAATGCTGCACTCCCTCAGTACTGACCCTCTGACAGTGCTGCACTCCCTCGGTACTGACCCTCTGATAGTGCTGCACTCCCTCGGTACTGACCCTCCGACAATGCTGCACTCCCTCGGTACTGACCCTCTGACAGTGCTGCACTCCCTCGGTATTGACCCTCTGACAGTGCTGCACTCCCTCGGTACTGATCCTCCGACAATGCTGCAACTGGATTCCAGGCTGGACGGTCTCGTTGAAGAATGTTGCTCTAACCTCTCCCACCGCCATCAGTGTTAAAGCTCCAGCATTATTTCATTATCATCGAACACTCTACCTGTATTATTCACTCGATGGGACTCAGAAGAAAACACTCCATTACAAAGAAGTACATGCGGGAAATCTTTAATTGGTTACCAGGGAAACCAACCATCAGTGCTATAATTAACTAGAACATCCTGTAACTGAAATAAATAGTTTTTAACCAACGTGCTCATTAATATTTCCACAACTACAATAAATAGTGTTCATAATTTTTTCAATAAGGAGAAATCGCTTGAACTGGTTGCAATTTGGAAATCTGACCCTGTAATGCTGCACCTTTTGTACAGAGCAGTCATTGTGATTGTTCTTTGACTAACAGGCTGGGTGTGTTGAGGTGCCAGCTCAGCTCAGTTTCAGACACTCATTTCCAGGCCAGGAGGTGTATATTTAAACCCCACACCGGGATTGAGTGTAGAACAAAGGGAGGGCTGCGTTGTCAGAGGTGCCTCTGGACCCAGGTCCTGTCTACCTGTTCAGGTGGATGTTAAAAGTCTGTCATGCAAAAGGGGCAGGCTGCTGTTCAGGAAGGCAGAGATCAAATAAACCAAAACATCTTCATCTGATCTCATGAGTTACACACTGAGCAAATGCTGCAAAGCTTGCACTGTGCAATGTGAGGCAAGTTAAATTCTGAGAGAACTGGTGCATTGCTTCAACACACACTCACAGAGATCACCACCATCTTCTCAAGGGCAATTAGGGATGGGCAACAGATGCTGGCCTTGCCAGCAACACCCACATCCCATGAAAACGAATTTTAAAAAACACCCTCACAGAGACGGTGGCCTAGTGGTAATTTCACTGGACTAGTAATCCACACTCCCATTTGCACCCAATAACCTTTGATTTCCTTGCTTAACAAGAATATACGATGCCTTCATGGATGCTTCTCCATTTTGGGCAATCTTGGGCAAGAGATTCCCACGAATTAGTGGAGATGTCACTTTTTTTCAGGGAGGCTTTAAGGACATCATTGTAGCGTTTCCTCTGCCCTCCTGGTAGCCTCTTGCCGTGATGGAGCTCAGAATAGAAAGCTTGTTTTGGGAGTCTTGTGTCAGGCATGCGGATGTGGCCTGCCCAGCGTAACTGACTAGCCATGACCAGTGTCTCGATGCTGGGGATGTTGGCCTGAGAGAGGACACTGATATTGGAGCACCTGTCCTGCCACTGAATTTGCAGGATCTTGCAGAGGGACTGCTGGTGATATCTCTCCAGGGCTTTGAGGTGTCTGCTGTACAGTGTCCCTGTTTCTGATGCATACAGGAGGGCAGGTAACTAAATCCTCTCTTTTTTTTATTCATTCATGGGATGTGGGTGTCACTGGCTATGCCAGCATTTATTGCCCATCCCTAATTGCCCTTGAGAAAGTGGTGGTGAGCTGACTTCTTGAACCGCTGCAGTCCATATGAGGTAGGTACACCCACAGTGCTGTTAGGAAGGGAGTTCCAGGATTTTGACCCAGCGACAGTGAAGGAACGGTGATATAGTTCCAAGTCAGGATGGTGTGTGACTTGGACGGGAATTTGCAGCTGGTGGTGTTCCCATGCATCTGCTGCTCTAGTCCTTCGAGGTGGTAGAGGTCGCGGGTTTGGAAGGTGCTGTCAAAGGAGCCATGGTGCGTTGCTGCAGTGCATCTTGTAGATGGTACACAGTGCTGCCACTGTGCGTCGGTGGTGGAGGGAGTGAATGTTTGTAGATGGGGTGCCAATCAAGTGGGCTGCTTTGTTCTGGATGGTGTCGAGCTTCTTGAGTTTTGTTGGAGCTGCACCCATCCAGGCAAGTGGAGAGTATTCCATCACACTCCTGACTTGTGCCTTGTAGATGGTGGACAGGCTTTGGGGAGTCAGGAGGTGAGTTACTCGCCGCAGGATTCCTAGCCTCTGACCTGCTCTTGTAGCCACGGTATTTATATGGCTACTCCAGTTCAGTTTCTGGTCAATGGTAGCCTTTAGGATGTTGATAGTGGGGGATTCAGCGATGGTAATGCCATTGAATGTCAAGGGGAGATGGTTAGATTCTCTCTTGTTGGAGGTGGTCATTGCCTGACACTTGTGTGGCGCGAATGTTACTTGCCACTTATCAGCCCAAGCCTGGATATTGTCCAGGTCTTGCTGCATTTCTACACGGACAGCTTCAGTATCTGAGGAGTTGTGAATGGTGCTGAACATTGTGCAATCATCAGCGAACATCCCCACTTCTGACCTTATGATTGAAGGAAGGTCATTGATGAAGCAGCTGAAGATGGTTGGGCCGAGGACACTACCCTGAAGAACTCCTGCAGTGATGTCCTGGAGCTCAGATGATTGACCTCCAACAACCACAACCATCTTCCTTTGCGCTAGGTATGACTGTAACCAGCGGAGAGTTTTCCCCCTGATTCCCATTGACTCCAGTTTTGCTCGGGTTCCTTGATGCCATACTCGGTTAAATGCTGCCTTGATGTCAAGGGCAGTCACTCTCACCTCACCTCTTGAGTTCAGCTCTTTTGCTGTTTAAGTTCCCCTGATTCTAACAGTGGGTGCATTTTTAGCCCAAACTTCAAGTTATCTGTTAGTTTAAACAGCCTCTGTCTGATGGTACAAACCCCATCCCCTGACCTTAGCTTGTGAGCTCTGGTAAAGATCTGGATGTGATTTTTCTCTCAAATCTGGCTTCAAATTCCTGGCTTCACTTGACATCAAGATCATGTTTCTGTGCTGGACTACAAAATGTAAGGCTCTGCATCGGTCTATAATCTGCTGCCTTTTTTGTTTTTCTGATCTGTGAGCTGTGGAAAAGATCTGGATAAATCTAGATCTAGATCGTCTTTGAAACTTAGCTTCAAATTTCTGGACCTATCTCAACATCAAGAAAACGCTTTTGCTCTGGACTACACTGCTTACAACATAAGACCCAACTTTGTCTCTGAATTGCTGCTCTATTGTGATATTTAAAGTAACTTTGATCAGTTCACTGCCCTTCTATCAACACTGCTGTGTTTGAGAGACTCCAGTCTCCTGCTAAACCTGTGACTGGCCACCGGTTATACTGGTTTTTCTGCTTCAGCCTATTCCTGCCAGCTAGAGGCCAGCTCCCCAACCTAAATCCGACGGGGTTCGGGTTCGGGTGAGGCCCATCTTCCAGGGCTGGCTTTCGGGCTCAGATCGGGTTGGGCCGAGTCCAGATCGAGTCGGGTCGGGTCGGGCCAGACACACACGGTAAGTGTTCTACTGGTAAATATTAAAAATAAAAAAACTTACCTGAGCTGAGAGTCTGGGACGAAACTGAGTCTGCGCAGTGAACAAGTGACGTCGCTATGACGTCTCGCGCATGCGCTGCAGCTTCTTACAGGTTCGATGTCAGGAACATAAGTAAAGGGATGGTCGGGTCGGGCTCGGGTCAGGCCGACTAGTGGCGGGTTCGGGTCGGGTCGGGCTCGGGCCGGCTGTGGTTCAGTCGGGTTAGTGTTGGCTTCTTTTTCCCGACCTAAAGCCGGCCTCTACTGCCAGCTGCATGAAAAGAATAAAAACACCCTCCCCCCCGCCCCACCCCCTTCCTCCCCTCCCCCTCCACCCCCCCCTCCCCCCCCCCCGCCTCAGCAGTCTCCTTAAGAGGATATGACACTTTAAAATCAGCTCAACCTTAATAGGTAAACATGACCTGTTCTGAAGAAGGGTCACTGACCCGAAACGTTAACTCTGCTTCTCTCTCCACAGATGCTGCCAGACCTGCTGAGTATTTCCAGCACTTTCTGTATTTATTTTAGGTAAACATGACAACTACAAGCTAGACCCCAGACTACCATTGAGCAATGCCACGGGGAATCAACTAGTTAAATGATAATAATGCATTTTTAACAGAATCAAAAGCTCTTGTGTATAATTCAACCACTTTACACACTAAACTACAAAACAGGGATAGTTAAGCTAAAAGCAGTTCTTGGGAACAAATCCACATTTTGCTTCTGTCCATTTGATTCTCTCCCTTGTTTACTTGTTTGATCAATTTTTTGATCGAGAAAGATTAAAGCTGCTACAGATCAGTGTGTAAAGTAAAGCAGGCTGCACAAGTGTGAGGAAGTGGCTGGGCTCTGAGGGATATTCTCACTATTGCCCCAGTGAAACAGTTTGAGCATTTGGCCACGTGCAGTGGAAGCTCTTTAAATGAAGGTAAGAAAGAATTTCTATAGCACCTTTCACCACCTCATGATGTCCCAACACACTTTACAGCCAATGAAGTACTGTTACTGTTGTAATGTAGGAAACACAGCAGGCAATTTGCACACAGCAAGCTCCCACAAACTGCAATGTGATAATGACCAAATAATCTGTTTTAGTGATGTTGGTTGAGAGATAAATATTAGTTTAAATGACTCGTCTGAAAGACAGCATCTCCAACAGTGTAGCATTCCCTCAGTACTGCACTGGGAATGTCAGCTGGAGTCTTTGGAGTGGGGCTGGAACCCACACCTTCTGATTTAGATGTAGGAATGCTACGCACAGAGCCACACCAGGCACATTTAATAGTGTTTTAAAGCATCCCTCCAAAATATCCTAAGGTGCTTCACATACAATGAGTTATTCTGCAACACAATGATTGGTAGTTAAGAATTCTTAGGAACAGGAATACTATCAACCAACAAATCTGTGCCATGTTGATGGATTAACTTACCAATCACAAAGACTAAGCTCCATCCAGTTCACCTTCAACCATCATGTTAGTCACATGATACAATGATAATGGAGTTGTGACCAATCACAGCGATCAATCTCTATCAATGAGTTTACAACAAACCCAGACATGAGATGAGGAAAACCCCCAGTGCTGGAGAGCCTAGGGAAGCATGGGCTTAGAAATTTGGGTGTGCCCAACTTTGGGTGTGTGAGGGGAACAGGGTGTATTCCCTGTGCCTGAATGATGAGGTTCGAGACTCCCCCGACACTGGGCATCGGGTCTCATTTCCAGGGAGATGACGCGGGCTCACTGAAGATCAAGTCCCTGTGGGCATTGCATGCCCTTGTACCAAATTGCTGCTTGTACAGGGCTGTCCCCTCTCCTCAAACATTCTCAACAGAGTCACAAAGTCTAATAACTACATATGGTGATGCCACTTAACTGCCTCATTTCAAACTGTGTCTCCAGAATGAGTGAACAAGTTAATAATTGCACCATAAACAGCTAAAGTAAATTGCCAAGAACATAAGTACCGCAGTGTTCAGTGTACATTGTTCCTGGAAATCATTTCTGCCACAAAAGAAACACAGCCAACCTAATACTCACTTCAAGCTGTTTTCTCGTACCCTGATGTCATTAATGGATTCAGACTATGGTGACTCTCTTCCCATTCTTTGCATAAGTTATGTAAATATAAAACAGGTCATTCGCTGATCATCAACAATTATTTTTTCAGAGGCCAGTAACAGACTCTTCAGAAGTGCCTGAATAGACAGCACTCTTGCCTTTTGCTCAGAAAGTTGTGGGTTCATTTCCCACTCCAGACACATGAGCACAAAAATCTAGGCTGACACTCCCATTGCTGTATTGAGGGAGTGCTGCACTGTCAGAGGTGCTGTCTTTTAGACGAGATGTTAGACTGAGATCCCATCTGCCCTTTCAAGTGGATGTAAGATAATTCCACAGAACTACTTCAAAGCAGTTCTGCAGAGTGTCAGGCAGAATTTTTCACTCAAGTCACTGGAGTGGAACGTGAGCTCACAACCTCTGGCATTAAAGCAAGTGTGTGACTCATTGAGTCAATGGCAAACATCGAAGCTCTGTCTGTGTCCAAAACCCTTCAAATGAGATGATTTATTCTACCTTCCTATATTGCAACACTTCAAAAAGCACTTCATTGGCTATAAAACGCTTTGGAACATCCTGAAGTTATGAAGGGTGCTATATAAATGCAAGTCTTTCTTTCTTTATGGTGGCTACCAATGAATTTGTGAGCAAGATTTTCGTTGCTATGTTCCAATCCCACTGTCGGGATGAAGTGTGGGTAAGGAACCCACAAATGCCGGTGGCAGGACCCAGGGGCGATTTTGGAGGATGTGGTCAATTAAGTGGCCACCTCCTGTAGCCCCGTCCAGGCGGGCTCTGAGTCTGGAGAGCCAATAGGGGGCAATCCAGCAGTCAGAGATGGGCAGCCCCATCGTTAGAGGTGGGAGCTGCTGACATAGGAAGGGAGGTGCAAGGGTGCCTCCATTCTCGGTCGCCAGTTACAAAAGGGGTAAATTAGAGGACCAAAAGGGTTAGTAGGGCTGCTGGACATGAGGGGGGAAGCCCCTCACTTTAATGGGCACTACCGTGGTTTGCAGTCGATTTTTTGGAGCGGTACCTTTCACATTTAATGGAGCCTCCATCTCTGATGGCTACCCAGGCAGCCACGGAAACTGCCACCGTTTCACAGACAGCCTCCTGACACAACAAGTTGTTTGAAAATCCAGTCGGCATTGGGGGAGTGCCATTAATTAAGCCCTCAAGGGGCTTCATTGGTCATCCACTGTCAACCTGACTCCTGCATATTCTTATGGAGGTGAGAACATGTCACTTTCGGGCCCCTCCACCTTCAGAACCGCCTCCACAGGCCATTGAACATTCAGCTCCAGCTGTCCGGGAGCTGCCAACATTTACTCACTGGCTGCAACGTTTATGTTTGGGCACAATTTATCCCATCAAGGATTTATTTGGTTGCTTCAAGGATCCAGGCATGTCACTCTTCCCAATGCACACATATCATTGGCTGGTAAGTTTTCTGAAAAGCCAACTCTCACCCAATGAAATTCCAAATTAAAGATAAACAGTTGCTCTGCAGAGATGAGAAATAATGGACAAGGAAAAGATTTTGAACATGGATAAGTGCGAAAAAGGGGTCCGAACAGGAGTCAAATTGAAATTAAATTTTAAAGTAAATATTTAGATGAAGGGAAGATAGACGGTTTTGGTTTTAGGTGTTTTATTCTGTTTACAAAGGGCCAGTATCACAGTGAGAAAAGAAAGAATTGGATTTAAATAACAGTCAATCACATCTTGAGAACATCCTTCAAAAAAACGGAACCAGGAGTCATCTTTTTTGGGCCTCCTTATCTCGAGAGACAATGGATACGCGCCTGGAGGTGGTCAGTGGTTTGTGAAGCAGCGCCTGGAGTGGCTATAAAGGCCAATTCTGGAGTGACAGGCTCTTCCACAGGTGCTGCAGAGAAATTTGTTTGTTGGGGCTGTTGCACAGTTGGCTCTCCCCTTGCGCCTCTGTCTTTTTTCCTGCCAACTACTAAGTCTCTTCGACTCGCCACAATTTAGCCCTGTCTTTATAGCTGCCCGCCAGCTCTGGCGAATGCTGGCAACTGACTCCCACGACTTGTGATCAATGTCACACGATTTCATGTCGCGTTTGCAGACGTCTTTATAACGGAGACATGGACGGCCGGTGGGTCTGATACCAGTGGCGAGCTCGCTGTACAATGTGTCTTTGGGGATCCTGCCATCTTCCATGCGGCTCACATGGCCAAGCCATCTCAAGCGCCGCTGACTCAGTAGTGTGTATAAGCTGGGGATGTTGGCCGCTTCAAGGACTTCTGTGTTGGAGATATAGTCCTGCCACCTGATGCCAAGTATTCTCCGAAGGCAGCGAAGATGGAATGAATTGAGACGTCGCTCTTGGCTGGCATACGTTGTCCAGGCCTCGCTGCCGTAGAGCAAGGTACTGAGGACACAGGCCTGATACACTCGGACTTTTGTGTTCCGTGTCAGTGCGCCATTTTCCCACACTCTCTTGGCCAGTCTGAACATAGCAGTGGAAGCCTTACCCATGCGCTTGTTGATTTCTGCATCTAGAGACAGGTTACTGGTGATAGTTGAGCCTAGGTAGGTGAACTCTTGAACCACTTCCAGAGCGTGGTCGCCAATATTGATGGATGGAGCATTTCTGACATCCTGCCCCATGATGTTCGTTTTCTTGAGGCTGATGGTTAGGCCAAATTCATTGCAGGCAGACGCAAACCTGTCGATGAGACTCTGCAGGCATTCTTCAGTGTGAGATGTTAAAGCAGCATCGTCAGCAAAGAGGAGTTCTCTGATGAGGACTTTCCGTACTTTGGACTTCGCTCTGAGACGGGCAAGGTTGAACAACCTGCCCCCTGATCTTGTGTGGAGGAAAATTCCTTCTTCAGAGGATTTGAACGCATGTGAAAGCAGCAGGGAGAAGAAAATCCCAAAAAGTGTGGGTGCGAGAACACAGCCCTGTTTCACACCACTCAGGATAGGAAAGGGCTCTGATGAGGAGCCACCATGTTGAATTGTGCCTTTCATATTGTCATGGAATGAGGTGATGATACTTAGTAGCTTTGGTGGACATCCGATCTTTTCTAGTAGTCTGAAGAGACCACGTCTGCTGACGAGGTCAAAGGCTTTGGTGAGATCAATGAAAGCAATGTAGAGGGGCATCTGTTGTTCACGGCATTTCTCCTGTATCTGACGAAGGGAGAACAGCATGTCAATAGTCGATCTCTCTGCACGAAAGCCACACTGTGCCTCAGGGTAGACGCGCTCGGCCAGCTTCTGGAGCCTGTTCAGAGCGACTCGAGCAAAGACTTTCCCCACTATGCTGAGCAGGGAGATTCCACGGTAGTTGTTGCAGTCACCGCGGTCACCTTTGTTTTTATAGAGGGTGATGATGTTGGCATCGCGCATGTCCTGGGGTACTGCTCCCTCGTCCCAGCACAGGCATAGCAGTTCATGTAGTGCTGAGAGTATAGCAGGCTTGGCACTCTTGATTATTTCAGGGGTAATGCTGTCCTTCCCAGGGGCTTTTCCGCTGGCTAGGGAATCAATGGCATCACTGAGTTCCGATTTGGTTGGCTGTATGTCCAGCTCATCCATGACTGGTAGAGGCTGGGCTGCATTGAGGGCAGTCTCAGTGACAGCATTCTCCCTGGAGTACAGTTCTAGGTAGTGCTCAACCCAGCGGTCCATCTGTTTGCGTTGGTCAGTGATTATGTCCCCCGATTTAGATTTGAGGGGGGTGATCTTCTTGATGGTTGGCCCAAGAGCTCTCTTCATGCCATCATACATTCCTCTGATGTTTCCGGTGTCTGAGGCCAGCTGAATATGACTGCATAGGTGTTGCCAGTAGTCGTTTGCGCAACGCCTAGCTGTTCTTTGTGCAGTACTTCTGGCTGCTTTAAGTGCTGCGGATGTTAAATCGCTGGGGGCTTTCTTGTAGCTCAAAAGTGCAATGCGCTTAGCGGCTTTGACAGGTTCCAGCTCTTCATTATGAGATTGAAACCAGTCTGCATTTCTCTTCGCACTTTTGCCGTAGGTGGTCAAAGCTGACTCATAGATGGCGTCTCTGATGTACAGTCAATCACATCTTGAGAACATCCTTCAAAAAAACGGAACCAGGAGTCATCAATATAAGATAATCACCAATAAATCCAATAGAGAATTCGGGAGAAACTTCTTTACCCAGAGAGTGGTGAGAATGTGGAACTCGCTACCACAGGGAGTGATTGAGGTGAATAGTATAGATGTATTTAAGGGGAAGCTAGATAAACACATGAGGGAGAAAGGAATAGAAAGATATGCTGACAGGGTGAGATGAAGTATGGTGAGAAGAGGCTCTTGTGGAGTATAAACACCAACATAGACCTGTTGGGCCAAATGGCCTGATACAGTGCTGAAATTGCTTCATAATTTGTAAAACCAGAGTTACTTTTGAAGTGTAATCACTGTTGTTTTTTTTTAAGAGATACAGCACTAAAACAGGCCCTTCGGCCCACCAAGTCTGTGCCGACTAACAACCACCCATTTATACTAATCCTACAGTAATCCAATCCCATGCGTATCCATTGTCTCTCGAGATAAGGAGGCCCAAAAGAAAGAACAGTAATCCCATATTCCCTACCACCCACCTACACTAGGGGCAATTTACAATGGCCAATTTACCGATCACCTGCAAGTCTTTAGCTGTGGGAGGAAACCAGAGCACCCGGCGAAAACCCACGTGGTCACAGGGAGAACTTGCAAACTCCACACAGGCAGTACCCAGAATCGAACCCAGGTTCCTGGAGCTGTGAGGCTGCGGTGCTAACCACTGCGCCACTGTGCCACCATAAATGTAATGGAGGTAAACTCACAGACTGTTTACACACAGCAAGATCCCACAGGCAGCAATGAGGTTAAATGGCCAGTTACATCTGGTCGTGTTGGTTACAGAAGGAATGGTGTGCTGGACAGGAGGAGGGTGCCCCTGGGATCTTCAAGTTGTGGCATGGGATCGCCTACATCCACCTGGACAGGTGACCCCGGTTTAACGTCTCATCTGAATGTCCAAGTGCCAGTGAGAGATTGTATGACATTGGTGTGGGTGGAGAGAGAAAAAGGGATGTCATATGAGCTTTGCCAATTTCTTTGAAAACTAAGGAAATCAGAAGATATGGGAATAGTGCGGGAAAGTGGAGTTGAAATTGAGGATCAGCCGTGATCTTATTGAATGGTGGAGCAGGCTCGAGGGGCTGAATGGGCTACTCCTATTCCTATTTCTAATATTCTTTTGTAGAATATTCCACAAGTGGCTATTGTCAAATTAGAGTAATGGTTGTGGTACAACTGTAATAGATATCGGCCATTGTTGATGAGGAAATATGAACCAGCACCTCTGTTGCTAATGTAACAATCCCTTTACCCATTCATGATTTCCTTACTTTTGTATGTCACTAACTCACAAAGTGTGTCGCCTTGTGCTATAAATATTATCTGCCCTGACTGAAGTCTCCCATTATCCCTTTCTGTAAAAAGCCCCTTCAGCCTTTGTATTCGCACCATGAATCAGTGCACACTTTATTGATAGAAAATAGCAGGCTTCTCAACAGAAAACCCACAATATAACCAAGAATGTTCTCTGCACACCTTCCTTTCCATCTATCAGCATTACTCTTCTTCCTCACAGCTTTTCAACTGCTCGTATATCAACTTTCCTGGAGAAAAAATTATATTGGTGGAATTTTCTCTCACAGCTTAAATAAATCTATGGATTTCTATGATGATTGAAAGGAAAAAAATAAATTCAGAGAAGCTCTTTCAGGTTGTGCTATTTCTTAAGATAATTATCATTGGGAATCCTCAAGCGCCATAAGAGGGTTTAAGCCAAGGATGAGGACACTCAGGGATAGTCTCTATCTCCCTATTGCTGTAACCTCCAGCCCGAAAACCCTTCAAGAACCCTCCATTCCTTCAACTCTGACCTTCTGCGCATCCCCAATTTTAATCCCTCCACCATTGGTGACCATACCTTCAGCTTCTTGGGCCCTAAACTCTGGAATTCCCTCCCTAAACCCCTCTCTCCTCCTTTAAGACACTCCTTAAAACCTACCTCATTGACCAAGATCCTGTCTGAATATTTCCTTATGTGGCTTGTTGTCAAATTTTGTCTGATTATGCTCCGGCGATGCACCATGGGATGTTTTTCTATGTTCAAGGTGCTATATAAATGAAGGTCCTGCTGTTGTAGTTTGTCTCTCCCACTGAAGGATAAGTGTGTTAAAAGTGGAGCCAACATAAGCTCATGGGTGATGAGAGTGCTGGCCGATATGTGAAGATACTGTCTAGCACAAACCTCACATAAACCACCTTGCTGGGAGAGATGAGGGTTCCCCTGTTGATTCCTCTAACATTATCTAGGGACAATTTAAGTTCTGATGAAAGGTCACAGACCTGAACTGTTAACTCTGCTTCTCTCTCCACAGATGCTGCCAGACCTGCTGAGTATTTCCAGCACTTTCTGTTTTTATTTCAGATTTCCAGCATCTGCAGTAATTTGCTTTCATTTTAGACAATTTAAGCCACATTGACACAGAATATAAAATTGATAAGCAGAGGAAGTATGGTCATCTCTGCTCCCATTGGCTATCTGGCCTGCTCACATGACACAAAATATATTTCCTGTCATTTGATTCGCAAAGTACCCTCGCAACATGTTAAAAAACTGCTGCTACTATTGGATGACCTCTGATCCTTGTGGAATTTTAATCGTTCTTCCTCCCCTTTCACCTCCATTCTTCCTTCCATCCCCTCCTTGTACTGGAGGAAACCCTTGCGACAAGACGACAGCTGGTTTCTCCCAATAACATTCTTTAACTAACTGAAAGCAATTCAATCCACAATGTGGTGATCTCATACCATCAATGGTGCATTTTCTAACGCCTATTTATCCAGAAGCTCTTCCCAAAGAAGCCTATTTGCCGGATCACATTAACTCGGTAATACTGTACAGCAGGAGGAAGGCAAAGAGGAACTATGACATTAAATTATCAAGGAACATAAAACAAAATAGTAAAATATTTTACAGGCACATCAATAAAAAAAGGAAGGCTGGGATGGGAATTGGATCATTAAGGGATAGACAGGATAATACCACAGAGAGATGGCAGAAATATTAAATAATTATTTAACTTTGGTATTTACCAGGGAGATAGAACAGGTAGACATGACATTGACTGATAAGATGAGTAATGAGATAAGTGCATTTAACATTTTTAAAAAGGATTTATTGAATAAGGTAATAAAACTTATAGAGGATAAAGCCCCTGGTCTGGATGGATTGCATCCATGCATTTTAAAAGAATCTAAGGAAGAGATAGCAGAAGCATTACTACACATAATTAATAATTCCTTAGAAAAAGATGTAGTGTCAGAGAACTGGTGGTCAGCTAACATCATTCTTATATTTAAGGGGTACAGAACATGCCCAGGGAATTATAAATCATTCCGTTTAACATCCGTGGTCGGAAAAATAATGGAAATCCCTACTAAAGCAGCAAATAGAAGAACATCTAGGAATTAATAATATAATGAGTAGACAGCATGGATTTCAAAATGGAAAATCTTGCTTGACGAATCTTATTGATTTTTTTTGAGGAGGTAACAGAGAGAATAGACAATGGTAATGTAGATGATGTAATTTATCTGGATTTTCAAAAGGCCTTCCATAAGGTGCCCCATAATAGACAAATTAATACGGTCAGAGAATGCAGAGTCAGGGGACAAGTGGCAAAATGGATTGCTAGCTGGTTTCAAGACAGAAAGCATGGAGTTGGAGTAAAGGGTAGTTATTCAGAGTAGCAGAAGTGGGAAAGTAGTGTTCCACAAGGATCAGTGCTGGGACCACTGCTGTTCACAATTTACATTAACTTTGGAATCAAAACATAATTTCTAAATTTACAGATGGCACCAAATTGGGCATGGATAGTCAATACTGAGGAGGACTGCAACACATTACAGTAGGACATTAATAAACTTGCAGAATGGGAAAATAACTGGCAAATAAAGTTCATTACAGATAAATATGAGGTAGTACATTTCGGTAGGAAGAAAGGGAGGTCATTTATTACTTGGAAGGTGTGAGTCTAGGTGGGCTAGAGGAACAAAGGGATCTCGGAGTAAATACACCAATCACTAGAAGTTGCACTAGGTTAGCAAGACCATTAAAAAAAGTAAACCAAGCACTAGACTTTATTTCTAGAGCAGTAGAATTGAAAAGTAGGGAGCTTATGCCAAACCTGTAACGAACTTTGATTAGACCACACTTAGAGTAGTGTGTGCAGTTCTGGTCACCATATTATAAAAAGGATATGGAGACACTGGAGAGGATGCAGAGAAGATTTACGAGGATGAGACCAGAAATGCGAGGATGTACATATCAGGAAAGGATGGGTCTCTTTTCTCTTGCAAATAGAAGGCTGAGCGGTGACCTAATAGAGGTCTTTAACATTTTGCATCGAGAGACAGGTTACTGGTGATAGTTGAGCCTAGGTAGGTGAACTCTTGAACCACTTCCAGAGTGTGGTCGCCGATATTGGTAGATGGGGAATTCCTGACGTTCTGTCCCATGATGTTCGTTTTCTTGAGGCTGATGGTTAGGCCAAAGTGGTTGAAGTAAACAGTATAGATACATTTAAGGGGAAGCTAGACAAGCATATGAGGGAGAAGGGAATAGAGGGTTATAATGGTAGATTTAGATGAGGAAAGATAGGAGGAGGTTTGAGTGAAGCATAAATGCCAGCATGGACTGGTTGGGCCGAATGGCTTGTTTTTGTGCCGTATATTCTATGTAATCCTATGTAAAAGCACTGATCTTCTTCCTTCACACTGTTCAGTTAGATCCATACAGTCATCGTTTCTCTCTAGTTGAATTAATACAGTCACTTTCTTTCTCTGATTGGCTTTATGTAGTTCTGCTGTCTACACTTATGAGGGAATATTGCTGTTAGGTCTTGCAGACATGTGATGTGTATGACTGGTATCTGATGGTTGTAGGATTACCTTTGATGTATAAAGTTCTGCAACTGAGAGCCTGTTATCCTTCTCTGATGGGAATGAATGTGTGTTGATGAAAGTGAAGGTTTCAGTGCTGGGGAGTGGAACCCTTT
The DNA here is from genome assembly GCF_036365525.1 of Heterodontus francisci. Classification (NCBI taxonomy): domain Eukaryota; kingdom Metazoa; phylum Chordata; class Chondrichthyes; order Heterodontiformes; family Heterodontidae; genus Heterodontus; species Heterodontus francisci. The sequence continues at coordinate 42,369,849 of NC_090408.1, read as the reverse complement.
ATCCATGTACTGCCAGGCATCAGAAAGAGCATGAGTTAGCTGCAGAATGGTCCTTTGTGTGCATTGCCCCCAGAGTTCATTTACTCCCCAGTGACAGAAAAGCCATTTTAACAAGCCGGTGACAACTTCCATTTCCCAGTTGTTCTCCTCATCTTGTTGATGTTTTAATGCAGAATTATAACTAGTTTGGGCTATGTATTCACACCTGCTGAAAAACAAGTTGCATCTGTTCCAAACACATTTCACTTGAAGAGCAAGGCAAGTCCGTGGGTGGGAGAGGAAGAGGAATAGATTTTGTTCAAAATAATTCAGCCAGTAAAGCATTTATCAGATTCGGCTTTCAGAACAACTCAAAGTAACACCTCCATTAGGACAATGGAGCCATACTGGGAGATGAGGTTAATTTAGTAATGGAATCTGTCTTTGACTTTACCCAGAGGCTGTAATTGTTTCTTGAACCTATTTATACTGTATGCTTCAATGGTTTTCTGTGGTCGTTTATTTTATATCTTTACTCCTTTGTGAATTCACATGATTTCTCTTTTAATTCCTAACTTGCTTGCTTTGATCCCCCCGGATTGTTGCACTGGTCCTTATAGGGGTTCCCAATCCTCCAGGATTGTCCTGCAGTCTCCAGGAGTTAAAGGTTAATCTACAGGATATGTTGCAAGCAATAAACCAGGGACAAAAATCAGAGGGCATTAAGAAAAGTTTCTTTTTACATTTTCAATTAGCATTTTTATTTATCGGAGATGGAGGAGGGGAAAGAAAGGCTGTTTGACTGATAGTCAAGAATCATCAGATTATGAAGAGTCAGTTCGCTTTCTGATTGGCAGTGGGAAGACAGGGCACCATGACGGTTGACATATCAGGTGACCAATGGCGCAGTGTGGGTCAAATGATTGGTGGTGGGAGATCCTGTGATGAAACTTCCTTGAATACGTCCAACCAGAGTGCTAGACCATTACCTCATTGAAATATTTTGTTACTTTTGCTTTCCACAGTATTACTTCACAATTAACTTTGGTCACGATGCTCAGAAAGCCCTGGAGCTGAGGACGGAGGATGTGAAGGATTGTGATGACTGGGTGGCAGCAATCGGTCATGCAAGGTAGGACCAGGCTCAACTATTCCAATGTTCCTCTGGCCGGCTTCACATCTTCCACCTTCCATAAACTTGAGCTTGTCTAAACCTTGGCTGTCTCTGTCTTAACTCACACCAAGTTCCATTCACTTATCACCCCCTGTGCTCACTGACCTACATTGGCTCCCGGTTCAGCAATGCCTCAATTTTAAAATTCTCATCCTTGTTTTCAAATGCCTCCATGGCCTCACCGCTCCCTATCTCTGTAATCTCCTCTTCTAATCTACTCTTGAGCATCCCCGATTTTAATCGCTGCCCCATTGGCGACCATGCCTTCAACGGCCTGGGCCCTAAGCTCTGGAATTCCCTCCCTAAACTTCTCTGCCTCTCTCTCCTCCTTTAAGATGCTCCTTTAAAACCTATATTTTTGACGAAGCGTCTCCTTATGTGACTTGTGTGTCACCTTTTTGTGTCAATTTTTGTCTGATAACACTCTTATGACGTGTGTTGAAATATTTTATTATGTTAAAGTCACCATAGAAATACAAGTGGTTGTCGTTGTGGCTTTTCTTGAGGAGTGTGGCCTTTATTAATAAGTGTTGGCAAACCTTTTGTTCACAAGTGCACTACGTTGCGATGTGAATAGGGGAGAATCGCATGTGCCCATAGGGGTGTGGGGGGAGAACCTCTGTCTTTGTGGTCATGCCCACTCTGAGGGTGGGCTGAGCAACTGCACTCTTTGACTACAATAAATGTGAAACTAAGTAAGACATGAGTGAAAAATCGAGGGTGTCGTATCCTCATTAAGTTTAGTTTTCAGTTTAGTTTAGAGATACAGCACTGAAACAGGCCCTTTGGCCCACCGAGTCTGTGCCGACCATCAACCACCCATTTATACTAATCCTACACTAATTCCATATTCCTACCACATCCGCACCTGTCCCTATATTTCCCTACCACCTACCTATACTAGGGGCAGTTTATAATGGCCAATTAACCTATCACCTGCAAGTCTTTGGTGGTGGGAGGAAACCGGAGCACCCGGAGGAAACCCACGCAGACACAGGGAGAACTTGCAAACTCCACACAGGCAGTACCCAGAATTGAACCCGGGTCACTGGAGCTGTGAGGCTGCGATGCTAACCACTGCGCCACTGTGCTGCCCTGTTAAATTTCTATTAAATAGAAACAATGACTGTCAAACATTATGGGCATGTCAATATTTAAAAATCAAAGTAAGTTTGAACAACATCAGGGAAAGTGACAAGCAAGGAGTTGTTGGACTGGACATAAATGCAAAATATTTTACATTTTCTGAGTTTTCTCCCCTCCCAACCTGATGGTTTATGTCCCACAGGTACATTGAACCCACCCTGTACCTCAGCCATAAGCCCATTGTTTGTGTTTGGCAGTGGAATTATCACAGCCAATCCCTGATCCTGCCCTCACTCAGTTAGAACACCAGCTGAGATTAGGCAATTGGTGGGTGTGGAACCAGGACATGCTGGTTTGTATGATGTACACTGGGCAGTACTTATAGAGAATCACAGAATCATACAGCACAGAAGAAAACCATTCAGCCCATCATGCCTGTGGCTGGCTCTCAAAGAGCTATCCAATTAGTCCTACTCAGCTGCCCTTTCACTATAGCCCAGTAAATACAAGTATTTATCCAATTCCCTATTGAAAGTTACTATTAAATCTGCTTCCACCACCCTTTCAGGCAGCGCATTCACTGCGTAAAAAGCTGTTTCCTCATTACCCCCAACCCCAGTTCATTTGCCAATTAGTAGAGAGTTGAAATGTGTTATATAACGGACCTTCTGAACTCTAATCAGTTCCTCATGATTCAAGGAGTCAAAAGGAATGTTAGTGCTCCAATGAAAGGTTTCCTTCTGTTCCACACCGAGACATAGCATAAGAACATTAACAGTCCAAGAAGGTCCTTCTTGGATGAACTAGAGTTTGGTAACAAGTGATGCGTCATTAGCTTCATCCCGAGACAAATATGGAAAATAACAGTTGTACTGGATTTTTGAGTGAGGAGGGAATGTTGCTCAGATGTGATAGCCACCACAGACAAATAGTTTGCCAGGACTCACCTTCAAAAGACTCATTGATTCAGTATGACCTCTTAATGTGAAGCACTGGAGAGTTGCTCTCATTTAAAGAAGCTGAGAGCATGGCTGGTTTACAAATTTCCTTGGGGGGGTGGAGACACCAATAATGTTGTATATAGCACTGGGACAGACCAGGAGAAGCTTTTCTGTGCATCTCTGCCCCATTCTAAGCTAATCTTAAAGTGCTTGATACTCTTAAAGAGCACAAAAAATGGTTAAAGTCGTTAGTCCCAAGCACTTCAGTTAAACCTTTTCAATTTTTGCTTTCACAGTTCGACACCAACCTCTGCCTCTCGAAATATCACAGAAAACTGTTACAACAATTAGCACTCCAGCTGTGTAGGGTTCTGATTGGTTTAGGCAGAAAGGCCATTAGACATGTTTATGAAACCGTGCTGGCCTACCTTTGGGACCTGACCTTGATGGACTTTGGTTTCTATGGCTACTAAAAGCCTTTCTGGATATTGTTAGTCATATCTGCAAAATAATTGGCCACTTGACTAAATAGAGTACATTCCAGAAGGGGAAACTGGCACTGACCTTAAGGAGTGACTTTAACTCCATGTGTCAATCAACCCTCCGTGTGACTTACAAACCTTTGGCTGAAGCTTCTTAAATCTCACTCAATGCAGTGATTAAACAAATTCTTAAATGTATTGAAAATGAAAAATTGAGGTGAATGCTTGGGATGTGGGTATTGCTGGCAAGGCTGGCATTTATTGCCCACCCCTAGTTGCCCTGGGAAGGTGGCAATTGGCCGTCTTCTTGAATTGTTTGTGAAAACTGGCTTGCTCGGCCAATCCAGAGGGTCAGTTAAACATCAACCATATGTGGGACTGGAGTCATGTATAGGCCCAGACCGGGTAAAGACAGCAGGTTTCCTTCCTTAACACCATGACTTGTAGGTTACCGGGGAGAGATATCGGGGTGGGGAGGGGGGTAACTATGGGGCTTGCTGAAGCACCATCAGGAGGGGAGAAAATTATAAAATAAAGTCGTTTTATTGAAAATCAGTGAGAGCAATCCAGCAGGTGGCAGGATGATTGCAACATATGGGTCGTTAATGTGCCAATATTGTCTGTATGAGGATTATAATTAGCACAATTAATATTTGTGTGAATTTGATGACTAGCCTGAGAGCAGCTTTGAATGCAGCCACCAGTAGGTGTAAATTAGATGAGAGTGTGAGGATGGCAGTGTTATAATGAGGTGATGTGTTGCTCTACACATTTCTGCTTGGTTGTTCGTACCCTGCCATAGAAAGTAATTGCTGGTTCAACACAACATAGGAATTGCTAAATGTAAAAAAGCCAAGGTCCATCTATCATCCTTAGTAGATAGCTCTTTTAAAGGGCCAGCAGAGGCACAATGGGTTGAATGGCCTCCTTCTGTGCTGTTTCATTCTATGAATCTATCCTGGCAACCACATGATCCAATGATAATGGAGTTGTTGTCCAATCACAGTGATCAATCTCTATTAATTGGTCTACAATAGACCCAGAAAACCCCAGTGGTGGAGAGCTCTGGGAACCCTAGGTCCAAAGTCACCCGTTCCTCCCAAGCTCGCACCACTTACCACACATCATGTCTCAAATTACTCATAGACTGGATCCCAAAATGTTATTTTCTGAAAGAAAACTAATTTGCCTTTGAATGAATTAATACTGACTGCTCCCACCCTCTCCCTAGGTTAACCACTCACTCACTGAAACACTGTTTCTACAGGTTAGTTTTGATTTTCCCTGCTTCACGTGCAGATCACGTCCTCTGGTTCTACAGCTGATGAACCAGCTTGTCATGAATTCTAAAAGCTGCAATCGTATCACCTCACAACCTGCTCCTTTATTTCAAGAGCAGAGCTGTTATTCCCGGTGTTCTGTCCATTATTTATCCTTCAATCACATTGCTGTTTGTGGGAGCTTGATGTGCACAGATTGGCAGCTGCATTTCCTACATTACAACAGTGACTATATTTCAAAAGCACTTCATTAACTGTAGAGCACTTTGCGATGTCCTGAGGTGTGAAAGGCGCTATATAAATGCAAGTGTTTCTTTCTTTCATGTGACTTGCAAGGTGGTAGAAGATAAACTGGGTGAACCTCAGCCTTTTCTAGACTGGCAATCCATATGGTGTAATGGAGTCATTCTGATAGATTTATATCAGAAACCCCAATCTTCACCTTCATTTTTATTCGATCTGTTAACAACCGTATTCTTTGAACAGTTACAGGAATCTTGCGACAGAACATGAGTCTCTGATGCAGAAATACCTGCACCTTCTGCAGATCGTAGAGACTGAGAAAACAGTCGCTAAACGACTCCGACACCAAATTGAAGACCAGGAGATTGAAGTGGAGCGATTAAAAGCTGAGGTGGGGCAAGATACCAAACAGGCGCGTTTCTTTCCTTTTGGGATCACTGATGTGAGGATGTCACTTCTGGGAGTTCTGTGTGAACATTGTTCTGGGACTTTTAAATGAAGTACTGAGTAGGGTGGGAAAGTTGTTTTATTTTTTAGGTTTACTCCACAATCTCAGTAGAGAATGGTTTAAACCAGGAGTTATATCAGGAGTCTCATTCCCAATTGCGATGCAGTGAACCCTGTTGGAAAGTGCACATTTGGGAATATTGGGTGGGTGGGAATGGGATTGGGCTCAACTGTGATGCCCCTGATGTCAAATAGCCTGGCAACTCTCGATTCACACATAAAGGATCATCATTTGGTGGAGGTACCAGCAGAAGATCCTTCGCTATGGAACAGTGGGGGTAAATTCAGTAATCCTGCACTATCCTGGCTGGGTGCAGAAGGGGCTACCACACTCTGGGGGCTATTGTCAGATCTTCACCCTCTTCAAGGGTGGCTCCGAGCTGAGAGTGCAGGAGTATTGAATTTACCTCAGTGCTGTACCGAGAGTCAGCACCTTTAGGAGAGGAACAGACACATTAAAATAGTACATTAACTGCAAGGAAACATTTTTAGTTCATCTTTTATTTGTTAATATTTCTAAGAAAACAGGAAAGTCTGGGCCAAAAAAGGCCGCTCCACCCATCAAACCCACTCTATCCCATTGATGATTATTCTAGAATGGGTTTTCCCACCCTGAACCCTACCCACTCCCACTAGTTGCTTTCCCAGTCTAAGGAGCTGTAGAAGTCTCTGATATTACTGGATGAATGTTCACCCCCTCTGCATGACATTTCTCAGGACTGAATTGGAGATGATTTTGGATGAGTTTGAGTTCTAATCCCACCATAACATGTTGTGAGATTGAAAGCTAGGCCTGAAAGATGTTGGATTGTCGTTAAAATCCAATGTTCTTCAGGAAACCTGCCATCCTTAATCTGTCTGGCCCACACGTTACTTCAGTCAGTGTGTCCATCTCCGTAACAGTGACCCCCCCCCCCCCCCACTCCATCCCCCACTCCAGTCCACGCCTTTTCCGAGTACAGCTGAATGCCAGCAAAACGGGAGCACGGAATTTACTCCGTATCCTTTCCCTTTTGTTAACAGATTGCTTCACTGCTTAAAAACAACGAACGCATCCAATTAACACAGCCCGTGGCACAGAATGATGAAGATGTCGACATAAGGAAAATCAAAAAGGTACGGCAGATCTACGGATGATCCAATAGCAGCACCGAGACATCTTGACCTGGAGGTTCTGCTTGGTTACACTTTCTTTTTGGGACACCAAGTTACCACTTTTAAACCTTTGAAGGAAATTTTTTCAAGCAAAATTTTGAAAGATTCTGTTTTAAAATGCTGCCCAGTTGCACTGATTCATTGCAGAGCTTGCATTGGTGATATGCAAATGAGTTTGAGCGGCAACCCGAGCTTAAAAAAAAAACTTTTCAAAACGTGACAATTTTGGACAGAATTTGTGCTGGAATCAGCAATGACTGCGCTGTCAAGGGGCAGTACTGAGGGAGTGCCGCACTGTCAGAAGTGCCGTGTTTCAGACGAGATGCTAACCAAGGCTCCATCTGCCCTCTGAGGTGCTGTAAAAGGTCCCATGACCACGATTTCAAAGACGAGCAAGGGAAGTTCTCCCTGGTGTCCTGGCCAATATATATCCCTCAACCAACATCACTAAAAACAGGTTATCTGGTCACTATCTCATTGCTGTTGGTGGGATCTTGCTGTGTGTAAATTGGCTGCCACGTTTGCTATGAGTACAAAAGTGAATACACTTCAAAAAGTGTTTCATTGGCTGTAAGGCACTTTGGGATGTCCTGAAATTGTGAATATATAAGTGCAAATCCTTCTTTCTGACAAGTGACATGACCAACAGTTCAGTCCTCTCACCCATCATGGGAGTGAGTTTTGCCTGTGCCCATCCAGCAGAGTTTTGTGAGGTTGGCTGACTGTGTGCTCTCCTTCCCCCAAATAGGTGCAGAGCTTCTTGCGAGGATGGCTATGCAGAAGGAAATGGAAGACCATCATTCAGGACTACATCCGATCCCCTCATGCAGAGAGTATGAGGAAGAGAAACCAAGTGGTGTTCAGCATGCTGGAGGCTGAAGCTGAGTACGTGCAGCAGCTCCACATCCTTGTCAACTGCTTCCTCCGACCGCTCAGGATGGCCGCCAGCTCCAAAAAGCCTCCGATTGCCCACGATGATGTCAGCAGCATCTTTCTAAACAGGTATTCAGCCAAGCATTAGCAAAAGCTCTTTAAGACTTTGAAACATTCTGGAAGGATGTCGGCTGTAACTCTTTATTTGTGAAGTGCTTTAGGATATTTCTGAGATGCACATGTACCAGACCTTAATTAGGTCACAGTTAGAGTGTTGTGTATACTGTTGTGTTGTGTATAGTTTTGGGCACCATTATATTTCTTACATTCTTAATTATTTCTTAGATTCTTATTCAGTTATTGAGTATATTTAAAGCAGAGATTTGGGTAAACTTAAGGAATTATGGGATATGGGGATAGAAGAGAAGGGTGGGGTTGAGGTAGAAGATCAGTCATAATCCTGTTAAAGCAGCCTGGAAGGGCCAAATGGCCTACTCCAGCTCCTAGTTTTTATGTTCTTATCATTAGCCCGGCTAGCTCAGTCGGTAGAGCATGGGACTCTTAATCCCAGGATCGTGGGTTTGAGCCCCACGTTGGGCATTCCTTATTTGGGTGGCGCAGTGGTTAGCAGCGCAGCCTCACAGCTCCAGCGACCTGGGTTCAGTTCTGGGTACTGCCTGTGCGGAGTTTGCAAGTTCTCCCCGTGACTGCATGGGTTTCTGCCGGGTGCTCTGGTTTCCTCCCACAGCCAAAGACTTGCAGGTTGATAGGTAAATTGGCCATTGTAAATTGCCCCTAGTGTGGGTAGGTGGTGGGGATGTGGTAAGGAATATGGGATCAATGTAGGATTAGTATAAATGGATGGTTGTTGGTTGGCACAGACTCGGTGGGCTGAAGAGCCTGTTTCATTGCTGTATCTCTCTATGACTCTATTGTAGGAAGAGTGTGACAGTAATGGAAAAGCTGCAGTGTAAATTCACAAGAATATTACCAGGCATGAAGGGTTACAGTTATAAAGAGACACTTGTGAAGTGTGGGCTTTGTTCACTGATGTTGAGAAGGTTTAAGAGGTGACCTGATAAAGGTCTTGGAGATTATGAAAGTTTTAAAGAAAACTGATAGATTGTTTCCACTGATTGATAAGACACTCACAAAATAATCCCAGAGCAAGGTTATATAAATACAAGTTCTATTCTCTTTCTGTTCTGTTTAATTTTTTTTCTCTCTTACAGTGAAACAATCATGTTTTTGCACCAAATATTTTACCAAGGACTCAAAGCACGAGTATCCAGTTGGCCCACATTAGTATTAGGTAAAGTATGGAGGCTATATCTTTGATTACAGCCAGATGATCACCAGTGTTAAACTGGGTAATGGGATCCTTCACAAGCGCATGAATGTTATAACGTTTAATGCACCATGTATTGTTCTGCTGTTAAGATGGAGCTGTGTCCCTTTAAGAGTAGAAGGTCAAATTGAACAAGCTTCACTTCAATCAGAGTTCAGTTTACATAGAAACATACGAATTAGGAGCAGGAGTCGGCCACTCGGTCCCGCAAGCCTGCTCCACCATTCAATAAGATCATGACTGATCTGATTGTAACCACAACTCCACATTTCCACCTACCCCCGATAACCTTTCACCCCCTTGCTTATCAAGAATCTATCTACCTCTGCCTTAAAAATATTTAAAGACTCTGTTTCCACCGCCTTTTGAGGAAGAGAATTCCAAAGACTCATGACCCTCTGAGAGAAAAAGATTCTCCTCATCCCTGTCTTAAATGGGCGACCCCTTATTTTTAAATTTTGACCCCTTGTTCTCCATTCTCCCACAAGGGGAAACATCCTTTCCACATCCACCCTGTCAAGACCCCTCAGAATCTTATATGTTTCAATATGTTTCTTCTAGCTGTAAGTCTGCATCCAGGATAAACTGTCTGGTTGTTTTACTCTTTGATGAGGTACCAATTAAGAGATATTTAGCAAATATAACTGCACAGGGAATGAAAAGGAATGTGGCTATATGGATAGAAGGTTGAATTTTGGGAAGAAATCAAAGAATAGGTTTAAAGGGAGGCTTTTCCGAAGGGAATGATCTGGTTAGTAGATTTCCACAAGTGATGTGTTGGGATTGTTTGCATTTACTATATATGAAAATGATTAGGACTTGGGAACTATATCGAAATTTGCTGATTACACCCCATTTTAGGGGTGTCAAATTGTGACCAGAATTGTAAAGGACTGCAGTTGTGCAGAGATAGGTGAGCAAGATGGGCAGATAGGTGGCAGCTGAAGTTCAATATAGATAGACGTGAATTAATGGAGTTGGAAAGTAAGAAATGGCGAAGAAAGTACTTCTTAATTGGTACAATTTTGAATGAAGTAGCGAAGCAGAGGAATCTTCCTGTGCATTTGTAAAGGTCATTAAAAGTGGCAGTGCAAGTAGATAAGGTTATAAATTAAAAACAAATGGAATTCTTGTTCTGGTATCTAGAAGCACAGAATGCAAAAGCAAGTTGGTAATGTTGAACTTGTACCAGACCTTAGTTAGGCAACAGTTGGAGTGTTGTGTATAGTGTTTGCTACGCATTATAGGAAGAATGTGAAAGTAATGGAAAAGTTGCAATGTAAATTCATGAGGATATTACCAGGCATGAACGGTTACAGTTATGAAGAGACACATGTGAAGTGTGGGCTTTTTTCACTGAAGTTGAAGGTTTAAGAGGTGACCTGATAAAGGTCTTTGAGATTCTGAAAGTTTATGAGAAGGTAAACAGTGATAGATTGTTTCCACTGGTTGCAAAAACACTAACAAGGTGGGACAAATTCAAGGTAATCACAGAGCGAAGTTAGAAAGAAATGTCTTTACACAGAGGATGGTTCGAATGTGAAATTCTCTGCTAGAAACTATTGATGATGTAAAGTATGGAACTTAGGATCTTCCTGGTCAGTCTAGCTCTGTTCCATACCAGGCAGGAGTGCTATGATGTTGGAGGTGCCGTGTTTCAGATGAGAGGTTAAATCAAGATCCCGTCTGCTCTCTCAGTGGATGTAGAAGATCCCATGGCACTATTTTGAAGAAGAGTGATGGAGTTTCCCCGGTGTCCTGGCCAATATTTATCCCTCAACGAACATCACTGAAACAGATCATCTGGTTCTTATCACATTGCTGTTTGTGGGAGCTTGCTGTGCACAAACAGGCTGGCACATTTTTTACATTACACCAGTAACTACATCCCAAAAACACTTAATTGTGTAAAGCACTTTGAGATGTCCTGAGGTCATAAGAGGTGCTATATAAATGCAAGTCTTTCTTTTCTTTACTAACTCAGTGATCGAGTCTTTTCATCTGACAGGTGTATATGTGGAAGGCATAACGAGAGTTTTAACGCCTTCCCTTCCAGTACGCTCTGTGCTCTTGTGAAATGATGAGAGTTAACAGTGGTGCCTAAAGCAAGTTGTTGACCCTACTTATTCTGGACCTTCTTACAGCTGACCTGTTCGACATTCTCCTCCCAATGCTGAACATCTACCAGGAGTTTGTGAGGAATCACCAGTACAGCCTACAGATCCTGGCCAGCTGCAAGCAGAACAGAGACTTTGATAAACTGCTGAAACAATATGAAGCGAAGCCGGACTGCGAAGAGAGGACTTTGGAGACATTCCTAACCTACCCGATGTTTCAGGTGAAGGAGCAGGTCTCGGGGTAGGGGCTGTGGTGCAAGATCACAGTAATACATAGGGCACTGTTTACATCTTAATGGTCCTTTCCTGGTGGATAACTGTTTAATGCTGAGATGGATCTCTGTTTAAACGTGGCCTTTATTTTTAAGGTCTAACAGAGATGGAGCAGAAATCTGATCTTCCACCTGCTTACCTGTTTCAAGTTGGTCAAATATTGACTTAATGCAGATGCTGGGTGACGTTTGTCTCTAGATTGACAGTAGCTTGTAAATCAAGGGCTTGGCTTCTTGGAGAGAAGGCAGGTCATTACGGTCAGGAAAATCACGGTCGGTAGCAAATGACTGGCTTTCGGACTCTATTTTTGGACTTATTTTATGGTGCTATTTGTTGATTGGTTTAAATTGTTGCTATTTTATTAAAATGATAGATAATTTACATTTATGACACTTTCAAGTGGTCAAGGAGGATACTTTGTGGCAAAAAACACAAAGATTAGATGGAAGATTATATAATATGTGTAAATCTGACATGGCTATGTTGGTAGAATGGAACTTTTGGCAACGTTACTCCCAGCTGTGCCAATTAAAGAGTCCCATTCCTTCAATAGCCATGTCATGACCAGCACCAGTTTATAATAACTATCTCCAAAGGAAAGGCTAATGAGTGACATAACAAACTCCTGAAGTCGTTAAGGTCAACCTTGTAAACAAGGAAAAGCTCAACTCTTTCAGTAAGACCATCCACTCTCTCGTGGTTGCATTCTACAGATCATTGAATCATCAAAATGGAGAATGTGTGTTGAGAGAAATGAGAATGTTTACAGTATCGACAAATTTAATACACAGGGAGCAAAATTTGTCTTGGGCAGTAACACAAAATGAGCATTAGTGAATCAGCAGCTTCATTTTACACCCCATCTGATTTTCCATTGAACTTAAATTGGGCAGGGTGTAAACAGGCTGCTGATTCACTGTCGAACATGTTGCACTATCACCAAAGACTAATTTCACTCCCAAAGTCTCTTACGTGGAGGCAACACAAGCTTGGCCACCTCCAATAAGTGGTCCGTCTGTGAAACATCTACTCATGTATTTCTAAACCAATCCCTGATCTGTTTTCTCTGCCTTTCCCCGTCAGATCCCCAGATACATCCTGACCTTACATGAACTGCTGGCACACACACCTCATGAACACGTGGAGAGGAAGAGTCTGGAATACGCAAAGTCGAAGCTGGAGGAACTCTCACGGTTAGTAGTGTCATAGAGCAGCGCTGGGCAATGGTCACCACTGGCAGAGGCTTGAGATGCCTGTCATAGATCCCCACAGTTCAAGTTGACGTTCTTGGTCTTTCTAATCCAACACTTACTGCATGTTTTTTAAGCTTTTCAGCCCTGCTGTGGTGTTAGAGCCCGTTCCTGCAGAAGGGAACCTGCCCACTTATCTTTCTTTAATTAAAACTGTAGCTGGAAGAGCCAACTTCCCTTGGACAAGACACAGGAAGGTAAAGAAGAATAGGAAAGGGAAACAAAATCACAAATGAATAGTGAAGTGATGCCAAGTTTGGTAGCTTGTAGACGACGGGGAAAAGGAATGGATGTTAGGAGCTCAGAGAAATGATGAGATAGAGGAGAACCTGCTGTTTGGCTGATGGTTTGTCAGTTCTACTGCCCTTGTCTGTTGTGAGACTGCAGCAAGAGTTACAAGGATCTCCTTGTCTGTGATATTTCTATAACTGGTCACAGGTGGCCCAACCAGAGGGGTTCCGGGGGTAGATGGGGGGTAATCTTCACCATCACTGCTCAGGATAACTGTGGCTGATGCAATGAAAAATTAGACAGATTCAATAACAAGGCGAGCTGCTCCATCACAGCAGTGATGAGAAAATTGCTCCACTGTCTGAGTAGCCTCTGGAGCCGTGGCTGATTTTGAAGGCAGGATTTCTCCAGACATCTTATAGTGCAGCATCTGCCCATTTCTTCCATGATCTGTCTCTCTAAATGAAAATTGTTTATTTTTATGCTTTTAACTTTTTCCTTGACAGTTTTTCTCTCCCAATTTTCTCCTCTCCCCTCCCCATGACTCGCCCCCCCCCCCTTCCCATGCTCCTTTCTGTTGCCCTCCCCACCTGTTCTCTCCCCACCCCTTCCCACCACTCCCATCTCCTCTTCCTCTGAAGGAGTTGATTATTTACTAGTGCTGGTTGCCATGCCCACATTCCAGACTTCATTATCATATGACATTGAATTTACAACAGGCTATTCCACCAAAGGGGCCTCACAGTGTCTTTCATACACCTGCACCTCCAGTAGAGGTCAGGGGATAGTGTTCAGAGTGAGGAACCCAAAACTATTTCCTCTTTCCAGTCTAGGGGTGCTCTGTCCACTTGTGATGTCCCATCCCTGCCCTGAGTGAGATGAACTAACTCATTACAGTTGAGGGATCAAACCTGAGACCATCACACTGCCTAAAGCAGCTTGGCCGTCAGGGAACATATTTCTAATTTGAGAGAGACAAATGTGGTTGGATTTTATGATCATTGAAAGTGACTGGATGAAGCTCCAGCTGCATTTCATTGTGAAGTTATGCTATGTGTCAGTAGGAGATTCACCCTATTTACACTCTCCTCAGAATAATGCACGATGAAGTGAGTGAAACAGAAAACATTCGGAAGAACCTCGCCATCGAACGGATGATTGTGGAGGGATGCGAGATCCTTCTGGACACCAGCCAGACGTTTGTACGACAAGGTACTGAGAGATTGTAATCTCCAGGATTACTCTGAAGTCACAGGGTGTGTCTCAGTTTGGTTCAATGTCAGACTGATACCTCACTCCACATGCCTCACACCTGATCATGTTCAGCAGATGGACTTGTACCAGTTTACAGTGAGATCTGAATCCCACTGGCACGATGTCCTTTGTTGAACTTGTTTAGATGGATTGAATGTTGAAACAACTAATCCAGTGGATCATGCAACATTCAAATGCACATTGGTTGTCAAAAAATTGGATTCTGTTATGACCTGCTGAGTGAAAGTGTCTGTATTTAGATGCACTTCGGTCACTTTACAGCTAATGAAGGACTTGTTGAAGTTTAGTCACTGTTGTAATGTAGGAAACGCGGCAGCCAATTTGTGCACAGCAAGATCCCACAAACAGCCTTGTGATAAATGAGTTTTCGTGAGTTGTTAAGTGATAAATATTGGCCAGGACCCCGGAAAGAACTACCCTTCTCTTCCACGAAATAGTGGCCTTGGGATCTTTTACATCCACCTGAGAGAGCAGACGGGGCCTCGGTTTAATGTCTCATCTGAAAGATGGCACCTCCGACAGTGCAGCACTCCCTCAGTATAATTTTGCTTCCCACCCTATGAAGCAGTTACACATCATCAGAGGTGGCATTCTTTAGATGAAACGTTAAACTAAAGTCTCACCTATTTGTTTGGATGGAGGTTAAAGAAGTAATGGGACAATCTGGAAAAAAAGCAAGGAGATATCCTGATGTTTAACATGCATTTATTTTTATTTAGAGATACAGCACTGAAACAGGCCCTTTGGCCCACTGAGTCTGTGCTGACCAAGAACCACCCATTTATACTAACCCTATAGTAATCCCATATTCCTGATCTACACTAGGGGCAATTTACAATGGCCAATTTACCTATCACTTGCAAGTCTTTGGTGGTGGGAGGAAACCGGAGCACCTGATGAAAACCCATGCGGTCACAGGGAGAACTTGCAAACTCCACACAGGCAGTACCCAGAATTGAACCTGTGTCCCTGGAGCTGTGAGGCTGTGGTGCTAACCACTGTGCTACTGTGCCGCCCCTTCCCCTGCCAATGTTACCAAACACCAGAACTACCAGGCATTCAATGTGTGGCTGTTTTCGGGATCTTGCTGTCCAGAATGGCTGACGAACTTGCCTGCATAACAGTCACTACACCCTGAAAATGATTTGGTTTCTGAAGAACTTTGAGAGGTGTTGAGGTGAAAGATCTTTATTTGTACATACTCTTTATATATAGCGCTTGATTGGCATATTGGAGATTCAATGTCACTACAAGACTGCGGCTTTGAGATGTTTTATGAAGTTACAGGTGGATGTCTGCTGTGGTCTCAGTGTGTGGAGATCCCAGCAGGTGACCCCCATCCTCCTCTCCAGATTCACATGATGCAAACAGCGTCTGACTGAGCTTCTGCTGCGGTTGAACTAGAAGCTTGTGAGGGAAGCTGAAGCAAGTTGTAAGTTACTATCTCAGTGCGACATCTCTCCTTGACAGTGACATGTTTCTCCTGGCTAATGCAGTCAGGCTGGTAATGACCTGATTTTTCCTTTGAACAGGATCGCTTATCCAAGTACCAATGACTGAAAAAGGGAAAATCACGCGAGGTCGATTGGGATCGCTATCCCTGAAAAAAGAAGGAGAAAAGCAGTGCTTTCTGTTCTCCAAACACTTGATAATATGCACCAGAGGATCTGGCGGAAAACTCCATTTAACAAAAGTAGGTGTCCCATTGTGCAATTCCGCTGCATCCCATGATTTGTTGTACTTTAGGCATTTAATAAAAGTCTGGAAATAATTTGTCAAATTCAGTGTTGGAATAAGAGAGAGACAAGTTCAAATATGGACAAAAGAGGCCATTCAGCCCATCTTAACTCAAACGTTCCATTCCCCAACATTCATATTCAGAGAATCATAGAATCAGAAGGAGGCCATTCAGCACATCGTGCATTTTCCAGCTATTTTAAATATCTATCTAATTAATCCCACTCACCTGCTCTTTCCCCACAACCCGGCAATTCTTTGTTTTTCATGTATTTATCCAATTCCCTTTTGAAAGTTACTATTGAATCTGCTTCCACTGCCCTTTTGGGCAGCGCGTTCCAGATCACAACAACTCACTGCGTAAAAAAAGAATCTCCTCATCTCCCCCTCTGGTTCTTTTGTCAATCACCTTAAATCTGTGTCCTCTGGTTATATTGGAAACAGTTTCTCCTTATTTACTCTATCATAACCCTTTTTAATTTTGAACACCTCTATTAAATCTCCCTTTAACCTTCTCCACTCTAAGGAGAACAATCCCAGCTTCTCCAGTCTCTCCAGGTAACTGAACTCCCTCGTCCCTGGTACCATTCTAGTAAATCTCCTCTGCGCCCTAGCCGAGGCCAAGATCACTGGAGTAGTGCCCAGGATAGATTGGTTTGTGACGGAGAAAATGCATCTGTGAAGATTTCCTTCAGTCGCTATTTCTAACAAAATCATTGTCGTGTATGTGATTTCAGTCTGAGGAATTCCTCACAAGTACATTTCTGATGTTGTGATGAGAAAATTCACTTGACCCATTCAGAGATTTAATTGCCTTGCGATACTAACTGTGGTTTTATTGTCTTTTTCAGATGCTGTTTGACAGTAAACGTGTGAGTATATCAGAAGTTACAAAGTGCACCAGCACTCACTCCCTGGGTGAAATGTCTCTGACCATTGGGGAGGTTGGTTGGGAGGTTTAAGGGAAAATGAGAGGTTGTGACCGAGGTCCTTAACCCTGTATTTTTCAGAATATGTAGAGTTTTTCTGCAAGGGTGTCCTTCAGAGTATTGCTTCCTGACCTCCCCCATTTCTTTTCCTTTCTTTCCCCTTTTCCCTGAAGGTGCTGGCTCTCACTGGGGTTCAGACCCACAGACCAATGTTTCTTCTAATTTTTTGTCGTTGTGCGCAACATATTTATTGCACTGCGCAGTACATTCAAACTTGCTGCCCAGCCATGCACCCATGCAGCTTAGACAGGACATTGCCACAGACCCAGCTGTTCCCCCCTCTAGCAGTGTCGACTCTCACTGGGATTCAGTTCCTGGCTTCCCTCCTGTACCTTCCCCAGTAACCTCAGCGAGGGCAGAACAGTTCACTGTGCCGCCTACAGACCACGCACATAACAAGCTACTTAGTGGAAATGGTACACATAGAGCCTCAGAGAGCCTCGGGAAGTCCTGCATGGAATGTTGCTAGGCTGGTACACTGTGGAATGTATCACAACCCAGGCGAACCTTGTCAGCCAGCATTCCTGATCGGTAAACAGAGTTTCTCTCCTTAACTAAGTGGAACTCAGGCTAACAACAGCAGGTTTAGTATTCAGCTAGTTAATATCAGTTAACCCAATGACCAATGTAATCTAGCGCCTTCCCTAGTTTCTGTGGCTCAGCTCCACACCAGTGAAGGTATTTACCCACTAAAGGAGATGAACTTGTCCTGTCACCTTTAAGGATTTGTGTACATGAACCCTCAGGTCTCCCTGTTCCTGCACCCCCTTTAAAATTGTACCATTTAATTTATACTGCCTTTCCTTAATCTTCCCCCGAAATGCATCACTTCACACTTCTCTGCATTAAATTTCATCTGCCGTGTATGTGACCATTTCACCATTGCTGTGAATGTGTGTGAGAGATTAACTCAGGTGTGAGAAGGAGCATAACAATTGTTTAATTATGAAATGCATTCCTATGCTATGAGCATGCCCAGTGCATGATGATGTCTCAAACAATGGGCATGCTTATAACATAGGAATACATTACAAAGTAGAATTTTGGTTCCCTTATAATGTGTTTGTAATTGCCTTGCAGAATGGAGTACTTTCACTCATTGACTGCACCTTGATGGAAGACACAGAAGCCGCAGAAGATGAGTGTATGTCAAAAATGTTAAGATATTTACATGGTTTTGTGTGTGCGTCCATGTGTGTTTGAATGAATGTCTGTGTGTATGTCTGGGTGGGGGGGGGGCAGGGGGAGAGGTTGGGTGTGTGTCTGGGTGGGGTATGTGTGTGTGTCTGGGTGGGGTGTGTGTCTGGGTGGGGTGTGTGTCTGGGTGTGTGTCTGGGTGGGGTATGTGTGTGTGTCTGGGTGGGGTGTGTGTCTGGGTGTGTGTCTGGGTGGGGTATGTGTGTGTGTCTGGGTGGGGTGTGTGTCTGGGTGTGTGTCTGGGTGGGGTGTGTGTCTGTGTCTGGGTGGGGTGTGTGTCTGGGTGGGGTGTGTGTCTGTGTCTGGGTGTGTGCCTGCGTGCAAGATATGTGTCTTGAACCTCAACTCCATTTACTCACCTTTGCTCCATATCTCTTGATGCTCTTACCCAACAGAAATGTATTGATCTCAGTCTCCTGGAACATCCACAGCCTTTCTGGGGGACAGTGTTCCAGATTTTCACTACCTTTTGTGTGAAAAAGTGCTTCCTGACACCACCCCTTAATGGCTTAGTTCTAATTTTATTATGTCCACTTGCTCTTAACTCCCCCACCAAAGGAAATAGTTTCTCCCTATCTACCCAATCGAATCCTTTTGATATTTTAAGAACCTCGATCAGATCACCCTCAATCTCAATTTCAATTAATAATCCATTTTTGAGTTCCTTGGGGAGAAAGGGTTGGGAAACCAATTAAAGTTGACAGTTCCTGACAGGACGCTGTGGAACGATCAAGCAGCAGGATGGTGTCTGACTGGGGCTGATTCCAAAAAGAGGAGTCCTGGAGTAATCTGGGTGCTGTTCTGTTGTAAAGCTTCTCTCTTGTTTAAATCTGTCAGCTCGGGGATTAGGACAGGATATGGAACACCTCGACTTCAAAATCGTTGTGGAACCAAAAGATTCTCCTTCCTTCACCGTGATCCTGGTGGCCTCGTCCCGTCAGGAGAAAGCAGCGTGGACAAGTGACATCAGCCAGGTGAGTGAATCGTCATAAAATCATACAGCACAGAAGGAGGCTATTCGGCCCATCATTATTGTGCCTGCTCTTTGAAAGAGCTATCCAATTAGGCCCACTCCCCCTCATCTTTTCCATTTACCCTGCACATTTTCCGCTTCAAGTATTTATCCAATTCTGAGTCTTACTCCTTCATTACTGTGTGTGACTGTTGCCCCAGGATCTCTTCATCACATGGAGTCAGGGCAACCATAGATTGACAATGAATGTCACCCTTGCCATCAAGGCCCACATCCTGAGAATGAAGAATAAATAACATAGCAGCCAATTTTCACACAGCTTCTCCCACAAAGAGTTAATGAGATGAACAGCTAGTTAATTGGTATTGGTTGAGGAAGAGTTTGTTGGACAGTGACTCCCTACTCTCTTTTGCATCGCCATGGGATCTTGTTCATCTGCTGAACTTGATTTAATGTCTTTTCTGAAAGATGGTGCCTCTGGCAATGACACACTCCATCAGTACAGCACCGAGGTTGTAAAAATGTGAAAACATCTCAAGTTGGACATTATAACCCTTTAAAATAAAATAAGTGGGTTAACACTTCCAATAAAATATCAGGGAGATGAATTGTGTGCATAGGTGTTGGCACATAGGAACAGCATTGGGCCATTCAGCCCCTCGAGCTTGTTCCACAATTTTCAGGTGATAACATTGCTAACAGTAATTTCAATTCTTAGACCGCACCAGAATTCTACACATCTTACTGAATTGTTTCACTCTTTCTAGTGCATAGATAACATTCGATGTAATGGTCTGATGATGAATGCATTTGAAGAGAATTCAAAAGTCACAGTTCCTCAGATGATTAAGTAAGTACACTTTGCTGTAACATTCCCCCGGCTGTGCCATTCATCTCACTAAAGCACTGTGAAGAGAACCGTGTTCCTGCTCCTCGTCGGGTAAACACAATCTGTCCCAATAAATTCCCCATAGGACCCACAAACTCTCCCTGTTGTACCCAATGGAATATTGTCCACTCTCTACCAGTGATAAACTATGGGATGTACCTTTTCCTGTGAATTCCTGGATAATTTTCCCTGCTATTAACATTCAGCATTCCCAGGTCCCACATGTGGTGGGTTTGTGCAATACTGTTCTCCTGCTACAGTGATCCAACAGCAAGCCATCCATCCTTGGACCATAGAATCATACAGCAGAGAAAGGCCATTCAGCCCATCATGCCTGTGCCAGCTCTCTGAAAGAACTATCCAATTAGTCCCACTCCCCTGCTCTTTCCCCACAGTCCAGTAAATTTTTTTCCTTTCAAGTATTTATCCAGTTCCCTTTTGAAATTTACTATTGAATTTGTTTCCATAAACCTTTAAGGCAATGCATTCCAGATCACAACTAACTGTGTAAAAACACGTAAATAGTGATCTCCTGCTGTATCAGCTGTCTTCCTTTCCTCCAGCTATCCTCCGAGAGCTACATTAATGGCTGAACTGGGAATTGGGTTTGTGTTTCTTGTGCAAAAGGCAGAGATGCAACCACTGAGACTCTATAAAGATTTAGGGATAGAGGTCATTAGAGAAAATTTCAGTATTTGGTGAATGGGGAGAAGGGGACATAACCATTGCAGAAACCAAAATGGATGGACTTATCACACCTCATATATTCCTCCATGAGTTTGCACTATGGCGAATGACGAATCTGGGCTTCAATTAAACCCAAGACCCAGAATTTAAAGGAGGATGCTTTAACCACCCACTGCCCACGTCTTCAATATTAACATAACACAGAAATATAGGAAAAGGAGGAGGCCATTCAGCCCCTTGACCCTGTTCTGTCATTCAATTAGATCGTGGATGATCTATACCTAAACTTCATTGCCCATCTTGGTCTGTGACCCTTAATACCTTTGCCTAACAAAAACCTATCAAACTTTATCTGGCTCCATCCAGGTGTGCACACTACAGGATCAATGTCTTCATAAATTCTACAGATAATCTTAACACGCTTCCCTGAATACGTTGCTGATTCTATTTTTACTGTGATTGGCAGGTCTGACACGAGCCTGTACTGTGATGATGTTGATATACGGTTCAGCAAAACCCTCAATTCCTGCAAAGTTCTCCAGATTCGCTATGCAAGTGTGGAACGCTTGTTGGAACGGCTGACTGATCTGCGCTTCTTGAGTATAGACTTCCTCAACACGTTCTTGCATTCATATCGAGTTTTCACTACAGCTGATGTTGTGCTGGACAAGCTCATCACCATCTACAAGAAGCCAATAAGTGCAATACCTGCAAGGTGAAGTCCATTTGTGGGACATTTCCCTGTTCATGTGTAACACATTCAAGGCGTGTGAGTGAGTAAGAGGGGGACCAATTAAAGTTTATCCACCATTCAATGAATCAAACAATAAAAGAGGCAGATTTACTGTGATCACTCAATATCATGAACAAAATCATCAAATTCCTGTTTCAATGGGGGCATTTATGAATATTTTTATTAAATCAGCAAGCGATACAACTAGATAAAGGATACATTTGATATAATTGCACAGTACAATTCCCAGGCATAAATTATTGATGATGAATTTTTCTATCATGTTTCTCTAATTTAAAACCAAAGAATGTTTTACGGTGAGTGATCCAAGAGTGTGAGTGAGCCGAGTGAACATGTGAGATAGGGACTACAACCATTTCACTCCTGTAGCCAATCGCCTGTGACCAGAATTGTCTGTTAGAAACCTGACATGCTCTGGTGATTTGATTATTTATTCATTTAATTCTTTACATTGTTGGACACAATGGGATGACAGTTCATTGGTGCCCAATTTCAGGTATTGAAGCCGCAAGGTGTGCCCACACCATCGGCCTGAGTCTGGCCCAATATTGTACCCCAGCCTCCATTTACATGTTATGGATGAGCTGCAGCCTGATCATGCTTCTGCCAGTTCAAATCTTGGGCCATCTACTTCACGGGCAGAGGTCCTCAAGGAAGTGCCAAGAGAGGGAGAAATGGTGGAGTCACAGGCTGGCAGAAGCCCCTCATTCTTACTCCTCCTGGCTCCACAAGCTCTTTGTGAAACTAGTTTTCTTTGGGTGAAGACGGCTGAAAAAGCCAGAGCTGACCACATCCGACTACCGCCCACCACTCGCAGACCAGTTCCCATGCGGAGGCTTACCATGCATGTTAGGGCCTTTACATTTAGAAACAGAAAAGTTTAGGGAACAAAAGGAGGCTATTCAAACATCATGTCCATTGCCCCCATTTGATGCCTGTAAATAAGCTGCAACAATGTCCAATTTCTACTCCAGTCAATCTTTCCAACCAACTTCTCCAAAAACAAATTTAGAATGTTAATCATCATCTGATCTGAAGAGGTAACACTGATGAAACTTTCCCTCTAAGCAAAGTGTGTTTCATTTCACAGTACAACCTATTCATGAAATGATGCTGTCAGTTAAATAAAATAGAGTAATTATATTTCAGCAGTCATATTTATGTTTGATTTCCTCTCAAATGTAGGTCACTCGAATTGTTTCTTGCAAGCAGTCAAAATAATAAGCTTCTGTACAGGGAGCCCCCGAAATCTCCTCGAGCCAGTCGGAAATTTTCCTCCCCACCACCTCTATCCATTTCCAAGACATCATCACCAATTCGGAGGAGGAAACTTTCCCTGAACATCCCAATTATTACTGGAGGGAAGGCTTTGGATCTGGCCACAATGACTTGCTCAGCCAACGGCTATGCAGGCATGTATTCTTCCTCATCTCCCTTCAGTAAGACCACCCTGGATATCAATAAGCTATACGTGTCAAGCACTTATTCCAATAAACTCCCTGATGAGCCAGAAACCAAATTGGACAAACCTGAAGATGCTGGGCCCAGCAAAGGAGGTGAGCTACTAATGCGTTTACAGAGCACAACACAAATAGTGTGTTGATGAGTACAGGTGAGGAAAGAGGACAGTGCCCTTGATAAGGTGGTAATGAGTCACCTTGAACTGCTGCAGTCCATGTGGTGCAGGTGCGCCCACATTGCTGGTAGTTCGGGGGGGTTCCAGGATTTCGACCCTGCAAAGGTGAAGAAACGGCGATATATTTCCAAGTCAGGAAGGTGAGTGACTTGGAGGGAACCTGCAGGTAGTGGTGTTCCCATTCATCTGATGTACAGTGAGCACCAGGTGATAGGAAATAATTCATTTCAGTCGTGTAGATGTTAGTAATTGTATGTGCCCAGTCATTTGCAGATTTTTGACCAAGCATTCCAACTTACCTGGAACAGTCCCACTTTTGAGAAATATGCCCCAGTATCCTGGTTAGCTAGCTCAAGACTACTTAAATGTGACCATATTTGTACGAGTGAGATCAGTGATGACAAATCATTCCTCATAGTGCGTCACCATAAATTAACAAATAATTTCATTGCAAAGTTGATTCTCATTGCCGAGCATTGAAGTGAGGTGATATCAGCCAAAGAATCCCAGGGAACATCAAGCCCAGGTAGAGGATCACACCCTGAAATTATCTCATGGATACCAGCATATGAATGATTAATGCACTTGTCTGAAACTCCTCTCTGTGCTATCTCAGTGGAAGTTCCAAGCTCTTGCTTGTATAGCAATACATTACAGCCTTTCACTATTTCTATTTCTCAGCTGCACTGTGTTACCTCCTATAACCTATCTCCGAATTTTATGGTTGGTACCAAAATGGTGCACAGTGCACTTCCAGGTTGTAATGAGCTTGTACTTCCTGTCTGCCATATGGCTTAGAATGCCATTTAGCACCCAAATAACAGACCAATCTGTTTATGCTGCAGGAATAGTTAATAATTAGCTGAAGTGTGCAAACGTCA
Source organism: Heterodontus francisci (assembly GCF_036365525.1). Taxonomy (NCBI): domain Eukaryota; kingdom Metazoa; phylum Chordata; class Chondrichthyes; order Heterodontiformes; family Heterodontidae; genus Heterodontus; species Heterodontus francisci. Next base: position 42,345,892 of record NC_090408.1, on the reverse strand, counting down.
TGACCTTTCTCTTAAAGCAATTGGCCGGCAAGTGCTGGAAAAAGGACAACTCATCCCAGCTTATCATCTAAAAAATGTATTTACGTAAACAGATTGCATTTACAGTCAACCTTTAGCGCCAGGCATCTGTATGGACAATAAAGTTAGTCTTTTACTGAAAAATGTTGACAATGAGAGGCCAATTATTCTAGCATGGCTCCCAGTTGAAGAGAGAAATCTCTCTCAATGATCTGGATGTAGGGACCAAATGTTATATTTCCAACTTTGCTGATGACACAAAACTAGGTGGGAATGTGAGTTCTGAGGAGGATGCAAAGAGGCTTCAAGGAGATTTAGACAGGCTAAGTGAGTGGGCAAGAACATGGCAGATGGAATATAACGTGGAGAAATGTGAAGTGATCCACTTTGCTATGAAGAACAGAAATGCAGAGCATTTCTTAAATGGTGAGATATTGGGAAGTGTTGATGTCCAAAGGGTCCTGGGTGTCCTTGTTCATGAGTTACTGAGAGCTAACATGTAGGTTCAGCAACCAATTAGAAATATAGGAGCAGGAGTGGGCCATTCAGCCCATCGAGCCTGCCCCGCCATTCAGTATAATCATTGCTGATCATCCACTTCAATGCCTTTTTCCCACACTATCCTCATATCCCCTTAGGAAGGCAAATGGTATGTTGGCCTTTATTGCAAGGGGTTTTGAGTACAGGAGTAAAGATGTCTTGCTGCAATTGTATAGAGCCTTTGGTGAGACTGCACCTGGAGTATTGTGTACAGTTCTGGTCTCCTTATCTAAGGAAGGATATACTTGTCATAGAGGGAGTGCAATGAAGGTTCACCAGACTGATCTCTGGGATAGTGGGATTATCTCATGAAGAGAGATTGAGGAGGCTGGGCCTGTATTCTCTAGAGTATAGAAGAATGAGAGGTGATCTCATTGAAGCATACAGAATTCTTACAGGACTCAACAGGGTAGATGCAGGAAGGATGTTTCCCCTGGCTGGTGAGTCTAGAACCAGGGGACACAGTCTCAGAATAACAGTAGGCCATTTTGGACTCGAGGAGGAATTTCTTCACTCAGAGAATCTTTGGAATTTTCTACCCCAGAGGGCTGTGGAGGCTCAGTCATTGAGTATATTCAAGACAGAGTTCGATAGATTCCTAGATATTAAAGATATCAAGGAATATGGGGATAGTGCGGGAAAATGGCATTGAGGTAGAAGATCAGCCATGATCTAGTTGAATGGCACAGCAGGTTCGAGGGGCCGAATAGCCTACTTCTGCTCCTATTTCCTATTATCCAGTTTTATTCCCTGGATTTGGGCAGGACTCTGCGCCAAAGAGCTGAAAGGACAAAGAGCATTCAACCCTCCAAACATTTAATTAATCTCTTGTTGTAATCAGGTGCAGGCAAGACAGTCAAGGAGGATTCTGAGAATGAGCAGGCTCTTAGTGATGAGGCTGAGACAGAAACATCACCAACAAAATCTCCAACAACACCAAAAAAACTGAAAGGCAAGAACTCTTCAGGTAAGGATCCAGGACCCTGGTATGTTTCCAGCTCACCAGGAGCATAACTCCAAATCTACCACCCTCCCAATCTCTGTAACCACCGCCAGCTCTGCAACCTCTGAAATCTCTGCGCTCCTCCAATTCTGGCCTCTTGCACATCCCCAATTTTATCACGCCAACATTGTTGGCCGTACCTTCAGCTGTCTGAGCCCAAAGTTCTGGAATTCCCTGCATAAACCTCTTTCCTCCATTAATCTGCTCCTTAAAACCTACCTCTTTGACCAAGTTTTTGGTCACCTGCCCTAATATCTCTTTATGTGGTCCAGTGTCAGATTTGGTCTGATGATGCTCCTGTGAAGCACATTGGGATGGTTTACTATGGTCCAGGTGTTCTCTAAATGCAAGTTGTTGTTGTTACTTTACTGAAACATATTCAGATATTATTTCTCCATCTCCGAGAATATTTTTGTATATCCCCTTAATACTTTTTCAGAATATTGTATTTCTTTATAAGTCTTACCAATCCATTCAGCAGGGATAGATTGGAGACCCTTGTTTTTGTTGATTTCTTCATTTTATGTTTAAGTAACAAAGTTCTTGAAATAAACATGTGACCACTAATTCAATTGAATAAAATTGTTATCTTAGTGAAGGCATAACCTGTTTAAAATAATTAGGTTAATATTGGCCTGAAAATCACAGGCAAGGGCATCTTATAATAGGCAATAAAATTCATACCTTAATATTCATATACCGTAATTCCAAAATCTCAAACATCTGCAGTTAGAGAAATCAGGGAGGATTATTGATATATTTCTTTTGTTTCAATTTATTTATTTCTACTCCCTTCCCACAATCTTCTAAAATCACAGTCACTGTATTGTACAGAGAACGATGCTATATTGTATAATCACAGTCACTGTGTTCTGTAGTGAATGATAAAGCCACTAGCACACAGAATGACACTCTATAATTATATAGTTGCTTTATTATATGGAAAAAGATAATGTCATTAATATAGAAAATCATACAGTTGCTGTACTATCGAGTATGACTGTCTCTATATTAGAGAATATTACATAGATTGGCACAGCCACTATAAGCTGCACCATATATAGAAATAATGACTGAAAATGACCAGGTGTTGTGGAATTGGGATCACCTGAATGATCTGTTGTGACTCTGCAGAATTCTCCTTGTTTTCCTACAATAATGGAGTGGTGGTCACATCCAGCCGGGAGATGGACAATAATCGCAGCGCGCTCTCAGCAACCTCAGCTTTTGCCATTGCCACAGCAGGAGCCAACGAGGGCACTCCAACCAAGGAGAAGTTCAGGCGGATGTCCCTGGCCACTGCAGGTACATATTGCACGTTGGCACATGGGAGCCAAGCTCTACGCTGGAGTTTTACCGATAATAATTCTTGGTAACTGATTCTATAAATGTCAATGGTGCGGTACTGAACCAGGAGAAGGGAGGTCTCAGATTTGAGCAGTTAGTTCATCTCAGCCAGGGCTGTGGGGACTGACATACAAGGAATTGTCTTTTTAATTTATAAAACAAGCAGGAACAGTATGAATGAAGGAAACAAACTGTGGAGTACATCCCATAAAGTTCCACAGATTAATCAGTGCATCCTGTGGGATAATGGGTCAAGCAACCCCATGGAATTCTATTCTTGATATAATTTCTCTATTAATGAAGGTAACACAGTGAATTATATCTGAGGTTGCAGTGTATCAGTGTTAGAATCATAGAATCATACAGCACAGAAGGAGCTCATTTGGCCCATCGTGCCTGTGCCAGCTCTTTGAAGGGGTGTTGTAGAGGGGTCTGTGTTATACACAGCATAATATATGTGGTTGTTAATAAGGGAGTGTGGGATATATCACACTATGGTTTTCTCACAAACAGTATTTTATATCAGTGAATATTTTGAAGAGGGGCATGCTACAGAAAGCTTCATTTGCCTGTTGGTGAGACAGTCTTGGAGTGTAAATGTCCCATTGTGTGAAGGGTGCAATAGAGAGCACAGGGTAGATCCTGATGGTGCAAAAGTGTAAAACAGGTGATTGCGAGCTGGTGAGATTGAAGTCAATGGAACTAGAAATGGGGAGAGATGTAAATCTGCTGCTGACTTGCCATCCCCAATTTCACACTATTGCACAAAGTCAGGATCTACCCTTCTGTTTTATAAAATCACCCTAAAGTGCAGGGATGGAGGGAATGAAATTCTCTTGAGATTCTCCTGCAAATCTGCTGCAATTTCTAAGAGCTGCGGAGACCCTGGAAAAACGGCATAACCAACAGTTTTTTTCCACCGTTGATGAAGTTATGGCAGTCAAGCAGGAGAAATCCTATGAAAATTTTTCCCCAGAGTGAGAGAGAGATGTGCTCCATGAGGCAGAGGGGGTAACTATTCTTTGGCAAAGGCCAAAAGCTGTCGGTATCTGATCTCCCCCCACCCCCGTTGTATATCCTCACCCGATTTCTCTTTCCAAAGGTTGGGCATCTTGTATAATGGGTGGCTGATCCAATATCCCCAGTGTTTATCTCTGCCAAAGTTAAACCTTACCCTCTGGAGTTGTCATTCTCATGTGTCTCTGTTATTTGCAGGGCTCTTTTTAAAACATGCCAGAGATTAGTTCACACATCACTCTCATTGGTGAATCCCAACACCCTAAATCTTCAGGAATGTGTCTCCTTGACTTGAGATGCAGGGGAAATTTCAGTAATGCAAACGGCTACACATGAACATACAAATTAGGAGCAGGAGTAGGCCACTCCGCCTTTCAAGCCTGCTCCACCATTCAATAAGTTCATGGCTGAACTGATTACTCCACATTTCCACCTACCCCCGATAACCTTCCATCCATCAATAGCAAACCCTGTTTTGTGTAACTGTACTGGACAATTTTATGGTTATATCAGATCTATGTTACATCTCTGAAAGACAGGCAGTGAAGGAGAAGATTGCAGCCTAATCTTTATACACTTATAAGCTTTTATTTACAGAGATACACATTACAACCTTGCACCTCCAAACCCAACAACCACAGTTTCAGTCTGTTCCTATATAGGATCACAAGTGAATCCCTAGTTAATGCCCATCACCTGAATACAATTAAACATAACTAATGTACAATTAACATAAAATCTCATATTAGTCTTTGAAGGTGTTAGGGCACCACATTACGCCTTGTTCTTATGTTTAACACAGAGTAAATGTATGTAACAGACAGTGAGTGTAATGTAAAAGTGACATCCTTTGTAAATAACAAAAGGTTGAATCATAAGAGATTGCAACTCTGGGAACTGAACTAATCCTTGGTAACTTATTTTAAATGAACAGTGATTTTTTACCTTTCTTTGAAGAATTCCAATTTGCCAATTTCTTTCCGACTGTCTCTTGGCTGTTTTTATAAAGATTTTGAAAATGCTTCTCGTGTAGAATCATTTGATCTATAAGACAACTTCCAGTGAATGGGATTTTCCAACCGACTGTTCCCTCATCTTCTGCTCAAGCAGAACTATCTCTTCCAGAATGAAATTACCAGAACATCTTGGATTTTCAATGTCTGTTATCTCAGAAAGGAATAGTTAGTCAAATGCAAAAACAACTAATCATGAACATACAATATATTTGAAATCATATGTTACAATCTCCCTGGTAATAGGAGGGAGTCTAACAATAACCTTTGCAATGTCATATCAGAATAGGTCTGATGTAAGACTTTAGTGATTAAACTCCCTAAACATGGGATAGTATTTCCACTTTTGGCAATCTAGGTACAAACTGCACTCGAAATTATGTTACTTATTGATTTCAGCAGAATCCTAGGAAATTTGGTGAGAGGTTTTTCAGATATATAATCATATACTCAAAAGGGGGGGTGCTAACATATCATTATAAGATGTGCTTATCTCATTTGTATCTTTCTCTGTTTACTTATTTCTGAGTTTTCTGCTATCGATTCTAGGCTTTCCTGCTGACCAGAGAATTTGTGACAAAGAGTTTGTCATTCGAAGAGCAGCAACGAATCGTGTGCTTAATGTGTTGCGACATTGGGTCTCAAAGCATTCCCAGGTAGAGTTCGGCCATGAACATTAGCCCGGCTAATAGGACTGATATTAACATCAATTCCTCTCTGTTTCTTTGGAAACAAAACTAGCTTCTACTGGGAGTGTGCATCCCACACCAACACGAATTGGCTGATCCCCTATCATGCTGTAATCATTGACTCAAGTGTGTGACGAGCCATGGTAATCGTAACTCTACAATTTCAGTAAACTGTTACGACCAAGTGAGAAAGAGGTCAAGCTTCCCTTTCAGTCTTTACCTGGTCTTACTGTAACAGAGTTTAATTTTTAATACATTGTGTTTTTAGCTCCCCCTTGGTGAATCCTTGTTCACCGCTTTCCAATTATAAGGCAAAGAAACCAGCACAAACAGGCTTTCTTAAGTTTAAAGAAGAAACGTTGAAAATTATTAAACTAATTCGGTTGACGCCTACAGATACACGGAACACCCACGCTAGCATGCATACACGATACACACATACAAATAGAGACAGAAAAGGGCAGAAGAAAAATAAAGTGGAATAGTTTGAGGCAATATCTTAAGAGTTTTGTTACAGTTCTTCGAGCTCACTGTAGAGTCCTTGATTGTAGATAGATCTTGCTTTTTGTTGGGGCCCAGTATTCTTCTTAAACCTTGTTCGCTGTAGGAGACTTTTCTCTCTTGGGGTTCATGTGTCTTCAGTGGATTCAGAGGCTTGTGGGGAAGAGATGGGATCAGACAGGAGAGATCTTCTCAATCCAGGAGCAAACAGTCTTTCTGAGTTCAAATTGTTTGTTCAATTCAGAAAAAACCCCAGGTTGCCAAGCAGGTTAGTCATGTGACTAACTGGTCTGACCACATCTTGGATTGTCTCACCTTAGCTGTCTCTGGAATGTTCCTCTTTCACACAATACCTGGTGATCAAGATCCATTGTGGGTTGAATGTGTCAGGGAATGGTCCTTTGTCCTTCCAAGCACCATCTGTTAATATGCAAATGTCTTCTCCAGCCACAGCTGATCTCTTTAACAGTCATTTCTTCACTCCAGTAATAGTTTAAAATCAGTGTTCATGACAAAATTAATGTGCCTCATTCTTGGCAGGTGGGGGCCTAGCATGACAAAACAATAATAAATGTGCTGATTTGAACAATTGAGGTGTTTAAGAAGATTAAAGAATTTGATGGGGTAGATAGAAGCTATTTCCTCTGGTTGGGTGGGTGGGCGGTGGTGGTGTGAGGGTGCGCAGGAGTCAAGAACAAAGGGGCCTAACCTTAAAATTAGAGCTAGGCCATTCAGGGGTAATGTCAGGAAGCACAAAAGGGCAGTAAAAATCTGGAACTCTCTCCCCAAAGAGCTGTTAAAGCTGAGGGTCAATTGATAATTTCAAAACTGAGATTGAAAGATTTTATTGGATAAGGGTATTAAGGGAATACAGAACCAAGGCAGGTAAATGGAATTAAGATACTGATTTACCATGGTCTAATTGAATAGTGGTACAGGATCAAGGGGCTGAATGGCCTCCTCCTGTTCCTGTTGTGGTGGTGGAATCAGTTCAGAACATTGTCCTTTGAATTTCAAAACTTGGGTTAAATTCAGCCCACAGGACCAAAGTCTCATCTCTTTTGAACTCTACTCTTCACATAAACTTTTGGGTGATAATTTCGACATAAATACTCCATGATGCTAAAAGTAATTCCAAAGGCCTATCCAGAACAATTTATCCATCTTCACACCTTTATATAAAACCCAGTGTGTCTAAATGTAAAACCTGTCCTAATTTAACAATCTCTCACGCAGGCGTCACATTCGTATATGGTGTAGAAAATGGGACTGGCAAACCAAAGCTCTATTTGAAATTGGGGCCAGTGTCCATTGCTGGGGCAGAGTAAATAGACCTGTGCTCTGTCAATGCTTGTGCTATATGTGGCCTGGGAGTGCTTGATGCAGGCACTAAGCACCCAAGATGAAAAAGACTTGCATTTATATAGCGCCTTTCACAACCTTAGGACATCCCAAAGTGCTTTACAGCTAATGAAGTGTTTTTTTGAAGTGCAGTCACTGTTGTAACCTAGGAAGCCCAGCAGCAAATTTGCATACAGCAAGCTCCCACAAACAGCAATGTAACAATGACCAGAGCATCAGTTTTAGTGACGTTTGAGGATGAATGTTGGCCAGTAAATTCGGTTCAAAAAGTAACATTAAGATCCCTCATCTTGATGAGCACTGAAATTCGCAAACAAAGCCAAAAATGTACCCAGTTCTATAATCCTCTAAATCCTTTTTACTAACAATCCTTTGAGGAATCTATGAGCTTCCCAAGGAGATCCCAGTACAATTTCTCCAGGCCTCTATTCTCAGCAACCAGCAGGTTCACTTCGCGAAGCATTTGTCCTTGCAATAGTTTCTCTAGTTGCATCACATTACACTACCTTCGACACAATGTGCTGTAGCAACTCACCGAGGATTTGATCGGACCTTCCTTTCCTGTGACCTCTACTGTTAAGATAGGCAAGAGCAACAGTGTTGAAGGAACACCATCAACTCCAAGTCACTGCCATCCTAACTTGGGCAGATATTGTCATTCCTTCATCATTGCTGGGCCAATATCCTGGAATTCCTGATCTATCGTTATTTTGGCAGCACCATCACCACAAGCACTGTAGCAATTCAAGAAGAACCACCACCACCTTATCAGGGTTGGTCGAGATGGGCAATAAATATAGCCTCATCCATTTCACCCACATCACAAGAATACATATAGATATATTATTTTAGAACAATTGGACACTGTGATGGCAGTCTGGCATGATGGATGAACAGAAATGGACCAAATGGCCTTCCTCGTCTGTATTTATTCCATGACTTTTCTCTCAGAAGCTGTAATCCAGGGTTATTGATGATACTGAACATGAAAGATAACGAGTGAGATTTAAGTTGAAACAGGGTTTTGGACAGAAGCTCGAGGTTATGTTGCAAGAAAGGAGAACTCACATTAAACAGTAGTTCTAAGGCTCCAAGCAAGAATTCCCTTTTCATGTTTCAATGCAGCTGACACAGTGAATTGGTTTGGAATTCCAATTACTGCTTCAAGTATACTGCTGACAACAGATTCTGGTCACTGAAGCATATTTCACACATCAGGAGAATGATGTAGCTCAGATACAGAGCCAAGTCCCAATCATAATGTTGATGGTAACCCATTTAAAATGAATCAGTTATTGTTGCTGCGCTAATTGGAACATCCAGGCCATTGCATTGACAATCAGAGAAAGAAAGATTGATGCATGGATTGATTGTCATTCAATTAATCAATCAGATTAACCTCCTCCAGATTAGTAAAAACTGGGGGAGTTGATGAGGTAATCATAGCTCCATCTTCGGCATCCATGAGGATTATAGTGTAGATCATAGAACTTCTTTTCTTTTGGGCCTCCTTATCTCGAGAGACAATGGATACGCGCCTGGAGGTGGTCAGTGGTTTGTGAAGCAGCGCCTGGAGTGGCTATAAAGGCCAATTCTAGAGTGACAGGCTCTTCCACAGGTGCTGCAGAGAAATTTGTTTGTTGGGGCTGTTGCACAATTGGCTCTCCCCTTGCGCCTCTGTCTTTTTTCCTGCCAACTACTAAGTCTCTTCGACTCGCCACAATTTAGCCCTGTCTTTATGGCTGCCCGCCAGCTCTGGCGAATGCTGGCAACTGACTCCCACGACTTGTGATCAATGTCACACGATTTCATGTCGCGTTTGCAGACGTCTTTATAACGGAGACATGGACGGCCGGTGGGTCTGATACCAGTGGCGAGCTCGCTGTACAATGTGTCTTTGGGGATCCTGCCATCTTCCATGCGGCTCACATGGCCAAGCCATCTCAAGCGCCGCTGACTCAGTAGTGTGTATAAGCTGGAGGTGTTGGCCGCTTCAAGGACTTCTGTGTTGGAGATATAGTCCTGCCACCTGATGCCAAGTATTCTCCGAAGGCAGCGAAGATGGAATGAATTGAGACGTCGCTCTTGGCTGGCATACGTTGTCCAGGCCTCGCTGCCGTAGAGCAAGGTACTGAGGACACAGGCCTGATACACTCGGACTTTTGTGTTCCGTGTCAGTGCGCCATTTTCCCACACTCTCTTGGCCAGTCTGGGCATAGCAGTGGAAGCCTTACCCATGCGCTTGTTGATTTCTGCATCTAGAGACAGGTTACTGGTGATAGTTGAGCCTAGGTAGGTGAACTCTTGAACCACTTCCAGAGCGTGGTCGCCAATATTGATGGATGGAGCATTTCTGATATCCTGCCCCATGATGTTCGTTTTCTTGAGGCTGATGGTTAGGCCAAATTCATTGCAGGCAGACGCAAACCTGTCGATGAGACTCTGCAGGCATTCTTCAGTGTGAGATGTTAAAGCAGCATCGTCAGCAAAGAGGAGTTCTCTGATGAGGACTTTCCGTACTTTGGACTTCGCTCTTAGACGGGCAAGGTTGAACAACCTGCCCCCTGATCTTGTGTGGAGGAAAATTCCTTCTTCAGAGGATTTGAACGCATGTGAAAGCAGCAGGGAGAAGAAAATCCCAAAAAGTGTGGGTGCGAGAACACAGCCCTGTTTCACACCACTCAGGATAGGAAAGGGCTCTGATGAGGAGCCACCATGTTGATCATAGAACTAACTACAGATAAATGAAGTATCACTTCATGGAGCCCTATGATCCCTGTGAAAATGGTGATGATCATTCCCTTTGCTGCCACTTAGCTTCTAGAGGTACTGTAGACTACTGTGTTTCTGTTGGTGTCAGCTTAGTTCTGTGGTAGTACACTCTTCTCTCAGGTGGAAAATCCTAGATTCAAGTCCCATTCCAAGATATAAATCAATAGTTCTAGGTTGATACTTCAGTGCAGTACAGAGGGAATTCTGTAATTTCAGAGTGCCAGTCTTTTGGATGAAATGCTGACCAAGATCCATCTATGTGGGCCAGTGTTGAAGATCCTCAGCACTATTTGTAGAACAGCAGGTCCCGGATGAAATTTATCCATCAACCAACACCACTAAAACATTAGATTGGCTAATCGTTTATTTCATTGCTGTTTGTAGGACCTTCCTGCATGCAATTTCAGTGCTGTGTTTCTTTTAATGAAACAGTGACTATACTTTAAAAGTACTCCATGGGCTGAGGAGTGCATTGGGACATTCTAACAATGTGGAAGGTGCTTTCAGGATATAATAATGGAATGGATTGCAAGTGATTTCAGTGAGTTGAGTTTCTGAGCAATACAAGTCAATGGGTTAACAACAACAACTTGCATTTATATAGTGCCTTGAATGTAGTAAAACACCCCAAGGTGCTTCACAGAAGTGTTACGAGACAAACTTTGACACCGATGACCATAAGGAGATATTAGGATAATGACTAAAAGCTTGTTTAAAGAGGTAGGTTTTAACGAGGGTCATAAAGAAAGAGACCGAGATGGAGAGGCAAAGAGATTTAGGGAAGGAATTCCAGAGCTTAGGGCTCAGACAGCTGATTGCACGGCCGCCAATAGTGGAGCGATGAAAATCAGGGATGCATAAGAGGCCAGAATTGGAGGAGCAATCTGAAGCTAACAAAGGTATGGATGAGGGTTTCAGCAGCAGACGAGCTGAGGCAATAGTGGAGACAGGTGATGTTACAGAGGTGGATGTAAGTGGTCCCGCAGATGGAGAGGATGTGGTTTTTCAAATTGACTTCAAGGTTACAAACAGCCTAGCCTTGGAATGAGGGACCAGTATATCTTCAGTTAGCCGAGAGTATTGGGAATGTTACTGGGTTATTAGGAATATTAATTGTTATCCTCCTTCATCCACAGGATTTTGAAGCAAACATTGAACTGAAAAGTAAAGTGATTGGCTTTCTAGAGGAAGTCATTCATGACCCTGAGCTGCTAACACAGGAGAGGAAAGCAGCAGCCAACATCATCAGGCAAGTTTTCCTGAGCAAGCTTACTCTCCAACAAAAATGTACAGGGGCAAAAATTCAGAATCTTAACCACAGACACAAGAAGTATTTGTTCAGACTGATCTGCTGTGGCATGCCATAGAATGTACAACACAGAAACAGGCCATTCGAACCAATTGATCCATGCTGATGATTATGCTCCACGCAAACCTTCTCCCACCCCTTTTCATCTCACCCTATCAGCATGCTCTCTATTCCTTTCTTCCTCATGTGTTTATCTGGCTTCCCCTTAAATGCATCATTGCTATTCTCCTCAACTACTCCATGTTGTAGCAAGTTCCGCATCTCACCACTTTCTGGATAAAGAAGTTTTTCCTGAATTTCCTATTGGATTTATTAGTGACTATCTTACATTGATGGTCCCCAATTCTGGACTGCCTCACAAGTGGAACCATCTTCTCTAAATGTACCCTATCAAATACTTTCATAATCTTAAAGACCTCTATCATGTCACCCCTCAGCCTTCTCTTTTCAAGAGAAAAGAGCCCCAGCCTATTTTCCTGATGGTTATTACTCAGGGAATCTGGAACATGGTGTTGATATGTGGATCCTTACCTGGTCTCTGCCTTTAAGGCCACTGTTCTAGTATTGCCCATGGGAATCAAGTAAGTGAGGCTGCATGGAAATCGCTAATGTGAATATCAGGTCAGTAAATTGTTTATATTTGTGGGGGAAAACATTTTTTTTTTAAAAATCTGCTCTAACTTTGCTCACTGCCTGTGAATTTTGTACCTGTGTGCTTTAGCCCTGTGCTGAATGTCCCAGTTAAATAGTTTGCTTACTTCAATGTTATCTACAGCTTCCAGTATTTTAAAGACCTATGTCATATCTCCCCTATGCTTAATAACGCAGAGTGTTTCCAACCTCCAGGACTTTGAGCCAAGAAGACTCAGTGGACAATCAAACAACATTGGAAGGGATAATGAACATGGTTGGTATCTATTTTTATTTGAAGTTTTTATTTGAGCCGTGACTTAAGAAATTTTCTTTTTAAAGTCACATCTTCTTTCCTCTCCCTTGGAAAGGCAGAGGAAGAGACATTTGAAAACCTCTCCGCCCTGGAGATTGCTGAGGAGTTGACTTTGTTGGATCATCTAGTCTTCGGGTGTATTCCGTACGAGTAAGTCACTGTTTAATCCACCAGGGGTGAATATCTATTTTAGGATTACGCAGTATGTACAGCACAGAAACAGGCCATTCAGCCCAACTGGTCTTTATACCTTCTCCCGCCCTTACTTCATCTCACCCAATTAGCATATCCTTCTATTCCTTTCTCCCTCATGCATTTATCAAGCTTCCCTTTAAATGTATCTATACTATTAGCCTCAACTACTCCCTGCGGTAGCAAGTTCCACATTCTAACTAGTTTCTGGGTAAAGGAGTTTCTCCTGAATTCCCTGTTGGATTTATTAGAGACTATTAGGAATGGCAGTATAGTGGTTATGTATGGGACTGGTATTCGAGTTAATTGAATAAAAAGCTAGTCTCAGTAATGGTGACCATGAAGCTGTTCGATTGTCATAAAACTGTCACAAATGTCCTTTAAGGAAGAAAATCTACTGACCTTAGCCAGTCTGGCCTTTATGTGACTCCAGACCCACAGCTCTTAACTGCCTTCTGAAATGGCTTAACAGGCCACTCAGTTGTCACCACCAACTTCTCAAGTGCAATTAGAGATGGGCAATAAGTGCTGACCTTGCCAGAAACACCCACATCCTGTGAATAAAATTTAATATTTATGACCCCAAGTTTTGGTCTCTCCCCCCCCCCCCCCCCCCCCCACAGAAGTGGAAATATCATTTCTATGCCTACTGTATGGAAACCCCTTTGTAATTTTAAAGACTTCTATTAGGGTCACCTCTCAGTCTTCTCTCTTCTAGAGAAAACAATCCCAGCCTGTTTAGTCTTTCCATCTCCATTTAGGGCGGCACAGTGGCGCAGTGGTTAGCACCGCAGCCTCACAGCTCCAGCAACCCGGGTTCAATTCTGGGTACTGCCTGTGTGGAGTTTGCAAGTTCTCCCTGTGTCTGCGTGGGTTTCCTCCGGGTGCTCCGGTTTCCTCCCACATGCCAAAGACTTGCAGGTTGATAGGTAAATTGGCCATTAGCAATTGTCCCTAGTATAGGTAGATGGTAGGGAAATATAGGGATAGGTGGGGATGTGGTAGGAATATGGAATTAGTGTAGGATTAGTATGAATGGGTGGTTGATGGTCGGCACAGACTCGGTGGGCCGAAGGGCCTGTTTCAGTGCTGTATCTCTAAACTAAACTCACAGGAGACTAGATGGTGCTAGTAAGCGAAATTTTCACACGGTTAAATGTTAACGGGTTTGTTCTCCCCACAGGGAGTTTTTTGGACAGGGCTGGATGAAACCTGAGAAGAATGAGAGAGCCCCGTACATTATGAAAACCACCAAACACTTCAATGATGTGAGTACAAACCAGCTGAGGAACCATGTTGTGTAATCTCTTCCAGCCCTACAACCCTCTGAGATATCTGCACTCCTCCTACTCCAGTCTCTTGACCATCCACGATTTTAATTGCTCCATCCTTGGTGGCTGTGCCATCAGCTGCCAAGGCCCAGGACTCTGGAATTCCTGCCCGAAACCTCTCCAACTCTCTACCTCACTTTCCTCCTTTAAGACACTCCTCAAAACCTATCTCTTTGACCAAGATTTTGGTCATCTACCTTAATATCTCCTTATGTTCCTCAGTGTCCTATTTTGTTTTATAATGCCTCTGTGAAGCACCTAGGGACATTTTGTTACATTAAAGACACTATATAAATACAAGTTGTTGTGTTTCTTCAACTAAAGTATCCTCAGTCTTTAGAGTAAGGCACATTGCAATTTACAAGACTGAGATGGACAGATTTTCCTTGGGTCAGAGATATGGATCGAAGGCAGGTAAATGGAATTGAGGTACAGATCAGCCATGAGTGACAGAGCTGGCTCAAGGGGCTGAATGGCCTACTCCTGTTTCTATAGCGGTCCAGAAGTAAGGATTTCTAAATCCATTATGAATCGCACCTTTAATAACACCCTCCAATAATGTGCTTTATCTGTGGTTCCGAAGCTTTATAAAAGGAATCTTTGGGTATCAGCTTGGATCAGTCCGTTCCATTCCTGCCTCACGGTTTCCAGCAATAACTGGATACCTGATGTACACCCCACATGAAAATCAGCCCAATGCACTTCATTTTCTCCAGGTGGATAACATGTTTCAGTTTTGTTTTGTTGGCTATTTTGACACAGCTATTAACCAATTTAAAGTAAAATAAAAGATATAAGGTTAGACTTTGGCCTGTTTTCGGGGGATGGGGGTGGGGGTTGATTGTGAGTCCTGTGGAGTCAGGGAACAATCCTGCTGCTCCTGTCTCCATAAGATGGGTTTGATTTGGGAGCCACAGGGAGGACGCTGAAGATTCCTGAGCATGGCAGGATTTGAGAAGATTCCGGAAAGGGGACCTCAACAGTAGTTGGGCCCTTCTAATTTATACATTCAAGGGAAATTCACACCTGATTTAGGCATCCATCAGGATGAGATGGACCTCAAGAGTTCAGCAATGGGACCAGAGGCTGTGCAAATTGTGGGATAGATCATCCCATTCCTAAATTGGTCTGCCTGGTGCCTGTTTTACACCTGTCAACCAGTACTGATTCCCAACCCACCCAACTTTGGATAGTCTCTTACTGTCAGTACCCTACACCCAGAAGTGAGCCTGCTCTTCAACCTGCTCTCCTCCTTGTTTCACAATCTTCTTCCTTCTGAACGATCCAGAAGGTTTTAGAGTTCCAACTGTTTTCTATTGGAATGCTCAGCTACTTGACACAGGAACAGGATAATGTCCTACTTCATAAAATTTTAGAATCTTACAGCACAGAAGGAGGTTATTCGGCCCAACTTGACTGTGCTAGCTCTTTGAAAGAGCTATCCAATTAGTCCCACTCACCTGTTCTTTCCCCATAACCCGGCAATTCTTTGTTTTTCATGTATTTATCCAATTCCCTTTTGAAAGTTACTATTGAATCTGCTTCCACTGCCCTTTCGGGCAGCGCGTTCCAGATCACAACAACTCACTGCGTAAAAAAAGAATCTCCTCATCTCCCCCTCTGGTTCTTTTGTCAATCACCTTAAATCTGTGTCCTCAGGTTATATTGGAAACAGTTTCTCCTTATTTACTCTATCATAACCCTTTTTAATTTTGAACACCTCTATTAAATCTCCCTTTAACCTTCTCCACTCTAAGGAGAACAATCCCAGTTTCTCCAGTCTCTCCAGGTAACTGACCTCCCTCGTCCCTGGTACCATTCTAGTAAATTTCCACTGCGCCCTTTCCAAGACCATGTCACACTTTCTAAAGTGCGGTGCCTGGAATTGAATGCAATAGTTGAATGACAAAGTTGCGTTTTCTTTCTGACCCTCTCAGATCAGCAACTTGATAGCTTCAGAGATTTTGAAGAGCGATGATGTGAACGTCAGAACAGCAGCCATCGAGAAATGGGTGGCGGTGGCGGACATCTGCAAGTGTCTGCACAACTACAATGCCGTGCTGGTGATAACCTCAGCGTTGAACCGAAGCGCCATTTTCCGGTTGAAGAAGACGTGGCTGAAAGTATCAAAGCAGGTGGGTGGAGCATGTGGCCATTATTGGGGTGTTCTTTCTCAGCCTTTCAATTAAACCTCCCTCAGGTGGAATTGGTCTGCGCTCAGATCACTTTCTCTTCCTCTCTCTTTTGTTTCAGACCAAGGCATTAATCGACAAGTTGCAAAAACTGGTGTCTTCTGAAGGACGATTCAAAAACCTCCGAGAGGCTTTGAAGAAGTACGTTTCAATTTGCTCAAGCAGATGCTGCATAGAACTATAGGAGTAGACATCAATCTTGGGTGGTTGTGTTAAATGGGCACTGATTCTTGGGCTGCCTGTTACACATCACTCCCGATATTGCAGGCAATGGGATTGACTATCAGGCAGGGAGTGTAACAGGAGGCTGGTTCGATTCCACCATTTATGCATGACTGTCCAAGATCAACTTCTACCCCATAGAATCTCAGAGAGCAAGACTGAACAGTAACAGTAAGCGACAGAGTCAGCATAGATCATGGGTTCTGCCATATCTTGTTTTGGCATTGGCCTTTGCCTCATGCTAAACAATCACTGCCAAAGCCAGACCTACTTTCTGTCCAGACTCCTGTCCTCCTTCATCAGCACAAGCATAAGATCATAAGAAATAGGAGCAGGAGTAGGCCATGCAGCCTCTCGAGCCTGCTCTGCCATTCAATAAGATAATGGCTGATCTGATTGCGGCCTTAACTCCACTTCCCTGCCGGCCCTCCCCCCACCCCCCGCCATAATCCTTGACTCCCTTGTAGATCAAAAATCTATCTAATTCAGCCTTGAATATATTCAATGACCCAGCCTCCACTGCTCACTGGGGAAGAGAATCCCAAAGATTAATGACCCTCTGAGAGAAGAAATTCCTCCTCATCTATGTCTTAAATGGGAGACCCTTATTTTTGAACTGTGACCCTAGTTCTAGATACCTCCATGAGGGGAAACATCCTCTCAGCATCTACCATTTCAAGCCCCCTCAGAATCTTATACGTTTCAATAAGATCACCTCTCATGCTTCTAAACTCCAATGAGTATAGGCCCAACCTGCTCAACCTTTCCTCATAAGACACCCTTGACTTTGGTTTAACCATCCTGGGGCACATTTCCAGAATAGGTCACTGACCTAACCCTTTCACAAGCTTGGTTCAGTTAAAGAAGCGCCTTTAGCCCATTCAATCTCATCCATAGAATCAGAGCCATACAGCACAGGAAAAGGCCATTTGATCCATCATGCCTATGCCAGCTCTTTGAATGAGCTATCCTATTAGTTCCACTCCCCTGCCATTTCCGTATAGCCCTGTGATTTTTTTTTCCTTCTTAAGTATTTATCCAATTCCTTTTTGAAAGTCACTATTGAATCTGCCTTCGCCACCTTTTCAGGCAGCGCATTCTAGATTATAACAACACACTACGTAAAATAATCTCCTCATCTCCCCTCTGGTTCTTTTGCCAATTACCTTAACTCTGTGTCCTCTGGTTACTGACCCTTCTCCCAAGAGAAACAGTTTCTCCTTATTTACTCTATCAAAACCTTTCATAATTTTGAACACCTCTATTAAATCTCCCCACCACCTTCTCTGCTCTAAGGAGAATAATCCCAGCTTCTCTAGTCTCTCCAAATAACTGAAGTCCCTCATCCCTGGTACCTCTGCACCCTCTCCAAGGCCTTGACATCCTTCCTAAAGTGTGCTGACATATTTCTATCATTTGAACGTCAATCCAAGATGGTTGCCCATCCACGAGCAGAACTATTGTGCACTTGGTGTAAGTTTCCCAACCCATTTTCCACCCACCAGCTCTGCCGAGATAGCAGGAAGCACAGGATGCACACTCCCGGCCCGGGTGTCTGGCTTTGGCAATTAAAGGTTTAATGTTCAACAAATAACTTCTCTCTCTTTGTTGCCTGAAGTTGTGACCCTCCGTGTGTTCCTTATTTGGGGATGTACCTAACAGACCTGGCCTTCATTGAGGAGGGAACACCAAATTATACTGAAGATGGTTTAGTTAACTTCTCCAAGATGAGAATGGTAGGTCCATAGTGATTGGAATGTCACTTTTCTCTTTGTTTAACCATTTTTCCTCCTCTGCCACACACCATTTTCTGACAGAGAGTTTGAGGTGTGCTTTACTGCACAATGGTGCAGTAGGACATAGTCTGATCCATGATGCAGATCCGGGTCATGGCCACTCGCCCAAGAACACAACATGATACCTGTTCCCAGACTTCCCCAAATCTTTTTTTCCAAGTGATAACGGGGGCGGAATTTGACTCAGGCAGTGACGGAAAATGAACATATCGTATCTGCCACCAGTTATGCTCTCCTCTGCTGCAGCCAGAGACCCTGATGGACACTAACTATTCTCTGGTACCTCACTTCGACCACTCTTCATATGTGATACAGGATAGTGTGTGGTAGAGACTATTTGACCATATAGAGCATCGCGCTAAAGCCTGATCCTATCCTTACTTGATGATACATTCACTTCCAGCAATGGTCGGTCGATAGCTTTCTCGATCAGGATATTTCCCTTCCCTTGCCTAGCTAATTGTATCATACCTAATGCCACTCCACTGCTACTGAGACTGACTGTGTTTGTCAAACCGTGTCTAAATGTTGATGGACTTTCATTTATTCCATTTGTGTTGATGAAGAGCTGTGGATGCAGGATATTTCTGAAAATCTTTTGTTTAATCCTGAGATATTTTAATCTGTGCATTGCCTGCCTTTTCAGATCTGGGAACTTTCGTATCTGACCAGCTCCTACACTGAACACTAATTATTGGATTGTAGGACAGTGTTACACATGGATCTGGAATTCTATACAATGGGAATGAAAGAGAAAGAACCTTCGCATAATTTCATTGAAATTCTGTACAATGGGAGAAAATGAACTGTGGATTAGATTCAGTTGAATTTTACTTAATGAAACTGAATTGGGGAATGAACGGAGGTACATGGTGTGAGCTTTCTAAATTACGCAGAGATTTCAAAGAGCAGAGAAAATTGTTAGAAGCTGAGGAATCTCCAAACACAAAATCTAGAGAGCAGATACTCATGACTGAGAGCACAAAGAAATGGACAAATTTTTAATGCAACAGGGCAGTAGGTACTTGGCATAAATCAATAAAAGCTGTTCTTATACAGGATTAAAATATAGGCAACCAAATGGCCCTTTGTCATGCAACTGTGTTATTCTATACAAGTACTTCAGATTAGATTCACAGTGATGTGTTTATTCAGCTATATCTGTGTTTGACATGTGGCTGGAAGGCTCCATCAATGCAATAGATTGCTCTGCCTGTTTTCATCTTGTGTTTATATTAACAGATATCTCACATAATCCGAGAAATCAGACAATTCCAACAGACTGCCTATAAGATAGAGCAACAAACCAAGGTTGGTTCATTTTAACTTCTATGTAAATTAAAAGGATTTGCAATATCTTTTCCTGAATGGACAGTATGAAAACAGTTTTGGATGGAGCTGGTTGAAGGAGGAATGTTGGCCAGGACACCAGGAGAACTCCCTGCTCTGGGCTTGCTTAGCACCAGGAAATCCTTAACATCCATCTGAGCAGCAGACGGGGCCTCAGTTTAATGTGTTATTCAAAGGTTGGTACTTCTGACATTGCAGCACTCCCTCACAACTGGACCAATAGCCTTTTATTACTCACCTTTACATTTGCCCAATTTTGAGATTTTATTTTAAACTCATTTCCTTCCAAATTATCTCCTATTTTTCGGGTCCACCTGCTCTCACTATCTGCTGCTGAAAGGCTAGACATGCAGACTGTTCCCACAACTAAGCCAGTGCTTCCCCGCTGAGTCATACACCATCCCAACTTGGATATATATCAGCCCTTCCTTCACTGTCACTGGGCCAAGATCCTGGAATTCCCTCCCTAACAGCTCTGTGGGTGTACCTTCATTACATGCATTGCAGCTGCTCGAGAAGGCAGCTCAACGCCACCTTCTCAAGGGGCAACTAGGGATGGACAATAAATGCCGATCTTACCCACAATTTCCACATCCAGAGAATGATTTTTTTTAATTAGGAGGAGTCTGGAAAGAGTTGGTCTAGGCACGCTGTTGACTGGGGAGAAAAATGCAGATAGAGGAATCTTAAAGGATTAAATTACAAAATGGAGGAGAGTTTATGGACGAAAATATTCTGATGATCACAACCTTGAATTACCCAATAAACCTGTCAATTTTCATGGGCTGTTCTCCAACCTAACCTTGAAGCTGAAATACCTCATCCCTCATGGATTGTTGTTAAAAACCCAAATGTTTCACTGATGTCCGTCAGGGAAGGGACCCTGTCACCCTTCCCAGTCTGGCCTAGATGGCTCTTAATGCCTTGCCAATGCCGTTCACACCTAAGAAAAAACTGTGGGAAAGTAAATTCCAATTACCTATGTAAGTGTGGTTTCCAATAGAAGAGGCAACAATGGACAATATTCGGCTGTCTATAAGGTTTCTCAGGGAAGCAATGAATTTGGGCCTGAGGCTGTAAATTGGTTTTTGGATAAGCTACATGTTTTCAAATATAATCAAATTGCAACGCTGAACTCAACTCTGGTCGGGCTGTAGATTCTAGAAAGACTTCACCTGCATTCTTGTTAACTGCTATGAACAACTACACTCCATTTTAAAATCACCAAGCTCTGACAGGAACCTTCTTGTTCTGTTTCAATCAGGTGGCATGCTATTTACTGGTCCAGTCAAATGTCATGGATGAAGAAAGTCTTTATGAAGCATCCCTGAGGATAGAACCAAAGCTTCCGACCTGAATGCCAACCATCCCTTGCATCAGAAACCTTGCATAAATGATGATATCACTGCTCTCCTCCAAAGTGCTGTGCATGGGGCCATCGCTGAAGAGTAGACACTACCAAAAAAAACCCGAGGAGTGCACCAACCACCCACCTGCTTCGCAGGGGAATTTGTCAATAACTAGCTGCTGCACTTTTACTGTAAAGCAATTTTTTTCCAAACAAAACAGCATAGCAGTTGTAGGTTTTTTGTGATACCAACTGAGTCATTTCAGCAATCTTTAGAAAACCTAAAAAAAATTATTTAAAAATATCTAGGAATGGACAACATAATGGACCAGAACACTGTCCTCTCACCTCTAGGACCTGGTTTCCAATCCAGCCCAGAATTCTGGAAATGAAAGCCTCTCCTCTCTGGCGAAGGGTTGTGTGATGTAGATGATCAGCAGACTCCTTTCACCACTGGGACCTGCATTCATGTCTCAGAGGAATGATGTGAATGTCTCATCTCTCTGGTGCAGGAGGTTCGCTAACTGTCCTTTCATCTCTGGGACCTCCTTTTAATCCAGCTCAGTTTGATGGGATGAAGGCGCCTTTTCGCTGATGAAGGATTGTGTGATGTAGTCATCCACACACTGTCCTTTTACCACTGGGTAAAAGGTTGAATCCCTGATGTTTCATCTTCCCTGACTGGTGATGTGAAAGTTTCTTCCCACTGATGAAGGGCAGTGTGATATAATTGATCAGCGCACCATCCTTTCCGAGAGGACCTGAGTTCATATCCCAGAATGATCAGATGAAGGTTTTCTTCCTCTCTGGCCGCTGAGTGTTTAGCTCACTAACCTTCCATCTCTGGGTTCAAATTAAGTTCACACTGATCAGTCAAATGTCTCCTTTCTTTGGTAAAGGCTGGGTTAGCCCCTCTGGGACCTTGGTTTGAAATGTGCCCACCCTGGCCCTTTCTTTGGATGTTAAGGGTCTTAGGTAAAATGAGTCTGGGTAGTCTCAATCTAATTTTGGCAGACATAAGTCTACACAATAAAAGTCCTCTGGATGTGGCATCAATGACCAGTTAGCACCTATGATTAGTGTGGGAGCTGGTGCAGTAGGGGATCCCTTCTGAGGTTAAGGTACATCTCTAAGGTGGTATAAAGGGGTCATTAACCTGCACCTACCCCATGCTGTATCTAATTGCAGAACACTGAACATTAATACTTCCTTAGCTTTATAGATTCTCATCTTTATGAGCACAAATAAAATTTTCTCCCCTGTCCCAAACAAAACTCCTTTTGAAACAATTCTGGAATCAAAATTATGTTGAAGCTCATCTCCAGGCTAATACTTCTCTGTACATCTCAAAACTGCTTTCAGTTTCACAGGAACGAACTGCTCTGACTGGTATGAGATGCTCTGCAATCACAATGTGTAGAATGAGATCTGTTTTGTTAACTTCGCGGAGGCTTTGGTTCACCTGTTAGAGACCCCAAGCAGTGATGGGAACCGTGAAGCTTAGGCTAGAGCTTTGCTCTACGTGTATTTAACATTATTTTATGAGTAAAGACATTTTTCACAAATCTGTTAACACTTTCTCAGAAGTTGTTTTATTTTAACCGTTCATTTATCGACCGGCTGGTAAATGTGTACAAACAGGATTCAGTCAGAGGCCTACCCTGCAGGCAATTAATGTAAGGTTTTCAGCATGATTACCTGCTACTATCATCCATAGCACCCACAACTCTCCAAATAGGCCTAAGTATCGATTTGGCATGGTGCAACGTGTTGTAGCCACAGCTGTTTAATACAAGGGAATACCAGGCCTGGGCTTCAGTTTGTCTCTCTGGACTGACACTTGCTCCTGCATGGGGAGAAGCCAGAAGGGGGCATATCTTTAACATTAGAGCTAGGCCATTCATGGCTGATGTCCAAAAGCACATAGGGTAGTAGAAATCTGGAACACTGTTAACCAAAAAAACTTCAGCTTGGGGGTCAATTGAAAATTTCAAAACAGATATTGATAGATTTTTGTGAGGCAAGTGAACTCTGGTTTAAAATCAAGTTACATCGAGACTACAAGTCATTCTGTCTATGCCGCCATTTATGTGCCTTGGGGTGTTTTAACCACATTAAAGGCACTATATAAATGCAAGTTGTCATTGTTATGTTCCACATGAGCCTCTTCCAACCCATCTTCATCTCACCCAATCAACATATCCTTCCATTCCTTTTTCCCTTGTGCACTTGTCAAGTTTACCCTTAAATGTATCTATCCTCTTCACCGCAACCAATCCGTGCGGTAGCAAGTTCCACATTCTCACCACTCTGGGTAAAGAACATAAAAATAACCAGGTGCTGGTGATACTGAATTTAACATATCAAATGTGTCCAAATCTGGGCGCCACACTTTAGGAAGGAGGTGAAGGCATTAGAGAGGGTGCAGAAAAGATTTACGAGAATGGTTCCAGAGATGAGGAACTGGAGTTATGTGAATCAATAAGAGAAGCTGGGGCTATTCTCCTTAGAGAAGAGAAGTTTCAGAGGAGGGGCCTGTACAGAGTAGATCGGGAGAAACTGTTCACATTGGTAGAAGGGTTGAGAACCAGAGGACGCGAGTTTAAGATGAATGGCAAAAGAACGAAAGGCAACATGAGGAAAAATTTTTTAATGCAGCCTATGGTTACGAGCTGGAACACACTGCCTAAGAGGTAATTGGATGATTATTTCAAGAGAAAAAATTTGCAGGGTTATAAGGAAAGGGTGGGGGAGTGGGACCAGCTGAGTTGCTCTTGCAGAGAGCCAGCATGGACACAAAGGGCCGAATGACCTTCTGTGCTGTAACCATTCTATGATTCTATAAGTTTCTCCTGAAGTCCCTATTGCGTTTATTAGTGACTATCTTATATTCATGGCCCCAAGTTTTTGAATCCTCTACAACTGGAAAAATCTTCTCTACATCTAGCCTATCAAATCCTTCATCATTTTAAAGACCTCTATCAGGTCACCCTCAACCTTCTCTTTTCTAGAGTTATGGAACCAAGGCGGTAAATGGACTTCAGATACAAATCAGCCATATGTAACTGAATGGTGGAACACGCTCAAAAGGCTGAATGGCTTCCCATGTCCCTGTATTCCTATGTTCCCAATGTTGTTCAACTTAAAACACATAATCATTATTGTTAATTCCACCACCTCAAAATATGAGTGTAGCGATAACAGGAAGCCATTGTTTAAAAAGAGGTCTGTCTTTGGTGCCTGTGTCTTTTTACAGCCCTGTTGGAGGTGGTCAGTTAATGTTCGATAGCTAATTGCGCTGTTGTATCATTTTTGCTATTTCCCACCAACAACTTCTGTTAAAGTGACCACTTTCATCTCCTCCATTGTTAAAACCTTCCAGGAAATTCAATGAACAGGTGTCACCAGCATCACAAAACCAACTAACACCTTTTTTCAACTGCGGAAACAGGAATCAGTGATTATAATCTGCCATTGGACTTGTACAGCATCAAAATCCATTTTCCAAACCATAGCTCTGGCTGGAGGGGCTGAATAGCATCATCCTGTCCCTATGTTCTGGTGTTATGGCCTTTGTTCGATAATGTTTCTGTGAAGCACCTTGGATGTTTTATCATGTTACAGGTGCTATATAAGTACAAGTTGTTGTTGTTATTATGAAGTGGACAACAATCAGGTCCTGTTTGATAGACTAGTTCAGTGGTTCTCAAACTTTTTTGCTCAAAGGACCACTTTTCAAATGGGTCAGTGATCGTGGACACCCCATTAAATTATACTATATAATCATCATAACATGAAAGTGCAGCATGTAAAGGGTGTTTAATAATGTTTTTAAGAAAACCGATATTTGCTTCCAGCGATCTTCGTGCTGCTCTCAGCGCTCCTCCATGCACCCTCCCCTCCGAGGTGAGACAGCCAGCCCATTCCGTGCTGCTCGTGTGGTTGGCGCACTCCGCTCCTGCCTTGCACGAAGTCTGTCTCTGGCCATCCACGTCACCTAGCAGAGACGCCAGTCCTGTTTAGTAAACTTTCGCATTAATTCGGGGACCCTCCTGGAAAGTGTCTCTGGACCCCCACATGTTGGCAGAACCCAGTTTGAGAACCACTGGACTAGTTAAAACAGCACAAGAGATGAGGAAACCTATTGAAATATGTCTACCATGTATAGCAGCACAGGGGCAACAGCTCCATCAATGGCCTCCCTCATTATCATTTAACAACCTCTTAACGAGTCAGTGTAGAAACTGGGGGATCTTGGTTTGTTTGTATGACCTTAGTCTTTTCTGTAACTAAGGGTCTTTGAGCAGCCTCAGTGCAAGAGCTCTAATGTCAGCCCCTCAGGCCAATAAATCAGACCCACACTCCTGGGGCTGAAATTTATACTCCTGCCATTGAAATCATTGGTGTTGGCGAAAATAATGGCGGCCCCCCTGTGCGGGCCACACGTCACTGAGCCACAGCGGGATTAAGCATGCGGTTCATTTAAATAGTTTGGGCGCCCCCACCCCGCCCTGATCACGTGGAGGGGGTAGGCTGGCCATCCCCGGCAATAGCAACAGTTGCCTATGTGCAGGCCTTGACACCAGTTTTTAAGGGGCTTTGAGCCCTACCATTACATTTAAACATTTAAAGAAACAGTGAGTAAAAAAAATACATTTATTTTGCCCCTCTCCCACGCCTCCAATAACCATAAAATTAATTACTTGCCCTCTCCCCCCTCCAAAACACTTACCTTGACAACCTGACCTTCCCCGCCTCCAAAGTGCATCATCTTTAACCTAAAACACTTCCCGCCATCCCTGACACCAAAGATGTTTCTTTGACCCTGTTTTCCCCCCAGGGGACACCACAAGGCCTCGCTGCCGCCGGCAATATCGGCCGGAGCCTCCTGGCGCAGGGTACGTGGCGCGTGGCAACCCTCTCCCAGAGGCATTTTCCGGCCCTCGCCTCGACCCCCGTCATCAGGGGTGTTCTGTAAAATTTAGCCCCTGATGTTTGAACGCCCGGGGGGGAGGGCAAGTGGGCAAGTTGGAGGACCTGCTCATAGGTCTGCTCCTAAACCTGGCCAAGGTGGCCATGTACAGGTCCAGGTTGGATAAGTTCCATAGGGGTGGTTGCTTGGCTGTCTGCCTCACTTCTGCTGCCAGTGGGCACCACAAGGACTGGAGTGTTTAGATGATATGGGTGATAATACTCTTATTTAATTTGTTAAGTTTCCTTTTTGCTTTGTGTGATTTGGGTATTTATTGTTGCGCCCCTCTGAAAAGGGGACACTTTTGTTACATTATTTTTATTAGGGTTGATGACACTGGGCAAGCCAATGCATTTTCCCAAATCCCAACAAACTATTGTTTCCTACACACAAACATATGAATTAGCAGCAGGAGTAGACCACTCGGCCCCTCGAACCTGCTCCGCCATTCAATAAGATCATAGCTGATCTGATTGTAACCACAACTCCACATTTCCACCTACCCCCGATAACCTTTCACCCCCTTGCTTATCAAGAATCTATCTACCGCTGCCTTAAAAATATTCAAAGACTCTGCTTCCACCACCTTTTGAGGAAGAGAGTTCCAAAGACTCACGACCCTCTGAGAGAAAAAAATTTCTCCTCATCTCTGTCTTAAATGGGCGACCCCTTATTTTTAAACAGTGACCCCTAGTTCTAGATTCTCCCACAAGGGGAAACATCCTTTCCACATTCACCCTGTCAAGACCCCTCAGAATCTTATATGTTTCAATCAAGTCGTCTCTTACTCTTCTAAACTCCAGCGGATACAAGCCTAGCCTGTCCAACCTTTCCTCATAAGACAACCCACCCATTCCAGGTAAAAGTCTAGTAAATCTTCTCTGCACTGCTTCCAATGCATTTACATCCATCCTTAAATAAGGAGACCAATCATGTACCTGAGCTTGTTGAATTGGTAACATTTCCGCACCATTTTCTACTTAGCCCGACTGTACTGCCAATTAAAAATAAATATTGTTTACAATTTTTTAAATCATAAAGTAATAACCAATCCCAACTCTTGGATAAAAAGTGAAGGGTTAAGAAATTCAACCACAAAGTCTGGAGCGTGCTTTCTTTCTAGAGGGTAGACATGAGTATGTTAAATAATGCAGTGGGACTTGTGGAGAAGATTTAAATGCAAAGTATTGCTTCCTATCACTGCAGTTGGAGTTCAGTGTCAATCCCCAGCTGTGAAAACACTGCAGAGTGTATTGTAATTCTCGATAGCTGTTTGTACGTTATCTGCTGATCTGAATTTTGTAACCTGTCCTGGACTGCCCAGTATCTTACTAAACACATACATAATATGAAAGAGGAGATACAGTAAATCTAGTGCCAGGGATACATTCCTGTACATAATAAGAATTCCCAGGTTTAGAATGACAAACTCTGCAATATCATATGCTGACTCTACAGATAGGTCCCTCGCTTCAACTTATCCATACATTCCAAGAACCAGAATCTTCAGTTGTTATGGCAACAGAATTGCTGTGCCTTGCATCTGGGCTTTACAGTTAATAGGCAGTGAGCAATGTTTTTAAGTTGAATGGCAGGGAAAAAGGTATACTTTATCTTTGCATGATCCATGTCCATGAAATACTTTGAATAGGTGATAACACTTTGATACTCCATGTACTTACGGCCAGTGCCGTATATATCTTATACAAACATTTCCAAATTAATGTTTTCGTAATGTTAGAAAGGAAATGTGATGTCCTTGCTTTAACCTTTCTTCTCCCAAAATCTCCATCCACGTGATCTTCATTGCGGAGATTGATTACTCAAGTGTCCTCCTGCCAGACCTCCCATTAATACAAACTCTGTAGCATGAATTCAATCCCACACAGAGTCCCCACCCAGCCATTGCCCTGGCAGTTTATGCCCCAAACCATCAGCTTCATGCTTCTCATCCTGATTTTCATTTTGCTCCATTACCATGTCGCACCATATTGGAATTAATTTTCTCCTGCTGTTATCTCCCAGTCCTCACCCATCACTCCTCTAGCTCCGGGTTAATGCTCATCCTGCACTCCCTCTACATCACCATCAGGCACCAACCTTTCAGCCGCATTGAGGTGTAGATCAGCCATGTTGTAACTGGATGACAGAATGGCCTCGAGGCACTGAATGGCCTGCTTCCATGTTCCTAAGTAAGTGAAAAGCAGGTGCTGTTACTTGTTAAATTGTTGGGTCCAAAACAACACCAACCTGCATTGATCTATTGCTCCATGCGTCAGCACCATGTAGAGGGGTTGAGGATGTCAAGCAGAAGTGGAGAAAGATTGGTGGGGGCTCTGTGAGGCAATTGAAAGGACAGGTGAGGAGAGGTTTATAAGAGGCTTTGATAAGGAGCAAAGGCAGGTGGAAAGCAGATATTGGTGTTGGAAGAGAGTTCCAAAGTGCAGCAGAATAGGATAGTGGACTGGAGGGAGTGCATCTGAGCAGCAATAGACTAGATAGGAGCGTTGCAGGGTTAGGCAGGGATGTATCACTAGAGATGGTCTACCCAACAGGGCAGGCTGTGGTTTGAAAACCAGGGCAAGGCTTGATGGGTGGCTACTCCACTGAGCCTGGAACATTATCGTCTCTCAGACACAGGAGCCTGTAGTTTCAACCTGCATTGCCAGGTGAAGCAACTAAAGAAAGTTGTGGGTTACTTACTGTCACACAGTGACAGTGAGGAGGACACAAAGTGTCTGCAAAGAGATATAGATAGGTTAAGTGAGTGGGCAAAAATTTGGCAGATGGAGTATTCTCTTTGGGCCTCCTTATCTCGAGAGACAATGGATACGCGCCTGGAGGTGGTCAGTGGTTTGTGAAGCAGCGCCTGGAGTGGCTATAAAGGCCAATTCTAGAGTGACAGGCTTTTCCACAGGTGCTGCAGAGAAATTTGTTTGTCGGGGCTGTTGCACAGTTGGCTCTCCCCTTGCGCCTCTGTCTTTTTTCCTGCCAACTACTAAGTCTCTTCGACTCGCCACATTTTAGCCCCATCTTTATGGCTGCCCGCCAGCTCTGGCGAACGCTGGCAACTGACTCCCACGACTTGTGATCAATGTCACAGGATTTCATGTCGCGTTTGCAGACGTCTTTATAGCGGAGACATGGACGGCCGGTGGGTCTGATACCAGTGGCGAGCTCGCTGTACAATGTGTCTTTGGGGATCCTGCCATCTTCCATGCGGCTCACATGGCCAAGCCATCTCAAGCGCGGCTGACTCAGTAGTGTGTACAAGCTGGGGATGTTGGCCGCCTCGAGGACTTCTGTGTTGGAGATACGGTCCTGCCACCTGATGCCAAGTATTCTCCGGAGGCAGCGAAAATGGAATGAATTGAGACGTCACTCTTGGCACGTCACACAAAGTGTCTGCAAAGAGATATAGATAGGTTAAGTGAGTGGGCAAAAATTTGGCAGATGGAGTATAGTGCAGGAAAATGTGAGGTTGTCCTCTTTGGCATGAAGAATAGAAAAGCAGAATATTATTTGCATGGAGAGACACTGAAGAATGCTGTGGTACAGAGGGACCTGGTGTCCTTGTACATGACTAACAAAACGTTAGCTTGCAGGTACAGCAGTAATTAGGAAGGCAAATGGAATGATGGCCTTTATTGCAAGGGGGATGAAGTATAAAAGTAGGGAAGTCTTGCTACAACTGTACAGGACATGGTTGAGACTGCACATAAAGTACTGTGTACAGTTTTGGTCTCCTTACTTAAGGAGGGACATACTTGCATTGGAAGCAGTTCAGAGAAGGTTCACTACACCGATTCCTGGGATTAAGGGTTTTTCTAATGAGGAATGGTTGAGCAGGTTAGGCCTACACTCATTGGAGTTTAGAAGAATGAAAGGTAATCTTATTGAAACATATAAGATTCTGAGGGGGCTTGACAGGGTAGATGCTGAGAGGATGTTTCCACTCATGAGGGAATCGAGAACTAGGGGGTACAGTTTCAAAATAAGGGGTCTCCCTTTTAAGACGGAGATGAGGAGAAATTTCTTCTCTCAGAGGGTCATTAATCTTTGGAATTCCTTCCCCAGATAGCAGTGGAGGCTGGGTCGTTGAATATATTCGAGGCTGATTTCTGATCGACAAGGGAGTCAAGGGTTATAGGGGGAAGGCAGGAAAGTGGAGTTACGGCAACGATCAGATAAGCTACGATCTTATTGAGAGGTGAAGCAGGCTTGAGGGGCTGAATGGTCTGCTCCTGTTCCTATTTCTAATGATCTCATGATCACTGCAAGCAATGAAACACAAGCTGAACATATATATTAAATACTAACAAAGGATGAAAAATAGAAACTAGAGTAGATAAAAAGTGGGACAAAAATCAGAAGCATTTCTTCATCATATGTAGTTTTGCTTAAATATTTTAGACAGGAGTATCAAATTTAATGCAAATAATATGAATATATTAGCAATAGCATTAACTTTTGTATTTCTGAATCATTATAAGGTTCAGTTATATTCAAGTGGCAGATATGGAGAATAAAAGGGCCCATTCAGAAAATTACAAGCATTCAGCTGAACATGATATTTTGTGATGTAGTGGTGACACTTTTAAGCCTGAATATTTTCAGCAACTTTTTTTTAAGTTTCCGCATTTTGTATCAACACACATTTCCTGATTACCCCTCGACAATAAATATCTTTTACCTCAGGGTGATACACGTGATTGTCAGTGTTGTTCAGTGTTTGATTCATCTCTGGCAGGTTATGGATGGAGAGACCTGTTCTTCCAAATCAGTTCCATATATTCCTGCAATTCAAGGGCCATAATGTTCTGTTAATGATGAAGCGCCGGTGATCAGCACTAACCTTGAAGAAAGCTGCCCTGAGAGACCGAGTGATCTTCATGGTGAGAACTTAACCTCACTCGTCGTGCAATTGACTGTAGTGTTGCTTAATGGGGATTCCAGTCAGGAGCTGCAGTGATGTCATCAAGATGTCCAAGCAGCCTATCACATTAAAGAATTTTCACAAATGGAAATCAGGAAACAGAAAGCGCTTTAATCAATCCACTTTTTAAAGATTTTCCAGAGAGCAAAATAAAGATTGAGACATACACCTGGGGTTAAGGTATCACAAACAAACTTGAAATAAAAATTTAAAAATCTAGTTTTAAAAATCTGGTAACTAATCATAGTGGAGAAATTTAACAACATTTCACTACTTTTTCAGGATCAGATCAGTTGTTCAGTAGTGGTTGTTATTCAGATTGCCATCAAAAGCCCAGTTAAACCTCAGTGAACAAGACAACTTTTAATGGGGTTTTGAACAGTGATATTAGAGCAGAAAAGGGCAAGTTAGTGTCAGATCATGTGCTTATCGTCAGCTGCAAAGCTATTTGCATCTTTTAATGTTCCCACCTCTTCTCTGACAATTCTCTCGTTGGTGTAGCACAAAAAAGGACTTTTCAGTGAAAGAAGGCACGTCCTTGTCCCAGCAATATTCCTTTAAAGGTGATCCATTTGTCTTCTGCTGAAATGTTTATGAACATCCTCCAACAATCCTTTTGTCTCAAACATCCTCTCGTTTCCTTTTGTATTTAATAGGGAGAAAGGAATAGAAGGATGTTGATGCAGTGAGAAGTAAGGGGGGAGGATTCTCACATTGAGCATAAACATCAGCATGGAAAGTTGGGCAGAATGGGCCTGTTTCTGGAAACTCTATGTAATTAACTTATTTAAAGTTCGAAACCTGGCTCCTGGTTTTGGGTTTAATTGATCGCAATAAACTTGCTGGTACTGTTTCTCTGTAATTAGAGTCATAGAGTTATACTGCACAGAAACAGGCCCTTCGGCCCACCGTATCTGTGCCAGCCGTCAAGCCGATCTATTCTAATCCCATTTTCCACCACTTGACCTGTAGCCTGTATACTATGGCGTTTCAAGTGCTCATCTAAATACTTTTTAAACGTTGTAAGGGTTCCTGCCTCTACCGCCCCTTCAGGCAGTGTGTTCCAGATTCCAACCACCCTCTGGGAAAAAAATTTTTCCTCAAATCCCCTCTAAGCCTCCTGCCCCTTACCTTAAATTTACACCCCCTGGTTATTGACACCTCCGCTAAGGGAAAAAGTTTCCTCCTATCTACCCTATCTATGCCCCTCATAATTTTGTATACCTCAATTATGTCCCCCCTCAGACTTCTCTGCTCTAAGGAAAACAAACCTAGCCTATCCAGGGTCTCTTCATAGCTGAAATGCTCCAGGCCAGGAAACATCCTGGTGAATCTCCTCTGCACTCTCTCCAGTGCAATCATATCCTTCCTATAGTGTGGCGATCAGAACTGTACACAGTGTGTACAGCTGTGGCCTAACTAGCGTTTTGTACAGCTCCATCATAACCTCCCTGCTCTTATATTCTATGCCTCGGCTAATAAAGGCAAGTATCCCATATGCCTTCCTAACCACCTTATCTACCTGTGCTGCTGCCTTCAATGATCTATGGACAAGTACACCAAGGTCCCTCTGACCCTCTGTACTTCCTAGGGTCCTACCATCCATTGAATATTCCCTTGCCTTGTTAGTCCTCCCGAAATGCATCACCTCACACTTCTCAGGATTAAATTCCTTTTGCCACTGCTCTGCCCATTTTACCAGCCCACCTATATCGTCCTGTAATCTAAGGCTTTCTTCCTCACTATTTACGACACCACCAATTTTCATGTCATCTGCGAACTTACTGATCATACCTCCTATATTCACGTCTAAATCATTAATGTACACTACAAACAGCAAGGGCCCCAGCACTGATCCTTGCGGTATAATTGCAAGAACAACCCTCGACCATCACCCTCTGCCTCCTGTCACGAAGCCAATTTTGGATCCAATTTACCAAATTGCCCTGGATCCCATGGGCTCTTACCTTCTTAACCAATCTCCCATGCGGGAGCTTATCAAAAGCCTTACTGAAGTCCATGTAGACTACATCAACTGCTTTACCCTCACCGACACATCTATTCACCCCCTCGAAAAATTCAATCAAATTTGTTAGACATGATCTCCCCATGACAAAGCCATGCTGACTATCCTTGATTAATCCCTGACTCTCCAAGTGCAGAGTAATCCTGTCCCTCAGGATGTTTTCCAATAGTTTCCCTACCACTGATGTTAGACTCACCGGCCTGTAATTACCTGGTTTATCCCTGCCACCCTTCTGGAATAATGCCGTGTTTATCCAACTTTTCTCAACGTTACAGGTGACCTTGTAAAGTAGCTCAGATTTAATGCTGCAATCTGTCCTTCACGCCACATGGTGGCACCAATAGCAGTCGAGGAAAAACAATCTCAAAATCTTAACACTGTACTAATTCCAAACTGGCAAACTTTACCTCAAAAACAACACACACCATGGTTGGCACAATCCTCCATTTACTACATTCCTTTGCTGGTCTCCTCCTCTCTTGTCACTGACAATTAGAAATAAGACTGTTACTCAGCTCGGACACTTAGAGCACTCTGTTGCAGTTTCACGTCTGATTATAATTTAACAGCTGCCTGGCAGTAACAGGAAGTGAAAGCAGTGAGCTATAGCAGGAAGAAGGGGAATTCCAGCCTCTGTTCTATTCAGCCAAAGACCTCACTGGAAATGGAGCTGCTACAGGCACTTACCCCAATCTTCTTTCTTTTGCACGCTGTGTGCAGCTTGTCAGAATTTTCTTTCAAAGGTAAGCAGAAATTTTCTTTGGAATCTCAGGGAGCAGGAAACTGATGTCTGTTCCATTCAACCTCGAGAGCACAACGTTGCATTTGTGCTGCAAGAGAGATTTTGATCAGGAGAATCTTTTTAACTGTGAGTTGTCATGATCTGGAATGCACCATAGGATGATAGAACCAGATTCAATAGTAATTTTCACAAAGGGAATTAGATAAATACTTGAAAAGTAAACATTTGCAGGGCTTTGGGGGAAGAACAGGAGAGTGGGACTAATTGGATAGCTCTTTCAGACAGTCAGCACAGTCATGATGGCCGAATGGCTTCCTTCTGTGCTGTACCATTTTATGATTTTAAACTCACACCACTGCAAGCGCGCAGACCATCTGGCTTTAATCCAAGGATGTAAAACACTCTAAAGAATTTGCATTAGTCTCAACTGTCTCCCAGTTTCCTCCTTTCTCTCCTACAAATGCTTCATGTGTGCATCCAGATCGTGAATCCAGGTTTTCCATTACAATGGATCTTCGCCCACCTCTACCCCATCCCATTTTCCCATGTTGTGTCTAGAGACAGTGTAAAACTAGGGACTGGGGTCGTTAGAACTCAAGTGTTAGCTGTGGCTCTGTGGCTAGCACTTCGACCTCTATATTAGAAGGTTGTGGGTTTAAGTCTCACTCCAGAAATTTGAGTACAAAATGTAGGCTGAGCCTCCCACTGCAGTACTATGCTGTCTTTTGAATGAGATATGGTCTCCTCTCCTGTCTTGGGTAAATGATCCCATGGCACTATTTTGAAGAAGAGCAGGGGAGTTCTCCCCAGTGTCCTTTCCAATATTTATCTCTCAACCAATATTAATAAAAAACAGATCATTATCACATTGCTGTTAGTGGGAGCTTGCTGTGCACAAATTGGCTGCCACGTTTCTTACATTACAACAGTGACCACACTTCAAAAGTATTTATCAGCTGTAAAGCGCTTTGGGACATTCTGTTGTGCGAAGTAAAGGCCTGCTACCCGACCCGAACCCGACAGGACCCGACGACATGTGTCGGGTTCGGGTCGGGTCGCTCTTCTGGGTCCGGCTTTTGGGCTCGGGTTGGGTCAGGCCGGGTCCGGGTCAGACACACACAGTATTAATTGGACTTAAAAGGTTGTTTAAAAAGATGAAGATTGGAGCCACAAAGTCAGTGATTGTTTGGTCACAAGTTAAACAGAAACCCATGGAGTTGTACCCAGACAGGTTCTGCCACATTGTACCAGTATCTGTATTGCTTAAAATAAACTTAGCAATTGCCCGAAGGCTCAGAAAATATCATTATACATTGCCTAGACTCCTGATTTACAGTTTGAAATACTTGCTGCAAGTTTATCCAGTGAGCAGCTGAGATGCAGAGACCAGGATGCTCCTGAGTGATTAATTATTATAAAATATACAGTACTGTATGTGTAGACTCGAGTCCTGACAGTGATCATTTTATATTTGTTATATAAATACTTTTATATAAAGTATAAGCTGGCGGAGCACAGGTCGGAGTGACTCTCCTGATGATATTTCCCTCTGACCCCATTGGGGAATGTTTGACCTTCATTCTGTACCTTCCCATTGTGACAGAGCATAGATCCGAAAAGAGGCATGTGGAAGAATGCAGGAACAAAGCTGGGAGTCAATCTCCAGATGAATGTTGAAGCCCTCATGTGATCGCGTCGCTCAGGGCCATTAACTGGTCTCAGCTGTGGCACCAATAGGGAATCTACAGCGGCCGTAGCACCCCTGGATAGGTACACGAGATGAGACTGTGTTGTGACGACCTTCATAGTCCAATAGATTCCTCTCACCATCTAGGCCCATACATAAGAGTAGCCATAGGGACGGTATTGACCAGGAGAATATTGATCGGAGTGGGATAGTATTGAGTGGATCAGCAAGAGTCAGCACCTACCGGAAAGGAGGGAAGAAAATGGTTAAAATCTGTTCACTGTGGATAACTTTCTTGTTTATTTTTCAGAAATAAGTTCTTTCAAGGAATGGATGACAATGGTAAATATTTCTTCTCTGGGGTTTTTTGGGCAGTGTTTTCCTGTTGGAAACAACCTTTCTTTCTCTTGGTATCAGACATGTTCTGTTTGGCTGTGCTGGGACGCTGTTTGTATTTGGTGACTTTCTCCCACTCCTCTTGATTCAGTCACAAAGTAATTACTGGGATGTGCTGCCCACCTCAGAACTCTCTGTAGATCCTGAGCGTAGACAAGTTCCTCCTGTAGGGTTTCAAAGGAAAAAGCACACGAGTGGGAATCAGAAAAAGCCTCAGAATGGAAAATGATCCAACGAAGACAGGGGAAAGGGTTCTGATGGAAGGTCATCGACCTGAACTGTTAACTCTGTTTTTCTCTCAGACAGATGCTGCCTGACCTGCTGAGTATTTCTAGCATTTTCTGTTTTTGTTTCAGATTTCCAACACCCACAGTATTTTGCTTTTTGTGAAAGGGTTAAGAGCTTGCTGATTCCCTCCCCTCAGCTTCCCCTCCTGCTGGTAAATGTTGAGAGGACTTTTCCTCAGGAAGTACGAGTTGAGATCAAGAACTCACTGTGTGGGGAACCGAAATCTGGCAAAGTAACCGAATCAATTTGGTGGTTTCAAGGTCCACCCCACCTTTTGTTCTTAAGGAGTGTTGCCCTTTTAAAGAATTGTTAAATCGAGGCCTTGTCTTCCTGTTCTGGTGTTCAGGTTGATGTGATGGCATTACTGGAAGAAGAGCAGGGGAGTTTTCCAGTCTCCTGGCCATTGTTCCCCCCACCACCACCACCAACCACCCCCCCACTCCCCCAATCTAACATCACCAAAAATCAGATCAATGCTTTTTCAAGGATCTTACTGTGCACAAAATATCTGACATATTTGCCTAAAATACAAGTCACTGAACTGCAAAGCATGTCCCCCTTGTTTGTGAAGTGTGTTAAATTGTACCACAAGGTACAACAAGAAACAGTTTAGGCAAATAGCTTAGATACTTTCAAAAGGAAACTCGACGAGTACATGAGAGAAAAGGGGATAGAAAGATATGCTGAAAGGCTGAGATGAGGTAGCTGGAATGGAAGGAGACTCAGGGAGCATAAACACCAGCACAGACTAGTTGGACTGAATGGCCTGTTTCTGTGCTGTATGTTTTATATAATTCTATATTATATGTGACTGTGTCTAGTTCTACCTGTATTGCACAAGAAACTGTTTCCACTGCTGGGAGAGTTGATAACCAGAGGACACAGATTTAACGTAAATGGCAAATGAACCAGAAGGGAGATGAGAAGAATTTTTTTTATGCAGACAATTGTTGTGTTTTGGAATGCGCTGCCTGACAGGGCAGTGGAAGCAAATTCAAAAGTAACTTTCAAGAGGGAATTTGATAAATACTTAAAGGGAAAAAAATTGCTGGACTATGGGGAAAGAGCAGGGGAGTGGATCTGGAACTCCCTTCCTAACAGCACTGTGGGTCTATCTACCCCAAATGGACTGCAGCGGTTCAAGAAGGCAGCTCACCACCACCTTCTCAAAGGCAATTAGGGATGGGCAATAAATGCTGGCATAGCCAGCGACGCCCACATCCCATGAATGAATTAAAAAAAAATTGAAGAGCCGGTACAGGCACAATGGGCTGAATGGCCTCTTTCTGTGCTGTAAGGTTCTAAGCTCTGGAATGCCCTCCTGAAACCTCTCTGCCTCTCTCTATCCTCCTTTAAGATACTCCTTAAAACCTACCTGTTTGACCATGCTCTTGGTCACATGTCCCAATATTTCCTTATGTAGCTCGTTGTCAAATTTTGTTTGATAACTGCTCCTGTGAAGCACCTTGGGACATCTTACTACATTAAAGATGCTATGCAAATGCAAGTTGTTGTTGATTCTAAATGATATTTTACTTATTTCCATTCTTTGCAAACAGCACAACAAAAACTATAACTCAGAAGAGTACGATCACAGACTACGAACCTTTATCCAGAACAAGAGAAAGATTGAAGCTCACAACAATGGTGGACACTCCTTTCAAAGTAAATTCACTTGAGTATTTTTACAACTGGCTTTTTGGCCCCTCTTCCCTCAGATGTCCCAAGAGCTGCATGGTGGCCAATGAGGGAGTGTCCAGAACAAGGGGGCATAACCTTATATTTATTTAGAGATACAGCACTGAAACAGGCCCTTCGGCCCACCGAGTCTGTGCCGACCATCAACCACCCCTTTATACTAATCCTACACTAACCCCATTTTCCTACCACATCCCCACCTTCCCTATATTCCCCTACCACCTACCTATACGAGGGGCAATTTATAATGGCTAATTTACCTATCAACCTGCAAGTCTTTGGCTGTGGGAGGAAACCGGAGCACCCGGCGAAAACCCACATGGTCACAGGGAGAACTTGCAAACTCCACACAGGCAGTACCCAGAATTGAATGCGGGTCGCTGGAGCTGTGAGGCTGCGGTGCTAACCACTGCGCCGCCCATTTAGAGCTACGCTATTTTAGGGGGTGATGTCAAGAAGCCCTTTTTTAAAAATTCATTCATGGGATGCTGGCCAGGCCAGCATTTATTGCCCATCCCTAATTGCCCTTGAGAAAGTGGTGGTGAGCTGCCTTCTTGAACCACTACAGTCCATGTGAGGTAGGTACACCCACAGTGCTGTTAGGAAGGGATTTCCAGGATTTTGACCCAGTGACAGTGAAGGAACGGTGATATAGTTCCAAATCAGGATGGTGTGCAACTTGGAGGGGAACTTGCAGGTGGTGGTGTTCCCATACATCTGCTGCCCTTGTCCTTCTAGTTGATAGAGGTCGTGGGTTTGGAAGGTGCTGTCTAAGGAGCCTTGGTGAGTTGCTACAGTGCATCTTGTAGATGGTACACACTGCTGCCATTGTGCGTTGGTGGTGGAGGGAGTGAATGTTTGTAGATGGGGTGCCAATCAAGTGGGCTGCTTTGTCCTGGATGGTGTTGAGCTTCTTGAGTGTTGTTGGAGCTGCACCCATCCAGGCAAGTGTATTCCATCACACTCCTGACTTGTGCCGTGAAGTTGGTCTCACAAAGGAGAGTGGAAATCAGCCCCAGAAAGCTGTTGAGGCTGGGGGTGGTGTCGATTGAAAATTTCGAGACTGAATTCCATAGATTTATGTTAGGTAAGTGGGTATTAAGTGTTACGGAACCAAGGCGGGTCGCTGGAGTTAAGCTACAGATCAGCTATGATCCAGTTGAATGACAGAACAGGCTTGAGGGGCTGAATGGCCTCCTCCTGTTCCTATGTTTTCAAATAGCCTGTTAATACAAGGTTAAATAAAGAAGATGAAAAGGTGGATGAAGAAGATCAAGATAGCCAGGAACATGTGGTGGTGGGGAGGGGGGGGGGGGGAGGTGTGAAAAGCCGAGGTGGGCTTCCCCTGCCTTTTCGGGCTGGTACCGGGAGTCCCGTCTCCAGCACAAAATCCAGCCCTTTGTGTGTAGAAGTGTTTCCATCTGGTCCCAGTTTTTAAATTATGCCCCCTAATCCTAGACA
Organism: Heterodontus francisci; assembly: GCF_036365525.1. Lineage (NCBI taxonomy): Eukaryota > Metazoa > Chordata > Chondrichthyes > Heterodontiformes > Heterodontidae > Heterodontus > Heterodontus francisci. Next base: position 42,306,738 of record NC_090408.1, on the reverse strand, counting down.
CCCCAACCAGCAGAAATAGTTTCTCTCAGCAGACCAGAAGTAACATTTCTAATTATTTTTATTTATTTATAAAGCATCAGGGTTGAGCTGCTTTTGTGCAGTCTTATTCCCATTCATTTATTACTTTCACTGGAATACAGACAAAGGAATTTCACAGCCCTGGTAATACATACATCACTAATAGCGTAGAGAGTGACTTAGAACCCTACATTTTGTTAAAATTACACTCGTCAAGTGATACTCACTGTAACATTCAGTCACCCTTAAGCCCACAATATGTAAGATCTAACATTTACCGTAAAATATAGAAGAGACAGTGCAGTAATGCACAATCACCCATGGATACAAGCATCACAGGGATCTAATATATCGTTTTTGTCAATTCCGTTCTTACAGTGGGAATCAACCAGTTTTCTGATTTGACCTTCAGTGAATTTAAGTCATTGTACTTGATGAAGAAACCACAGGTAACAACTTCTATCAGCTGGCCTTTTGGCTGAGTAGGTGCTATCTCACTCCTGCTGGATCTCTGTGCCCCTCGCCCGTGCTTTTCTGTTAAAACTCAGTCAGCAAAAGTGAAAGGTCAAGGCCAATAGAGTACAGATCCCCAATTTAAAAAAAGGTGCAAAAATAATACTGAAGAGGCAGAGAGGAAGGGTTAGGGTTAGGGTCCAATGGGGCTTGACAGTGTAAATTACCCTGTTATAAACCTTATTCTCAGCTACTTGCGTGTCCATACCCTCGGAGTTCTATATTCTTCCTTTGAAGTGCTATCTCAGTGGTAGCACTCTTACCTCTGAGTCAGAGGTTGTGAGTTCAAGTCCCACTCCAGGGATATGAACATATAATTCAGGCCAACATTCCTAATGCCAGTACTGAGAGAGTGCTGCACTGTCAGAGGTGCCGTCTTTTGGGTGAGGCATTAAACCAAGGCCTTGTCTGCTGTCTCAGGCGGATATAAAAAATCCCATAGCACTATTTTGAAAAAGAGCAGGGTAGTTATTTCCAGAGTCCTGGCCAATATTTATCCTTTACTCAACACCACTTAAACAGATTATTTGGTTATTATCACATAGCTCTTTGTGGGATCTTGCTGTGTGCAAATTTGCTGCTGTGTCTCCTACATTACAACAGTGACTACACTCCAAAAGTACTTGATTGGCTGTAAAGAGCTTAGGGAATCTTGAGGCTATGAAAGGCGCTAGATAAATGTAAGTCTTTCTTTTCTTGTTTCCTTGCCCTGTGCTTGAGTTTCACAGTGTTCTCTATTCCCATGCTCATTTGTGTCTTATGCCGTGGTATTCTGTGCACTTTACGAGAGTTCAGTTTAGTTCTTCGTTCTTTCCTGTTGCCTGGTTACAGCAGCACCTTGTGTTCATCCAACCATAACTAACCAGCAAGATTAAACAAAGCCCTGAAGCTTGACAATTATGTACTTAATATAAGTAAAGAGATCTCTGCAGCTCTGTGACTGAAACAAACTTTGGACTCAGACTCCTAGTCACGAGCAGGGAGCTCTTTAAAACTAACAGAATTTTCTCGAAAACATAAGAATTCATGAGTCAATGAATCCTGTCAGGTGACTCATCCAGTGTCTTTATTTAAAGAAACTAAATTAACCATTTACTGCTTTAATAAACAGTTTATTTTCCACAGCACCAATAGGCACTTACTGAACTGTGTTTAATTTTATAAAAATTCTTTTTGCATAGTGTTATACAAATATGTTTTCTAATTTGTTTAAAATATCTATAAAGTAACAGTTGGGCAGGGGAACTATATCTGTGTTGCACCAGTGCTTTTAATTGAGTGGTTCTAAGATATCATCAAGCCACAAGAGATTTGAATCCAGGCTGACACTCACAGTGCAGTACTGAGGGAGTGCTGCACTGTCGGAGGTGTCGTCTTTCTGATGAGACATTAAAGTGAGGCCCCATCTGCCCACTCGGTTAGATGTAAAAGATCCCACGGCCGCCATTTTGAAGAAGGGCAGGGGAGTCTTGCATGACTACTAGTTGACTATCGATGGTGATACTGAGCTTCTCAAAGACAGCTGAACCATTGCCAGCACCTGCTGTCCAGTAAAATGGGAGCAGTGGTTATCATGTGAAATTGTTGAACCTGATGTTGGGCCCGGAAGGTTGTAAAGTGTCTAATCGAAAGATGAGGAGCTGTTCCTTGAGCTTCTGTTGAGCTTCATTGGAACTGTGTAAGAGGCCAAAGACAGAGAGATCAGAGTGGGAGGCAATGAGGCAGAGAATTAAAATGGCAAGTGACCAGTAACTCGGAGTCACGCTTGCAGGCTGAACGGAGGTGTTCTCAAAGCAATCAACCAATCTGCAATTGATTTCCCACTGTAGTGGAGGTCACATCGTGGTCAGCAAATTAAAAGAAGCTTAAGTAAATCGCTGTTTCACCTGGAAGGAGTATTTGGGGCCCTGGACAATGAGAAAGGAGGAAGGGAAAGGATAAGTGTTGCACAGGAAGGTGCCGTGGGATGGGGAGGGGTGTTGAAAAGTGGACCAGGGTATTGTGGAGGGTCCTTCCCTACACTTACCACATGTCATGTCTCAAATTGCTGACATAATGTATCCCAACACCTTTGGGCCATAAAGGTAACGAGACAATTTACAGTTTTGTCCCAGTCTGAGACAGAATACCAGCATCCAAGACCATAATAGTTCTGCGTTTAAACACTTTTTATTCCTCTACCCTACCCAATAGAACTGCTCAGCTACACAAGGGAACCATTACAGCAGTGCCGGGCAGCTCCCCGAGTTTGTAGACTGGAGACAAAAAGGAAAGTTCGTCACTCCTGTGAAGAATCAGGTAAAGCAATCGACTTGTAGTCACTGCATTGAGCACAAGGAATACCAATCTAACTGAAAAGCAAAATACTGTGAATGCTGGAGATCCAAAATAAAAACAGAAAAATGCTGGAAAACACTCAGCACGTCAGGCAGCATCTGTGGAGAGAGAAATACAGTTAATATTGGGCACGGTTTTAACTCACACAAAACCCATTCACTTAGAGAGTTAAATCGGGCCCAATGTTTCCGGTTGATGACCGTTCATCAGAACTGGACAATGTTCGAGATTTAACAGCTTTTAAACAAGTGTAGAGCTAGGGAAAAGGGCAGACACCACTGCATCAGTCAATGAGTTGGAGAAGGTGGGGCTGACAGCAGGACTTGCAGCAAACAGTCTATTTTACAACAAGCAAAGTCTATTTACTCAGAAAACAGAGTCTGTTTAAAGAGCAAACAGTCTACAGAGTCTATTTAAACAGAGTCTGTACAAACTACAGCAAACAGACATACGACCGAATTACTGCAATATCACCTGACAATAGTGGATTATTTCTCCAGTAAAATTGAGTGAGTGGAGGATAGTAACATAATACGAGTGCTGCACACAAAAAAATCCCAGCCACTTACAGCAGTGTGGTCTCAAAGCATGATTGATAGAGGAATTACCCAATCAACTCCATTCGAGCCAGGAATACCAGTGTCATCATAGGCAGCTAGAAAAGGGGGCAACGAAAGATCAAAAGGTCGAGGGCTGTGAAAGGGTGGAGGGCAAGAGCAATTCAATGACAAAAGGGAGGATTGTGCAAGGCAATAAGGGAATTGATAATGAAACAATAGCAACCTACACTGAGTTACAAAGAACAGGAGGCCCCAGGCCAGGCTATCGGTTGGGGCCACTGTGGTTGGACTAAGAAACCCTGCCCGAGGAAAGGGAAAAGCAAACATTTGCGTTCACTGTCCAGCAGCTGGAGCTGGGAGATGCAGTCATCAGGGAGCGACTGGATCATGCTTGGCTGCGATGCCCTCTACAGAGGAACAGCCGGCCATACCTCGCTGTTGGGGATAATAATAGAAAAGAAAATCAAGCAAAGATAAGAGAATATAGAGGGGCAGCAACAAATAAATAGAATGATTAAGAGGGCATATGAAGAAAGAACTGGCAGGTAATGACCTGCTCGGGTCTGAAAAAAAAACACGACCCAAACCCGACAGAACGAAATCAGACACGAGCCCGACCCGGCCCGAGTCCTCCCATTTTTTCGCGCGCCTGACCCTACCACAGGAATATTCACTTTACCTATCTTCCGATTCCGAATCCGTTTTTCACTTTTTCAGTTTGAAATACTTGCTGCAAGTTTATCCAGTGAGCAGCTGAGATGCAGAGACCAGGAAACTCCTGAGTGATTAATTATTATAAAATATACAGTAGTGTATGTGTGTAGATTAGAGTCCTGACAGTGATCATTTTATATTTTTTATATAAATACTGTATATTTTATAATAATTAATCACTCAGGACCGTCCTGGTCTCTGCATCTCACCCGGCCCAGACCCGACCTGAGCCTGAAAGCTGGACCCGGAAGAGCGACCCGACTGGAGCCCGACATATGTTATCAGGTCCCGTCAAGTTCGGGTCGGGTAGCAGGCCTTTACTGGCAGGTAGCACACAGGACAGTAGTTGTGCTGTTTAGAGGGTCCAGAAGTCTTACAGAGGATGAAGGAACAGGAGGAGGTCCTTCACCCCCTTGACCCTGTTCCTGCCATTCAACCCACCTTGGTTCCATAATCCTTAATATCAACGAGAGAATCTAACCATCTCCTCTTGACATTCAACAGCACTACGATCACTGAATCCCCACTATCAACATCCTGGGGGTTACCATTGACCAGAAACTGAACTGGACTCGCCACATAAATACTATGGCTACAAGAGCAGGTCAGAGGCTGGGAATTCTGCAGCGAGTAACCCACCTTCTGACTCCCCAAAGCCTGTCCACCATCTACAAGGCACAATTGATGGAATACTCTCCACTTGCCTGGATGAGCGCTGCTTTAACAACGCTCTGGAAGCTCAACACCATCCAGGACAAAGCAGCCCGCATGATCGGCATCCCATCCACAACCTTCAACATTCACTCCCAAAGCAAGAGGCAGTGTGTACCATTTACAAGATGCACTGCAGTAATGCACCAAGGCTCCTTAGACAGCACCTTCCAAACCTGCAACCTCTACCACCTAGAAGGAACAAGGGCAGCAGATGCATGGGAACACCACCACCTGCAAGTTACCCTCCAAGTCACACACCATTCTGACTTGGAACTATATCGCCATTCCTTCACTGTCACTGGGTCAAAATCCTGGAACTCCCTCCCTAAAAGCACTGTGGGTGTATTTACACCCCAAGGACTGCAGCTGTTCAAAAAGGCAGCTCACCACCACCTTCACAAGGGCAATTAGGGATGGGCAATAAATGCCAGCCTTGCCAGGGATGCCCACATCCCATGAAACGAATAAAAAAATCCTCTCCCAACAAAAGTCTATGGTTGAAATACCAAATGTAGGATTATCCTCAGTTTTCACAGTTACTTGTGTCAAGTGAGAGTGATCCAGAATGTGCTGGGTCACTGAATTCCCCTTGAATATTTGCTTGTCTGACTGAACAATGCACCCCACACAGATGCTGTAGCTGTTTTGTATCATCTGACCTGGTGCATAGACAGAATATCAGACGATTCTCGTAGCCTGGTGTGGGTGGTTGAAAATGCATTTGCACGAATCCACGAGATGCACATCAATTGTTACACTGATACCCATCAATATGGTGCCATTATCTGAGGTCAAAGGGACAGGAGGAGGCCATAGTTTAACCCCTGGTCCTCCCCAATCTGTTAAATTGTAATAATCTATCAATAGGGATGCTATCTTGCACTTTAATTATTTTATAGAGTTGATGCAGGCAATGTTCCCCCCAATTTCTTTGGAGTGCACAGGTGATTTATTTAAGTGTGTGGATCCTTTAAATTTTTTTTGCATGGCCATGCATGCGTGGTAACTTAAAGAGGCCGACTTGTGCGTGGCCTGCATGGGGACTTATGGGTTGCTGTGCAGCCATGCAACTTACAGGGAACATTGATAGCTGGTCATCACTAAGTTTACGGTCCTCTAACAACAGCAACAACATGCTTTTTATGGTGTCTTTAACAGAGTAACATGTCGCAAGGCACCTCACAGGACCATGATCAGATAAAATATGAACCACATAATGAAGTATTAGGACAGCAACCAAAAGCTGGGTCAAAGAGATAAGTTTCAAGGATTGTCTTAAAGAAGGAGAGAGAGGTAGAGAGGCAGAGAAGTTTAGGGAGGGTATTCCAGAGCTTAAGGGCCCAGGCAGCTGAAGGCAGAGCCACCAATGGTGGAAGGAAGGAAATCAGGATGACCAAATTAAATGGAAACTGCTGCTTAAGCCTATCTGAGTAACTAACCTTAATCATGATGCTGTGGGGCGGGTTTGTAAGTTCATATGTCTGTATATCTATGAAAACGCTGACTGAAATTCAACTCCTAATCACTCATTTCTGCTCCCAAAATGGGCGTGACGCAGGCCAATGGCTCCCCCATAGTATCTGATCAGCCATGAATTGGCACAACAGTCTCGGGGCTGAATCGTCGCCTCCTGTTCCTGTGACCTCAGATAATGGCACCATATTGCCAGGTATCAGTGTACCGATTGATTTAAGCTGGGAATCGTACACAATTGCCAATTTTGCTCCTGTTTCCAGTCTCAGAGTTACTTCTGGATTGCATTCTACACAGGGCGCATGCGGAAGCTGCTGGACCTTTTCAACCACTGGGTGCTTGGAATCTGTGATTGCAATAAATTCAGGAAAACTTCTTTCACTGGTGAGTGTTGGGCAAAAGTTTGGTAACCTTTGAAATCATAGCTGTTATTACACATCCGTCTTAACACTGTAGGAGATTTTGATATTTTAAATCTTTCCATAGGCAGAACAACAACTTGTAGACTGTGCTCAGAACTTTAAAAACCATGGATGTGCAGGGTGAGTGAATCGGTGGCACACTATGAATTTCCAAATATGACTTTTTTGAACATGGGAGGAAGAGGTGATCATTAGGGCGTCATTTCCCCAAAATGGATATAATAATGCTCAGTTTTTTTCTCTTACCCTTTCATCACAGTACCTTCCGGTGGGTGAAACTTCTACAATTGAGGAGTTCACCTCCACACCAATAGGAAACATTCATTGTAATACATTCTGCTATAAAAGATATAATGCTCTTAAAGTAGTAACTTGCTCTGTGTAACACTCCTGTATCTATTTCCCATTTTACACTATTTTAACATTTTTCAGGGGACTTCCAAGCCAAGCCTTTGAATATATTAAGTACAACCGTGGGCTGGAAACTGAACAAGATTATCCTTATGAAGGAAAGGTCTGACTTTACATTTTTAACTTTCCAATAAGAGTAGAGTTTGTCTTGCTTAAGGGTGCAGTGTTTTTATCAGAAGGCTTTCTGCAAATGAACAGATAAGATAGTGGACAAATGTTACAAAATAGCAGACTGATAGGGGTCACGGCAAACAGGACTCTGAGCTGTTGGAAACAATTCCTACTTGTATCCATACATATACTTGTGATTTTTTGGGGAATATGCAAATAAAACTCAAAACACTAAAACAAAGTGTGTACTTAAGCACTTTAGGCAAAGAAGTGTTTTGTGTTTGACCCTGCTCCAGAGGGTAAGTGCACCTCTGTGATATCAGCAGACAAGCCCAGCAGTTCCCTTCTGATCATGTGGCAAAATTGCCGTTATTATTTTTCCAGTAAACTCAGCTAAATGTGACAGCTGTAATGACAACACAAGGCACAAACAACACAGGAAGACTGTAGCAGATAATTGAAAACAGGGCTATAATTCACAGGAAAATCCCAAATTTCATCCACACCTGTGCTAATTTGGCTGATCTCAGTCAAAGCGTACAATAAGCTTCAGCATCCCTGGGCACTAGATGAAGGCAAAAACTAAGGGTTCCTGTTTCTAATTGTTAGATAATGGTTCTCCTGGTGCCAGTAGATGTAGGGATGTCACAAGAGGCCGTAATTTGCCCTCAACTGGGACGGCCTCCATGAATGTATACTCTGATGACATTTATTTGCCTGATTTTGCAGTCAGCGACAAGCAAACAGCATCAGCTGTTGATTACACTTACACTTGGCTGCAGACTCTCTAGGAGCACTTGCACAGTGACTTGCACTAATTAGAGAGCCAAAACAGTGCAGCGTCCTCAACAGGGGATCCGGGACCTGTGTGTGAACAGGGCAAGAAACAGTGTGTTCAATCAATCAGATTGAAGACTCCTCACTGAGGCATGCAGAGTCTGAACCAGGAAGTGTAAGTTACAATATTTAATTCAATGTCAACTCGTGTACAGAACGTGAAATAAAAAGTGGGGAAGGAAGATGGGATTGTGAGAGAAGACAGAGAAGGAAAAAGTTTTTAAAAAATTACATTTTAGTTTTTAGAAAATCTAACAATAATTAAAACTTAAAGAAATGAGATGCCACATATTTAAAAATTAATTTTCAGGGCCAGAGAGGTTATGTGGCAGTAAATAGGATTTATCACGCCATTAAAAATTCACCCAGACTTGAATGGACATGACGCAAATTTTTCTGGCTTGTTTAGTGGGTATCTACTTGGTAACTAGCCGCACCTCATGGCCATCATGTGTTTGAATGCTGAGTTTCTTGGCAAGGTACTGGCGTATTGAAGTTTGTGGAGTAACTCAGGGTAACTCAGACAGCAACATCCTGATTTCCGTATTTAACTGCGCACATGTGGATGCCAGAAGTTGTTGTCCAGTTTACTCCTTCATTATGGTGAGCGCTGATTGCCTCACTGTTATTCTTAATGCAAAATCTGGGGTAATATCTCACAGACGAAGATGGCCAAACTGGAAGGGTGTGAGTGGTTTGGCATTGCCTATAGAACCACATGCCAGCACCAGTGAAATCAATGGAACATAAAATCAGGCATAATGTGAAATGGTCGTTGAACTGGCCAGTTGGTGTTAAAATCGTTGATCAAGTGTGAGAGTCCTATGGGAAATTCGATTGCCACAACACAGTTCCCACTGGGTACCAGTCCACAAGGACAACCCACGATTCTGGGACTAATTTGGTTGAATAAATTGGGAGAAATAAGGGTGGCTGATGTGGAAAATGAGAAAGTCACACCTGTGTAAAGTGGCAGCATCTCATTACAAGATAATTGTGGATAAGGAACGTTATTCAACCCATCTTAATTCATCCATCCAGAAAGATCCTATGAAAGTCCTTCCAGTCCAACATCCAGTCGCTTCTTAAATTAATCCTCTGACAATCTTCTGTTTGTTCTTTATGTTGTGTCAGCTGTGGCTCAATTGGTAGCACTCTTACCTCAGTGTTAGAAAGTTGTGGGTTCAAATCCCACTCCAGGGAATACTGAGAGATTGTGACAGACCATTTTACATCCCTTCCCACTTTTACTTCCATTGGCCTTCGATTTGCTGTGACTCATTTGACACTATCACACAAAGCCTCCTTGTCCTACTCTCACAATTTAATTTAAAGTAATGTTCTAGATTTCTCTTCACAATCTTGAGGCTGAGACACAGTCCCAAAATCTTTTAGAAAGTCTGGACTACCTGGGGCGGCACAGTGGTTAGCACCGCAGCCTCACAGCTCCAGCGGCCCAGGTTCAATTCTGGGTACTGCCTGTGCGGAGTTTGCAAGTTCTCCGTGACTGTGTGGGTTTCCGCCGGGTGCTCCGGTTTCCTCTCACAGCCAAAGACTTGCAGGTTGATAGGTAAATTGGCCATTGTAAATTGCCCCTAGTATAGGTAGGTGGTAGAGGAATATAGGGACAGGTGGGGATGTGGTAGGAATATGGGATTAGTGTAGGATTAGTATAAATGGGTGGTTGATGGTTGGCACAGACTCGGTGGGCCGAAGGGCCTGTTTCAGTGCTGTATCTCTAAATAAAATAAATACCTCAGCAGTGACCTCTTAACGAGCAATGAGTCTGCCCAACCAGCATGATATTGAAGCTATTAATGGTCCTGTAATGATTTATTTTCTGTGTTTCTCTCAGGATGGATCTTGTAGGTTCCAGCCCAGCAAAGCTGCTGCATTGGTCAAAGAGGTAGTAAACATTACTGAGGTAGGTTGCAGATCTTTCAATAACTGTTACAACACTGGCATTCAGTGCTCATTCAGTAATCCCAGCCATTTCTGTACTTTACTGAGCTAAATACAGAAAGTAGTTTGGAAAAAAAACTCAATGAATCTAAACAGTATCAAAGCTCCTGATTTTATTTGAAATTAATTAGAACTGCGTAAATTATGATTCTGAGTCTTGCGGGTGTTATTAAATCTCACTGAGAATGCTGCACTCACTGCTCACTCCTGAGGCAATACATCCATCTAACACCCTGTTTGTTTTATAGTATGATGAAGCTGGAATGATGGATGCTGTGGCGAAACTGAATCCAGTCAGTTTTGCTTTTGAAGTGACCGATGACTTTTTACAGTACAAAGAAGGTGTTTATTCCAAGTAAGTCCTCAACTTTCAAGGTGATGGCTAACCAAATCCTTCTCAAGGGCAACTAGGTATGGGCAATTAATACTGGCCTTGCCAGCGACGGCAACATCCATGAACAAATTTTTAAAAATTGCTTTAAATATAGGATTTGCTTGCAAAACGAGGTCTGTGTGGCACGGTAAAGCAATTGTTCCTGTCAGAGCCTCACAGGCACAGGGTGGCCAGAATCACAGCAGCTCCCAAGGGATCTGCCAGTAGTTGATCTCCTCCGAGGTCGGTGAACTGGTCTCTCCCTTGATCTGGGGCCTTTGCTGAGCCTGTAGTGAAATCTGTGCCTGTTCTTGGCTCTCAGCAAGTCCAGGTTCTCATGGGTTTAGTAAGAGCCTTACTGTGTGGATTATCCTGGTAAATTCCAGAATTCCCTCCCCAAGCCAGGCTGCTTCACTATGGGGGATGCAGGTGGGGTATCTGCCAATGGCCCATCCCACCAGAACTTAGGAACATAGGAACAGGAGGAGGCCATTAAGCCCCTTGAGATTGCCCTGCTATTCAATGAGATCATAGCTGATCTGTGGCCTAACTCCATATACCCGCCATTGTCCCATGTCCCTTAAATCTCAGTTTTAAATTTAACAATTGATCCAACAACAATTGCTGTTTGCAGAAGAGAGTTCCAAACTTCTACCACCTTTTGCGTGTAGAAGTGTTTCTGAATTTCACTTCAGAAAGGTCTGGCTCTAATTTTTAGACTATGCCCCCTAGTCCTAGACTCTCCAACCAGTGGAAATAGTTTCTTTCTATCTGCCCTATCTGTTCCCCTTAATATCGTGAAAATCTAGTAACTCAATGCTGCACTTTCTCCAAACCCAGTATATCCTTCCTAAGGTGTGGGGCCCAGAACTGCTCAGAGTACTTCAGCTGTGGTCTAAGTAGGGCTTTGTATAGCTGAAGCATGATTTCTGCTCCTTATATTCTAGTCCTCTAGATATAAAGGCCAGCACCCCGTCCACCACCTTCAACATTCACTCCCTTCACCAGTGACACACAGTGGCATTAGTGTGTACCATCTACAAGATGCACTGCAGCAATTCACCAAGGCTCCTGAGACAGCACCTTCCAAACCTGCAACCTCTACCAACTAGAAGGACAAGGGCAGCAGTTGCATGGGAACACAACTACCTGCAAGTTCCCCTCCAAACCACACACCATCCTGACTTGGAACTATATCGCCATTCCTTCACTGTCGCTGGGTCAAAATCCTGGAACTCCCTTCCTAACAGCACTGTAGGTATACCTACACCCCAAAAACTGCAGCGATTCAAGAAAGCAGCTCATCACCACCTTCTCAAGGGCAATTAGGGATGGGCAATAAATGTTGGCCTAGCCAGTGACACCCACATCCCATGAACGAATTTTTAAAAATTCCATTAGGCTTTTTGATTATTTTCTGTACTTGTTCATGATATTTTAATGATCTGTGTACCTGGACCCCCTAGTCTCTTTGGATCTCCACTGTCTGCAGCTTTTCACCATTTAGACAGTACCCTGTTCTATCCTATTTAGGTCTAAAGTGGCTTACCTCATATTTGCCTACATTGAAAGCCATTTGCCACAGTTTTGCCCATTCATTTAATATACTAATATCACTTCCTGGCTTTCTCTCCATGGTGCACAATCCTCGCAGAACCATGAAGTAACCAGTGCAAGGGTTGATATCTGGGCTCTGTGTCTTTTATTCATTTGCATGGGTTTCCAATTATTAACATGCATTGGGTTACATAGAATGAACAGAGCATATCAGGCCATTTGTCAACAGTTCTATGCCAATGTGTCTGCTCCACACAAGCTTCCAGCTGCCATAACTTCATCTAACATCATCAGCATAAACTTTTAATCCTTTCTCCCTCATGTGTTTATCCAGCTTCACTTAAATGTATCTATACTATTCACCTCAACCACTCCCTGTGGTAGCAAGTTCACATTCTCACCACTCTCTGGGTAAAGAAGTTTCTCCTGAATTCCCTATTGGATTTATTATTGATTCTCTATTGGATTTATTATTGATTCTCTTATAGTCATGGCCCCTCGTTCTGATCTCTCCCACAAGTGGAAACATCTTCTCTATGTCTGCCATATTGAATCCTTTTCATAATCTTAAAGATTTCTATCAGGTCACTCCTCAGTCTCCTTTTTTAGAGACAGATCAGGAATTCCATGAAGGAGGATTTTTATGAAGTGAACACCCAACAAATGAATTCATTTTCAGTGATAAACCGCATAAACATATCTTCTCTCTGTACCCCTCAAACCCTCGTCTCTCCTGAAACTCATCCAATTGCCTTGTGGACCCATTTACATCGTCCAATTCAATCTCCTTCCCCAATAACTCTACTACTCATTGGTTAAAAAGATTCTCCCTCACAACTGTCTTAATCTCAGTGTTCTAAATCTTAACCTGTGATTTCTCAATTTTTAAATCTTTGAATATATTTCAGAATACTTCTTGTAGATTTGCTTTGCCCAAAGTTTCTTGTTGGAAATTGGAGTTGATTTCTCAATGGTGTTGCACACCAAGAGTCAAGGTTAAGTCTTCAGCTAAGTGGGGTAGAGACTGGTGAATGATTAGAACAGGTCAGAGAATTGTAATTCTGTCCCTATTTCAAAGTCGTACATTCAATCCTTACTTTTATATCCCTGTTATAAATTCCAGCGTCTGTATTTATAATGAAAAGTGTCTGTGTAAACTTATCACACCACAATTACACCCTCGTTTGTAATTAGAGCGAGACAAGTACACAGAGGCAGTTCTCATGATAAATGTTGACATAGGAATTTATAATGGGAAAAGTTGACAGGACCTACATACAAATTTAAGAATTGTAATCTATTAAATAGATATTAGAATATATGTTTTTAAAAATTTAATTCTTCAACAGCCCAAACTGCAGTTCGACCCCGGATAAAGTGAATCATGCTGTACTGGCTGTGGGTTATGGAGTGTCCAATGGGACTAAGTACTGGATTGTGAAGAACTCCTGGGGCCCGTACTGGGGAATTGATGGGTCTGTATATTTTCTTCAAAGTATTACAATTAGATTTATTTTTTCAAGAGCAAGTATGTGAATCCTGGAGGGTACTGTTTAATAGGTAATATAATGAGCTGCACCAATGGCTCAGCTGGTTAACATAGTTTATGAGCTGAGTCATGAAGACAGAAAGACCCAAGCTGAATATTTGGTGTACGTTGAGATACCCTTTAACTTCCTGCCCCTATGTGTTGATTATTAAGTAAAAACATCGACCACACTACACAGATTTAAGTGTAATTTTTCATGGTCCATTACATCTCAGTATAAGAACATCAGGAAAGAGGAGCAGGAGTAAGGCCCCTTGAGCCTGCTCCACCATGGCTGTTATTCTACTTCAAATTCACTTTCTCACCCTACTCCCATATTCCATGATTCACTTACTGTCCAGAAATCTATTGATCTCATAATATTAATGGAACCAGGAGCTAAGGAGCTGCCCCTTCAAATAGTGGAACAAAGCTGCAACCTCTCACACAGTATAAATATAGAGCAAGGACACATGCAAGGCTGCAAAAATTACAGGCAGCCTGAGAGTGCATGAAGGTGACTTAAAAGGTTATTTGTACGGACTGCTTCATGTAACACTCTCGAGGCATCAGTGTGTGACCAGTTTCGGGTGAGTCTGTTTTGTTTGGTGATCTAACAACTAAAGTGCACAGGAGATGAACTACCTTTGGTTGAGTGGATTTTGAGGACACAAAGTGGTGATACAGATGCTGGCCATCCTGAGATAAGAGCCACTTGATCACATCTTATAGCAACGAAGCTACTCAACTACCAGAAATAGCCTTGTCACTGTAACATTAACTCTAAAGTACAGTTAATCGAAACTTTCCACAGACCAATGTCTCTCTCTATCCTGCTGTTTGTGGGATCTTGCTGTACGCAAAATTGGCTGCTGCATTTCCTGCATTACAACAGTGGCTACGCTTCAGAAAGTACTTTAAAGCACTTTAGGGTGTCCTGAGGTTGTAAAAGGCACTATAGAAATGTAAGTTTTTTCTTTCTCTTTTTTTTTAGATATTTCTACATTGAACGAGGAAAGAACATGTGTGGTGTGGCTGCATGTGCTTCCTACCCCATACCTTTGCTCTGAGGTGATGGGGGTGTTCAGCTACAATGGAATCCCAGGCCGAGACCTTATTGATTCACAAGGTTGATGTGACACAAGGGAAACATTCACAATGCTGATTACTGCTTTAAAAAATACTAATTATGTATCTGCTTTCCAAATCGCTTCTTAATATGAATTACACTGAGATCAAATCACACACTTACTGTGTGTACAATTTCTGATTTAAACACTCTAAGCATAATCTGATCTCTGATGACCAGTTTTAAATGCTCATACATTAAATCCAGTCAAACTAGTGACAAATTTCAACTAGAGGCAAGTTCACATTTTATAAAATGAATCTATTTTGTGTCAAAAGAATGTTTTTTCAATTAATGTGTTGATTGGATTGCTGAACAAATGCTAAAAACTCAGCTGCAAAGAGATGCAAATTGATAATTTTTATCCAGAGCTCAAGACTTAAACATAACATTTCTGTCAATGAACTTCATACACATCAGAATTCAGTGGCAAAACTTTAAGAAGTAAAACCTTAAGATTAAATTTAAAAAACTAAATGCTGCAAATCTGAAATGAAAGCAAAATATGTTTGAAGTACAGAGAAATCTCATCAACATCTGAAAAGGGCAAAAGCAGTTAAAGTTTCAGGTTCAGACCTGTCGTCAGGGCTGGAAAAGAGAGGCAGGAGATCCCCTCTATTAGAGTTAGCAAAACTAACAGTGGAGCAGAAACAATTATAATGCAGAAAGCCTGTTGGTGAAGGATAGTACCGGAGCCAATCTTTACTCAATATAACATTTATTTACAGAGTGAAACATTACAAGCATGCATCTCCTAACTCATCCACACACCACAGTTTCAGTAAGTGTCTCTTTATATGTGCTCAAGTAAAATCCCAATTAATTCTCTCCACCTGCATATAATTAAACACAATTGATACACAATTAACAGAAACTGACGGCTATGGGACCGGAGTATAGAATTGCAAACCGCTAAAGACAAAGAGGCAGCAATTTCAAATTTTAAACTGTCTTTTTTCAGTTGCCTTTTCTACAATAACCAATAAAGCGAAACTGCGCCATCATAAACAAACAAAAGTTTAAAGGTTCACAACTAATAAAGAACTTAACCGTAAAAACAAAAGAAACTTTATATTATAAACTTAAATAATAATATTGCTACTGGTGCTGATGACGCACTCCAGTCCCTCCAGTGCCCACCAGTTGCAGAAGATCTCAAGCATACTGGAGGACACCGCACACTCCCTCTCCCGAGCTACCCAGCTGTGGACAAGGCTGCGGAACAGGGGCAGGCTGGCAGAGCGACCAACAGCCTCTACGGGCTGTGTTCCACCTAGACCTTTGGATGGCTGCCTTGGCCAGGCCCAGGAACAGGCCTTTTATCAGGTGCTGATCGATCTGCTTGGATTTCCTGCGGTTGCTGCCTTTATTTTAAATATAATGTGTGAAATAGATTTATATTTTGAATCACTTTGAGAAGACTCTTGCTGTGTGTTCCAATGTGAGTGAGGCTGGTCGGCTTACATCTGCTGTAATTTGATACTTAAAACAAGTTCACTTTTTGGTTTCAATTTCAGCCTCCATCAATCAGGCAGGACACTCTTACATCTGGTAGATGTTAGTTTTATTAGTGATATTAGTTGAAAGGTTATAGTCTGGAAACATAAATCAGTCTGCTTTCATACAAATGCTTAAGAACTTAGAAACAAAGAGGAAGCCATTCAGCCCCTCGAGACTGTTCTGGCATTCAGTTAGATCATGGCTGACCTATATTTTAACTCTGTTTACCCGTCTTGGTTCCATAACCCTTAATAAATATACCTAACAAAAATCCATCAATCTCAGTTTTGATATTGTCAGTTGATCCCCAGCCTCAACAGCTTCCTGGGGGAGGATGTTCCAGATTTCTGCTACCTGCTTAATGCACTCAAATTCCTCTCAGTGCTATCTACACACAAGCTGAGTTTGAATTAATTTAAAAAGTGTTATGCATTTGTACGAGAATAGTGTGGATCATCATTTCTACCCTTGTATTTCATTTTTGTTTAGTTTTCACTTAAGCTTCTTATAACTGCAATAAAGGTTCTATCCTTTTGTGATCAAATGTCTAGTTTTCTCTTTCATGCATAAGGGGCATATTGACATTTTGATATGTTTAACTCAGTATTACCGGCACATGGTTATTTTTACAATTTATGTTTATGTTTTTGTGGTGCCAGGGAATGGGAACGTTTTCCCATTTCTCTACAGCAATGAGTTACACACAAAGAAAAGTTCCTTCCGATCCATCCCAACAACTCATCTTAGTTCCAATCTCCAAAGAGAATTCCCTATTGTACCCGTGAGACTTTATCATTTCCCACACTCTTATGTTCTTTCTCAGTATGTTGTTGATTGTGATGAACTGAATTAGATGACATAAATAAGGATTGATTTATAGTGAAGAATCCTGATATCCATCTATGAATTCCTTTAATAATAAATTAAAAGCAAAATACTGCGGATGCTGGAAATCTGAAATAAAAACAAGAAATGTTGGACTCAGCAGGTCTGGCAGCATCTGTGGAGAGAGAAGCAGAGTTAACATTTCAGGTCGGTGACCCTTCTTCAGAACTCCTTTAATTTGAATTCCTTTAAACCTGCAATCAAAGCATCACAGAAATTATCAACTTATGTCAATCTTGTCAATTGTCAGCTTTGGCTCATTAAAATGTAGAAAATTTATTGCACAGAATGAGGCCACTTGTGACCTGTGCCAGCCAAAAAAGCTATCCAGCTTAATCCCTCTTTCCGGCTCTTGGTCCATAGCCCTGTAGGTTACAGCACTTCAAGTGCATACCCAAGTGTTTTTATAAGTGTGATGAGGGTTTCTGCCTCTACCACTCTTTCAGGCAGTGAGTTCCTGATCCCCACCACTCTCTGGATGAAAAAAAATTCTCCTCAACTTCCTTCTAATCCTTCTACCAATTACTTTAAATTGGTATTGACCTCTCTCATGGGGGAAATTGGTCCTTCCTATTTACTGTATCCAGGCCCCTCATAGGCTCAGTGCTAGCACTCTGATTCAGAGGCTCATGGGTTCAAGTCCCACTCCAGTGACTTTGAGGACATAATCTAGACTGGCCATTCAGTGCATTACTGAGGTTGCTGAATTTTGTAACAGACATTAAATGGAGCCTCTATCAGTTTAAGTGGATATAAAAGATTATATGGGACTACGTGAAGAATAGCAGGGAAGTTGTCCTCCTATAATAAAAGCAAAATACTGCAGATGCTGGAAATCTGAAATAAAAACAAGAAACGCTAGAAGTACTCAGCAGGTCTGGCAGCATCTTTGGAGCGAGAAGCAGGGTTAATGTTTCAGGTCAGTGACCCTTCTTCAGAACTGGCAGATATAAGAAATATAAAAGATTTTAAGCAAGTAAAGCTTGGGTGGGGCAAGAGATAACAAATGAGGTTTTGATAGGACAAGGTCACAGAACAGCTGACCAGAAGGTCGTGGAGCAAAGGCAAACAATATATTAATGGTGAGCTGAAAGGCAAAGCATTAGTACAGACAGGGTGTTAATGGACTGAAAACTGAACAGCCACAAGCACAAACATGAAAAAAAGTGGGTAGGCACAGTAGAAACAAACTGATCAAACTAAAATAAAATAAACACAAAAAAGAAAAAATAACAAAAAAATAAAAAGGGGGAGCCCCGTCATGCTCTGAAATTATTGAACTCAATGTTCAGTCCGGCAGGCTGTAGCATGCCTAATCGGTAAATAAGATACTGTTCCTAGAACTTGCGTTGATGTTCACTGGAACACTGCAGCAATCCCAGGACAGATATGTGAGCATGAGTTCTCCTCCTATCCAGGTCAACATTTATCTTTCAACCAACACTATACCAAAATAAATTAACTGGTCATTGATCTGATTGCTGTTTGTAAACCCGTAAATGGCTGTTGTATTTGCCTACAAAACACCAGTGACTACATTTTAAGAAATAGTTAATTCATAGTAAAGCACTTTGTAACATCCTGAAGAGTGCAAGGTGCTGGATAAATGTAAACTCATTCTTTAATTGTCTTATTAATAACTTTTCTTCCATTTCTAAGTTTCCACAATTACATTTTTCTGTTCGGCCTCAAAGTTTGTGCCAACTACCAAGGGATTTTTTGGCTGCAACTAACCATCACAATTACATCCAACAATTTTTCATTCTCCAACTGTATTCTGTGGAAATATGGTAATGTTCAGTAAAAATGGTAGTAATATTAGTTTTTGTGCTAATCTTTCCCAAATCTTTTGATTTCATTGCGTCAATGGTCTAAATTGCACATTATTTTTAAACCTGCTTAAGGAGTAGCTTCAGGCTGTTGGCATAGAGACCAGCAGCGGAGGTGGATCCTTGACCTCTGACGCACTTCCTGGAGACGGCGGCGGCGGCGGCGGCGGCTTAGCCGCGCATTTTGCGCGGCAACTTCAACCCGGGAGCGGGAGCGGGAGCGGGTGAGGGACCGGAGACCGGATTGCAATGGTTACAGGCCCTTTAAAGAGGCTGGGAGTGGATTGCAATGGTGATAGTCCCCTTAAAGGGGCTGTGACTGGATTGCAATGGTTACAGTCCCCTTAAAGGGGCCTGACTGGATTGTAATGGTTACAGCCCCTTTAAAGAGGCTGGGAGTGGATTGAAATGGTGATAGTCCCTTCAAAGGGGCTGTGACTGGATTGTAGTGGCTACAGTTCCTTTAAAGGGTCTGGGACTGGACTGGACTGGAATGTTTACAGTCCCTTTAAACATTTCGAGACAGGCTTACAATGATTACAGTCCCCTTAAAGAGACCAGGACCAGATTGCAATGGTTACAGCATTTTAAAGGGGCTGGGACTGGATTGCAATGATTAAAGGTCCTTTAAAGGTTTTGGGACCAGTTTACAATGGTTACAGTCCTCTTAAAACGGCTGGGATCGGATTGCAATGGTTACAGTTTCTTTAAAGGGGCCGGGACTGGATTGCAATGGTTACATGATTACAGGCCCTTTAAAGGTTTTGGATCAGGTTTACATAGGCCCCCCACCCCCTTAAAGTGACTGTGCTGGGTTTATGGGTTCCTTAAGTAAGGGGACTCATTTCCAGGGATTGAGTTAGTTGAACGTTTTTTTTCTTTGAAATTCCTGTTATCTTTGGACATGGGGTTTAATTCTGGCCATTTCCATGGGTAAAATTGAACGAATGCAAAAATGAGCACTGGGTTTAGAATGGTTATAATTCTTTCAAAGAGGCTTTGGTGACATTTTAGTCTTAATGCCTCTTTCCAATGCAGCACTGTTAAGTTGGGAACTCAGAGTCTGCTACAGGCCTGGGTGAATTTGAGGGTAACTGCATTTTCATAAACATCTATTTCTGGCAGAAGTCAAAGGATTAATTAGCAGCTGCAAACTGCTGTCTCTGCAAAAAAAGGTGCATCCTATTGGATTCCTAATCTGTCTGAGATAGAAAAACTTGCATTTATATAGAACCTTTCACGACCTCAAGATCTCCCAAAGTACTTTACAGCCAATGAAGTACTTTTGAAGTTTAGTCACGGTTGTAATGGAAATGCAGCAGTCAATTTGTGCACAGCATGTTCCCACAAACAGTAATGTGATAATAACTAGGTTATCTGTTTCTTTTTAATGATAGTTGAGGAATAAATATTGGCCAGTACTCTGTGGGGTGGGGGCTCCCCTGCTCTTTGAAATTGTATCATGGGATCTTTTCGTCCATCTGAGAAGGTAGATGGAGCCTCGGTTTAACATTGCATCTGAAAGGTGGAACCTCTGACAGTGTAGGACTCCCTGAGTACTGCATTGAGAGTGTCAAGTCTCTGGAGTGGGACTTGAACCCACAATCTTCTAACTCTGTGTGAACCATACTGAAGAAATATGACACTTGGGGAATGAAAGAAGAACAGAGTGGGGGTTGTCTTGGATCATGTTTGTGTCACTCCACGTAAATCGTTGCATTGCAGCATGGGCAGAAATCTGGGATGGAGGGGGTAAAACACATTTTAAAAAAATATAGATTAAGCTGTCACTGAACATTTATACTAACACAGAATGTTGCTTGTTCTAGCTTGGCTGTTCTGCAGAATGACTTGTTTACCACAGAACAACCTCCAGAAACAGCTGGAGCTTCACACAGAGAAGGGAGTCCACAACAAGCTTTCACTTGGGAAAAACAAGCAAGGGTACGTACTAAACATCTGGTTGGAGTGAGGTAATGCAATACTGTGTAGCGAACATGTGCTGTTTTTATATACAGTACATTGTTACTTGCTCGATCACAAGTCGTGGGAGTCAGTTGCCAGCATTCGCCAGAGCTGGCGGGCAGCCATAAAGACAGGGCTAAATTGTGGCGAGTCGAAGAGACTTAGTAGTTGGCAGGAAAAAAGACAGAGGCGCAAGGGGAGAGCCAACTGTGCAACAGCCCCAACAAACAAATTTCTCTGCAGCACCTGTGGAAGAGCCTGTCACTCTAGAATTGGCCTTTATAGCCACTCCAGGCGCTGCTTCACAAACCACTGACCACCTCCAGGCGCGTATCCATTGTCTCTCGAGATAAGGAGGCCCAAAAGAAACATTGTTACTTGCTAGTTGTGTTAACCGTAGATATAACATTAAAATGTGAATTGATGACATGCTCCTTGTATCTCTTTATAAGAGTTCATATTTGAAGCAGTATTTGCATCTAAGTTTTGTGTAATGTACTTAAATCTACTCGCTAGCTGTCTTCCATTGTCTGTGAGTCCTTGACCTCTTGTTATAGAGCTCATGATTGGCCAACACATCCATGGGTTTCAGTTTATCTGTACTCCTTAAAAGCAGAATGCCTCATTCTTCCAAGTTGTCTTTTCTCCAGCGTAAATATTCCCTGATTCCCTAGTCCCTGTTTATAACTCGGGTGCTCAATCCAAGCTGTCCATTCTGAGAACCATGTTTTAGGACAGATGTCAAGGCCTTGGAGAGGAGATTTACTAGAATGGTGCCAGGGATGAGGGACTTCAGTTAGGTGGAGAGACTGGATAAGCTGGGATTGTTCTCCTTAGAGCAGAGAAGGTTAAGGGGAAATTTGATAGAGGCATTCAAAATTTTGAAGGGTTTTAATAAAGTAAATCAGGAGAAACTAGTTCCAGTGGCAAAGGGTCGGTAGTCGGAGGACACAGATTTACAATGATTACCGAAGAACCAGAGGTGACATGAGGGAAAAATAATTATACAGCAAGTTGTTGTGATCTGGAATGCACTGCCTGAAAGGGTGGTGGAAGCAGATTCAATAACGTTAAAAAAAAACTGGATAAATAGTTGAAAAGGCAAAATTTGAAGGGCTATAGAGAAATAGCAGGGAAGTGGAAGTAATTGGATAGCTCTTTCAAAGAGCTGGCACAGGCACAATGGACCAAATAACCTCCTGTACTGTATTGTTTTATGGTTCTATCATTTAGTTGCTTTCACTGTACCCTCTAGTAGCAGGATGTTCCCACTGTCATATGGTGACGGGAATTGAAAGTGTACTGCCCCAGTAACCATGGTTATGGCGGCGTAGTGATTAAGTTACAGGACTAGTAATGCAGAGGCCTGGTTTAATAATATAAAGAACGTGAGTTCATCCCATTGTGACAGTTTTCTAAAAACAATCTGGAAATAAAAAGCATAAAGCTGTCAGATTGTTACCCTCTGCAGTGGCCAAGTAAGATATTTCTTTGCATCAAATGTACAACAAATCATGTTCAGTGGATTGAGAAGAAGGCTGCTTCTCAGGGCAACTTGGGATGGGCAATAAATGCTACTTTACCCCCATCCCGCAACTGAATTTTTTTTTTTGAAAAGAGAAGTGAATGTAAAATGGAAGCGATATCTTTTCTGGCCCTTTTAAGTGTGTCTAGAATTAATACAATGAAACATCAGCACATCTCCAAGCTGGGCTTACATTTGAACCTAATTCATTATTGACAGGACGTTTACGTTCAAGAAGATTCTCCCAGGCACTGTTGGAACACCCAGTTTCCAAAGGGTAACAGGTACTTGCGCTCTGAAGGACAGGGATGTGAATGCTTTTAAAAATGTTACCGTGAGTAAGTCACAATCGACCCTGCGCTCAACAAAACCTGATGAGCAGCAGCCAAAAATCAGCAACCTTTTGCAACAAACTGCCAAGCAGTCGGAGTCGAGCTCAAGAACGGCTCCTCCTTTGTTACACAGTTCCCCACCTCTGAGGCAGGCTGAAATAACCTGCCCTGTTTCTAAGAAGCTTGATCCAGATCAGTCGTTTGCCTCTGTTATTAGCCTGGATGATTGGGATGATCTGGATGATTTTGAAACGCCATGGAAAGAAAGAAGTAGTTTGAAAGTAACTTCGCCTTCAAGCACAGAACAGCCTGCACAAAAGCCTAGTAAACTGAAGAATATAAATACCAGCAGACTGACTTCTCTCAAAAACCCAACTGGGAACGATCTTCATTTGAAGAATACCAATGGCGAAGAAACCAAGAATAGTACAAGTGGAGTGACTCCAAGTGAACTCTGTACAGAATTAAAGGGCGTGAATGATCTTGTAATCTGCCTGGACAGCTCCCAGAAGGAGTTTCCTCATAGTGAAGATGAAGACTGCATCGAGTCTTTCCCTCCAAGGAAGAAAAGTTTCTCTTCAGGTGCAAGGATCATCTTGAGCGACGATGAGTCAGATGGCAGTGGGAGGGAGGATAAAGAAGAGAAAAGTAAGATTTATTTTATTCTAAGTTGTTGAAAGTTAATGAATTGCTTCACAGAGGCTCCAGTAAAGACTTAAAGATTGCTGACCTTCAAACAGCTGGGTGGTTACTTTAGTCACAAATCCAAAAACACTAAGCAAAATATTTACAAGCTCGCCTCGGCTGTGAAATCTAACCTGTCATTGCTTAACTTTCACATGGAGAATTTTGTATTTAGTTTTTAAAAAAAAATACACGTTTTTTGTAACAAGTTGCCCTGTATCTGTGGTTGCTGGGCACCTGCATGTGATTGGCCCTGTCAAGCTGAATCCTGCTATTCATTGGTTCTTACTGGTCTAGGTCTAACACACTGTTGTTGGCCCAAAGGGCCCGTACCTCTCCATTTCTGCTATCTGGCTGGTTGTTCTGCGTGTAAATGCGTCCTAGAGATTCCATATCTTTTCCCTCCCCACAGTCACCTAGTTTCTGCCTAGGATCCACTCCCCGGAATTCTGTTCTCCATGTCACTCTCCTCCTCCTCTAAGATCCCGTCTCTTTGACCAGTCTTTTGGTTGCCCCTCCTAATTTTGGTCTGTTGACTATTCCAGTGCTCTCCTGGCCGGCCTCCCACCTTGAATCCTTTTTAAACTTGAGCTCATCCAAAATTCTGCTTCCTAACTCGTGTCAAGTCTCATCACCCTGTACTCACTGACTTACATTGGCTCCTGGTCCAGCAACGCCTCAATTTTCAAATCCCTACATAGCCTCGCTCCTCCCTATCTCTATAACCTCCTCCAGTCCTACAACTCTCCAAGATCTCTGCACTCATCCAATTCTGGCCTCTACGCATCCACGATTTTAATCATTTCCCCATTGGCGGCCATGCCTTCAGCGACTTCAGCCCTAAACTCTGGAATTCCTCCCTTCACCTCTCTGTGCCTTTCCTTCTCATTTAAGATGCTTAATCTTTGACCAAGCTTTTGTTCACCTGTCCTACTAATCTTCTATGTGACTTGGTGTCAAATTTAGTCCGATTATGCTCTTGTGAAGCACCTTGTGATGTTTTTATTTTGTTAAAGTTGCTGTATAATTGCAAGTTGTCGTTATTGTCTCTGTCTCTATCTGTCCCAATCCATTTCTCATTAAAGTTGCTTTATAGAGGTGTTGCTATTGTGTTCTGTGTGTCAGTTAGAGCATGAATAGACCATATGGCCCCTTGATCCTCCTCTGTCATTTAGTAAGATCATGGCTGATCTTTGACCTCAACTCCACTTTCCTGCCCTATCCTGCTATCCCGCGACTTCCTTAGTGCCCAAATATCTATTGATCTCCATCTTGAATATACTCCATCACTGAGCATCCACAGCTCTGGGCAGAGAATTCCAAACACTCAAGAAAGTTCTCCTCATTCAGTCTCCTTATTCTGAGACCATGACTCCTAGTTCTAGACCTGACAGCTGGGGAAATGGCCTTTCAGCATCTACCCTGGCAAAACCTCTAAAAATCTTAAATGTTTCAATGAGATCACCTCTCATTCTTCTAAACTCTGGAGAGTATAGGCCCATCCTACTCAATCCCTCCTCATAGGACAACTGTTTCAACCCAGGAATCAATTTAGTGAACCTTCATTGCACCCACTCTAAGGCAAGTATATTCATCCTTGGGTAAGGAGACCAAAAATCTACACAGTACTCCTGGTGTGGTCTCACCAAGCCCTGTACAATTGCAGCAATGTTACCTTTCTCTTAGCCTTTATTGCAAGGGGTTGCAGCAGAACATACTAATCACCTTCCTAATTGTTTGCTTGTACCTGCATGTTAACTTTCTGTGATTTGTTTAGTTAACCTGACAAATGCCGACAGCCTCCTAAGCAGCCAGCCGCAGGCACATCTGGATGCCATCCCCACGGACTGTCCACAACCTAGAGACCTGGAGAACGAGGATTGCGAGTTAGATTTTATTCCGCCATCCCCTGAAAGTGATCAGCTCTCTCTGCCATCATTTCTGAAATGTCTCAGGTTTGCCTTATACAAACAATTGTTTTTACAGTACAGATTGCAAGGGAAGAGACTGATGCCATCCTGTGGTTGGAAGTGTAATTTTTTGGCCCTCTCCATGGAGAGACTTTCCCAAGTTTAATAGGCTAGAATTTGCTGCCAATTTCCTGCGAGTTTAATGCCACTTGTATAAATTGTCCAGCAACTCGTGGTGAGGAGGAGGTACCCCATGAACTATGAATCGCCATAAGTTGTTTGATGATTTGCACTGCTCCATTGCTAGCCTCATGAAAACAACAGCTTGCCCTCAGTTTCTCCTTGAGTTTCAAGATTTGCTGAATTTGTGCATTAATTACCCATTAAACTCGCCACTGAAAGTCAGGACTGGTACTTAGCAGGATAAGCATTAATTTTCCTTCAATGCCTCTCAACCTCTCCCTCCCAGACAGGGAACAATTTAAGCTGTGGAGTTTCATTCCAGTAGCTAGTGAATTGTTCTTAAAGATCTAAAAAAAATTCTTGCTTTTCCTTTCTGTCTCCATTTTTTCTCTCTCTTATATCCAATCTTTTTTCCTCTCTCTTTATTTCTTTTTCTGAACCTGATTAGACTCCAATTCACCCGATTTCCTCTCTGTCGTTCCCCTGTTTCTTTCTCAATCCTTATGTCTCATTGGTTAAGGAGATAAACTGTTAGTCCCATCATTCACCTAGGTCTCAGATGTTCTGTTGCCCTGGCTGCACTGTTATCAGCTCCCACTTCCAGCAAATTATGGTGCAAGCAAGTTTCAAACTGAAGGGTGTAGGAAAAAAAATCTAACTATCAGGATACGAAGCTCTGCTCCAGCCAAATCTGGGCCAGTATTTACCTCCAGCATTTTTGTTACATTGTCACTCCACGTTGTCATGGGTTTCACAACCATGCTGTCAAAAGAATTATGACTTTATTATTCCTGTTTTCCCTCTCTTTCACTTTTTTCTGCATTGTGTTTGAATGGCTCAGGTTGGTAATTTCACGAGGAATCCCATTGGGAGGACTTACTAAGCCCAGTAGGGAGCAGTTTCAACAGTGTTAAATAAAATTTATACAGTGCTGTATCATGTCTCAAACCTGCTTCATTGTGTAGTGAATTACTTTAAGAAGATCATTGTCACATAGACTGAGCTGGTTTAAGGAGCAGGCCCACCAACACCCCAGGGTAGCTCATAATTGGCAATAAGTGGAGCCTTGCTGACATTACCTAAACTTCTTGGCAGGATCCCACAAGCAGTGGTGCTGTTTGAAGAAGGAATGCTGAGTTAGGCACTGTAAGAAACAGCATAGCCATGATCATGTTGAATGACAGAACATTCTTGAGGGGCTGGATGGCCTCGACCTGCTCCTATATAAGACCACACTGCCGACCTTGTAGCCTTGCATTGGAGTGTTGACTGAGATTAGAGGCTGAAGTCCTGGCGTGGGACTTGAACTCACAAGCCGCTGACTCTAGTGAGCGTTGCTTACTTTGCCAAGCTGCCACTTTGTGTGGTGTATCGCCCACATCTTAGAAACATAGAAAATAGGAGCAAGAGTAGGCCCTTCAGGCTTGATCCGCCATTCAAAAAAGATCATGGCTGATCGTCTAATTCAGTACCCTGTTCCCGCTTTCTCCCCGTATCCCTTGATCCCTTTGGCATTAAGAAATATATCTATCTTCTTCTTGAATATATTGAATGACGTGGCCTCCACTGCCTTCTGCGGTAGAGAAATCCACAGGTTCACCACCCTCTGAGTGAAGAAATTTCTCCTCATCTCGGTTCTAAATGGCATACCCTGTATCCTGAGACTGTGACCGCTGGTGCTGGACTCCCCAGCCATCAGGAACATCCTCCCTGCATCTAGCCTGCCTAGTCCTGTTAGAATTTTATAGGTTTCTATGAGATCCCCTCTCATTCTTCTAAACTCTAGTGAATATAGGCCTAGTTGACCCAATCTTTCCTGATATGTCAATCCTGCCATCCTAGGAATCAGCCTTGTAAATATTCTTTGCACTCCCTCCATGGCAAGAACATCCTTCCTCAGATAAGGAGACCAAAACTGCACACAATACCCCAGATGTGGTCTCACCAAGGCCCTGTATAACTGCAGTAAAACATCCTTGCTCCTGTACTCTTGCAGGGTGAATTGTGCAAGTTCTTGCAGCCTCCTTGCACATCCTTGAGCTCGAGGACTCTTCCAAGCCAAAACATGTCTTCAACTCCTAGTTTTGAAATAATATCCTTTTCTTTTTTTTCCTTTCCTGAAGGCATCAGCTCCCGTCACAGGGGCACAGTCTAGTGCCTACAGCACCCTCGTACCTCACCCAAGTGCCCATTCTTTATGTGTGAAGCAGGGCAGTGAGTCTTTCCAAGGATGTGTCCCTGCAGAGGGCATTACAGCTGAGCCCAGTCCTCAGTGTCCTCACATGCACTGTCACATGGGGGTGGAAATAATAGAAACAGGAACCCTCCCTACCCCCACACACACCCAGAGCCTAGCAGTGCTGAGGAAGTGTTGATTCTCTATCTGCTATTCCAGTTAAGATCACTTAACATACTGCAGACCACAAACTAAACCTGGGGACGTCTGGTATTTATAGCTTAGTACCATATCAGGCAGTGTGAGAACCTGTCAAACAAACTATACTGCCAGAAACTTGTTGTGTTTTTTGAGAGTGAGGATTCCCATCTCAGGGAGTAATTCAGTGCTGGGCATTGTTATGTTCCTAAGCTGCTTCCATCTGTAATGATGTAGATAACAACTGTAACTGCCATTTATAAGAGTGCCTTAAACAGGGCGGCACAGTGGCGCAGTGGTTAGCACCGCAGCCTCACAGCTCCAGCGACCCGGGTTCGATTCTGGGTACTGCCTGTGCGGAGTTTGCAAGTTCTCTCTGTGACCGCGTGGGTTTTCGCCGGGTGCTCCAGTTTCCTCCCACAGCCAAAGACTTTCAGGTTGATAGGTAAATTGGCCATTGTAAATTGCCCCCAGTGTAGGAGGTTAGAGGGAATATGGGATTACTGTAGGGTTAAGTATAAATGGGTGGTTGTTGGTTGGCACAGACTTGGTGGGTCAAAGGGTCTGTTTCAGTGCTGTATCTCTAAATAAATAAATAAATGTAAAAAACATCCCACAGTGCTTCACAGAAGCATAAGGGGAAAAATATCAACACTGAACCCCCGGAGAACCATTTTAAGGAGGAGTAAGAGAGATTTGGAGAGCAAACTCCAGTGTGCAAGGATTATGCAGTTGAAGGCACAGCCACCAATGTTGAGACGAAAGGGGTGGGGTCAGAAGAATGATGAGTTTGGGCAATAGTGGGCCAGGGTGATGGGGTGGAATTGAAATATTGTGACTATATATTTTTTAAAAGTGAAGAATATGGCATGATGTTTTATGGCCACTACTTGCTGATACCTGTTCTCCACTCCCTCCACCTTAAACATTAAGCTCTCTGCGCTGTAGCTTGTTCACCAGAAGCATTTGATTTGAATTAACTATAATCCTTTATTGATACAATCTCTGTCCACAGTGACTCAGCAGAAACTGTGCATTCCAGGGAAAAATCCGCCTCCTCGACTTGTTCACGGCCGCGAGAAAGGGAACCCACCAAAGGAGCAATGTGTATATCAAATGATAAACAAGATAAGGGTAAGAGTTGTGACTAGTTGAGGTTCCCTTCTTTTGTAGGTTGTACTAAAGGAGTAAAATGTTTCAAATTGTGGTCACTATGTATAATAAATCTATATCTAGAAGATATAGGTGTGTACGTGTGTTTGTACATAGGTATATGTGCACAATCTGTTGAAGGTGGCAGAGCAGGTTGAGAAACTGGTTAAAAAGGCATACGTGATCCTGGGCTTTATAAATTGAGGTATAGACTACAAAAGCAAGAAAGTTATGATGAACCTTTATAAAACACTCAATAGGAGTGTATTGTGTCCAGTTCTGGACACCACCATTTAGGAAGGATCTGAAGGCTTTGGAGAGGGTGCCGAAAAGTCTTATGAGAATGGTTCCAAGGATGAGGGACTTTAGTTATGAAGGTAGATTGGAGAAGCTGGTGTTGTTCTTGGGGAAGAGAAGGTTGAGAGGAGATTTGATAGAAGTATTGTAAATCATGAGGGGTCCAGACAGAGTAGATAGAGAGAAACTATTCCCATTGGTGGAAGGGTCAAGCACCGGAGGACACCACTTGAAGGTGAATGGCAAAAAAATGGCGACATGAGGAAATTCTTCTTTCCGCAGCGAGTGGTTAGGATCTGGAATGCGCTGCCTGAGAGTGTGGTGGAGGCAGATTCAATGGTGGCTTTCAAAAGGGAATTGGAGAAGCACCTGAAGGAGAAAGGGTGGGGGAGTGGAGCTAGCTGAGTTGCTCTTAGAGCGAGCCAGCATGAACACAAAGAACCAAATGGCCTTCTCTGCTGTAATTATTCTATGATTCCATATTAAAATATCTTCATATTTACATTCACTTGCTGTTAATATTTTCCATTATAAATTACTATGTCCACATTTATAATGGGAACTGCCTGTGTAAATGGTCATGATAATTGCACCCTCCCTCCAGCGGTAGTTTCCATTATAAACTTGGACATAGAAATGTCGCAGGAAATCAACTAGTAAGATTATTGATAATTTTTTGTAATAAATCCTATAAGAAATTTGGGAGAAACTGCTTTACCCAGAGAGTGGTGAGAATTACATAGTAGTTACAGCACATAAACAGGCCATTCAGCACAAAAGGTTCATGCTCCACACGAGCCTCTTCCCATCCTACTTCATCTCATCCTATCAATATATCCTGTTCCATTCTCCCTCATGTATTCATCCAGCTTCTCCTTGAATGCATCTGTGCTATTCATCTCAACTACTCCACATGGTAGCAAGTTCCACATGAAACATGAGATGTAGAATTTGCCCATAGTTACCTGATGCGTATTTCAGTGTTATTTGTGTTTGATCAGCCTTGTCCAGCATGTTAAAAGGGCGCTTTTTACCTGATAGATTTCAGATGCACATGTTGTATTTCTGAATATTTTAAACTGAGAAATTGTGTCAATTAAGAGGCCAACTTTGTCCATTTTGTAATGAAACCAATACGTCAACAGGGTACAGTGAACAGCTGATCCAAGTAATGGAAGATATCTGTAGCTTGGTTGACCGGATTCCTGTGAGTGAACTGCAGCTTCTGTCCTGTGCAAGCCAGCTGCTTCAGCAAAGAGAGCTCCGGTAGGTGCTGGCCCTCCCCAGCAGCTTGCATTATATTCATGAACCTTTGAACCACTACAGTGAGATGCTTAGTTAAGGGTCCAGTCTTTCATTACTTCTGCTCTCAACTATTCCAATGCTCTCCTGGCTGGCCTCCCATCTCCTGTCCTCTATAAACTGCAACTTATCCAAAACTCTGCTCACCGTATCATAACTCATACCAAGTCCCATTCACCCATCTCCCTTGTGCTTGCTGACCTGCTCCCGATCCGGCAACACCTCAAATTTAAAAATCTCATTTTGCTTTTCAATTCCCCCCAAGGTGTCACCCCTCCCTGTTTTACTCCAGAAAGCCAGATGGTGAAGGATAGACCGAAGTCAATCTTTACATTTATTTATAGAGTTTGCACCGACCAAGGCCTGAGGAGTGCACTGTTAATTCAGTCCCACTTCTGCACAGGTCACAACATATCAATAAATTTTCCCACTTACCGAAACAGCCAATTAGATATTCTATTTGTTCCCAGAATAAAGCACACCAACCAGGTTTCTTTATTCAACTACAAAATTAACCGTCTATTATAAAACCAACTCCTAACCAATAATGAAGTAAATCTATATACGAATTGAGATCTTAAAGCTCCTTATTTTCCCTAGCCCTCTTGCACACGCACATACATCCAAAAACCGGTTAACTGGGAAAAAAGGGATTTAGCTTTACAGCTGTTTCAAAGGAATGAAAGGAATAATAAAAAACTTAGACTGTCATGATCTGGAAGGAAGGTCTTCAGTTTGGCAAGGTGTCCCAAAGTCGAATAGTTGGATGCCACTCGGAGTCTTTCCAGGTGAGGTTGATGAACAGTCTGTGATGAGTAGGCGTTCACAGAACTTCAATGGTAGAAGGCTTCTCATAGATCTTCCATCAGGGGTGTAGCAACAGGTGGCAGTTCTCACATTTGATGCAAAAGTCCTTTTTTTAAAGATGCAATATTTCTGCAAATTCAGGGTTTCTTCGAAAATGCAGGAGGCAACAGTACCACTTCATACAAGCTTTTGCTTTTCAACAGCAAGGATTCTTTACAGAGAAGTAATACTTTTCTGGTTCTTCTGATCTCCAGGCAGGTCAAACTAAAATTTCAGTTGACAGCTTCTGCCCAAACCCACTGGCTTTTAAAGTCCAAAAATGAAACCAAAACCTTCCAGAAACAAGTCACATGCAAAGTCATAAATTCTCTCGTCACAACAGAAGGTAGCTCTGAGGTCAAACACCCTGGTGGTTTCCTTGAAATTACCTGCTTTCCAGTCCTTGTTTACCAGTTCAACTTTAGTTGAACATCCATAAAATTCTGCTATCTCCAGATGTCTCAATGTCTGCTGAAATCTTTTGCAGTTTTAAAAAATATGGAATACCAAGTTTTAATACAAAAAAAAAGGAAATCCTATAACAAGTTACACATTACAAATATACATTTTCTAACCCAACAACCACAGTTTTAGTCTGTCTCTATTTATACTTCTTTTGAAACCAATGTTAACTTAAAAGGAAGGACTAAGTACCCCTATTGAAGGGATACCAGTAATATACAGTAACAAAAAAACTTTAAAGGAGACTTAACAAATCAAATTCTCTCTTTATTGGGGCCACAAGTGAAAACCCAGTTAATGCCCAACTCCTGCATACAATTAAATACAATTAATACACAATTAACACTCCCTATCTATTTAACCTCCTCTAGCCCTACAAGCCTCCGAGTCTTTGCATTCCTCCAATCTGGCCTCTTTAACATCCTCCACTTCCTTTGCTCTGCCATTGGCGGCCATGTCTTCAGCTGCCGAGGCCCTAAGCTCTGGAATTCCCTCCCTAAACCTCTCGTCTCTCTACCACACTTTCCTCCTTAAAACCTTCCTCTTTGAGCAAACTTTTGGCCACTTATTCTAATGTCTCCTTTGGCTCGGTGGCAGTTTTTGTTTGATATCGCTTTTGTGAAGCGCCTTGGGATGTTTTACTACATTAAAGGCGCGATACAAATAAAAGTTGTTAATATTTCCTATTGCTACTATGACACCAAGCAGTTAGAATCGTGTCTTTGCATGCACTTCCTGACAACTTTTCCTATTAATATAGACTTAGGCATTTACAGTGAAATATAAAAATAAGGACAGATGTATGGCTATAAAATTGGGGGCTGAGTATTGTCTGTCCACCTTGGATCAGTTATTTCCTGACTTCTAACCCTGCTTCATCTACACTTGGCAAGAATGGGAGTTACAACATCACAAACTCACCAGGACCTGCTCACACACATGTTCAGCCAGTTGAAGTGCTCAATGACTGGATCTCCCTCCGGTGGTACAAAGGAGTAATGCAGAGATTCTGTTTATTATCCGTGCTCATTGTCTGTAGAAAACCAGGAGCTGTACAGTGCAGCATTTGGCAACTGTCCGTCCTACAGATAGTCAGTTCCTGCTTCACACAGCCCACTTACAGAAAGTCTGATGGAGGGGGGGGGTAACTAAAAATGCTTGTATTTTCTTCCAGGAAGAAACTTCTGGCTGATCAGAATGAAACACACAGCATACTAAATGAAGGTATCTCGAGGGCTGCTACACTGCCCAAGCAGAGCACTTTGAAGAGTAATATTTCTACAGATTCTGCTCTCCCTCCCGTCTCTCTCAATTCAACCCAGGGACTGAGTTCTCCAAAAACATTTACGTTCAAAAAATCTTCCTTGAACACTTCATCCGTACATGGGGATAATTTTTTCAGCGTCACAGATTTCTTTGCAATGGATCCAACCTCTGCACAAGTAGGAAGGAACAGTACTTTATCTGCTACCCGCAGCAATAGCTTGCAGAGTAAGCCACATCTCCAAAGGGGCAAGCTGGATCTTTCAATAGGAGGGAATGGGGCCTCCTCACCAAATGCCTCTCAGTCCAAGTATTCCCCAATTCGTTGCATCCCGTATGGATCCCCCAAAGCGGACGGTGCAAGTGACTTAAACGAGCTCTCGCATGTGTCAGCTACAATCACAGGCACAGCTCATGATCAGAAACTGCTCAGCACCAATGGCGAGGGCTGCAGGATTGAAGAGGATTCAGTGTTTGATGATAGCTTCGATATTGATAACTTTGACATCGATGATTTGGATGAGGAGGAAGTGCCTGAGTGTTTTCTGAATTCGCCAAGTCGCCCTGCAGCAAACCTGTCATCACTTGGGGCAGTTCAGCTGATCCGGGAGGGAGGAGCCAAGACGCCCTGGGAAAAGAGAACTCCAGCACGAGGTGATGACGAATACACATCACGTCCCTCTGCTGCAACTGCTAGTGTCAAAAGATCTCAAACGATGCTGGGCTCCTCAGGTAACCAGGGTGGCTAATAGAACCAATGACTGTGTAAATAAATACATAGTCTTCTGAGTAATTCAGTGACCAGGTTTGGGACTTGTATCTTCTCAGAGTGTTCACTCATGCTGGGCACAGACACACTGTTGCAGGTAGTCCCTCTGCTACTGCACCCATGTGCCATCACAGCTGATCCCAATCCTCCACAGCTCACCATGTGCCCACATTTTTCTTTGAATTCTTTCTCAGGATATGGACATCGCTGGCAATTGATTGTCCATCGCTAGTTACTCTGCTTAAACTGCTGCATTAGCAGTTTGACACAACTCAGTGTCAAACATGTTTGGTGTGGTTCTAGAGTCATTGAGAAGCCAGACTGGGTACGAGCAGTCACTTTCCTTCCCTTAAGTGACGTTAGTGAACCAGTTTGATTTTTACATCAATCCAACAGTTTCATGTTCACTTGTACCAGCTTTTTATTTCTATATTTTTGAATTGGATTCAAATTCTCAAACTGCCATGAGGGGATTTGAACTTGCGTTCTCTGGATTACTAATCTCAGTGGCATAACCACTACGTTACTGTACCTTGTACTTTGCAGCAGAGGTTGCTGGATTGCAGAGCCCTGATTGACTTTTTCCATGCCTGGCCCAGGGCACTGAGACCAATTGCAGTGACTGGGATCAGCTAATTCTGCACAGACCAGGGATCGAACCTGGGATCTTTTGTTTGCTTGTCTTTGTAATATATCGGTTGGTGCCTTTACCCATTATTCCATCTAGGGACCTATGTTGGTTTGTTTTTTAACTGGAATATTGCACCAAGACTTCAGGCTTGGTGTACCGTGTTTGGTTTGTGCAGAACTAGTTAGCCTGACTCTGGCTGCAATGAGGATTCTGCAATCAGCCTCAAAGTTCTGAACTAGGAATGAAAAGAAACTGTTGCTTAGTGCCCTGACTCCTGATCGATGGCCAGTATCTCCTGTATGAGGATATGGAATAATGACTGGATAGGGTTGTGAGTGTGATGCACGCACAAGTTGAATTGCCATTAACATGAAATCATTAAACTGAATGGAATCCCATTTTAAAAGAAAAACAATGTCCATCTCCATATCATCCTCCAATAATTTCCAGTCACGCCTTCAATACCTATTTTAAAATGTACTTTTCTCTTGAAATCATTCTCTATATTCTATGGCGAAGGAGATAGGGCGAAGGCCTGTGCTCCCCATATTTACCCGATTCTGTGCACCTCACCTGTGAAGTAGCATCTGGTCTTTATTCAATGTTTGTCCCCCCTATAGTACAACCCAAACATGAATCTGTGTTCTAGAATCATAGAATCTTGCAGCACAGAAGGCGGCCATTCGGCCTGTCATGCATGTGCTGGCTCTTCAAAAGAGCTGTCCAGTTTAGTCTCTGCTCAGCTTTTTCCCCATAACTCTGCAAATTAATCCTCTTCAAGTGCATGTCCAATTGCCTTCTGAAAATATGTATGGAATCTGATGTTGCCACATTTTCAGGTAGCGCTTTCCAGATCTTAACAACTATCTGTAGGGATAAGTAATTTCTCCCCATTTCCCCTCTAGTTCTTTTGTGAAATATGACCTCTGGTTATTGGTTATTGACCCACTTGCCAGAGGAAACAGTTTCTCTCTAAACCCCCCATAATTGTGAACACCTCTATTAAGTCTGCCATTAACCTTCTCTGCTCTAAGCAGAACAATCCTAACTTCTCCAATCTTTCCACTTAACTAAAGTCCCTCATCTCTAATATTGTCCTGGTAAACCTCCTCTCTACCCTCTCCCAGGTTTTGTCACCCTTCCTGAAATGTGGTGCTCACAAAATACTCCAGCTGAGGCCGAACCAGTGATTTGTAAAGGTTGAGCACGGCTTCCTTGTTTTCATGTTTAGTGCCCCTATTTACGATGCCAAGTATTCCATCCCTTTCTTAGGTGCCTTATCAACTTGCCTGATTAGCTTCAAGGATTTGTGAATATGCACTCCTTTCAAATAATACCATTTAGATCAAACTAAATGGCTCTCCATGTTGTTTCTCTCAAAGTGCAACACTTCACACGATTCTGCGTTAAATTGTGTCTGCTCATTTCACCAGTCTGTGGCCTCCTGAAGTCTGTTACTGTTGTGCTCACTGCCAAGCTGACCACTGCACAGCTTCAGGTACTGAGACACTAACAGCACCAGGAAACATACAACAACACCAGTGAAATGTCTTTTAAAAATGAATGGTGTGAAAGTGTGTTTATTTTCTTCCATCAGCGACTTCCTGTGAGCAAGAATTTCCTAAAAACCCTGTGCTGGCCCGTTTCCGGGGCTTCCATTTCCCACACTCCAAGGAGATGATGCATATTTTTCACAAAAAGTTTGGGCTGCACCAGTTCCGAACAAACCAGTTGGAAGCGATCAATGCGGGCCTGTTGGGCGAAGACTGCTTCATCTTGATGCCCACAGGTATGTACCCAAGGCATCCTGGAACTGGTGCCTCATAATTTGGGACCATTTCCTAAGTTAAAGTTCAAGTGAATTGCAAGTATTTTGCTTATAATTACTGATTTTAAATGACTGTATGGATGTCAGTCTCTCTCTCTCTCTCTCTCTCTCTCTCTGTCTGTCTGTCTGTCTGTCTGTCTCTCTCTCTCATTATTGATTGTGCCTCTGGAGCTGTTCCTTATCAGTGCCATGTCGCCGGCCTGCATGCTGGTCCTCCGGTTCCATCCCACCCTGACATTTTCTCGGAGGTGGGATGGGGGTTGGGCAGCAGGGCTACCTGTCCACAAGTGGCAGGTAGCCAATTGACCCAATTAAAGGCCTATTAAGGCCTGTAAAAGAGGCCAAGTGGGATTTTACAGTTGACCTCATGGCGGTAAACCTGGAAACCAATGCTCCAGGCAGGCTTGGAGGCCCTCCCTGGGTGCAGCAGCAGCTGCAGGCTGCCCTGTGATTGTGGGGGGGGGGGGGCGGGGGGGTCTCCCCCCTCCCCCCTCCTCCCGCCTCCTCACCCCCTCCTCCCTCCTCCCCCACCACCTGCAAACAGTGGCCTTGCTGCAAAAGCCATTTTTAATTTACAGTTTGAAATTTTGAAGCACCCTCACTTGCCTGCAATAGCATCCTGCTGCTGCTTTCAAGCTGGAAGGTGTCTGATTGGCCCTCCACTTCCAAGCTCACCTGCCAGTTGGAAGGCAAGCCCGCCCTTTGGCCATTAATTGGCCACTGGGGAGAAAATCATGTTCAGTGACTGTTTCCCACACGGTGTGGGCTTCTGACCCCCATTTGAGCCTGATGGCAGGGTTCACCATCTCCAATACTCACTCATTCTTTCACAGGATCTTCAAGCTGTGGAACTCCTCCCCTCCCATCATTTTTCATTTTATTTGCTCATGGAATGTGGGCATCGCTGGCCAGGCCAGCATTTATTGCCCATCCCTAATTGCCCTTGAGAAGGTAGTGGTGAGCTGCCTTCTTGAACCGCTGCAATCCTTGGGATGTAGGTCCACGAGGAAGGGAGTTCCAGGATTTTGACCCAGTGACAGTGATCTAAATGGTGAGAGATTGCAGAGCTCTGAGATGCAGAGGGATCTGGGTGTCCTAGTGCATGAATCGCAAAAGGTTAGTATGCAGGTACAGCAAGTAATTAGGAAAGCTAATAGAATGCTATTGTTTATTGCGAGGGGAATTGAATACAAAAGTAGGGAGAGTATGCTACAGTTATACAGGGCATTGGTGAGAGCACATCTGGAGTACTGTGTACAGTATTGGTCTCCTTATTTAAGGAAGGATGTAAATGCGTTGGAAGCAGTTCAGAGAAGGTATATCACACTAATGCCTGGAATTGGTGGGCTGTCTTATGAGGAAAGGTTGGGCAGGATAGGCTTGTATCTGCTGGAGTTTAGGAGAGTAAGAGGCGACTTGATTGAAACATATAAAATCCTGAGGGGTCTTAACAGGGTGGATGTGAAATGGATGTTTCCTGTTGTGGGCGAATCGAGAACTCGGGATCATTGTTTAAAAATAAGGAGTCGCCCATTTAAGACCGAGATGAGGAGAAGTTTTTTTCTCTGAGGGTCGTGAGTCTTTGGAACTCTCTTCCTCAGAAGGCAGTGGAAGCAAAGTCTGAAAATATTTTTAAGGCAGAGGTAGGTAAATTCTTGATAAGCAAGGGGGTGAAAGGTTATCGGAGATAGGTGGGAATGTGGAGTTGAGGTTACAATCTGATCAGCCATGATCTTAATGAAATGCGGAGCAGGCGCGAGGGGCCGAGTGGCCTACTCCTGCTCCTAATTCGTATATACGTTCGTTAATATCCTTGTGTGTGAAGTTGAAGAATACGTTTTTCATAAACTGTTACAGGTTTTTGTGTTGACAATTTCCTTTATAAAAATGTATTTCTTAAACTTTATTCCTAGCAGAAATTATGCCCCAAATGATTTTACATGACATGCCAAAAACAGGCACAGACTAAAATACAGACTGACATGAATAGACAGACTGATGCATGGAATGGGACGAGACCCGTGGAGAGTATAAACATCATCACATGCTATTTGGGCTGAATGGCCTGTTTCTGTGCTGTAGTTATGTAATTCTGTGTACACAACTTGAGCACATCTCGTCTACATGCTCTTGAAAACCTGAGCTCAGTGCCACTTAATCACTACCTCCCAACGTCTTTCCTGCTCTTTCCAATCTTCACTGTGGGCTATTGCATTTCAGCTGGGTGTCTCAATTTAAATTAAGAGTCCCATCGCTATGACTAGAAATGGCTAGTTTGGAGGAAATGTTCTATTCAGGGGCTCAAAGTGGGAAAATTGTGTTGCAATAAGTTCTGACGCTGTGCTTCTAGTGTCCTGTGTAAATATTGCTGAAGGCACCAGTGATGTATAGGAAATGTTTAACCACCCCATTAACAGCCTGTCCTTGCATCCACGCTGTGGAGTCTAATTGTAAGGAAGACTTACATTTTTATAGAGCCTTTCATGAATTCAGGGTATTACAATATACTTCAAAACCAATGAAATACTTTTGAAGTGTAGTCACTGCTATAATGTAGGAAACCTGGCGGACAATTTGCACACAGCAAACTCCCGCAGACACCAATGTGATAATGACCAGGTAATTTGTTTTAGTGATACTTGTTGAGAAATTAATATTGGCCAAAACAGTGGGGAGAACTCTCCTGCTCTTCTTCACAATAGTGCCATGGGATTCTTTATGCCCACCTGAGAGGGCAGATGGGGCCTTGTATTTAATATCTTATCCAAAAGACGGATTGCCAAATGAAACATTCAATTAGTTGATTGCATTTAAAGATTGCTTCTGTTGTAAAACATACAAGGGCCAAGTATGGCTGCAAGTTATAACAGTGTCTGTACTATGACTACAAATCATTGCTGTCTGCGCTGCTCACAAGCAGCTTTGTCTCTTCAGTTTCACTGCCTTACCTGATGTATTGTATTCCCGAAGGTGACCGATATCAGTGCAGTGCTTTCCAGTGAAAGCTGGTGTTTTCCTTCTCTTCGTATATTGTGTGGGTCTGTTTTTTTTGTAGTATCTCCTTATAATAATTAAAATGTATATCTCCCCTGATGGCTAAGTTGATGAAGGCCTTCTTTGCCCCTGATGCCCTGACACTATTGTGTTATGGGGAGCCCCTAATGGCTATGAGTGTTAACAAGTGAGTAACTGAGCCTTACAGAACAGCAGGGCCCCTGCTTTGTGCCCTGGTCTGCTCTAAGTTAGCTGACTCTAGCCTAGGTGGTGGTACAGGCACTGCTGTTGAAAGCGCACTACCTCTCTACTGTCCAGTGACACCTCCTCTGCTACCCTCCACTATCCCCCCACCCCCCCTAACCCCCATTCCTGATAAGGATGTGCGTGTTGGGTGAAGGTGGGGAATCGAGGTTTGCTGCAATCTCTTACGTTAAATATGCAGCTGATGTTCACTGGCTGGCACCTCGCGTCAAGAACAGTTGCTTGGCTGCGAGCAGGAGCTGGTGCGTTTAGCAGAGAAGGATGAAGAACGAAAGCTTAATCACACCGTCGGAATGTCCCAAAGTGCTTCACAACCAATCAATTACTTTTGAAGTGTAGTTACTGTTATTATGTAACCATGTGCAGCAGTCAGTTTGCGCTCAACAACATCCCACAAGCAAAAAATAAGATAATGACAGGGTAATCTGTATTTTTCGTGGTGGTAGTAGGGGACTGAATGTTGGCACGATCACTAGGAGCAATCCCTCTCCTTTGATCAGGGTTGCAGAGGAGGGTAGACATGTGGCAGAAGAAAAGGTCGAAAAACCATTTGGTCTACTGGAGAACAAATGATAATTACACAGCAGTACTGTGATGCAGATTATTCTCTTGCTCTGCTTCAGCTGGCTGGCCTGTGTTTCTCTGTTATGATTTGTCCTGTCTATCTGTTTCAGGTGGTGGTAAGAGTCTGTGTTACCAGCTGCCAGCCTGTCTCACCCCAGGAGTCACTGTTGTGATTTCCCCACTCCGATCACTGATCCTGGATCAGGTGCAAAAACTGACCTTGTTTGACGTGAGTTTAAACATTATCTTGCTCCCTTCAGCAATTGAAATGCATCTCCAATTTCTCAGGAGGGTTGTAGCAAAATGACTACAGAATAAGCGGGATTATTTCAGTGCATGTGATGCGAGGATTTTTCTCCTTCGAGCAAAGAAGATTGAGGGGAGATTTAGTAGAGGTATTCAAAATTATGTGAGGGGGGTTTTGATAGAGTAAATAAGGAGAGACTGTTTCCTGCAAAAGGGTCATTAAGCAGAGGATGCAGATTTAAGGTAGATTTAAGGCAAAAGAACCAGAAGGGAGATGAGGAGAATTTTCTTTACACAGCAAGTTGTTGTGATCTGGAGTGCACTGCCTGAAAGGTTGGTGGAAGCAGATTCAATAATAAGTTTCAAAAAGGAATTGGATAAATAGATTCTGAACCTCTATAAAGCTCTGGTTAGGCCCCAACTGGTGTATTGCATCCAGTTCTGGTCACCCACCACACTTTAGGAAGGATGTGAACGTCCTTGAGAGGTTGGAAAGGAGATTTACCAGAATGGTTTCAGGGATGGGCGATTTTAGTTACAAGGTTAAGTTGGAAAAGCTGGGCTTGTTCTCCCTGGAGCAAAGGAGATTGAGCGGAGACTTGATAGAGGCGTGGAAGATTATGACAGGCTTAGGTAAGTTAGACAAGAAAAAACTGTTCCCAATAACTGATGGTACAAAGACTAGGGGACACAGCTTGAAGGCTTTGGCCAAGAGATGCAGGGTGGGGAATGAATGTTTTTACGCAGAGAATGGTAATGACCTGGAACTCGCTGCCTATGAGGGTAGTGGAAGCAGAGACGATCAATGATTTCAGAAGGAAATTGGATGGGTACTTGAAGGAAATAAACTTGCAGGGCAGCGGGGATCAAGTGGGGGAGTGGGACTGACTGGAGAGCTCTGCAGAGAGCCGGCATGGACTTGATGGGCTGAATGACTGCATAGGAGGTGGCCAATGACTATAAATACTTTAAGGGGGAAAATGTTCAGGGCTATGGGGAAAAAAGTGGGACTAATTGGATAGTTCTTTCAAAGAACTTTCAATACTTTAGAAAGCTGAGAGGAATATAGAAAGTATAGAAAGACAAATGAGACCCGACCCGAGCCCAACAGAACCCTCATCCGAGCCCGACCCGAGTCCTTCCATTTTATCCCGACCCGACCCGACCATCAGTTAACCTACCTTCCGTTTTTCACTTTGTTCCTTACCTGCACAAGCTTAAAATAACTACCACGGAAAGCCTTTGAGGCCAAATCATTAAATATATTCAAGAAAAAGTTAGATATAGTTCTTAGGGCTAATGGGATCAAGGGATACGGGGAGAAAGCGGGAACAGGTTACTGAGTTTGGATGATCAGCCATGATGGTATTGAATGGCGGAGCACGCTCGAAGGGCCAAATGGCCTATGGCTGCTCCTATTTTTCTATGTTTCTAACTGTAACAAAACCACCTTTAAAGTCCAAAAAGTAAATTAACATTAGAGTCACTTACCTGAGGTGGTGATAGAGCGTGTCCGATCCTGCCCGACCCGACCCAAGCCCGAATGCCGGACCCGGAAGTGTGACCTGACACATGTCGTCGGGTCCCGTCGGGTTCGGGTCGGGTAGCAGGCCTTTAATAGAAAGTGAAGAGGTGAAGTTAAAAAGGAAATTAGAAAAGCAAAGAAAGGACATGAAAAATTATTGGCAAGTAAAATCAAGGAAAACCAAAAGATGTTTTATCAGTACATTAAGAGCAAGAGGATAACTAAGGAAAGGATAGGGCCTATCAGAGATGTACAAGAGAACTTGCACGTGGATGCAGAAGATGTGGGCAGGGTTTATATTGAATGTTTTTTTCTCTATCTTTACGAAGGAGAGGGATGATGCAGACATTGTAGTAAAAGAGGAGTGTGAAATATTAGATACGATAAGCATAATGAGAGAGGAAGTTCTAGAAGGTCCGACATCCTTGAAAGTGGATAAATCGGCAGAACTGGATGGATTGCATCCCAGGTTGTTAAAGGAGGCCAGGGAGGAAATAGTGGATGCGCTGAGGATCATCTTCAAATCCTCACTGGATATGGGCGAGGTGCCAGAGTATTGGAGGTCTGCGAACGTTATACCATTGTTTAAAAAAGGTGCGAGGGTGCCAATTAATTATAGGCCGGTCAGTCTGACCTCAGTGGTGGGTAAATTATTAGAATCAATTCTGAGGGACAGCATAAACTGCCACTTAGAAAAGCATGGATTAATCAGGGATAGTCAGCATGGATTTGTTAAGGGAAGGTCATGTCTTACTACCTTGATTGAGGTTTTTGAGGAAGTAACAAGGAGGATTGATGAGGGTAGTGCAGTGGATGTTGTC
The DNA here is from genome assembly GCF_036365525.1 of Heterodontus francisci. Taxonomy (NCBI): domain Eukaryota; kingdom Metazoa; phylum Chordata; class Chondrichthyes; order Heterodontiformes; family Heterodontidae; genus Heterodontus; species Heterodontus francisci. The sequence continues at coordinate 42,263,928 of NC_090408.1, read as the reverse complement.
TACATGGATTTTAATAAGGCATCTGACAAGGTCCCACATGGCAGATTGGTCAGAAAAATGAAAGCCCATGGGATACAGGGGACTGTGGCAGCTTGGATCCAAAATTGGCTCAGTGACAGGAAATAAAGGGTAGTAGTTGACGGATGTTTTTGTGAATGGAAAGCGAGTTTCCAGTGGTGTTTCACAGGGATCAGTGTTGGAACCTTTGCTGTTTGTGGTATATATTAATGATTTGGACTTGAATGTTGGAGGCATGATTGGGAAATTTGCTGCTGACACAAAAATTGACATGTAGTTGATAGTGAAGAACATAGCTGTAGACTCCAGAATTGTATCAATGGTTTGGTTGCGTGGGCAGAAAAGTATCATTTGGAATTCAGTCCAGAGAAGTGTGAAGTAATGCATTTGGGGAGGGCAAACAAAGCGAGGGAATATGCAATAAACGGGAGGATATTGAGATGGGTAGAAGAAGTGAGAGACCTTGGAGTGCATGTCCACAGGTCCCTAAAGGTGGCAGGACAGGTAGATAGAGTGGTGAAGAAGGCATATGGAATGCTATCCTTTATTGGCCGAGGTATAGAATACAAAAGCAGGGATGTAATGCTGGCACTGTATAAAACATTGGTGAGGCCACAGCTGGAGTATTGCGTACAGTTCTGGTCACCACATTACAGGAAGGACATAATTGCTCTGGAGAGAGTACAGAGGAGATCTTCAAGAATGTTGCCAGGGCTTGAAAGTAGCGGCTATGAGAAAAGATTGGATTGGTTAGGGTTGTTTTCCTTGGAACAGAGGAGGCTGAGGGGTGACTTAATTGAGGTATACAAAATTATGAGGGGCTTAGAGTAGACAGGAAGGGCCTGTTTCCCCTGGCGGAGAGGTCAGTTACCAGGGAGAACAGATTTAAGGTGACTGGTAAAAGGATTAGAGGGGACGTGAGGAAAAACTTTTTCACCCAGTGGGTGGTGGCAGTCTGAATTCACTGTCAGGAATGGTGGTGGAGGCAGAAACCCTCAACTCATTTAAAAGGTACCTGGACATGCACTTGAAGTGTTGTAACCTGCAAGGCTATGGACCAGGTGCTGGAAGGTGAGATTTGATTGAGCAGCTAGATGTTTCAGCCGACGATGGGCTGAAAGGCCTCCTGTGCTGTAATTTTGCTATGGTTCTAAAGAGCTGGCACAGGCACAGTGGGCCAAATAGCCACCTCCTGTGCTTTATCATTTGATATTATTGGGGGAAATGTGGCAAACTGGAGAGATGTATGTCTTTAATGCATCCCAAAGATGGTTAATTGTGTTTAATCATAAGCAGGCGGAGGGTGTTGATTAGGGTCTCATATAAGGAGATCCTTACTGAAACTGTGACGGTTTGAGTGAGGAGCTGCATGTTTGTAATCTTTTTACATTGTAAAGTAAATGCAAGACTGCGTAAAGGTTGGCTGTAGCATAATCCTTTTACAACAAGCTTTCTGGATTAAAACATGGTAGCAGAGAATGGTTGCCTGAAAGTGAAGGTTGGAAACTAAAAAACAATTTTCACATAGAAAATTAAAATCTCAGTGGCTATTGCAGAAAATGGCAGAAAGCAAGTGTAAATTTTCAGGGTATGATTACCTTACAATATTCAGAGTCTGAGCCATATGACCAGTGGAAGAATAAAGTGGATATGTGGACGTGGGTTGTGTTCCTACCAAAGAAGAAATACCAAGGTATGGCCTTGGTATTGTCACTTCTTACCAAAAGTAGAATCAGAAGTAAAGTATTTTGTGAGTTGGATACTGAAGAAGGTTTGGATCTTCTGTTAGAATTCTTGGATGAGGTTTACAAGAAAGATGATCTATTAAATGCCTATAAGGCATGGTCAGACTTTGATAGATTTCAGAAAACAGTTGGTTATTCAATGGAGGATATATATCATGGACTTTAACAGACTGTACAGAAGATTGAGGAAATTCAATTTGGAGATTCCTGGTTCAATGCTAGCATTTAAATTGCTAGATTGTGCTAGGGTGTCGCGTACAGACAGGCTCTTGGTTCTAACTGGGGTTCGGTTCTTGGAAAAAAGCTCCCTTTTGATCAAATGTCTGTTGCCTTAAAAAGATTACTGCAGTCTGGGTAGAACAAATGGGCCGAAGGGCCTGTTTCAGTGCTGTATCTCTCTATGACTCTGATATTCTGTGGTGACACAAAGAATGAAAGACTCAATGATTGCCAAAGTTCGAAATGGTCTCGATACTGGATGCAGGCAGCAGTACAATGGAAAAGTTAAAGACAGGAGGAATGAGAATGAAAGCACCTTTAGCAGGTTTGGCTATTACAGCAGAAGACAGAATTGGAACAGCAATCATAGGCAAAAGAATCCCAGGAATGCCCAAGGAATAGTTAATAGGTAATGACTCGAAGTGTCATTATGCAATGAACTGCCCAAAGCAGAGAAGGCAAGGTTCTTGGAATAACACATGACACAGAGAATTCTGATGCAGAAGAGGAAGATAATGATGAATCTGAACAAATTGTACAAAGTGACAAGGAGTTTTAGTCCTGTGACGAATCTGTTAGTTGCGAATTCATTCAACTGTGCTGCGATAGTGCTTGCACATCGATAGTGTGTGGAACAGATTGGTTAAAATGTTATTTGGATGCAAGGTTAAGGAGTATAAAAGTACTACTAACATTAGGTTTGGTGGTGACAATGCACTGAAGTTACTAAAGAGTGTTGTAATCCCATGCAAAATAGTTGGAGTAAGCAACTTTATCAGTACTGAGTAGTCTCTAGTACTGTCTCACTGTTGAGTAAACCTTCTCTAAAAAAGGTACAAATGAAACTTGGTATAGAGCATGATCAGATAATTGTTTTTGGAAAGTCAGTGGATTTGCACTTTACCCAGTCAGGGCATTATTGTATCCCCTTAACAAAACCTGATGTTTCTAGTCAGGGTGTTAGAGAGATATTAATGGCATCAGGTGATCAGAATCAGTGAGGGAAAAAAAGCAAATTGTCTTATAAGTTGCTCAGACAATTTGCTTACTTTTCTTGTCAAAAACCTTGCTAAAGGATGCATTGATGAAGAAGTGATTGATGAAGAGTCTACAAGGATAACAGATTAGTGAGGAGTGTGAAATTTATAAAAAGTATCGGAGGACGCAGTCGCATCCTATTGTAAGCCTTCCATTGGCACATGACTTTAACAAGGTAGTTGCCATGGATTTAAAGGTATGGAACAAAGACAGAGATATTTTCATTCTATATTTTATAGACCTGGCAACCAGATTTATTCTTTCTACAATAATACAGAGCAAGGACAAAAGGTTGATTATAGGTAAAATCATGGAGAAATGAATAGGGACCAGACTTGGGGCACTGGCTAATTTTCTGACTGATTATGGAGGGGAATTTGCCAATGACGAGTTCAGAGACATGTGTGAAAACATGAACATTATGGTTATGAATACCGCAACTGAAGTACATACGAATTAGGAGCAGAAGTAGGCCACTCGGCCCCTTGAGCCTGCTTCGCCATTCAATAAGATCATGGCTGATCTGTTTGTGTTTCGAATCCCACACTCCCATCTACCCCCAATAACCCTTGATTCCCTTGCCTAACTAGAATCTATTTACCTCTGCCTTAAAAATATTCAATGACCCCGCCTCTACCACCTTCTGAGGCAGAGAGTTCCAAAACCGCACAACCCTCTGAGAGAAAAAATTTCTCCTCATCTCTGTCCTAAAAGGGCAACCCCTAATTTTAAAACAGTGCCCCCCCCAGTTCTGGACTCACCCACAAGAGGAAACATCATTTCCACATCCACCTTGTCAAGACCGTTCAGGATCCTATAAACTTCAAACAAATCTCCCCTCACTCTTCTGAATTCCAGTGAAAACAAGCCCAGTCTGTCCAACCTTTCCTCATAAGTCAACCTGCTCATTCCAGGTATCAATCTAGTAAACCTCCTCTGAACTGCCTCCAACACATTTACATCCTTCCTTAAGTAAGGAGACCAAAACTGCACACAGTTTTTGAGATGTGGTCTCACCAATGCCCTGTATAACTGAAGCATAACATCCTTACTTTTATTTTCAATTCCTGTTGTAATAAAGGATAGCATTCCATTAGCCTTCTTTATTACCTGCTGTACCTGCATACTAACTTTTTGTGATTCCTGCATTAGAACACCTAGATCCCTCTGCACTTGGGAATTCTGCAGTCATTCTCCGTTTAAGTAATACTCTGCTTTTTTATTCTTCCTGCCAAAGTGAACAACTTCACATTTTCCCACATTATACTCCATCTGCCAGATTTTTGCCCACTCACTCAATCTGTCTATATTGGTCTGCAACCTCCTTATGTCCTCTTCACAACATACTTTCCTACCTATCATTGTGTCATCTGCAAATTTAGCTACCATGCCTTTGCTCCCCTCATTTAAGTCATTGAAATAAATTGTAAAAAGTTGAGGCCCCAGCACAGACCTCCACGGGACTCCACTTGTCACATCCTGCCAATCAGAAAAGATCCTATTTATGCATACTCTGTTTTCTGCTAGCCAGCCAATCTTCTATCCGTACTAATATGGTACTCCCTACACCATGAACTCCTACTTTGCGCAATAACCTTTTATGTGGCACCTTGTCAAATGCCTTCTGGAAATCCGAGTACAGTACCTCAACGGGCTCCCCTTTATCCACAGCACATGTCACTCCTTCAAAGAACTCCAACAAATTGGTTAAACATGATTTCCCTTTCACAAAACCATGCTGACTATTCCTGATTACCTTGAGTTTTTCTAAGTGCCCAGTTACAACCTCCTTAATGATCGATTCTAACACCTTCCCCACGACAGACGTCAAGCTAACTGGCCTATAGTTACCTGTTTTCTGCCTTCCCCCCCCACCACTTCTTGAATAGAGGGGTTATATTTGCTACTTTCCAGTCTGATGGAACCTTACCAGAATCTAACAAATTTTGAAAAATTAACACCAACACATCTTCTACCTCATTAGCCACCTCTTTTAAGACTCTAGGATGAAGTCCATCACGACCTGGGGACTTTCAGCCTGCAGCTCCATCAGTTTGGTCAATATCACTTCCCTGGTGATTGTAATTTCACCAAGTACCTCTCTTCCATCCACCTCCTGATTTACAGCTATTGCCGGAATGTTTTTTGTGTCCTCTATAGTGAAGACAGAAGCAAAATATTTGTCCATTGCATCCACCATTTCCTTATTATCTACTATTAGCTCCTAATTCTCACTCTCTAGAGGACCAACACTCACTTTAGATACTCTTTTCCTTTTTTAAATACCTGTAGAAACTCTTGCTATCCGTTTTTACATTACTAGCTAGCTTCCTCTCATACTCTAATTTCTTTCTCCTGATTAACCTTTCAGTCATTCTCTGCCGTTCTTTATATTCCGACTAATCATCTGAACTGCCACTCATCTTTGCGCAATTATATGCCTTTTCCTTAAGTTTGATGCTTTCCATAACTTCTTTAGTTAACCACAGATGGTGGGTCCTCCCCTTAGAATTTTTCTTTATAATAGGAATATACCTATTCTGAAATATCCCCTTAAGTGTCTGCCACTGCTTCTCTATTGATCTGTCTCCAAGCCTAGTAACCCAGTCCTTTCAGCAATGGGCTATGTGAAAAGAATCACATGGTGATCAATGAAATGCTGCATAAAATCTTAGCTGACCAACCAAACTGCAAGTTGACAACTGCCTTCATGTGAAAAATTTACTTCAGATGGTTGGATGGTACAGTCCCTATAAATTGGACTATGGGCAAAATCGCAAATTTCCTTCTGTGCTGTGTGACAGTCCTCCTGCTCTACAGGGTTCCATTTTTGTCTGCACATTTGAATGCTGTATTGCAGGGAGATGGGCTTTCATCAAGGCTGAGAAGATCTCTGAGAAAATTTAGAGCTCTGAGGCATCGTATAAGGCCATCTGGGACAGAATATAATTCAGGAGATGTGGTGTAGTATAAAAGAGGGAGTCATGGGGAATGGAGAGGCCCTGGTAAGGTAATAGGTTGTGATGGTCAGACAGTAGTTATCAAACATGGAAATCAAACTGTTAAGGTTCATTGCTCATGATTAATCAGAATTGATTACAAAATCTCAGAATCTGAGCAGCCAATAGAAGGAAATGAGGCACCTTGTACCTCAAATGCTCATGTGTTTTGTGATGAACAGAATACGGTAGATCAAGGGTTGGATAGTAGTAATGTGAGAGATCATGACATGCAGGACAGAGCTATCACATCCAAAGGCCAATTGCCCTGAGTAAGTACTCGGGTGACATATATTCCAGAGGGGTCTAGTGAATGGAAGGATGTGGAAATTGTGGGACAAGCAGCAAAATCTACTGGCAAGTTTAAATATTGGTTGAGTGTTCAAGATGATGGCCAAGCCGTGAGGTCCATGGACTGGCAGAATGGAGTGAAAGAGTGGAGAGTATGAAAGCTCAGTGCAAGTGCTAATAGTGCATCTGGAAATGACTCTTGCATCAGGAAACAATCACGTACTGGAGAAAGAGCCTCCGATAATGTGTGAGGGAGATCTTACAGGAGTAGGCCTGAAAGACATCAAAGTGCTAGTGGAGACCGTAGTTGAATAACTTCACGATGAAATGAAGGCTGAAGAACATTCTTGCAATAGAACTAGAAGCAGAAGTTCTCATGACTGAAATTTTGGTGGCTGCCAACAATAAACTAATAAGAAAGGCAAAACAAAAGAAATTAAAGAATTGGAGAGAGTTTGGTGTTTATTTTGAGGTACCAGATGGTTGGACGGTATAGTCCCTATAAATTGGACTTTGGGCGAAATCACAAATTGCCTTCTGTGCTTTGTGACAGTCCTGCTCTACAGGGTACTACTGTTAGTTCCAATTTTTTCTGCACATTTGAATGCTCTATATTGCATGTATGGATTTGTACTGAAAAAGTCCTTAAAGAAGGGATGTAAAAGGCTAAAGTGAGGCTAGTTGCGAGGGGTTTTGAAGAGTGACGGGGGGGATACAGATAATAGAGTGGACTCTCCCACAGCTAGAAAAGTAATCTTGAAAATCTTTTTAGCTCTTTTGGTTACATATTCATGGGAGATGTGTGGATCAATTGACATAAAAGCCGCGTTTCTGCAGGGTGATACTTTTCAGAAAGCAGTGTTTCTGAAACCGCATGAAGAGGTAGCAGATGCAGATCAAAACTATGAAAAATGAACAAATACATCTATTGCTGTCGTGATTTTCCGGGGTATGGTATTTCATTGGTATCATAAAGGGAAACTTTCAGGCATCTACATGATGCACTTTGATGAGTTCTTATGGGCTAGTACTACAGTATTTGAGAAATGTGTTATTAATAAGATTAGAGAATTTAAGATTGGGAGTCAGGCTTGCTGGTCTTTTTAATATATTGGTTTAGATATTAAGCAGAGTAGATCTGGAGTAACTTTAAATCAACAATCCTATTTAGAGATTGTTACTCCTATCCCGGTTAATTGTGCTAGGTCATCACAGAAAGATGATATATCTAAAGAGACAGAGCAATTACGAAGCTTGGTTGGTCAATTAAACTGTGCACTCAGACTAGACCTGATGCTAGTTTTGATGTGTTGGAGTTAAGTACTACAATGAAACACCCAAAAGTTGAGAATGTTTTCAGGGCAAATAAAATATTAAAAAAATTAAATCTGGAGTAATGTGTAATTAAGTTTCTATCCTTAGGTGACCCAAAGAATATGAAACTAGACATTTTCAGTTATACTTCACGTGTTAATCTTGCTGATGGCTATTCGAGTGCACTGGTTTCGTAATATTTTTGATGGCTGAAAATGGGAAATGTTGTCCTTTTAGCTTGAGAAGCTAAGAAAATAAAAAGGGTTGTTAAAAGTACTTTAGCTGCAGAAATACTGGCTCTTATGGATGCAGTGGATATGGAGTTTTATTTGTCAAATATTTTAGGTGAGATTCTGTACAAGGGGCTTACTGAAGATAAGCTACCCATTGAATGTTATGTAAATAATTGTTCCTTGAAGGATAATGTACACTCTACAAAAAATGAGAGTGAATAAAGGTCACAGATTGACCTTGCTGGATTGAAACATGCTGAAGAGAAAGAAAATCTCAAATTAAATGGTTACATGTAAGTCATCAACTATCTGTTTTACGAAAAGAAATGCTTGTACAAAGAAATTGTTAGGGATCCTAGAGGAGGGACGTCTCGCATTGTAATGCTGTGTATAGAATATGAAATTTATTTTGATTTGTTTTGAAGTGTTTATGCATGTTAAACTCTTTTCTTTAAAAAGGAAGGGAATCTGTTAATTGTGTTTAATCATATGCAGGTGGAGGGTATTGATTACGGTCTTACTTGAGAATATATAAGGAAACTGTGTGAGGAGCTGCATATTTGTAATCTTTTTACTTTGTAAAATAAATGCAAGACTGAGCAAAGATTGGCTATAGCATAATCTTTCAACAACAAGCTTTCTGGATTAAAACAGGGAGACCAGAGAATTACAGAATTTAATGTGCATTACATCCCATCTGACTGGGAACAAGAATGACTCTGAAGCTGCCAGTACCTATATGCAACTGTCCAAGAAAGGGAAGGAGGTCCCTTGACTTACACACACTGACATGATTCACTGGTTATAAGAGATGGACTTAAACCCTGCAATTACCTGCATGTTGAATCCCTGGTCACAGCTCTGTTCTGATGGTGGTGCTGAGAAGAGGCCAATCTCAACCCCCAAAGGAAGGGAAAAGGGGCCTGATTCTGAGGACTAGTGAGCATGAGCCACAGTCTGACGCCCCCCCCATAGGCCCGAAAACCTGAAGAGTGTGAATAGATCCAGTGAGCAGGAGCAAACTATCGAGAAACTTGTGTGGAGGAAGGGAAGAGCTGCGGGCATATTTAAAATGTCTCCTTTATTTTCCATTATTAGATCCCAGCAACCCATCTGACTGGGAACAAGAGTGACTCTGAAGCTGCCAGTACCTATATGCAACTGTCCAAGAAGGATCCTGTTGTGAAGCTGCTGTACTGCACACCTGAGAAGGTGAGCCTGAAATATGTTTTTTAGTCAGATTAGTAAATTGTTTCCCCTTCCCTATTTTTCTTGCTTAACAGACTGAAGTAGTTCTCTTTCTCTCTGGTAGGTCTAAGATTGTGGGCTGTGTATGAGGGGCCCATAATTTGAAATCTGCTTCCTGGTTACACACACCCCTCTCAATGCAATTGTAGATAGGGAGTGTTGTAGGAATATATCCCTTTAGTGAAATTGGGACTGCTGGACGGGTTTTACTCTCTTCCACTGGTATTTACTGGTTTTGAAAGATTCGACATAATCCCGAACATTTTTATTAGCAATAAAAGCTGAAGATGCAGTGCTAATTATATCATAACTGATCAAATAATTATGATGTTCATAACTGAACACGTTTACTTCAGGGATTTCGTACAAAAAAAACACATGCACATCACACACACAATTAGGGGGTGAGAAAAAGTAGCCCCATCTCAGAGGAACAATCTGAGTTTTATCACTGCACATTGTATACACAAGAGGTGTTGGAACTGTATACTGCGACATAGTATTTATTGTACTAAACCCTGTTCCATAGTTTGTGAAAATTTTGAGATTTTATCAAGTACCAAAATCTCTAGCAGATTTATAATTTCAATGTGGCTGACTCTTAACTATGCTCCAAAGTGGGCCATCCAGTCACTTGGTTGTACCAAACAGCGACTTCAATGGTTCAATAAGGTGTCTCACCACTGTCTTCTCAGGGAACTAGAGATCTCAGTGATGCCCACATCCTAAGAATGAACTTTTAAGAAAGATTTCTCTGGTTCTAGTAACCTTGATTCTCCTCTCTTTAATCCAGGTCAGCGCCAGTAACCGACTGATTGCGGCACTGGTAAATTTATACGAGAGGAAGCTTCTGGCTCGCCTTGTTATCGATGAGGCTCACTGTGTCAGCCAGGTAACATGCTGGACTATTTATGTTTCTTTTTCTAGATTTCAACCTTGGCTCAATGGTGGTGCTCTGAATCAGAAGGTATTAGGTTCAAATCGCACTCCAGAGACTTGTGCACATAGCCTTTGTGGATGGTGCAGTGCAGTACTGAGGGAGTGTCGTAGTATCAAACACTACCAGGAGTTTTGGGTGAGACATTAAATCGAGTTCTAGTCTGCCTTTTCAAGTAGATGGCAAAGATCCCTTGGAAGTCTTTGAAAAAGAGTAGGGGAGTTCTCCCTAGTGTCCTGGCCAATATTTATCCCTCAACCAACATCACTAATACAGATTATCTGGTCCGTTACCTTATTGCAGCTTGTGGGATCTTTTGCTGTGTAGCCACACTTCATTGGCTGTGAAGTGCTTTGTGATGTCATGAAGTCTTTAAAGCAGTTCATATAAATGCAACTTCTTTTTGTTTGTACACAAAAGGTTGGGTCTGAGAGCATCATGTGTTGTATGCAGACTGGGATGGGAAATGAAAGCGCTTTCTGTCCTATTTGCCACTAATATGACTGCTTGCCTCTCCCTCTAGCCCATGCTCACTAACTGAGTGATAGCCAAGCCTGATACTGTTAACAACCAATGTCCACACTTCTGTTTTCCAGCGGTGTGTCACTGAATGCAGATTAGGAACAGAAATGCTGACTGTTTTATTTCCGTTCCTCCCTCCCTATTCTAGGGGTGCTGAAGCTAATTGTAGCATCCCAACTGAGAGCAGTTAACTCAGCACAGACTGGGAAGTGCACCGAGAGTGTGCTGTTTCACTGGTAGTGGCGAGCTTCCTGTTGTTTTTCTAAACTGACTCTAGTTCCGCAGTCATCAGAGGAATGTGTTTTGAGTGGGTGTATGCACTCAGCTGACAAACACCCATGGGAATAGCAGAGAGCAATATCTTTTTCAATATTATACCTGCTGCTGAATACCATGATTCATCTTGTAAATTAATACCAAATGAGTGTAGGCTGCAGTTGACAATGCATATCACAGCTCGCAGTGGCTTGTACAAACAAAAAATTTCTATTAAGATCTCTGTGGTGGCAACAGTTGAAGAGAATCCTGACTTGCAAGATGTCATTCTGAGCAGACTGTTCATATGCTGAGGTTTGATGAAATAGGGATAGCAGAGATGTGCAACTTGTGGAAAAGGTGAAGGGATTTAATGGCCTATTGGGACGGTGGGACCCTTTATAATTAATCTCTACCTGAAAGAATCGGTTTCAGGACCATACCCATTGAATGCCCAGCTTGATCTCTTTGCTGTACCAGGTTCAAATTACTATGCAACCCTGGTTTTCTTTCCCATTTTCATTCTCTCCCTTCATCCTTCCCAACTGGGAAGCTATTTCTTCATTCATTATTCCCCTGCTACATTCCAGGAGCACTTTGTTTTGTCACCTTTTTCCCTTACCTTAAAATCAATTTCATTAATTGTACTTTGTGTTTTTCCTCCTTTTTCTAAAGTGCTCTGAGACTTTGCTGTACATGAGCGATGCTATAAGAAGTGCATGTTGTTGGTTGCAGTATCGCAGCTGGTTATCCCAATGCCCTTATTTCCAACACCTTGGTGGCAGTCATGGTTTTTCCGGGCAGACATTTTTTTTGTCAGCTCTGTGCATTCATTCCTCATTTTATGGCCGTCAGAAGTTAACTCTTGCTGTTCTATCCCTATTCAGTGGGGCCATGATTTCCGACCTGATTACAAGAGATTGAATGAGCTGCGGATCAAGTTTCCTTCGATCCCGATGATGGCCCTGACGGCCACAGCCACACCACGAGTTCAGAAAGATATCCTCAACCAGCTCAAGATGCTGAAACCTCAAGTGTACGTAACTTCATTTCTTGGGGGAGGGTGAGGGTGAGGAAGAGTATTTATGATTAGATTAATAAACAATTATTACATACATTCATCTATGTGCCTCTCGAAATGTGTCTGTCACATTTCAGCTGTCACACTTTATTTTTTTATTTATTTTATTTAGAGATACAGCACTGAAACAGGCCCTTCGGCCCACCGAGTCTGTGCCGACCATCAACCACCCATTTATACTAATCCTACACTAATTCCATATTCCTACCACATCCCCACCTGTCCCTATATTTCCCTATCACCTACCTATACTAGGGGCAATTTATAATGGCCAATTTACCTATCAACCTGCAAGTCTTTGGCATGTGGGAGGAAACCGGAGCACCCGGAGGAAACCCACGCAGACACAGGGAGAACTTGCAAACTCCACACAGGCAGTACCCAGATTTGAACCCGGGTCGCTGGAGCTGTGAGGCTGCAGTGCTAACCACTGCGCCACTGTGCTGCCCTTTACTGTTTTTTTTTAAGAAAAAAAGAGAGCCAGTTATTTCCTGATGGTTTCATTTGACTGTGGGGAAGATCCAGGGATTTAAAAGGCACTTGCCAATCTAGGGACAAACCTCCCCACCAATTGGATCTGTGGCTTTAGAGATACACAGTTCCATCTTAACAGCAGAATTATACCATTGTGCAGTATAATGCTCCTGTTGTCCTAAACCTTGATTTTCTGACTTACTGTGAGTAATGCCACAGGACTGTTGTAACTATCATATTTTAAGATTTACAGGCGCACTGTTTTTTTTGTTAGAATGTTTCAGTCAGACAAAAAAGTGGTCATCAGCAATGTCAATCTTTACCTCCCGGTTCTGGATCGAAGTTTAATCTATTTTACCTCTTGTGATTCTCCTGGGCACTTTTATAAGTAAAAACTGTAAATAAAGAAAGAAAGACTTGCATTTCTGTAGCACCTCTTCCAACCTCAGGGCATCCTAAATCACTATATAGCCAATGAAGTACTTTTTGAAGTGTAGTCACTGTGTAATGTAAGAAATGTGGCATCCAATTTGTACACAGCAAGCTCTCACAAACAGCAATCTGATAATGACAAGATAATCTGTTTTAGTGATGTGTTAGAGGATAAATGCTGGTCCATAGACACTGGGGGGATCTCCCCTGTTTTTTTCGAAATAGTGCTACGGGATCTTTTACATTGAGAGAGCAGACGAAGCCTCATTTTGATATCTCATTGAAAAGACATCGCCCGTGACAGTGCAGCCCTCCCTCACTACTGCAAAGTGTACCCCAGACTGCAGAAGTGGAGTCATTGACATTACCATAAATCATACGGAGTCATTGTGTTGCACTGAGCAGTATTACATAATTCAAGTGCTGAAACAAAGCGACACATCCGTTATATTAAAGGTAATTTTCCTTAAAATGGGGTTTGTTGATTTGACATAGGTTACTTTTTTTTTCTCCTGTGTGTGGCGCCTTGTCTCAGTGACAGCACTCGTGCCTCTGAGTGAGAAGGTGGTTGTTTCAAGCTCCACGCCAGGATTTGAACACATAATGCAGGCTGACACTCCAGTACTGTACTGAGGGAGTGCTGCACTGACTGAGATGCCATCTTTCAGTAAAGCTATTAAACCAAAGTCCTGTCTGCCCTCACAGGTGAACGTTAGGGATCCAATGATGATATTTGAAGATGAGGGAGTTTTCCCCCAGTGTCTTGGCCAATATTTATCACTCAACCGACTCCACTAAAAACAGATTAAAATGTCATTTATCTTGCTTGCTGCTTGCAAATTAGCTACCACTTTTGCCGACATAACTACATCAAAAATAATTAATTGACAGTGAAGTGTTTGAGGACCTGAACAGTGCCATATAATTGCCAGCTCCTTCTTTTCTCTTGCACCTTCCTCGCCTCTAGTCTCCCTGCTGTGCATGGTCTAGCAGTATATCTGGCTGTGAACATACATGAAGGGGTAGCCAAGGTGACTTAAACCTCCAGTTTCCCCTCTCATTTTGGTGTAGGAAGTGCCTTGTTTCTGCTGTGCACTTCCCATGAGGTAATTTGATGGTGGGAAGTGGGCTGTGTAGCAAATTGTTCAATCTGCAGTATGCCTACAGTCCTGTAGATTCTGCATGGGCCACATACCGAGGCTTCATGTTTAATTTCTGCAGGTTCACCATGAGCTTCAACAGACACAACCTGAAGTACGAGGTCCTACCAAAAAAACCCAGAAAGATCGCTGAAGACTGTATCGAATGGATCCAGAGGAATTATCCACGTAAGTGTTAATCGGGTTGCACGCTGCTGTGCCTGTGGCTACCTGTATAGACCTGATCATTTCTGTACGGAACCTAATGACCTTTGACAGTTTACTCTTCGTTTCTATAGTTGGAGCTAAATATTTGTAGGACTACATGTCTCACTGATGTATTTTGGGCTGCAGTGGCCCTATGAATCTAGTAGATCATCACCTAGGGCTTGTGACTAGTCACATCTTGAGAGAAAGAGAGAGGGAAACGGTAGCTTGTTTAAAGTAACGGGGAGCCTGCCAACCTTTGTGTAGGTAACTATCTGCATGGAAATTTTTTTAAACAGTATTGTCCTCTCTTAGCTTTGGCATCCATTTGTTTGTTGATATTTAAATTAACTAGTTATTCACTGGATTACTGTAGGATTTTGCTATATGCAAAATAGCTGCCATATTCAAAATAGTGATGTGCTATAAAATAATTCACTTTCTTGCGTGCTCTCTTCTGCGCTGTGTGTGTGTGTCAGTCATGACATTGAACTTTGGTACTCCATATTTACACAGTGGTATGTTATTTTGCTTTGATCATTGAAATGAAAGTCAGTAGCAATGCAGTGCGAGTCACACGGCACCTGTTGTTGGGGAAACTACCACCCAACTTCATTTGGATTGCACGTTTGTAAGTAAAAGCATTTTATTGAATTGGGCAGAGGAATATGTTTCCAGTCAATAACACAATGATAAACCAAACTAGTTTCTCAGTGCTGACACACTACTGCCTGTGTACTATCCTTTGTGACATTTCTGTATCTTTGTTACCCAATATCAATAAATGAAATTAGGTACATTCTGAGAAATATATTTGAATGACCTGTGAGAAATCTCTTTTAATTAACCTGTGCTTAGCTTGCACTTGTGGTAAAGTATATTTGTTTCTCCCGCGCCCCTTCCCGCCCAAGTATAAGACTTTACAGGTAGACTGTCATCTGGCGAGGTGCTGCTAACATCTCTCACTCACTCCCAAACAGGAGAGGAGGAAACATTTATAATTCAATCAATTTTCCTTCTTCTCTCACAGCCTGTCTAAAGTCTCTATTTATTGATACTACCACAGTTGGTGCTTAGATAGATTTATATGATACATCGACTCCTCTCAGATGTCACAAGCACTTCCCATACACTGAGTTCCTTTGAAGCTCAGTCAGTGTTGTGATGAGGGCAAAACATGGCATGCATTCTGCTCTTCCTCTCCCCGTGTATTTGAAGTGTGTTGAGATTGATGCCCAGTGTACAATCACAAAAGCATGGGAGTCCTAATTCAGTCTCTATTTCCTCAGTTACCAAGCTTTTAAAACCAAAACTTGATGTTACCTAGAGTTACCAAGTCTGGTTGGATGTATTCCTGGAGATTTCATCACATCGCCACCTGCCTCCAACCACCCCACCCCCATACTCCTGCCATTGGTCGCCTGAGATATCCATCCTTGTGGAGCCCCATCTCCCCAATCCTAGAGGGTTGGCAACTTTAATGGAGGCCGAATTTGGGGCTCTGGAGCTTTAAGTAGAAATTGGTTAACACCCGAATGTATAGAAATGTTGTATAAATGCAGGAATGTGGCCAATCAAACGTTCAGTGACATTCCCACTCGATCAGGCATTTAGGTGTAAGAATGATCCCTGGTCTTAATCTTCAAACTCCTGGAGACTCTGGGGGTCAAATCCTGCAGGGTTGTCAATGCTAGTGTCATCTAATGTTTAGTTCCTGATTTGTATCACCTCTTTTGCTTCCTTTAACCTTGATGTGTTCGGCAGACAATGGCACCTTATCCTTTTAAAAGAAACAATTCTGTGCTGTACTAACTCCCTTGTTTGCATCATTGACAGGCGACTCCGGCATTATTTACTGTCTGTCACGGCACGAATGTGACACGGTGACTAAAACGCTGAAGAGAAATGGGATTGCTGCATTGGCCTATCATGCTGGCCTGCAGGACACCGACAGGGATCTGGTGCAAAACAAGTGGATTAACCAAGATGGCTGCCAGGTAAGGCGCCCTAAAAACCAAGGCACAATTATCTTCCCCCGATGGGTGTGTTTGGTTCTACGTTAGTGTAGTATGTGCATGTCTTTTAGTGTCTGGATAAAGAACAATCTGCAGCCTGCTCCCTCAACCAGTGACTGTACTTTGTAGAATGATACAATATAGAAGGATTCGGCCCATCGTTTCTGTGCTGGATCTTTGAAAGCACTGTTCAATTAATCCCACTCCCCTGCAATTTTTTTCCTTTTTTAAGATTTTAAAAAAATTCCCTTTTGAAAGTTAATATTGAATCTCTTTCCACCACACTTTCAGGCAGCACATTCCAGATCATCATAACTTGCTGTGTAAAAATAATTCACCTTATTTCTTCTCTGGTTCTTTTGCCAATTACCTTAAATCTGGCTCTGCTGGTTAGTGACTCTTCTGCCAAGAAACAGTTTCTCCTTATTTACTCCATCAAAAGCCCTCATGATTTTGAACACCTCTATTAAATCTCCCCTTAACCTTCTCTGGTCTGAGGAGAACAATCCCAGCTTCTCCAGCCTTTCCACATAACTGAAGTCTCTCAATGTTTGTACCATTCTATTAAACCTAAATTGCCAGTAAAATTATTATTTGAAGAAGCAAGTTTATCTTGTGCAATAGAATTTTTTGCAGAGGCCAAGGAAATACCTGTGAGACCTGGTGTAAAAGTTGCTCCCTTCCTATTTCACTGTTAGGCTTATTTGCAGGATTTTGCTAAAATACTAATAATGTGTAAAAGGGAAGTGCCAGTCTGTGGTATAAAGGGGTGGTGATGGGGTTTGGAGGCTGTCAGAATGAGCAACCATGATTCATGGGTCTCTCTGGAATTTAATGGTTATATAGGCTCACCATTGACCTGTGTGTTCCCGCCAGGTGATTTGTGCTACCATTGCCTTTGGTATGGGGATTGATAAGCCAGATGTTCGCTATGTGATCCATGCTACGCTACCCAAGTCCATGGAAGGATACTACCAGGAGTCTGGCCGTGCAGGGAGGGACGGGGAAACATCTCATTGTATCCTTTTCTACAGTTACAGTGATGTCACCAGGATCAGGCGCATTATCCAAAGTAAGTGAGCAATCGGCATCCGTAGTGCCTGAGCGGATTGTGGAAACAAAAATGTGTCTTTGCAGCCAGAGCAAATCAGCAGGCTTGGTCATGCTGCCTATCACAGTCGAATAGTCCAGTGTTATGTCGTAGATTCATGGGTCGCTCTGGAATTTAGTTAACACAATTTGGGAGAAAATGCCTCTTAGAATCTCCATTCACTGTAATAAATTGTACCTTTTGTACTATTGTGATTGTGACTAAACTCCATCCTTGTGCCTCCTGCACTGTGCTGGTGCTTCAAGGCTCTGGTTTAGCACTGACACACACAAACATACAGAGCCCAGGTTTGAATCTGGGTTTGTACGGTGTGAGCTGATCTCAGCTGGGACATGAGTGGGAGTGCTCCAGCTGGCGCTGAGTGCCTCCAGGGCTAAGTTGTAGAAAGTATCAGCCAATGAACTTGCTTTAATCACCTGGGGAAGTCCTGAGGTTGTGAAAGGTGCTATATAAATGAAAGTTTGTTTTTTTTATTTGTAATCCAGTGAGAATGCACATGTGTGGCATGGGTGTGCAAATATCATCGGGCTAGGCCATGGTGCCTGCCACAGTGGAATAATCCAGTAACAAATCCATGTCCCAGGAACACATGCGCAGTAGCCACAGCATAGCCACTGTGCCCCAGGGTAAATCAGTGCCACGAGGATGGGAAAAAAGAACACTGGAGGAATGGGGAGAAGCATTTAAAAGCACAAGTCAGTCACAATGGCCCAGAATCTGCTGGAGAACTAAAGGCGAGTTTCGTCTCCGCTGTTGGCCTCAGGAGCTTGCCCACAATCCCACCACGTGTTTCAAGAAATCAAGTTATTTGCACCGTAAATATGAATTAAAGGTGCCACAGAGTTGGGCTGGTATTTAATGATTTAAGAACCTATTTGAAGATGAGGTTTATGCTTCTGCAATGTCACTTAACCTTGGAGGCCCGGAAAGAGAACAGATGAAACTGTGGAGTCCCATTCCTGCAGCTAGTAAATTGTTCTTCGAGGTTTTAAAAATTCAAAATCTAAAAAAAAAATCTTGCTTTTCCTTTTCTGTCTTTCTTTTCCTCCCTCTCTCTTAATCCAATTTTTCTTTCGCTCTTTCTGTACCTGATTTGGCTACTTCACCCAGTTTCTGTCTCAGTCCTTCCTCAGTTTCTTTTTTGATTTTTTAATCTCATTGGTTATGGAGATAGACTATTGGTTTCATCATTCACTGAGGTCTTGTCTGACCTCGTTATCAGCTTGCACATCCAGCATTTTTGTGGCACAGAAATTGTTCAAGCTGAAGGGTGGGGGGAAAACCATCTAACAAACCGGCAGGCTATGAGATGCCGCACTCCAGCAAATTTCAGGCCATTGTCGCTTTGACACATTGTTGTGGTTTCAATTAATCTGATCTAAAAAGTGAGATGTATGTTCTGCAGTGGAGAAGGACGGGAACCAGTTCACCAAGCAGACCCACTTCAACAACCTGTACAACATGGTCCATTACTGTGAGAACCTGGTGGAGTGTCGCAGGACTCAACTGCTAGCCTACTTTGGGGAAAATGGCTTCAACCCCCAGTTTTGCAAAGAACATCCAGAAGTAACTTGTGACAACTGCCTCAGGAAGAAAGTAAGTTCAACTGAAATGCTAGTTGCTGTCAACTAGTCCTGAAATGTTACTGTTACTGTTACTTTTTTAAACCCCCCCCCCCCCCCCCTCCCCACTTCCTTGTTTGTAGAATTACAGGACCAGAAATGTCACAGATGAAGTGAAAAACATTGTGAGATTTGCTCAGGAGCATTGTGCTAGTGCCAATGGAAGAAAATACAATGCAGGCCAGCCCTCCTGCAGGCTCACCCTGAACATGCTGGTCGATATCTTCCTGGGTGAGTGCAGATTATTTACAGGGATCTTTCTGTTTCTCAATTACTTGGGGAGGACAGGGTGGGGGAAGAGGGTATTTGAACACCAAATGATGAGCTGGGGTAGCACCATATAGAACACAAAAGTGAAATACTGCAGATGCTGGAAATCTGAAACAAAAACAGAAAATGCTGGAAACACTCAGGTTGGGCAGCATTTGTGGAGAGAGAAACAGAGTTTCTGGTCTGTGACCTTTCATCAGAACTGGCAAAAGTTAGAAATGAGCAAGTGAAGGGTGGGAAGGGGAAAAAAAACAAAAGGGAAGGTCTGTGATGGGATGGAGGGAAAGAGAGATTAAATGACAAAAGGTTTCATGGTACAAAGCCACAGTGGGTAGTAATGGGACAAGTGAAGAAACAAAAGATGTGTCTGGATGAGGTGTAAATGACAGGATAGCAGCTGTCCGAGTACAAAGTAAAGGGATTAAGAAAGAAATAAGGGATAGGGTCGGGGTGGGGAATAAACCAGAAAAAAGAAACACTTAAAACTAAAAAAATTGGGGGCAGAAATTATGATCTAAAATGATTGCACTCAATCTTGTGTCTGGAAGGCTGTAAAGTGCCCAGATGAGGCACTGTTCCTCGAGCTTGCTTTGAGTTTCATTGGAATGCTGTAGCAGGCCAAGGACAGAAAGGTCAGAGTGGGAATAAGGTGGAGAATGGAAATGACAAGCGACAGGAAGCTCGGGGTCGCACTTGTGGATTGAATGGAGGTGTTCCGCAAAGCGGTCACCCAGTCTGCTTTCAGTCTCCCATGTAGCATCCCATATGGCACCGTTTGGGGTTTTGTGATGCATTGTTAATTAGAACAGTACTTTCCTTTCATCTTGGGATCAAGGTGGTTTCTTTCTTTCCTTCTTGGAGTTCTCTTCCTTTTTGTCTGCTTTTTCTCATTCATTACTTCATGCTCACTTTATTGCTCTTATTCCTGTGCTTTCTCCCACCTTTGTATCTTATCATCCCTTGGTGCATCGCAAAGTGCTTTACATGGGTAAATATAGGAGCCAGTTTTCCACACAAGGTTTCCATCTCCTGTGCAAGGATGAATGATCCAAAAGTCTGGTGTTGGTTAAGGGAGGATTTTGGTTAAAAAACTGGTGGAATTCTCTGCCTCCTCCAAATAGTGCCATGGGATCCGAGAAACCTGTTTTTTCTCTGGGAGATGGGGGGGTGGTGGGTGATGGAGGGAAGGGAAAATCCATAGGATGCATTTCTTAAAGCAAGCAACCAACATCATAAAACAGATTGCCTGGTCATTATACTCATTGCTGTTTGTGGGAGTTGCTGTAAGCATATTGGCTGCCATGTTTCCTACATTACAACAGTGACTACACTTCAAAATTACTTCATTGACCGTAAAAAGCTTTGGACTGCCCTGAGATCTTGAAAGGTGCTGTATAAATGCAAGTCCTGTTTTTCTTAAAGCAGCACCGGACCAAGACAAGACTAAAAGCAAGGGGGAGGAGAAAATATTAACCTTTGAACCCTCTTGTCAAAAAATCAAACAAGGGCTGTATTCTGAATTTTGTGGGCACACTTGCATTCCCTTTCTTTCCCCTTGTGAGTGACACTGTAACATCTTTGAGAGGTGTGATCAGTTGCAAGTCTTTTCTCCAAGGTTCTGTGAGAGCTTATTCTCGGTACACCTAATAAGCCCAAAAGCTAACTGAACTTTCCCAACAGGTTGTAAAAATGCCAGAATCCAATCTGGTATATTTGGAGCAGGAGCTGCCTATTCCCGTCACAATGTAGAACGCCTGTTTCGAAAGTTGGTGCTGGATCGAATTCTGAGCGAGGATTTGTACATCACGGCCAATGATCAAGCGGTTGCTTATGTAACTGCCGGAGACAAGGCACAGCAAGTTCTGATGGGTTTTCTTCAGGTGCGTTAATTTTATATCTTGAATTCATGGGCAAAAATTTTGTTTTGGGAGTGGGACCCTGACGTCTGGTTCATTTTTGGGTCCTGACCCCTTGGCATGTTGACACTTGACACTCGCTGTGATTTTTAATGAGCTCGCCAATTATTGGCCAGGGTATATGCTCACCATCCAATTAGGATGGCGGACGAGCTGCCGAGGCTGCAGAGCCAATAGGAGGCCCACTGTCAAAGTTGGGAGTTGCCAGTGTAGATAGGAGAGAGAGTGCACCTCAAGATGGAGGCCCCCGTTGAAGACTTTATAAAAACCTAAAAATAAAAAGAGGCCACAGCCACAAGGCTGTCTTCTTGGAGAGGGAACCCCTCGACTGGACGGCCTGCGGCCACAGCTCTGTCCGGCTCACAATCATGGCCACGGTGGGGGCTTAACAATTTTATATGGAGTGTCTCCCCCAGGTCTGCCGCTGGGAGGCCACCTCCATTCTTTGGCTGGGATTTGGCCTCAGTGGAGTGCCTGACTGCTGATTGGAAATCTCCAGTCGGCGTCTGCACAATGACCTTGATAGGATCTTTCAGGGTCTCAATTGACTACCAACTGCTTGTGGGCAAGTAGCCATCAAACCCCCAACCTCTTTGAAAATGGCCCGAAGGCAGGAATATACTGGCATGCAGGTTGATGATGGGAAATTGTGGTCCCGATCCCACCTCTGCAGCTGATGGATAATGTGGCGCCATGTGTCTGGTCTTCTGCATTGATATTTACATTCTTATTTATGTTTGGTCTCCCTATTACATTCCAAAAAGTACTTTATTGCTGGAAGAGCCTTAACATGTTTTGATATGATGAGGCACTAAATAACTGCGAGTGTTTATTCTTTGACCCTAGGTGGACTTTCAGGAGACAGATAATGCCAGCAGCATCCGGAAGCAGAAGAGCTCTGTGGCAAAGAATGTTTCTAAACGGGAGGAGATGGTTAAGCAGTGTCTTACTGAGCTGACCGAGCTCTGCAAGCGCCTGGGTAAAATCTATGGTGTCCATTACTTCAACATTTTTAACACTGCCACCATCAAAAGGATTGCAGGTATTTTTGAAAAATGGTATGAGGGGAGGCTGTCTGGCTCATTATCAAAGTGACTTTGGTTTCCCCAATCACAATATTAGACCAGGATTTTGCCTTTGCTGCCACCTGGAAGTACCTGTCAATCACTTGTTTTGCAATGAAATTCCTGATAAAGGTTCTAATGAAAGAAGGATTTGTTTTTATATAGCACCTTTCACCACCACAGAATGTGCCAAAGAACTTTAAAACCAACATAATATGGTTTGATAAAAGCAAAATACTGCGGATGCTGGAAATCTGAAATAAAAACAAGAAATGCTGGAACCACTCAGCAGGTCTGGCAGCATCTGTGGAAAGAGAAGCAGAGTTAACGTTTCGGGTCAGTAACCCTTCATCGGACCCTTCCGATGAAGGGTCACTGACCCGAAACGTTAACTCTGTTTCTCTTTCCACATAATATGGTTTGAAGTGCATTCACTGTTGTAGGAAACATGGCAGCCAATTTGTGCACAGCAAGCTCCCACAAACAGCAATGTGATAATGACCAGATAATCTGTTTTTGTGACATTGGTTGAGGAATAAATATTGGCCCCAGGACACCGGGGAGAACTCCCCTGCTCTTCCTCATATTAATGCCATAGGATCCTTTATATCCACCTGAGCAAACAGGTGGGGCCTTGGTTTAATATCTCATCTGAAAGACAGCACCTCTGATAGTGCAGCACTCCCTCAGTGTGTCAGTTGTAGCTCAGTTGGTAACACTTTTGTCGGAGTCAGAAGGTTGTGGGTTCAAGTACCACTCCAGGACTTAAGCACAAAATCAAGGCTGACATTTCAGTGCACTACTGAGGGTGTGCTGCACAGTCAGAGGTGCTGTCTTTCGAATGAGGCATTGAACCTAGGCCCTGTTTGCCCTCTCAGATGGAAGTAAAAGATTCCAGGGCAATGTTTTAAAGAGCAGTAGTGTTATCCCCAGTATCCTGTCCAATATTTATCCTTCAATCAACATCACAAAAAGGATTATCTGGTCATTATCGCTTTGCTGTTTGTGGGATCTTGCTGTGCACAAATTGGCTGCCATATTTCCTACATTACAACAGTGACTACATGTTAAAGGCTGTAGAGCGCTATGGGATGTCTGGTGATCATGAACAGCGCTATATTAAGTCTTTTTTTCAGTATTACACTGTGAGTGTCAGCTGGGATTTTGTGCTCAAGTCTCTGGGGTATTTCCTCCACCAAAATAACAAAATTTTAATGGGTAATGAGGTAATACTGACATCCGGTGTAAAAGCCTTGAACTTTCATGTTTCTCCTAGTGCTGAGTTGACTGTACTGGATGAATTGTTTTGGATTTTGGTTGTAGGGTTTCAAGAAGATTGCTGGGCAGGGCAGGGACTGTGCTGAACATTGATCTGAGCTATTAATTTGTTCTGGTGCACCCCCACAAAATAGCAGCTGAACTTTCTGTGAGCCTATTTCTTTTTACAAAAGAAAATGGTGAAGTGGAAACTGCAATAAAAAAAGTGAGGCAAAACAATTAATAATTACACAAATTGAGATTATGCCAGGAAAATGTGCAGATCCCACTTCCAGAACAATTGGTTCAGCACTGATGTCCTGATTTCCTTTCAAAGGATGTTAATGAGCTAAATGTGTCTGCTGCAGAGTCACTGTCGTCGGACCCTGAGGTCCTTCTGCAGATTGATGGAGTCACCGAGGACAAGCTGGATAAATATGGAGGTGAACTCATCGACGTTCTCCAGAAGTACTCTGAGTGGCAGCTGACAGGTAATGGAAGCCTCTCCCTCTTGCCATATATAAAGAATCTTTAGCAGAGACACTGGAAAGAGGTGCCTTTCAACCTCTCGGCCAAGGGTACTCCTGCTCCAGGTGCTGACTGCTGCTGAGTTTCAGTTCCACAGGTGCTACTAGCCCTGCAAAGCCTCATCCAAATAGCCATTCTTCATGTTGAGGCAAGATTGGAGGAGGGTGGGGGAGGGGGCGGGGGAGTGGTGTGGTTAATACAGAGGAAGACTGCAACAAAATACAAAAATACATTTAATAAAGTTGCAGAATGGTGTGTAATTGCCAAATTAATTTCAATCTAGATGAGGTGGTATATTTTGGTAGGAATAATAGGGTGGCCACATACTACTTGAATAACAAGACTGATTGGGGTAGAGGTGCAAAGGGAAGTAGGGGTACAGATACACAAATCACTAAAAGTAGGAATGCAGATTGGTAAGGCCATTTAAAAAAGAACTGGAGTTTATTTCTAAGGGATAGGATTGAAATGTAAGCGAGTTATGTTAAAGTTGCATTGAATCTTGGTTAGAAGACATTTAGAGTGCAGTGCAGTTCCGGTTTCAAAGTTATAAAAAGGATATAGAGGCACAGGAGAAGGTATAAAAAAAGATTCACAAGGATTATGCCGGAGCTGAAAGGTTATAAACATCAGGAAAACCTACACAGGTTGGGGCTCTTTTTTCAGGCTGACCTGACAGAGGTCTTTAAGAGTATAAAAGGGTTCAATAGGATAGACGTAGAGAAAATGTTTCCCCTTGTGGAGGTATCTAAAACCAAGCGTCATATATGTGATAGTCACAAGTAAATCTAAAAAGGAATTCATGAGAAACTTATTTAACCAGAGAGTGGTTAGAATGTGGAACTTGTTACAACAAGGAGTAATTGAGGTGAATAGCACAGATGCAATTTAGGGGAAGCTAGATGAACACAAGAGAGAGAAAAGAATAGAAGGATATGTTGATGGTGCTGGATGTTCTCATTCAACTTTCTTTCCAGCAGGAATCACAACAACTTGCATTTATATAGTGCCCTTAATGTAGTGAAATGTCCCATAGCACTTCACAGGAACATTATCAGACAAAATTTGATTAGGAGATATTACGATGGGTGACCAGAAGCTTGGTCAAAGAGATAGGTTTTAAGGAGCATCTTAAAAGGAGGAGAGAGGGGTAGAGAGGTTTAGAGAGGGAATTCTAGAGCTTGGTACCAAGGCAGCTGAAAGCATAGCCACCAATGGTGAAATGATTAAAATTGAGGCCAGAATTGGAGGAGCACAGAGATTTTGGAGGATTATAGGGACTGGAGGGCGTTACAAAGATAGGGGCGAAGTCATGGAGGGTTTTGAAAACAAGGATGAGAATTTTAAAATTAATGTGTTAATGGACCGGGAGCCAATTTAGGTCAGTGAGTACAGGGGTGGGATTTGGTGCAAGTTCAGACACAGGCAGCAGAGTGTTGGATGAGCTCAGGTTTATGGAAGGTGCAAGGTGAAAGATTGAACTTGGGACCTCTTGCTCCTGAAGTATGTTTGAAAGATATTGTTGGTGGCATTTTGCTTTTGTAAGCTTCTTCCCCTTTCACACTTCACACTTCACAATGTCGCCTTTGTGATAACAGAGGAGGAAGCAGTTGAAGCTGGTGCTTCCAACAGTTGGATAGACTGCAGAAGATCCCAGGATGAGGAGGAGCAGTGTACGGAAACCTCGGTGTACTTTATCGGAAACAAAGATGCCAGCACCAGAAAACGGAAAAAAGGCTCGTATTACAAAAAGACAAAGAAAAGGAAAACTGGATTCAACAACCAGCAGTCTTCAAAAAGGTATGTGACGTCTTCCAGAAGATCATCTACTGCCCAGTCCACAATGTAGCTTCATTGTTAAATAAAGCATGGTGCCTTATCACCTCTGTGTTTGACATACTATGATCTATTTTGAAGTATATTGACTGTTGTAGCAAACAGGGCAATCATTATATGCACGGTAAGATTCCAAAAACTGAACAGTGTGAGGCATCAAGTATTTTTGTATTGAGGTGATGACATTTATTTGTGTGCACGCGTCCTGGGGTGGGGGGCAGGGGTTGAATTTTTTTTAAATCTGGAGTGTTTGGATTTACTGTGTTTGGGAGGGGTTCCCATTTCTGCCCATTCGCGCTTGTATCGAAACTCAACTCCCAAAGGTTGTGCAACTGTCATTCTGACCATTCTTTCCCACTGCCTCAAAACTGGAATAAACATGTGTTTTCAAAGCCAAGCTAGATGTTACGTAAGCCTTACTTCTTCTTTTATTTCCTCTTCATTCTTCGGGATTTTCAGCCCCTGCCAGGGCTGGGATCGGAGGCAGCAGGAACTAAAAATAGCCCTGCCTGCTGGCATTCCGGATCCCCAGCTCCATCCCACCTTCAGGCCATTTCTGCGGAGGCAGAAAGATGGGGGCAGCAGGGCTATCCACCCACAGGCAGCAGGTAATTCATACGACTCATTAAGACCAATTGAGGCCAATTAAAGGAGGCCTACTGGGATTTTCCAGTCAAGTTTCCACAAGTGGCGGGGGCCAGTTTAGGTGTCTGGAGGCCGCACAACAGCAGGGGGTGGGGTGTACCAGGGTGGCGTAGAGACCCTGCCTGCCTGCCTGGCTGCAGGAGCAGTCACATGCCGCGCTGTAGAGGGGCTCCCCTCCCTGTTGCAGTGGTGGCCTGGCTACAAAAGTCATTTTTTTATTTAAATTTTAAAAAGTTGGAGAGAGGATGCCACAATAGAATCACAGTGCAGAAGGAGTCCATTCAGCCCATCGTGTTCTGCACTGCACCATTTTGAAGCATCCTCTCTCTTACCCTCTTTTGCAGCCTGTTGCTCCTTTTAAGCTTGTAGGTTCTGATTGGCCCTCCAGCTTTGAGCGCCTGCTCTCCAGGCCATTTAATGAGGCATCCCTGTGAAAATCATAATGAGTGACTATTTTCCCCCTCCCCCGGGGGTGGGGTCAGGACCCAGAAACAGTCCCAACCTCTGTTTCCTGCCCCCAGAGGGAAAATCCAGCCCATACTCTTTCCAAATTGTCCCTGCACTGGCAACTTTGGACCCTTCATCCAGTGAAGTAGCAGGAACAAGGCATATTTTGCAAAACAAATCTTAGGATCACAGTCACATTTTTCCTCTTACCTGCCCCAAAATAGAAGTGCTAAGGCTAATAATATAGCATCTCCAATGCTCCCAGCAGACCAGGACCCACACCTCGGACCTCACTTTCTGTGATCCTGTCGCACACTCATCAGTATGTTACCAACTTAGCCACTGGAGGGAGCCATTTCATAGCTTTTTGAAGTTGGAACGGATTTTTAAAAGCGTCACCTACAAGAAAAACTTGTATTTCTACGGCAGCTTATATAACATCCTCGTCACTCTTGCCAATTCATCACCTCAGAAGTGTACTCAGTTATTTAGTGTACTGTGTTCAGTTCTGGGCACCGCATTTCAGGAAAGATATATTGGCCTTGGAACGGGTGCAGCTCAGCTTCACCAGAATTATATCAAGAGCTAAAAGGGTTAAAGTAAGAGGACAGGTTGCATAGACTAGGCTTGTATTCCCTCGAGTATAGAAGATTGAGGGGTGATCTGATTGAGGTATGTAAGATGATAAAAGGAGGTAACAGAAGAGATAGAGAGAAACGTTTCTCTGGTGAGGGAGTCTAGAGCAAGGGGGCATAACCTTAAAATTAAAGCTAGGTCATTCAGGGGTGATCATAGGAAATAGGAGCAGGAGTAGGCCTGTCGAGCCTGCTCCGCCATTCAAACATTTCTGTCTTGAACATGCTCAATGATTGAGCTTCCACAACCCTCTGGGGTAGAGAATTCTACAGATTCACCACCCTCTGAATAAAGAAATTCCTCCTCATCTCAGTCTTAAATGGCCTGCCCCTTATTCTGAGACTGTGTCCCCTTGTTCTAGACTCATCAACCAGAGGAAACATCCTGTCCACATCTACTCTTTCACGCCCTGTAAGAATTTTGTAAGTTTCAGTGTGATCACCTCTCATTCTTCGAAACTCTAGAGAATACAGGTCCAGTTTATGCAATCTCTCCTCATAAGATAATTCGGCAAGAGAGACCTTGGCATGCATGTCCACAGATCCCTGAAGGTGGTCAAGAAGGTATACAGGATACTTGCCTTTAGTAGCCAAGGCATAGATTATAAGAGCTGGGAGGTTATGCTGGAACTGTATAAATTACTGGTTAGGCCATAGCTGGAGAACTGTTTGCAGTTCTGGTCACCACACTATAGGAAAGAAGTGATTGCACTAGAGAGGGTGCAGAGGAGATTTACAAGGATGTGGTCTGGATTGGAGAATTTTAGTTATGAGGAAGGATTGGATAGGAACATAGGAACATGAGTAGGCCATTCAACCCATCGAGCCTGCTCCACCATTCAATTAGATCATGGCAGATCACCTACCTCAATGCCACTTTCCTGAACAGGTCCCAATGCCTCAGAAATCTGATGCCCTCCCTCCCTACACCAATTCTCCACCACGTGTTCAATTGCTCAATCCTCCCATTCCTACACTGTCACTGGGACTAATCCTGAGATTATTGCTTTTGAGGTCCTGCTTTTTAATCTCTTTCCTAGCTCCCTAAAATCTGTTTTCAGGACCTTATCCCTGTTCCCACATAAATCGTTAATACCAAAGTGGACCACGACCTCTGGCTGTTCACCCTCCCCCAGAAGAATGTCCTGCAGCCGCTCTGTCACTTTCCTGACCCTGGCACAGGGAAGCAACATACCATAAAATTAAAGCAAAATACTACAGATGCTGGAAATCTGAAATAAAAACAAAACATTGCTGCAAATACTCAGCAGGTCTGGCAGCATCTGTGGAGAGAGAAGCAGAATTAACATTTCAGGTCAGTGACCCTTCATCAGAACTGGCAAAATTTAGAAATGTAATAGGTTTTGAGCAAATAATGCGGAGGTGGGGCAAGTTATATTTTTTCTTTTCTCATTTTATTTTAGTTTGTTTCATCATTCATGTTTTTTAACCATGTGCCTGCCCACTGTTTTTTTCATGTTTGTGCTTTTGGCCAGGGCTGTTCATTTTTTTGTCAACTAACCTTCTCTCTACTAACGCTTTGTCTTTCAGCACACCATTAACACACCCTTTGCCTTTGCTCCATGACCTTCTTGTCAGTTATTCTCTGTGACTCTCTGTCCTATCAGTACCTTCCCTTTTGTTATCTCTTGCCCCACCCCCACTTTATTTGCTTAAAACCTATTACATTTCTAACCATTGCCAGTTCTGATGAAACGTCACTGACCTGAAACATTAACTCTGCTTCTCTCGCCACAGATGCTGCCAGACCTGCTGAGTATTTCCAGCACTTTTTGTTTTTATTTGAGGCAATATACCATCCTGGTGTCATGTCTACGGCCGCAGAAACACCTGTCTGTTCCCCTGATTAATGAATCATCTATCCCTATTGCTCTTCCACTCTTCTTCCTTTCCTCTCCTGTACAGCTGAGCCACCCATGGTGCCAGGGACTTGGCTGTGGCTGCACTGCTCTGAGGAATCATTGCCCTCACCAGTATCCAAAATGGAAAACCAATTAGCGAGTGAGCTCATCTCAGGGAACTCCTGCACTACCTGCCTGGTTCTCTTAGACTGCCTGACAGGCACCCACTCTCTCTCTGCCTGCATGCTTCTAACCTGTGGTGTGACCGCCTCCCTAAATGTG
The DNA here is from genome assembly GCF_036365525.1 of Heterodontus francisci. Classification (NCBI taxonomy): domain Eukaryota; kingdom Metazoa; phylum Chordata; class Chondrichthyes; order Heterodontiformes; family Heterodontidae; genus Heterodontus; species Heterodontus francisci. The sequence continues at coordinate 42,234,286 of NC_090408.1, read as the reverse complement.
CTATTCACATAGATCTCTGCCTCGCGGATGCACCACCATGACTCCAGCTGCCGCTCAAGTTCTGAAACCCGGAGCTCAAGTTTCTGCAGCTGGTAACACTTCCTGCAGCTGTGTCTGTCTAGGACACATGGTATGGTCCATGACTTCCCACGTGCCACAAGATGCACATTCCACTTGGTCGAGCTACCCTGCCATACCTTAACTTTACAAACTTTATTGTAAGCTGGATAGACTAGGGTTGTTTTCTTTGGAACAGAGGGGACTGAAGGGAGACTTAGTAGACATAATAGAAATTGAAGGGTCTAGAGAGGGTGGATAAGAAGGCCCTATTCCCCTTATTTAAGGGCCCATAACCAGGGGCATAGATTTAGCGTAAGAAGTTTAGAGGGGATTTGAGGGGAAATCTTTTCACCCAGAGGGTGGTGGGGAGCTGGAACCCACTGCCTGAAAGGGTGCTAGATGCAGAAACCCTCATCACAATTTTTTGTAAAAAATACTTGGAAATGCACTTGAAGTGCTGTAACCTACAGGCTACGGACCAAGAGTTGGAAAGCGTGATTAGGCTGAATGGCTACTTGTCAGCTGGCGCAGACATGATGGGCCGAATGGCTTCCTTCTGCACTGTAAATTTCTATGATTGATGGATTTTTGTTAGGCAAGGCTATTTAGGGTTACGGAACCAAGGCGGGTAAATGGAGTTATAATACAGATCAATCATGGTCTTAATTGAATGGCAATACAGGCTGGAGGGGCTGAATGGCCTCCTCCTGTTCCTTCTCGCCATCATGTAGGTAAATACATCAGCCAAGCCCCACAACCAGCGATGAACAGCAAGTTAATCTCCATTTGGTGATGTTGATCAAGGGTGGAATATTCACCAGGAGAATTCCCAGCAGCTCAGAACAATGTCTTGGGATCTTTTTTATCCACCTGAATTCGCAAACGGTGCTTTGGTTTAACATTATCTGGAAGATAGTATATGTTACTCTGTTCTGGGATGACCATCTTCAGTATATATTTAACTGTTTTATATAGCTGTAAATTTCTATTCTGTGTAATAACTGATTCTTCTTTTGTCTAATGCAGCTCTAACACAAAGTTTGCAACAACTTCAAAACATTTCAGCCCCAGACCAGCCGCAGGCAGCCGACGACCAGGAGTAATGCCACTGCCTGTTCCTCGCAGCAACACCAGTCAACGACCCTTCCTCAAGCCATCGTACTCATTCAGCTGACCATTGATTTTAAGCTGCCTCTGCTCAGACTTCTGGATGTGCACAATGATTGTGACAACTCTGACATAAGCAAATGGATGTGTTCCAGTCTGCATTCACAAAGAAAATGAAATCCAAAGCATTTTCTTTCGAATTTGAGTTCTAGGACTGCTGAACTAGGATTGGAAAGGTGCTACAGATTTAAACTGCTGAATCCAATCTACATCATCCAACTAAAGAGACTCCACCTGCATTTTTACAGCACTTTGGGAACTCAGATCAGTCTGAGACAGCTTCCTGGCCCCTCAGTGTATTGCTGCACTCAGGAATCTCCTAAGTTATACTGCCACTTGCGTTGATCGGCACTCAAAGCTGCTTTTCACTCACACAAAAGTGGCTTGGAGGTGTAACATTTGACTTTGGAAAAGGAATTGAACCTGTAAGCTATGTTCTGTCTGAAGAATATTTGACTTTGTGGTACCATGGTGGAATTCTTGTACAGTAATTTCTTTTTTGCATTCACAATATCTGGTCCCCATAAAGTTATTTTATTTAACAGGCCTTGTTCTTCTAACTGACTGTAATTACAAACGTTGGTTAAATTTAGCATTCAGCTTTGATAAGTTCGTTGCTAATGTTTTTATTTAAAACACTGCGCATAGTGACTGTATTTCTGATTAAATATAGCAAACATAAATTATATTCATTTTAATTCTTGAAGCCTGGTTGCCATATTTAGAAATTGTACTTATGCTGGAAAACTCGATAGAATCTGTGTTTTTTTGGGTTTTTAATAGAATTATTTCCCCCGATCTTCATTCCTCATCCTGTTGAATATTCTGTACCTTCACCCACTCTCAGCGTGTCACATACCATTCCTTCACCAAGTTTGCAGGAGGTCACCCTGAGACCTAGCTGAGAGATATGGTGGCTGCAGCTGTCACAGGTTGTTGATCCCATTTTACCTTCCCTCCCCTCTTCTCACCCCCTCTTCTCTCCTCTCCCACTTCCCCTTGCACCTCTCCCAGAAAATTACAGTGAGAAATCTCATTCTATATAGTGCCAAGAGTATCATTTTCACTAACGTGATATATTACCAGTCCATAAGGATACTTTTTTTTTAATTGTCCCACAAATATAAGGTTTCACTTTTCCCAATCTCCCTGGACTACGTTTAAATAATAGAGAACCTCTAGATCCTGTGACTTGTTGTGAAACTGGATTAAGTTTGTGACAGTGTTTAGAGGACCCAGATTTTGACTTTATAGTGATGTTATCCATTACCTGTACACCGCCTGCTGCAGATATTCTGCTCATGTCCATATACAGTAATACCTGCTGCATGCATATTTAATGTGCTACACCTATTCTGTACAGAATTTTAAAATCAAAATTGCACCTGAAAATAAAGTAATGACCTGGATTGTACAGTGAATTCAGAAGGACAGGCACAGTGTTATTTCAGGCTATTGTTTAAGATGCCATTCTTACTCTTGCAGCTTATCCATAAGCTCGATTGACAAATGTTAAGTACTCCTAAACAAATTGAGTTCCATTTACCGAGAGGTTTAAAAGTTACAAAATACATCTTTCTAACTGAATTTCTGCATTTCATTACTTCAAAACTGGATTTTCAGTTTGAGTTTTAGTGAGTTCAATGTTCATAAAGTCTAGATTACATTTACAGTGAATCCTTACAGAACATGCATGTTCCAACAAAGGGCTGGTGAACTTTTACAACCCATGCATGACTGAGAAGGAGTTTAGATATGTATTTGTATATGGGTGGACATCAACAAACCAAAAGAACCAAATTTCCCAAACAACCCCCAATAAAAAAAAACAAATGGACAGGATTTCACTTTTATAACTTTTACTCTAACAATCAAACCAAAATCAACATAAATTAAACATGAATTAACAGACAAATCATGGTCAATATATATTTTCCAAATACAACAAAGATAGATCTCATGGATTTACTGGGCCGTCACTCAGCCTCCAGGGCCCCAATTACAGCCACAAAGTCCTTCAAAGCTCTGAAGTTCCTTGGGTAAATCTCCAAATCCTATCTTCCAAGATGCAGCCATCGAGTCTCATGCGGCAGCAATTTCCCTCAATCCTAAACTCCATTGGTATGGTTTCCACTGAAAACTGCGCTCTACTCCAGAACCGCCTCAGCTCTGCTCATGACCGTCTTGATGGATCCACCAGTATACTGAAACAGCTGCAGCAACTCTTTTGCCAATGGCCAGCTCCCGGATTCTGCCTGCTTGAACTCTGAGATCTGGGGATGACCCTGGTCAGATGACTCTGTCTCTTAGCTGGTTTCAACCAGTTCTGTCTCCCCAGTACCCTGAAGGTTTTCATTTCACTTCTGGTTAGGGACTGCCTCAAAAAAAGCAAGCTTTGAAACCAGAGTCTGTGCACTTAACAGAACATCCAACAAGTCATCTATTCAGACAGCAGCTTGTACGCTCTCCTCCACTGGTCTCACAAACCACAGATTCCATCACAGTAAGGCTGAAATTAATCTTTGGTTTGGACTGTATAGAATGGAGTATGATAAAAATGAGTTTTTCAGAAAATTGAACATTTCAGAGTCTAAAATACCATCGTCTTTGCAGCAACTAAAAAACACAATGAAAATACTTTTAGAGTGGGGTCTACTGAACAAGCTCTGAATTCAGTGGGATTCCCCCCAAAATTTCCAACGGTTTGAGTTTGATCTGATGTGAATGTCCTCATGATCAGTTTAATCTCATGATTACACAGCCTGGTGGAATGAGTCCTGACATAGAAAGGGCATAACTGAAAGATCTGATCTAGTGGATGTACACATTAACCATTACAAGGCAAAACTTGACAATTTGGTTGTGTTGTTCTGCTTTATTTCCCCTGCATAGTGCAGATTGTAGCCATTGAATCAAATCCATCAGCGTACAGAATATAAAAGCACAGAAGGAGGTCATTTGGCCCATTGTGCCTGTGCTGGCTCTTAGAAAGGGCCATCCAATTAGTCACATTCCCCTGCTTTTTCTCAATATCCTTTCCAATTTTTCTCAGTCAAGTATTTGTCCAACTTACATTTGAAAGTTATTATTGAATCTGCTTCCACTGCCCTTTCAGGCAGCGCGTTCCCGATCACAAGTGGTATGATTTTTGTGTGAATTCAACTTCCATAAAGTCTAGATTACATCAACAGTGAATCCTTGTAGAAAATGCCTGTTCCAATAAAGGACGAGTGAAATGTTACTAACCTGGTGTGACTGAGTTTAATATGTGTATGGAATTGCAGGCGGCTCCTGTGGAGGGAGCGGTTTCCGGCTATCCCAGCGGGCTTTGCGAGTCCAAGATGGCGGCTGTGAATCTGCCCTATCCCGGCAGCGGCTAACGGTCGCCCAAAGCGCGGGAAAAGAGCGCGCGGAGCCGGAGCCCGGAGGTGAGAGGAGAGGATTAGTCGGTACTGGAGGTGAGAAGGTTAAAGTGAGGGGGTGAGGTGGAGGTAAGGGTGGGGAAAGGGGGGTTAGCCGGTACCGGGGGTGAGGGGAAGGGGCCAAAGTGAAGGGGTTAGCCGGTTACGAGGGGAGGGGAGGGGAGGGGGTTAACCGGTACCGGTGGGGGAGGGGAGGGGGGGGAGGGAGGGAGAGAGAGGGGGTTAGCTGGTACCGGTGTGTGTTTGGTGGGGGGTGGGGCAGTAGCAAACACAATGATGTAACTTATGTAACCAAAAATTATTTACGTAACTAAATCCAACTTACTTAACCAGACAAGTTATATAACTGAGAGGGAGGGGAAGCTACTGTGTGTGGAAGTGAGAGTAGAAGTTGCTACTCTGAGTTCTGACCTTGCTTAAAATCGAGCCTGACCTGTGTGCACTTCTCACTTGCAGATGAAGCCAGCCAGTGAGGAGATCAGGAACAGGCGCTCGCTGCGCCATTCTGCTGCTCTGAGGAGTCAGCAGCCAGGAGTGGCCTCTGATGCAAAAGAGATGGCCCAAAAGCGCCCACTGGAAGATGCCTTTCCTGAGCTGACTGACAAAGAAGCCGTGGGCACGGAGTCACTGTCAAAGAGGCTGAAGTGGAGAATGAACAGGGCCAAAAGTGGTCAGCTGCAAACCCGTGCAACAGAGGTGGCAGCCGGTGCCCCAGGTAACCCTCTTGAATTGCCACCAGCAACTTCTGACGCCAGTCTGACTTCCCCTGAGCAGAGTGTCGCAGGGACAGACAGCGATGACTCTTCAAGCCAAAGTGACTCGGATGGTTATAGCAGCGACAATGAGTTGCCTTTGGCGGTAAGAAATCTGCTAAACTTCGAGTTGGGTTTTGGTTTTAACTCTCTCTTTAATTAATTTATTTATTTAACTTATTTGAGCTCTGCAATTCCCTCCCTAAACCTTTCTGCCTCTCTACCTCTCTCATCTTCTTTAATATGCTCCTTAAAACCTACCTCTTTCACCAAGCTTTTGTTCACCTGTCCTAGTATCTCCTTATGTGGCTCGGTGTCTGATGAAAGGTCACAGACCTGAAATATTAACTTTGCTTCTCTCCACAGATGCTGCCAGACCTGCTGAGTATTTCCAGCACTTTCGGTTTTTATTTCAGATTTCCAGCATCTGCAGTATTTTGCTTTTATTCCGGTGTCACTTTTGTCTAATTACAGTGTCTTGTGAAACACCTTGGGATGTTTAATTATGTATAAGGCTCTATATGAATGCAATTTGTTATTGTATTTGAAGAGAATTAATTGCAGGGCTGTGGGGCAAGAGCAGGGGGAGAGGGGCTAACTAGATAGCTCTACCAAAGAACCAGCATAGGTACGATGGCCCGAATGACCTCCTGTGCTGTTCTTCTTTGGCCTCTTTATCTCGAGAGACAATGGGTAAGTGCCTGGAGGTGGTCAGTGGTTTGTGGAGCAGCGCCTGGAGTGGCTATAAAGGCCAATTCTAGAGTGACAGGCTCTTCCACAGGTGCTGCAGAAAAATTTGTTTGTTGGGGCTGTTACACAGTTGGCTCTCCCCTTGCCCTTCTGTCTTTTTTCCTGCCAACTGCTAAGTCTTTTTGACTCGCCACACTTTAGCCACGCCTTTATGGCTGCCCGCCAGCTCTGGCCTGTTAGATTCTATGATTCTACCCTATTTAGGGTGATCAGAAGATCAACCAAGGCTTTAAGCTTTTCGAACTAATTTTGGTTTTATTATTGAAATATGAGTTTAACGGGTAGTGATTCACGCAATCTTACTTAGGTGTACTACTCCAATATCTGGATAGTGTGTAGGGCAGGAATCTTATTTCCCAGTGGAGCTCACACCCTTTTGTTGTCATTCCTTTTAGTTTCATCGACAATCTGAGGAGCTGTCAGTTTATGAAAAGAAGCGACTGAAAAACATTCAGGAAAATGCCCAGTTCTTCGCATCTTTAAACATGCTGGAGGTAAGAATAACCAGGATTCTTTTTTTCATTCTTTCATGGGATGTGGGCATCGCTGGCTAGGACAGCATTTATTGCCCATCCCTAATTGCCCTTGAGAAGGTGGTAGTGTGTTTGGTCTGCAGATCATACGAACATACATATGAACTCGGAGCAGGAGTAGGCAATTTGGCCCCTCGAGCCTTCTCTGCCATTCCATAAGATCATGGCGGATCTATTTGTGGACTCAACTCCACTTTCCTGCCTACCCCCGATACCCTTTGACTCCCTTGTTTGTCAAGAATCTGTCCACCTCTACCTAAAAAAAACATTCAATGAACCTGCCTCCTCCGCTGTCCGGGGAAAAGAGTTCCACAGACTCTCAACCCTCTGAGAGAAAAAATTTCTCCTCTGCTTTGTCATAAATGGGAAACCCCTTATTTTTAAACTGCGCCCCCTAGTTTTAGTCTCTCCCATAAGGGGAAACATCCTTTCAACATCCACCCTGTCAAGTCTCCTCAGGATCTTATATGTTTCAATCAGATCATTTCTCATCCTTCTAAACTCCAACGAATACAGACCCAACCTGTCCAACCTTTCCTCATAAGGTAACCCCCTCATCCCAGGAATCAGTCGAGTGAACCTTCTCTGAACTGCTTCCAATGCAATTATATAATTTCTCAAGTAAGGGCACCAAAACTATACCCAATACTCTCGATGTGGTCTCACCAATGTCCCGTACAACTGTAGCAAAACATCTCTACTTTTATATTCCATTCCCTTGCAATAAATGACAACATTGCATTTTTGCATTTGCCGCCTTGATCACTGGCCGTATCTGCATACTAACTTTTTGTGTTTCGTGTACTAGGACACCCAGATTCCTCTGCATTTTAGAGTTCAGCAGTCTCTCTGTATTTAAATAATATACTGCTTTTCTATTTTTCTGGCCAAAGTGGACAAGTTCACACTTTCCCACATTATACTCCTGCCAAATCTTTGCCCACTCACTTAACCTATCTCTATCCCTTTGCAGACTTCTTGTGTCTTCTTCACAACTTAGTCTCCTACCTATTTTTGAGTCATCAGCAATTTTAGCAACTATACATTCTGTCCCTTTATCCAAGTCGTTGATATAGATTGTAAATAGTTGAAGCTCCATCACTGATCGCTGTGGCGCTCCACTAGTTACAGCTTGCCAACCCAAAAATGACCCATTTATGCCTACTCTCTATTTCCCGTTAGCTAACCAATCCTTTATCCATGCTAATATGCTACCATGGGCTCTTATTTTGTTTAGTAACCTTTGATGCAGCACCTTGTCAAATGCCCTCTGGAAATCCAAGTACACCACATTCACAGTTGCTTGTTACTTTCTCAAAGAACTCTAATAAGTTAGTCAAACAGGATTTCCCTTTCACAAAACCATGTTGACTTTGCCTGATTGCATTGAGATTTTCTAAATGACCTGCTTTAACCTCCTTAATAATAGATTCTATCATTTTCCCGATGACAGATGTTAAGCTAACTGGCCTGTAGTTTCCTGCTTTCTGTCTTTCTTCTTTCTTGAATAGTGGAGTTACATTTGCTATTTTCCAATCTAGTGGGACCTTTCTAGAATCTAGGGAATTTTGGAAAATTAAAACCAATGCAATTACTATCTCAGCAGCCACTTCTTTTAAGATCCTATGATGAAGTCCATCAGGACCTGGGGACTTGTCAGCTTTTAGTCCTAATAATTTTCTCAGTACCCTTTCCCTGGTTTTAAGTTCCTCCCTTTCAATTCTTGAATCACAGTTATTTCTGGGATGTTATTTGTATCCTCTACAGTGAAGACAGATGCAAAAAATCTGTTTAATTCCTATGCCATTTCCTTATTTTCCATTATTAATTCCCTAGACTCACTCTCTAGAGGATGAACAGTCACTTTACTTACTTTTTCTTTTTAAATACCTGTAGAAACTCTTACTATCCATTTTTATATTTCTAGCTAGTTTTCTCTCATACTCTAATTTCTCTCAGTATTCTTTTAGTCATTCTTTGCTGTTTTTTATATTCTCTCCAATCTTCTGACCAAATGATAACTGACCTTTCTTGGTTATACCCAGCCTGCTTAATGTGTAATCATTTAACATCGAGTGTATAGGTCAAACTTTCATCAGTAATACTCTTCGAAGTATTCTCTGCTGTTAATGAAGTTCAGTATTTTCAGTTTTTATTTATTTTTGACAGTAAATGGTCAGATTTTAATATTCTGAATCTGTAACTTGGGGTTAGAACATAAAGTTGGTCATTTCAGACACTCATTATATTGCTGTCTAGCATGTAGCTGGGGGAGTTGAGCTAATCCTGGTTGTGATTTAATTGAGTTGAGCTCAAAATATTAGTTGTTTTCTGAAGAGTGTATCAGCTGGCATTACACACATTGAAATTTGCTCCTGTCAAAACTATACTTAGGTGGCCAATGGCTTTCTAGGAGTTGAAGCATCAAAGCAACCTTTGACCGAGTTTGGCATCAAGGAGCCCTAGCAAAACTGAATCAATGAGAATCAGGGCAAAAACTCTCTGCTGGTTGGAGTTGTACCGAGCACAAAGAAAGATGGTTGTTGGAGGTCAATCATCTCAGTCTCAGGACATCACTGCAGGAGTTCCTCAGGGTAGTGTCTTAGGCCCAACCATCTTCAGCTGCTTCATCAATGACCTTCCCTCCATCATAAGGTCAGAAGGGGGATGTTTGCTGATTGCACAATATTCAGTACCATTCGCGACGACTCGGATACTGAAGCAGCCCATGTCCAGATGCAGCAAGACCTGGACAATATCCAGGCTTGGGCTGATAAGTGGCAAGTAACATTTGTGCCACACAAGTGCCAGGCAATGACCATCTCAAACAAGAGAGAATCTAACCATCTCCCCTTGATGTTCAATGGTATTACCATTGCTGAATCCCCCACTATCAACATTCTGGGGGTTACCATTGACCAGAAACTAAACTGGTCCGGCAACATAAATACTGTGGCTACAAGAGCACGTCAGAGGCTGGGAATTCTGTGGTGAATAACTCACCTCTTGACTCTGCAATGCCTGTCCACCATCTACAAGGCACAAGTCAGGAATGTGACTGAATAATCTCCACTTGCCTGGATAGGTGCAGCTCCAACAATACTCAAGGTGCTCAAACAATTCAGGACAAAGCAGCTCGCTTGATTAGCATCCCATCCACAACCTTAAACATTCATTCCTTTCACCACCAATGCACAATGGCAGCAGTGTGTACCATCTACAAGATACACTGCAGCAACTTACCAAGGCTCCTTCGACAGCACCTTCCAAACCCGCCACCTCTACCACCTAGAAGGACAAGGGTATCAGATGCATGGGATTACCACCACCTGTAAGTTCCCCTCCAAGCCACACACCATCCTGACTTGGAACTAAATCGCCATTCCTTCACTGTCACTGGGTCAAAATCCTGGAACTCCCTTCCTAACAGCACTACCCCATACCTACCCCACTTGGACTCCAGCAGTTCAAGAGGCAGCTCACCACCACCTTCTGAAGGGCAATTAGGGATGGGCAATAAATATTGGCATAGCCAGCAACGCCCACAAACCGTGAACGAATAAAAAAAGTGTGACATTCTATAGTGTTGGTATGGGCAGATCTAGGATTGTTCTTCTTAGAGCAGAGTAGAGGTGTTTAAAATATTAAAGGGTTTTCTTAGAGTAAATAAGGCGAAACTATTTCCAGTGACAGAAGGATCAGTAACCAGAGGACACAGATTCAAGGTATTTGACGAGAGAATGAGAGGCGACATGAGGAAACTTCTTTTTTTAACACAGCAAATTATGATCTGGAACGCTCTGCCTAGAAGGGTGATGGAAGCAGATTCAATAGTAATTGTCAGAAGGAAATTGGATCAATACTTGAATGCAAAAGAGCAGGGGAGTGGATTTAATTGGATAGCTATACCAAAGAGCTATCGCAAGCACAATGGGCTGAATGGCCTCCTTCTGTGCTGTATAATTCTATGATCTAGCATTTATCAACTCACCATATTTAACAACCAAATGCTTCAAATCACCAATGTATTTGGTGGGCAGAGTTGTGCATAATGGCCAGTATGTAGCTTGACTGTTCCACAGGAGGCCAAGATAACACTGCTGAATCTGTCACTCCAGCATATCCTGGACTAAGCGCAGAGAGAGGATGTGTTAAGGATACACTTGGCTAAAACAAATGTTGCTGTCCTTACTTTAATATCCCTACTGCTTTGTTAAGAGTGATGACCGGGAGTGTTCAGCGACCCTTGGTATAGTGCTTCCTCTCATGCAGCCTGTCTTTGACAAAGCTCAAACTGTTTTACGTGTATTGGATATCAAAACAAAATGCAATCTGCTGATCCAGAAAGGAATTTGCTGCTCTTATTTTACAGACTGCCAAAAAGCTCCGGGAAATCGGTAAAAAACAGTCAATAAGGAGACAGGTTACACCCAAAAGGTATGTTTATAAATATGCTGCAATTAAAGGATCTGTAATGTTTAGTATTAAGTATTTTTGCATTGTACAACACCTGATTATCTGTGCTGTAATAACCTAGTAAAAGGCATCATAACATAATAGGAGCAGGAGTAGACCACACAGCCCTTCGAATCTGCTCTGCTATTCCATAAGATCATGGCTGATCTACCTCAACTCCATTTCCCTGCCCTATCTCTTGACATCAGCTCACATTTATAGAGTGACTTTACAGTGGAAAATTTGGCGAAGGAGCTTCTGAAATTCCCAAGGAAAACAAAAGATTCACAGATGTGGGAGTTCATGGTAAATCTCCAGACTGTAGGCTGAAAATAGGTAAATAAAAGCAAAATACTGCGGATGCTGGAAATCTGAAACAAAAACAAGAAATGCTGGAATCACTCAGCAGGTCTGACAGCATCTGTGGAAAGAGAAGCAGAGTTAACGTTTCAGGTCTGCTTCTCTTTCCACAGATGCTGCCCAGACCTGCTGAGTGATTCCAGCATTTCTTGTGGCTGAAAATAGGTGCTTGTTAAAGGAGTTATTGTGGTGCTATGTGGTGAGGAGGTGCCACAGGGATCAGTATTAGGGCCACTTGTGTTTCTAATTGAAATTGATGACTTGAGATTCAGAAACACTGTGAATTGACGAGATTGCAGATGATGCCAAGCTAGGGTTGATTGTTAGGAGGCATTTCAGGAAATATAAAATGAAGTTGACAAATGTGTAAGTGGCAGAAATTTCACAAGAAAAGGTAATCATTGTTCTGCTGGTGTTTAACTGTATGTTTAATTTACTTTTGTTATCATAATATTGTATGCAGCTTATTTACAAGTTTGATACTTTTTTTTGTCTCTTAGAGAGAAGCTTAAAAGCTCTGGAGAGCAACCTATAGTTCGACGCTCAATGCGCCTGCTGAGATTAAGCCCAACAGGCACGCCAATGCCAGAGGTACCGATAGAAACACAAGTGAAGTCAGAAGACACAGAAGAGCGGGTGGGCCTCACTATTCTTGTAATTCTAAATCCAGGATTTGTTCCAAGTTGACCATTCAGATTTTCTTTCTTGCTCGTCAAGTTTTGGGGGGATAGTGGTGGAGGTGTTAGTGCTACGGGATACTTTAAGCACCATACAGGTAGATGCAGGGTAGAGATCACTCTGCTCTGTGCACCTGAACCAGAATCAGACAGTCATTTATGGCACAGAAGGAGCCATTTGGCTTATCAGGTCCATGCCTGCTCTCCATGGAGCTATGCAGTCAGTCCCACTTCCCGGCTCGATCCCCATAGTCCTGAAAGTCTATTTCTCTTGGGTGGCCATCCAACTTCCTCTTGAAGCCATTGATCGTCTCCGCTTCCACCATCCTTGTGGGCAGTGAGTTCCAGATCATTACCACCCGCTGCATAAAACAAGCGCTTCCTCATATTTGCCCTTCATCTTTTGCCCAAAACGTTCAATTTGTGTTCCCTAGCCCTTGTACCATTTGTTAATGGGAACAGTTTTTCCTTGTCTAACTTATCTAAGCCTGTCATAATCTTGTACACTTCTATTAAATCTCCCTTCAGTCTCCTTTGTTCTAAGGAGAACAAACCCAGCTTTTCCAATTTAATCTGGTAACTAAAATCTCCCATCCCTGGAACCATTCTGGTAAATCTCCTCTGCACCCTGTCAAGGAACCTTAAATCCTTTCTGAAGTGTGGTGACCAGAACTGGAAGCAATACTCCAGTTGGGGCCTAACCAGAGCTGTATAAAGTTTCAGCATAACTTCCCTGCTTTTGTACTCAGTGCCTATATGTATGAATCCCAAGGTCCCATATGCTTTGCTAACTACTCTCTCAATATTTCCTGCCACCTTCAAACATCCACACACATGCATCCCCCAGGTCCTGCTGTTCCTGCACACCATAGTACAATACCCTACAGTGCGATGCTTCCATTGCCTGTTAGTTGGATTGTAAGCCTGAGAGATGAAAAGTCACTTTCAATCCGCATCCTATATTTTTATTAGGTTCCCTAGAAACCTTCAAAATAAAGATAACAATTGGAAAAACTGCACATGTGGAAAGCAGCAGCAAGTCCATCAACATCTGTAAAGAGGAAAATCTAGGTTAATGTTTGGATAAAGAGAATCTTTGGAACCAGTAAGGCTCTGCTCAGGCTGCTAACCTCTTTACAAATATTAGAAGACCAGCTAAATATTTCCAATGTTTTCTACACTTGAAAAGTAATGTTATTTGGAATATATTTATAAACATGCAAAAAAATTAGCTAATATTTTCACTGTTGCAGTGGAGTCTGCTTAGGTAGGGGGTGGGTAGGTTTGTAAATTGCCTGTTTTCATTGTGGGAGTTGTGATTTATATAGGAGCATTAAGTTTTCAACACACTGTGTCCAACATTAGATGTGATTCCGTGATTGGACAACATTTGCAAAATAATCCTCAGTGTGCTAAGAATTACACTGACAACCAATTTAAGATTGTCAGTAGGGCTCACAGTGTGGCGCATTTGCATGTTCTGGAAGCTACATATATTAATACACAGGACCCTGTTCTTTGCAGACAGAAAGAACATGTACACACATTGTGCCTGTTTCAGCTAAACAAAACAAGTGACAGCCATTCACTGGTTCATTGGTCAAGGCATTGTCTTGAGTCAGAGTCAAGCTGCCTGGTTTAAATTTCAAACAAAGCTTGACAGTTAACTGTCAGTCACCCTAAACTGGTGCATTCTCCATGGCAATGCCTCTACCAATCAGCACTCTCTTCTCATACAGCATAAAGTTATTGCTTCCCCTTACATTGGTATTCTTTCAGAGTGTCCTGATGAGTGCAAGACGAAAAGCTTTGATAACATGTCTCTATTATCAGTATAGATACATTTAAGGGGAAACTAGATAAGCACATGAGGGAGAAGGGAATAGTAGAGGGTTATGCCGGCAGAGCTAAATGAGGAGGGAAGGGAGGAGGCTCAGGTGGAGCATAAATACCGGCATGGACTGGTTGGGCTGAATGACCTGTTTCTGTGCTGCATATTCTGTAGGTTATGTTATATTCTTGCTCTTTTCCACAGATTTCTGGACCTCTGAAAATGATTACAAATGATGAAGAGGAAAGCAAAGTAACTGAGAACCTGATGAACACATGGCTGGAGATCAGCCAGGTATTCTATTTATTGTTGAACTATGACACTGATTTAACTGACTCCTGTTTTGGTTAACTCTATCCAGTTTTTAAGTCTTATTTTAACTTAGCTGTTAAATGTCAGTCATTCAGTCATTTAAATGGCTTCAGGCTCTGTATATGGACAGAATGATCCTTCAGCAAGAATTAATAACATGGCCAGTAGATTTTACTTAATATGAAAACAGAGGTTTTTGTCACCAACTTAACACTTGTTACGCTGTCGTCACAGGGTGAGACGCACATTGAAGAAAAGCAACCAGTAGAATTGAAAAAGTAAGTTTCTTTTTAAGTATAAGATTGATGTTAAATAAAAACTGTTTCCATTTTTTAAGTATTTATTTTCTATAAACCCTTACCTTCACCATTATTCCTCTAATTAGGTACAAGTCCAGTTTGAATAGGATGACTATCCAAGAAGGCTTTGTTGCAAAAGTAACAACAAACCGAGTCTGCTCACTAGCTTTCCATCCGTCTCAGCACAGATTCCTGGTTGCTGCTGGGAGCACTTTTGGATACGTTGGGCTTTGGGATCTGGTCAGTGAGCATTTGGTTTTTGACTTTCGGGATATAAGAAAGACTTGCATTTCTATAGTGCCTTTCATGACCTCAGGACATCTAAAAGCGCTTTACAGCCAATGAAATACTTTTGAAGCGTAGTCACTGTTGTAAAAAGCAGGACAGCTAATTTCTGCACAGCAATCTCCCACAAATGGCACTATGATAGTAACCAGATATTCTGTTTCAGTGAAGTTGGTTAAGGGGTAAAAATTGTCCAGGACACTGGAGAGAACTCCTCTGCTCTTCTTTGAATAAAACTTGGGGCTCATTTACGTTCACCTGAGATATCTTTGTCTGTAAGAAATGCTTTCTTTCTCTTCAGAATTTCCTGGTCATTAACTGGTTTTGAAATTTAGATACTGCAGTGAGTTACATATATAATACATGTCGACAGTAAGTTTGCCATTTCATTATTACTACAGCCATCAGAAATAATGCTTCTAATCCACATCTGTTTTATAATAACAGTTATAATTGTTGTCTAGAAATGGTCCTTATTGTTACAACCAACCTATGCCTTGGAATGAATGTGAGCTGAATTTGTGTCTGTGACCTCCTACAAGATGGATTCCTAAGCAGTTGGGGAAGATGCTTTAAATGTAGATGGGCAGTTTCTCGAAGGGGGTAGCAGCAGATGGTAGTGATTCCAGGTTTACTCAGAAATGGGAATGTTTCTGTTTACAGTGCAAACATTTGTCAACTAAGCCTGGAACTCTTGCCTCGTGGTTTCACGTCCCACTCCAGAGACATAAGCACAAAATCCAAGCTGACAGCCCAGTGCGGTACTGAGGGAGTGCTGTGCTGTCAGAGTGCTGTCTTTCAAATGAAACGCTAAACCAAGATACCGTCTGCCCTCCTCAGGTGGATGTAAAAGATCCTGTTGAATTTGATGAGCAAGGGAATTATTCCCAGTATCCTGGCCAATATCTGTCCCTCAACAGACATCACTAAAACAGATTATCTGACCATTATCATTTTGCAGTTTGCTGGAGCTTGCTGTGCACAAACTGCCTGCTGCATTTTCTACAATAGTTACTCAGCTTCATAAAGAGCTTAGGGACATCCTGAAGTTGTGAAAGGAGCTATAGAAATGCAAGTCTTTCTTGTTTCTTTATGATCCAACTTTGAACCCTTTTGCTCATGTTTTATTTGCAGAGTTCTCAGGCTGACGAGCTTGCTGTCCATCAATTCAAGCTACACTGCAGCACTGTTAACTGTTTGCACTTTTCACCTTCTAACTCTGCTGAGCTACTGTCACTAAGCAATGATGGGAGTGTTCGCTGTGGAAATGTAGCTGCTGCTGTCTTTGATGAGGTAAAGTGCACTAAAGATCTTTGAACTATCTCATTTCTTATTCATTTCTTGTGAGCTTTACATTAACAGGGAGCCTGGAATGTGTTGGTGTGGTATTCTGCTACACAAAATGTACTGTGCAGCTTCTCTATGACGTTGGTTTAAGCCCTGCTGTTCTGGACACCTTCAGTACAGGGGAACAAATATCACACAGGGAAATAGGAATTCTCTAGTTGCAGTTACACTGGGAACCCAAGTAGCTGTTTTGCTGGAGTGTTGCCTCCCATGAAATGAAGTATTTTGCTGCGTATGGCATTCAGGCTCTGAGAGTTTAGAGCACTGTTGGTCAGAAGCATGATTTTCAAGAAGGAAACTTGAAAACAGACTGGAAAACATGGAGTTAAAAGTATCAGCACTGAAGTGGGAAGCTCCCATGCAATCGTGCTTCTTACTCATTCATTCATAGCATCTTTTATATATATTTTAGAAGAGACAAATTATTCAATGGTGAAATGCAAGAACAAAGTCCTATAGGAGTTTTTTTTTATTTAGAGGTACAGCACTGAAACAGGCCCTTCAGCCCACCGAGTCTGTGCTGACCATCAACCACCCATTGATACTGATCCTACATTAATCCCATTACCCTCTCTCATCCCCACCTTCCCCCTACCACCTACCTATACTAGGGGCAACTTATAATGGCCAATTTACCTATCAACCTGCAAGTCTTTGGCTGTGGGAGGAAACCGGAGCACCCGGCGAAAACCCACGCGGTCACAGGGAGAACTTGCAACTCCGCACAGGCAGTACCCAGAATCGAACCCGGGTTGCTGGAGCTGTGAGGCTGCGGTGCTAACCACTGTGCCGCCCCAAATCACCTGTATTTTCAGAATAATGTTAATTCATTTATTTTTTGCGCTTAAAAAATTTCAGTCATCCAATAATTCAAATGGAATGATTTAAAATTAATAGTCTGTACACCTCACCAGTCATCACGACACATCAGCCCTCCTTTCTCTTGCCATAAGTTGTCGTGTTCTGCACCTGTTAGTAAAAACAGAATTTGTTCTTTATAAACTCTTAGGTAAACAATTTGAACCCTTTATTTAATTAGTGCTGTTAGTCATGCGCAACAATTCATTACTCTTTATCTTTTCTGCCATGCGAAGGCAATGACTGTTCAAGTTTTATTTTATTTACATTTGGGATGTGGCTGATGCTGTCTCCAGAAGGAATGGTCTGGAGTCATCTTTCCTTTAGAATTTCTTGTTCAGTTCTAACCTGTGAATTCTGAGTTGCTTTTATCTCATTGCTCAAAGATGTCTGGACTATAAAGAAACATCTCAAGTTAAAATGGCATCTGAGGAAATTGGTGCATCTGACTTGATTTGGTGCTCTGCATTTCCTAGTATTCAGTTACATTCAACAACGTCCCTTGCTCTTAATCTGTTCCAAGGTGTATATGTCCAATACATGGAATACCTCTTCTTTTGACTTCTTGGCTGAGGATGGCTCCACATTGATAGTCAGTCACTGGGATGGAGATGTGGCAGTGGTAGACAGGCGGACCCCAAGGTAAGCAGCTGTTAGTAAAGGCATGTCTCGTTTTTCATAAACCCTTAGGTTAACAATTTGAACCCTTTATTTAATTAGTGATGTTAGTCACTTCCAACAATTCATTACTTTTACCTTTCTTGCTATCCGAAGGCGTTGACTGTTCAGGTTTTATTTTATTTACATTTGTGATGTGGCCAGTGCTGGCAAGGTCACTTTGATTTCCCATCGCTAGTTGCCCCGAGAATTTGGTGGTTTGCTTTCTCAGGCTGCTCCAGTCCTTGTGGCATTAGAATGTGTTCGCAGAATGATGTTGGGTAGGATATTGTGACATCTGCTGCAGCAGCAATGTGAGCACAGTTACTGACAGTGCAGGTTAACACATGAAAAGAGCCTGACTGACTGTTCAGGTGGATGTGAAAGATTCCATGGCACCATATGAAGAGGAGCAGAGGAGGTGGATCCAGTGTCCTGGACAACATTTGACCCTAAACCAATCACCAAAACAAATTAACTGGTCATTTATTTCATTGCTGTTTGTGGGTTTTTGCCATGTATTAATTGTCTGCACTTGTTAAAATAATTGGCTGTGAAGCACTTTGGATGTGAAATGTGCTAAATGAATGCATGTTCTTCTTTGCACTGCTGTGAAAATCTTTACTGAGGGGGCTTTTTTCTACATGTTGCACCATGATGTGGGGAAGGAGGTCGCTTGGATTGGTTTTGCTGTGGAAGAGGCATCTATACATAGAGGTGTAGAAAGTGTGAACTGCTTATGCTCAGGTTGCAGGGTCTGCATCCAGCTAGCACCATCACCACTGCATTAGCTGCTGGGCCCAAGCTAAAGCCTTAAAGTAAAAACTCAAAATAATCATATTATTGTAAAATATGTAATTTTGAATATTTCAATTGTTTAAAATCTTACTGTGGATGTGTGAAATTTCAGCTAACTGGAAAAGAAAAGCATGAAATGCTACTCCAAAAGATAGTTTGAGTGATTCGCTTCATCAGCAAAGCATGTTAGCGGAATGCTTCCTGTTTAGTGGAGTTTTTCCATTATGTTTACAGAAGGATGTTCAATGTTAACAGGAATTAAAATTTCCACAGCACTTCAGGAGAACTGAATGCACATCTGCACATGAACCGTTTACGGACAGTCAGTGTTCACCCGGTGCATCGACAATACTTTGTAACTGCTGGAGCACGGTAAGCTCACTTAACAGAAATTGTTACTGGCAATGCTTTTTTCTCTGCTCACCACTTTTCTATAACCTGTTTAACAGTTTAATATTAAAAAAAACTTTTATACCATTCTCACACAAAGAATGGTGGAAATGTGGAACTCTCTCCCCAAAACAGCTGTAGGGCTGGGGTGTTGAAAATTTCAAAACTAAGATTGATGTATTTTTGTTGGGAAAGGGTATTGAGGGATGGGGAGTAAAGATGAATAGATGGAGTTAAGATAAATATCACCTATGATCTAACTGAATGGCGGAATAGGCTCGAGGGGCTGAAGTTTTCAGGAGTGAAATTAGGAAACATTTCTTCATGGAAAGGGTGGTAGAAGTTTGGAACTCTCTTCCATGCACAGCAATTGATATTGGATCATTTGTTAATTTTAAATCTGAGATTGGTAGATTCTTGATATCCAAAGGGATTTAGGGGCAATGGTGGATATACGGAGTTAGGCTGAAGATCAGCCACGATCTCATTGAATGGTGGAACGTGCTCGAGGGGCTGAATGGCCTGTTCCTGATCCCATCATCACTGATTTGGAATTTCTACTCCAAATGCTAAATGAATAAGAGTTAATGGTTGAAAAAAAGAACCTGACCTCTTCTGTTTATGCCAGGTGTGTAACTATCTATGATGTTCGAAATCTAAAAGCATCGCCCAAAAATGCTGTAGCTCACTTGGATGAACACAGAAAGAATGTAAACTCGGCCTACTTTTCACCGGTTACTGGTAATAGAGTGGTGACCATCAGCATGGATGACAGGATCAGGTAATGGCAACAAACTTCAGAGTGAGCATATCTGAGCAGTTATTCAAAAATTTAATTAATACCATTAAAGAGAACCAACAGGATCAGGTAATGGCAACAAACTTCAGAGTGAGCATATCTGAGCAGTTATTCAAAAATTTAATTAATACCATTAAAGAGAACCAAAGGCTAAAGTTTGAATGTTTTGATGTGATTTCTCTCATTATCAGCCCTCCTAGATCAGTTCTAGTATTAGATGCAATGGCGAAGTTCCCTACATTGACTCTAGTCCGCCTTGAGAGCATCATCCCCACCCAGTACATTTCCAATATCTGCTGTCTCCTAAGCTGTCTTGAGGAGGGTGCTACAGACTTAATATTGCCATTTTAAGGGGCCCGGACTGCAGCCTGGGAGCTGGAGGGTGTGCAGTTGAGATTCTTGTCTAACAGTAGGCAACTCTGTGTGCTAGAACACTGAAATATGAATAAGCAATGAATTGTTTTCCACTTTATGAATTTTGTGGACTGGCTGATTGCGAATGTGTTTTGTGTGTTATGATTCTTTAGAGTAAGTGTGATGGATATAGAATTACACACAATTTACAGCACAGAAACAGGCCATTCAGCTCAAATGGTCCGTGCCAGTGTTTTTGCTCCACATGTGCCCCTCTCACCACTACCATCTCACTCTTTTAAGGGAGTGCATTGATTTGTTTGCTTAAAATAAGAAAGTAGAATGATTTCTGTGAAAAATGCCTTTGAGTTTTATTAGTTTTGACAATTAAAGCAGTAGTATTCATATTAAGTCGAATCTTTTTAACTGTCTTTAAATAATTTGTTGCAGAATATTTGACACAAGTGCCATAACTCCCAAGATTCCTGTTGTGGCATCAATAATGTAAGTGAAAGATTTTAGAAATAATCGATTAACTTGTGATGTTGAAGTTAAAATGAGCTCCTTCTGAAATCCACTCAAGTTCCTGAAACTCTCCTGTGTTTTGGTGTGCTGTGGTTTACTTTTGTTCACCCACCCCAACTAATACTGGGGTGCAGTTCTATGGCTGCATAGGTCCTGCAGTCAGTTCTCTCCTTGCTCAGCATCCATTTGCTTGCAATATCTGATAGGTGTCATGGGATAGAACTCGGGAGTGTAACCCCTCATTGAGTTTTTGCTCCTTGCCTGGTGACACTGATTATTGTGCTCTACCTACCATCCAGGCTCAGATCAGGTCACACAGCAGATATTGGAGATTAAAGGAGGACCCAGCTGGTCTGTGTGTTTCCTTATGCCCCGAACCACTGACATTTTGTTTATTTTTCTACAACCACGAGCTTTTCATTTCTGTGTCTGACTGTCCAGGGAATGTTTGCTACTGTGTTGAAATGGCAGTGCTTGACTGTGTGCACATACACTCACTAACCAGTGGAGTGTTTAGTGCTTCTGCCTTGTCCTTCAGGCTTCTAAATGACTGTATATCATCATCACATCAGGACTACACCATGTCCTCCTTCAAAGCCTCCCCTGCATCATCCCAGCTGATTGGGACTTACCTTGCCTGGTTCCGTTCCTGTCTGTTCAGTCATAGCCAAAGAATCACCTGCAATGGTTTCTTTTCCCACTCCCACACTGTTAGCTCTGGAGTCCCCCAAAGATCTATCCTTGGTCCCTCCTATTATCTATATGCTGCCCTTTGGCGACATCATCTGAAAAACGTCAGGTTTCACATGTATGTTGATGGCATCCAGTGCTACCTCAGCATCATATCTCCTGACCACTTCACTGCCTCTGATTTGTCACATTGCTTGGCTGACATCCGACACTAGATGAGCAGAAATTTCCTCTGACTAAATATTGAGAAAACCAAAGCCATTGTCTTCAGCCTCCCTCTGTTCCCCAGCCACTGACTCCATCCCTCTCCCTGGCAACTGTCTGAGGCTGAACCAGTCTGTTCACAACCTTTGTGTCATATTGACCCCGAGATCAGTTTCCAACCACATATTCGTGCCATCACTAAGATTGCCTATTTCCACCTCTGTAACATCACCCGTCTCCGCCATTGTTTCAGCTCATCTACTGAAATCCACATCCATGCCGGTGTTACCTCCAGACTTGACTATTCCAATGCTGCCCTGGTCAGCCTCCCACCTTTCACCCTCCTTAAACTTGAGCTTGTCCAAAACTCTGCTGTCTGTATTTTAACTTGCTCTCAGTCCCGTTCACTCATCGCCCCTGTGCTCACTGACATAATGTTTCTGGTATAGCAGCAGCTCAATTTTAAATTCTTATCCTTGTTTTCAAATTCCTCCATGGCTTTACCCCTCCCCATCTCGATAACCTCCTGCAACCCTCTGAGATCTCTGCACTCCTTCAATTCTGACCTCTTGCACATCCTCAGTTTTCAAAGTGGCAATGCCTTCAGCTGCCTGGGTCCCCAAGTTCTGCAGTTCCCTTCTTAAACCTTTACGCCTCTTTCTTCCTTTAAGATTCTCCTGTAAAACCTATCCCTTTGAAGCCTTTGGCCATCTACCCTGAAATATTGCCTTGTGTAGCTTGGTGTCAGATTTTTTGAGAATGCTCCTGTGAAGCAACTCCTGCAATGCTTAACTATGTTAATGAGACTGTATAAAATGCAGGTTCATTTCTTCCCATTGTTACTCCTGTGTCCTGAGCCTGTCACTCTTATGTTCATCATCTCCCCGATGTTACCCTTCTCACCACCACCCCACCCCACCCAGCCCCATACAGTACTACTCTTGGCTGCAGTATCCATGGGCTCCTTGCGATTTCCACCTGTT
This sequence comes from Heterodontus francisci, assembly GCF_036365525.1. NCBI lineage: Eukaryota > Metazoa > Chordata > Chondrichthyes > Heterodontiformes > Heterodontidae > Heterodontus > Heterodontus francisci. The sequence goes on along the minus strand of NC_090408.1, from coordinate 42,211,778 downwards.
CACTCTCTGCCTCCTCTCTTGCTCTCCCCCCTCTCTCTCTTGCTCTCCCCCCTCTCTCTCTTGCTCTCCCCCCTCTCTCTCTTGCTCTCCCCCCTCTCTCTCTTGCTCTCCCCCCTCTCTCTCTTGCTCTCCCCCCTCTCTCTCTTGCTCTCCCCCCTCTCTCTCTTGCTCTCCCCCCTCTCTCTCTTGCTCTCCCCCCTCTCTCTCTTGCTCTCCCCCCTCTCTCTCTTGCTCTCCCCCCTCTCTCTCTTGCTCTCCCCCCTCTCTCTCTTGCTCTCCCCCCTCTCTCTCTTGCTCTCCCCCCTCTCTCTCTTGCTCTCCCCCCTCTCTCTCTTGCTCTCCCCCCTCTCTCTCTTGCTCTCCCCCCTCTCTCTCTTGCTCTCCCCCCTCTCTCTCTTGCTCTCCCCCCTCTCTCTCTTGCTCTCCCCCCTCTCTCTCTTGCTCTCCCCCCTCTCTCTCTTGCTCTCCCCCCTCTCTCTCTTGCTCTCCCCCTCTCTCTCTTGCTCTCCCCCCTCTCTCTCTTGCTCTCCCCCCTCTCTCTCTTGCTCTCCCCCCTCTCTCTCTTGCTCTCCCCCCTCTCTCTCTTGCTCTCCCCCCTCTCTCTCTTGCTCTCCCCCCTCTCTCTCTTGCTCTCCCCCCTCTCTCTCTTGCTCTCCCCCCTCTCTCTCTTGCTCTCCCCCCTCTCTCTCTTGCTCTCCCCCCTCTCTCTCTTGCTCTCCCCCCTCTCTCTCTTGCTCTCCCCCCTCTCTCTCTTGCTCTCCCCCCTCTCTCTCTTGCTCTCCCCCCTCTCTCTCTTGCTCTCCCCCCTCTCTCTCTTGCTCTCCCCCCTCTCTCTCTTGCTCTCCCCCCTCTCTCTCTTGCTCTCCCCCCTCTCTCTCTTGCTCTCCCCCCTCTCTCTCTTGCTCTCCCCCCTCTCTCTCTTGCTCTCCCCCCTCTCTCTCTTGCTCTCCCCCCTCTCTCTCTTGCTCTCCCCCCTCTCTCTCTTGCTCTCCCCCCTCTCTCTCTTGCTCTCCCCCCTCTCTCTCTTGCTCTCCCCCCTCTCTCTCTTGCTCTCCCCCCTCTCTCTCTTGCTCTCCCCCCTCTCTCTCTTGCTCTCCCCCCTCTCTCTCTTGCTCTCCCCCCTCTCTCTCTTGCTCTCCCCCCTCTCTCTCTTGCTCTCCCCCCTCTCTCTCTTGCTCTCCCCCCTCTCTCTCTTGCTCTCCCCCCTCTCTCTCTTGCTCTCCCCCCTCTCTCTCTTGCTCTCCCCCCTCTCTCTCTTGCTCTCCCCCCTCTCTCTCTTGCTCTCCCCCCTCTCTCTCTTGCTCTCCCCCCTCTCTCTCTTGCTCTCCCCCCTCTCTCTCTTGCTCTCCCCCCTCTCTCTCTTGCTCTCCCCCCTCTCTCTCTTGCTCTCCCCCCTCTCTCTCTTGCTCTCCCCCCTCTCTCTCTTGCTCTCCCCCCTCTCTCTCTTGCTCTCCCCCCTCTCTCTCTTGCTCTCCCCCCTCTCTCTCTTGCTCTCCCCCCTCTCTCTCTTGCTCTCCCCCCTCTCTCTCTTGCTCTCCCCCCTCTCTCTCTTGCTCTCCCCCCTCTCTCTCTTGCTCTCCCCCTCTCTCTCTCTTGCTCTCCCCCCTCTCTCTCTTGCTCTCCCCCCTCTCTCTCTTGCTCTCCCCCCTCTCTCTCTTGCTCTCCCCCCTCTCTCTCTTGCTCTCCCCCCTCTCTCTCTTGCTCTCCCCCCTCTCTCTCTTGCTCTCCCCCCTCTCTCTCTTGCTCTCCCCCCTCTCTCTCTTGCTCTCCCCCCTCTCTCTCTTGCTCTCTCCCCCCTCTCTTTCTTGCTCTCTCCCCCTCTCTTTCTTGCTCTCTCCCCCTCTCTCTCTTGCTCTCTCCCCTCTCTCTCTTGCTCTCCCCCCTCTCTCTCTTGCTCTCCCCCCTCTCTCTCTTGCTCTCTCCCCCCTCTCTCTCGCTCTCTCCCCCCTCTCTCTCGCTCTCTCCCCCCTCTCTCTCGCTCTCTCCCCCCTCTCTCTCGCTCTCTCCCCCCTCTCTCTCGCTCTCTCCCCCCTCTCTCTCGCTCTCTCCCCCCTCTCTCTCGCTCTCTCCCCCCTCTCTCTCGCTCTCTCCCCCCTCTCTCTCGCTCTCTCCCCCCTCTCTCTCGCTCTCTCCCCCCTCTCTCTCGCTCTCTCCCCCCTCTCTCTCGCTCTCTCCCCCCTCTCTCTCGCTCTCTCCCCCCTCTCTCTCGCTCTCTCCCCCCTCTCTCTCGCTCTCTCCCCCCTCTCTCTCGCTCTCTCCCCCCTCTCTCTCGCTCTCTCCCCCCTCTCTCTCGCTCTCTCCCCCCTCTCTCTCGCTCTCTCCCCCCTCTCTCTCGCTCTCTCCCCCCTCTCTCTCGCTCTCTCCCCCCTCTCTCTCGCTCTCTCCCCCCTCTCTCTCGCTCTCTCCCCCCTCTCTCTCGCTCTCTCCCCCCTCTCTCTCGCTCTCTCCCCCCTCTCTCTCGCTCTCTCCCCCCTCTCTCTCGCTCTCTCCCCCCTCTCTCTCGCTCTCTCCCCCCTCTCTCTCGCTCTCTCCCCCCTCTCTCTCGCTCTCTCCCCCCTCTCTCTCGCTCTCTCCCTCCCTCCCTCTCTCTCGCTCTCTCCCCCCTCTCTCTCGCTCTCTCCCCCCTCTCTCTCGCTCTCTCCCCCCTCTCTCTCGCTCTCTCCCCCCTCTCTCTCGCTCTCTCCCCCCTCTCTCTCGCTCTCTCCCCCCTCTCTCTCGCTCTCTCCCCCCTCTCTCTCGCTCTCTCCCCCCTCTCTCTCGCTCTCTCCCCCCTCTCTCTCGCTCTCTCCCCCCTCTCTCTCGCTCTCTCCCCCCTCTCTCTCGCTCTCTCCCCCCTCTCTCTCGCTCTCTCCCCCCTCTCTCTCGCTCTCTCCCCCCTCTCTCTCGCTCTCTCCCCCCTCTCTCTCGCTCTCTCCCCCCCTCTCTCTCGCTCTCTCCCCCCTCTCTCTCGCTCTCTCCCCCCTCTCTCTCGCTCTCTCCCCCCTCTCTCTCGCTCTCTCCCCCCTCTCTCTCGCTCTCTCCCCCCTCTCTCTCGCTCTCTCCCCCCTCTCTCTCGCTCTCTCCCCCCTCTCTCTCGCTCTCTCCCCCCTCTCTCTCGCTCTCTCCCCCCTCTCTCTCGCTCTCTCCCCCCTCTCTCTCGCTCTCTCCCCCCTCTCTCTCGCTCTCTCCCCCCTCTCTCTCGCTCTCTCCCCCCTCTCTCTCGCTCTCTCCCCCCTCTCTCTCGCTCTCTCCCCCCTCTCTCTCGCTCTCTCCCCCCTCTCTCTCGCTCTCTCCCCCCTCTCTCTCGCTCTCTCCCCCCCTCTCTCTCGCTCTCTCCCCCCTCTCTCTCGCTCTCTCCCCCCTCTCTCTCGCTCTCTCCCCCCTCTCTCTCGCTCTCTCCCCCCTCTCTCTCGCTCTCTCCCCCCTCTCTCTCGCTCTCTCCCCCCCTCTCTCTCGCTCTCCCCCCCCCTCTCTCGCTCTCCCCCCCCCCTCTCTCGCTCTCCCCCCCCCCTCTCTCGCTCTCCCCCCCCCCTCTCTCGCTCTCCCCCCCCCTCTCTCGCTCTCCCCCCCCTCTCTCTCGCTCTCCCCCCCCTCTCTCGCTCCCCCCCTCTCTCGCTCTCCCCCCCCTCTCTCGCTCTCCCCCCCCTCTCTCGCTCTCCCCCCCCCTCTCTCGCTCTCCCCCCCCTCTCTCGCTCTCCCCCCCCCTCTCTCGCTCTCCCCCCCCTCTCTCGCTCTCCCCCCCCCTCTCTCGCTCTCCCCCCCCTCTCTCGCTCTCCCCCCCCCTCTCTCGCTCTCCCCCCCCTCTCTCGCTCTCCCCCCCCCTCTCTCGCTCTCCCCCCCCCTCTCTCGCTCTCCCCCCCCCTCTCTCGCTCTCCCCCCCCCTCTCTCGCTCTCCCCCCCCCTCTCTCGCTCTCCCCCCCCCTCTCTCGCTCTCCCCCCCCCTCTCTCGCTCTCCCCCCCCCTCTCTCGCTCTCCCCCCCCCTCTCTCGCTCTCCCCCCCCCTCTCTCGCTCTCCCCCCCCCTCTCTCGCTCTCCCCCCCCCCTCTCTCGCTCTCCCCCCCCCCTCTCTCGCTCTCCCCCCCCCCCTCTCTCGCTCTCTCCCCCCCCCTCTCTCGCTCTCCCCCCCCCCTCTCTCGCTCTCCCCCCCCCCTCTCTCGCTCTCCCCCCCCCCTCTCTCGCTCTCCCCCCCCCCTCTCTCGCTCTCCCCCCCCCCTCTCTCGCTCTCCCCCCCCCCTCTCTCGCTCTCCCCCCCCCCTCTCTCGCTCTCCCCCCCCCCTCTCTCGCTCTCCCCCCCCCCTCTCTCGCTCTCCCCCCCCCCTCTCTCGCTCTCCCCCCCCCCCTCTCTCGCTCTCCCCCCCCCCTCTCTCGCTCTCCCCCCCCCTCTCTCGCTCTCCCCCCCCCCTCTCTCGCTCTCCCCCCCCCCTCTCTCGCTCTCCCCCCCCCTCTCTCGCTCTCCCCCCCCCTCTCTCGCTCTCCCCCCCCCTCTCTCGCTCTCCCCCCCCCTCTCTCGCTCTCCCCCCCCCTCTCTCGCTCTCCCCCCCCCTCTCTCGCTCTCCCCCCCCCTCTCTCGCTCTCCCCCCCCCTCTCTCGCTCTCCCCCCCCCTCTCTCGCTCTCCCCCCCCCTCTCTCGCTCTCCCCCCCCCTCTCTCGCTCTCCCCCCCCTCTCTCGCTCTCCCCCCCCCTCTCTCGCTCTCCCCCCCCCTCTCTCGCTCTCCCCCCCCCTCTCTCGCTCTCCCCCCCCCTCTCTCGCTCTCCCCCCCCCTCTCTCGCTCTCCCCCCCCCCTCTCTCGCTCTCCCCCCCCCCTCTCTCGCTCTCCCCCCCCCTCTCTCGCTCTCCCCCCCCCCTCTCTCGCTCTCCCCCCCCCCTCTCTCGCTCTCCCCCCCCCCTCTCTCGCTCTCCCCCCCCCTCTCTCGCTCTCCCCCCCCCTCTCTCGCTCTCCCCCCCCCTCTCTCGCTCTCCCCCCCCCCTCTCTCGCTCTCCCCCCCCCCCTCTCTCGCTCTCCCCCCCCCCCTCTCTCGCTCTCCCCCCCCCCCCTCTCTCGCTCTCCCCCCCCCCTCTCTCGCTCTCCCCCCCCCCTCTCTCGCTCTCCCCCCCCCCTCTCTCGCTCTCCCCCCCCCCTCTCTCGCTCTCCCCCCCCCCTCTCTCGCTCTCCCCCCCCCCTCTCTCGCTCTCCCCCCCCCCCTCTCTCGCTCTCCCCCCCCCCTCTCTCGCTCTTCCCCCCCCCCCTCTCTCGCTCTTCCCCCCCCCCCTCTCTCGCTCTTCCCCCCCCCCCTCTCTCGCTCTTCCCCCCCCCCTCTCTCGCTCTTCCCCCCCCCCTCTCTCGCTCTCCCCCCCCCCCTCTCTCGCTCTCCCCCCCCCCTCTCTCGCTCTCCCCCCCCCTCTCTCGCTCTCCCCCCCCCCTCTCTCGCTCTCCCCCCCCCTCTCTCGCTCTCCCCCCCCTCTCTCTCGCTCTCCCCCCCGCTCTCTCTCGCTCTCCCCCCGCTCGTCTCTCGCTCTCCCCCCGCTCGCTCTCGCTCTCCCCCCGCTCGCTCTCGCTCTCCCCCCGCTCGCTCTCGCTCTCCCCCCGCTCGCTCTCGCTCTCCCCCCGCTCGCTCTCGCTCTCCCCCCGCTCGCTCTCGCTCTCCCCCCGCTCGCTCTCGCTCTCCCCCCGCTCGCTCTCGCTCTCCCCCCGCTCGCTCTCGCTCTCCCCCCGCTCGCTCTCGCTCTCCCCCCGCTCGCTCTCGCTCTCCCCCCGCTCGCTCTCGCTCTCCCCCCGCTCGCTCTCGCTCTCCCCCCCTCTCGCTCTCCCCCCCCTCTCGCTCTTCCCCCCTCTCGCTCTTCCCCCCTCTCGCTCTTCCCCCCCTCTCGCTCTTCCCCCCCTCTCGCTCTTCCCCCCCTCTCGCTCTTCCCCCCCTCTCGCTCTTCCCCCCCTCTCGCTCTTCCCCCCCTCTCGCTCTTCCCCCCCTCTCGCTCTTCCCCCCCTCTCGCTCTTCCCCCCCTCTCGCTCTTCCCCCCCCTCTCGCTCTTCCCCCCCCCTCTCGCTCTTCCCCCCCCCCTCTCGCTCTTCCCCCCCCCTCTCTCTCGCTGTCCTCTCTCTGTCTCTCTCTCTCCCCCTCTCACTATTGCAGCCAGCTAATGCCTTAAAAGCTAAAAGCCATTTTGCTAATGTAGAATTGAAGCGAACAGTGCCATCAGAAAAAAACAAAGCTAACTGTGCAGTGGGGAGGTGAATTGCTCAAGGAGCTGTGTTGGAGGCTGGAAACAGGACCAGAACAGGAGACTGGCATGAAGATTTGAAAGTGGGGAGGTCCATGGTCAACTGGCCATATAGGGTGGATGGCCTGTGGCCCAGTGGTGAACACCTGGAATAGAGCTGGCACAAGTGTTGGCTCCTTCCAGGAGTAGTTATGTGGACTGGAGTTGGGGAGGGGGGAGGGAGGGGTCAGGAACTTGTGGGCCATGTGCGCAAATTCCAAAATAGTGGCAGATGGATATGATCCCATCTGCAGAAAACAGAACATGACTCAAAACCCAGGTTCCAGAGGTGAAGGGACCAGATTCTCATTATACCTGCTTCATTCCTTCTTGATTTCGCTCAATGTCATTGTGTTTTGATTGTATCTGCTATTAGTGTAGATGCATAAAAGGGGAAGCTAGAGAAACACATGAGGGAGAAAGGAAGAGAACGATATGCTGAAAGGGTGCGATGAAGGGAGGGGGTGGGGGGGTGTGGGATGAGGCTTGTGTGGAACATAAACACCAGTATGGATCTGTTGGGCTGAATGGCCTGTTTCTGTGCTGTAAATACTATGTAAAATGTAACTAGATTGTTAACCTTTTTTGTTTTAAACAGCCATAACAATTACAGTGGGCGCTGGTTGACTAAATTCCGAGCTGTATGGGACCCTAAAAGGGAAGACTGCTTCGTAGTGGGTAGTATGGTCAGGCCCAGGCAGATCGAAGTGTTCCACTGTACGGGGTCCAAAGTGCATGAATTCCGGGATGCAGAATGGCTCGGCTCCGTGTGCTCCATTAATGTGATGCACCCGACGAAGAATGTCTTGGTCGGTGGAAACTCCAGTGGACGCCTTCATGTCTTCATGGACTACTCATTAATTGGGTAATTAGTGGAATTTCCTGCAGAATCTGAGGGCCAATGGTCACAATCATTGTAACAGGAAAGTAGGAGTCTTGCCAGGATATGCTTCATAGGTTGGAGGAGTTGCATATCTTCTCAGCCCTGTTCATTTATAAAATATAACCAGTACGTAAACATCTTAAGTACAACAGCACAGAGTCGATCAAATGACATGTACAAAATGAATGGAACAGACAAAATTCCAAACTAAAAAAAAATCACAAATCTCTCGAGGCTGGGAGAATGGGAATAGGGAGATGGAATAAGGAGGTGCTTTTAATCTGTTTTATTGCCACTTCTCAAATCACAGTTGAATGGGTCAGAATGACATCTGTCTCTCTCACCTGAGAGGAGAAATTAGAACTTTTGATAGTTTTCCACTTTGGTTATGGCCACTATTAGGCTATGTTAAAATGTCATTCCCAGTAATTATGGAACACTGGATTGGAAATATAGGTCAGTTGAGACTCCAAACTGCACTTCCTATTGATCCTGTGCTATGTAGTCTGCTGCAGACTGACCATGTTAGCAACCCAGACTTGAGCAGACCTGTTTGGATGGCTCAGGACATTTTTTCTGGTTGCTGTCATTAACTTGGAACACTGAATGCAATTAGGGCAGAGCCTGACACTCATGGAACCTTTTAAACCAGAATTGATGCCTGGGTAGAGCAAGGACACAATGCTCACTCCACGTGCTGAAAACCAGTCTCGACAGAACCACTGTTACACTAGTAAAGTAAGTCTTGTCTGTTCAGACCTATAAAAGAGGTGTAGGATCTTCTTGCTGTGAAAGTGGGAATTAAGAAAATTATAAAGCATTTGTTTTTGTGGGAGGAAGTGTTTTGAGAAAAACATTTCTTTCCTTCCCTCCCACTGGCTCAGATAAAAGAACTGCTGAAAAATGTGTGGCAATTTTATCTTCTTTTATCTTCCTTCCATTACCGCACCCCCCCCCCCCCCCCCCACCCTTCCCAGTATGCTGATATTTTCCATTGTATTTCAGTTGCAAGGTCAAGTACAGTTCCAATGGGCAATTCAGTTATTTTCTGTCTGTCCAATGCTATATTTTCAGTAAAGATTCTGCTGTTACTCATAATGAGGCTTTAATGACCACTATGTTTGAAATTCCTCTCCTGTACCTCCCATTGTTGTGGCACCTCTCTCTCTCTCTCCCCGCCCCAAACTATGCTGATCACTACTGTATTCTTCACCAGCAACCCTTTGCAATAGCTTAGCCACAGATTTTGTGGGTCCAAATTTGCATGTGTGCATAAAATGTAGTGATCAGCAGGCAGGGAGTGGTTACTCGGGGTCTGGAAGGGACGTACAAGCAGATTGTGGAGTGTATTCTTACTGCAGAGCCCACTGATCAGAATGCTATGCTTAATTTTTTTTCAAAAGAGTGTTAAATGTTATTTTTTTAAAACCCTGTGCAAACTCTAAAGCCTCTACAGAACTTGGGAGCAATATTTTCTATTTGGACGCAAAGACATCAAGCATTCTTAGTGCATAGACGAATGTTACCAGAAGGGTAACAGGAATATCTCAAAGAATTTTAAAAATATGGTTCAAATAAAGTTTTCTTTTTTTAAAAAATCATTCCATTTATGAGCATTACTGAATGCCTGTTTTGTAAAGTAATGTTCAGAGTAAGGTATGGTAGTGTGGTGGTTATGTTATTGAGCTAATATTCCAGAGTGCATGAATTCAAATCCCACTGCAGCAGAATTTGAATCCCATTTTTTTTAAATGTGGAAATAAAAAGCTGGTATCTATACAAGTTACCAGAAGCTGTTGGGTTGTCTATAAACCCTAACTGGTTCACTCGTGTCCCATTGGGGAAGGAAACCTGCTGTCCTTATGCGATCTGGGCCCATATGTGACTACAGTCTCACATCAATGTGGTCGACTCTTAGCTGCTTTCTGAAGTGCCTCAGAAAGCATTTCAGGGCAACTAGGCTATGGGCAATAAATGCCAGCGAAGCTCACATCCTGAAAATGACCAAACTAAAAAGTGGAATAATTTTCAATGTGAGTAACCTACTGACCCACAATGAGTATCAGAAAGTCACGCTGCGATCATTTCAGCTGTACGGGTACTGTCACCTGCAATAGTTGAGTTTTATTCAATGTAAATGGCTTCATGCAACAATTCATTTAACTATTTTCATGAGATTTGAACACACAAACAATTGTACTGGTTTGGAATCAGTTCAGTGGAGGCTTGGAAACCCCTACAATTGATCCAGTTCCATCTTTCAAATGGGAAATGTTGACAGGAGTGTAACCAACATTGTGGTAATGCTTATGGAAGTATTTCACCCCCCCCCCCCCCTCCCCTCCCCGCACAAGCAAGACTTTTAATATATAAATACCTTTAAGACAGCGAGGGAGTGGGCTGTACCTCCAATTAGCACCTATTAAATTAGAAAGTGTAAACACTAAATTTCATATACTTCTCATTTGTTTACTTTTTTGAATATTTAATTCTCTGCAAAGATGAAAATACTAGAAAATGAATATTTTTACACACCAAACAATAATGTACAGTCATGGGCTTTGTTTTGCAGATATGAAGCAAAGCCCTCACTATGCTGCCTAGTCGGGTGCCCTGTTTGCAGTAATTCACAGGAGCCATTCTTGACATTTAAATAGAATTACACAGAATTTACAGCACAGAAAAAGGTCATTCGGTCCAACTGATCCATGCAGGTGTTTATACTCCACACGAGCCTCCTCTCACCATACTTCATCTCACATCAAGATATCCTTTTATTCCTTTCTCCCTCGTACTTATCTAGCTTCCCCTTAAATGTGTTTATACTATTCACCTCAGTTACTTTTTGTGGTAACAAGTTCCACATTCTCACCACCTCTGGGCAAAGAAGTTTTTCCTGAATTCCCTATTGGATTTATTAGTGACTATCTTATATTTATGGCCCCTAATTCTGACCTTACCTGCAAATGAAAACATCTTTTCTACATCTACCCTATCAAACCCCTTCATAATCGTAAAGACCTCTCTATCAGGTCACCCCACAGTCTTCTCATTTATGGAGAAAAGTGAATGAGAGGAGGTGTGTATGTTGTGGATTTGTGTACAATATGACTGCACACTCATTTCTCAGAGCTACTGTATTTAGCAGGAAGTGAGGAGCTACTTACACCAGCAGTCTCGACCTGAGGCTAGAAAGGGACACGTTTTAGAACCAAGAAAACTGCTCATTTTCCTTTGGCACAAATATTCTCATTGTTATTTCACGTTTAAAAAAAAAAATGATGGCAGCCCTCAGATCCTTGTTGCCTGGCAGACTCATGTATCAGCTGCACCAATTGTTGCAAACAGTAGCAGACTTCAACCCACAGGACTCTCCTTACCTGATGCACACATTTGTACACATTTAATCTTTTTAAGCCTTTAAATAATGGGGCCTTTCACGCTTGCAATTTCTTTCTTTGCCAGCTCAGTTCTTGTAGGAGTTGGTTGTCCATTTAATCAGCAATGGAGTGAGGCACTACTCTCTGAAAAAAGATGGTTTGCTGATGGAGATCCCCAATGTCCCTGTATGAATGGAACCCCCCGAGTTTCCTCAATCCTCACACAGTCGAGCAAGGCACTCTTGATGTCTTGTGTTGTCGGATTGTTGCTTCCACTGTTGCACAACAATGTCTTCTAAATTATATCTTGATGAACATGTACACAACACAATCACTCTTCATTGCTCCCTGCCTTCTCTTTATTCCAATCTTAAAAAACAGTTGAACAGTCTACATCCTTAACAATGCTTCCATTTTCAGTCTAATTTGTTTGCAGAGATATTACTCTAGTCAGTGTGGAAAAAGCCTTCCAGGGAATCCATTCAGGGATTTTTAGGGATGTCCCATGAAGCTGTACAGCGTTCAATAAACAAAATAACTTTTTTGTCAGATTGTTAAAATATTACAAGGAAATGATTAACAAACATTGAAAGTCTTAATAATTCTGAAGAAAAATCTCATCACTAAACCAGGATACTGGATATATTTATACATGGAGGCTTGTGGCTGTTACTAATATTAATATCACGGGATAGTCTCTACTTTTATTAAAGTCAGGAGACAGGACATCTCTTTAACATCACAATAACAAAACTCCACACTTTGTTACTCAGTTCCTGGGGGCAACTAATAGTTATTCACTTATTCTAACAGACTTTATACAGCAAAACAGTCTCAACAGCTTCATATTGGTTATGGGTGAAAGGGGCAGGGGATGTTGAATGTGGATTTCCCTCCTTGTTTAAAATTCCTTCTTGACATCTTGATGATTCACAGAGTCTCCCAGTAGTGGTTGAATTCACCCATTAAAGGTGGCTTTACATGCCCGATGGTGCCACAGAGAGGGGAGAAGGGGAGCCCAGACTGTTGGATACTTGATGCCATCTTGTCGTCTCAATGTCCCTGGGCCGATAGCTCAGGTTGAATGATGTCAGGTGTCAATGAGAAGGCTTAGCAGGTACCGAACCTTGCAGGCAAACCATCGCCTGAGGGGACAAAAGTATTCATAATGGAACTGTTCAAACTCAGGAGTCTGTCGTATATCACGTAAAAAAGCAACGTCAATATCTGACTCTGTAAGACCTATCAGGAGGAGGAGCAAGGCAAAGAGGAGCCCAACTGTCACAAGCAGCAAACGGACCACACTTAAAACAAATGTATTCACCTGTTCCCTCTCGGCCCTGTCACTAACACCTTCAGGTAAGGCACTAGCCCCCCTGCCAGGCTCCTCGGGCTCTGTTGGGGCGCCGATGTCACACTCCTCCTCGATGCCACAGTTGTTGGTGCTGCCATTGGTTTGACGGGGGAGAATTGATTCCAGGTTAGGGTCAGACACTGGGGTGGGCAGGACGCTGTCAGCTGGGCTATACAGCTCGTCTGCGATCACAGATGTCGGTTCGCTGCCCTCGGCGGAGGTGGTCTTGCCTGCGCGGGTACCAAAAGTGTCCGTGTGTGAGGTGGATCGCACTGGGGTAGAATGAGCGCTGTCTCGGAGCGATTCTAAACCTGGAAGAGAGAATTGGGACTGAAATGCAAGAAAGACATTATTTGGCACTCGGTGGTCGGGCAAAAGGAAGATCAATAGAACTGTCTGTGACACAGACCACAAACAGGAATCTACTTCAGGAACAAGTGTGCTCCTGTCTCTTGTTCCTTTGAGCTCAGTGTGTAACTTGTTTAATTCAACTCAAATAACTTCATAGTTGCCTCACTGTCAATGTTTGTAGATTACAGAACCCAGTGACAAAGAAAATGCACAGTATTCAGTAAGCTACTGTGCAGGTGGATAAATGTAATATAATACTTGCACTTACGTTGCAACTTTACAACTTTACTTAAGTGTCTCAGAGTGGATACCCTCTGAATTACGTTGATTTGTCATGGAACCAGCAATCGGGTAAATGCGAAAATTACGGGGGGATGTTTGGGTGGCGTTTATTGAGGAAAAAATGTTAATAAAGAATCATCAAATCCTGGCCCCCTCCCCCCCTTCTTCAAAAGCCTGGGTTAAAGCACCTAAACAAATGGAAGGGAGCGGCAGTGGACATTAGTGTAGGTTGGAAACTAAATCCTGGCTTTTGTGTCTGGAATTTTCAATAACTGCAGCAGGTCAGTGTCTGAATGAGAGAGGTTAATAAGCGCTCTCCAACATTGTGTTTTTATTTCTGATTTTTAGCACTGGGCCAGGTAACAGGGGCTTTTAATTTGTTGCCAGATTTATGCTGTAGATTCATGAATTTTAGTAATTGACCTGATTGACCCCATGTGAGTGCTGTGAAATACTGCCCGATTATCGGTTTGAATGAGTGTGAGAGAATATGTATATTTGTGTGACTATGTATATGTCTGTCTTTGTATGTATGTGTGTGTATCTGGTGACAGTAATGCTATAGTAAGCTATAAGATCTGTAGAGGGAGTGCTTGAGCTGTTTTGTGTGTGAGAAATTGTGATGCTTTTGAACTCTCCCACAGGTGCAGTATATATTTTACACTTGAAATAAGCTGAGTCCTGGAAACCATCACAACCTTCCACTTCTCTAATACAGCCTAGAATGTGAATTTCAGCATGTTCAATCTTGCATGTCTGCAGTTCAACAATTCTGCTCCAGTAACCAGCAGCTCTGAGTCTATTGTGCTGGTTCCTGAGAAGCACCAAGAACAGTGCTCTGCTACCATTGATGGTACACTCCCTCCCTCCTACCTCGCAGAGAGCCACAGCAGGTGCCTGACCTAGTAATGCTGCCTGGATTTGATTCAGTAAACGTGTTGCAAGAGAGCACATATGTCGAGAGCAGTGGATGGAAATGGGGTATCCACATAGGATAACAGAAGGAAGGCAAGGAGTTCCAAGGCAGTCATTCAGTGGCAAGGTTCGGATGATTAAGCAGAACACATGTTCCGACAATTCCCTGACAGATTTACTCACTTGATAATACAATGCAAAGTTCTAATCTCCCTTCCACTCCCACTAACATTGACTGTGTACTGGCACAGGGTTCCCCAGGGCATGGGCACACTCTGGTACCTTGGACAAGGGAACACTTTGAGTACAAGCCTTGATGATGAGCATTGTGAGGCTTATCCAATGTTGGAGAAGACTGAGGGAGGACGCAATGGCAGTATTCAAAGTAATTAGACTCATACATGTTAAGGATCAGTCAAGGTTATTCGATTCATTGTGGGGGCACACGTAGCAGCTGAAAACGTGCCAATTTGGATTGAGCCGAAGGAAAATATTTTTCTAATTTATTCTTGGACTGTGGGCATTGCTGGCAAGAATGGCATTTATTATACATCTCCAATTGCCCATGAGAAAGTGGTGGTGATGAGCCGCCTCCTTGAACTGCTGCAGTCTGTGAGGTGTAGGTGCAGCCATAGTGCTGTTAGGAAGGGAGTTCCAGGATTTTGACCCAGCAATAGTGAAGGAATGGTGATATAGTTCCAAGTCAAGATGGTGTGTGGCTTGGAAGGGAACTTTCAGGTGCTGGTGTTCCCATGCATCTGCTGTCCTTTTCTTTCTAGGTGGTAGAGGTCATGGGTTTGGAAGGTGCTGTCGAATGAGACCGCAGTGCATCTTCTATATGGTACACACTGCTGCCACTGTGTGTCGGTGATGGAGGGAGTGAAGGTTGAAGGTGCTGAATGGGGGTGCCAATCAAGAGAGGTTGCAGAGACTAGTAGTTCATAACTTTACAAGTTCAAACTGGATATGTATTTTCAAGAGAAACACATTGTTTAGCTCAGCAGGAAGTTGTATTTGTTTCTTTAAGGAAATAATGACATCGTGGTTATGTTACTGGACTAATGAGAACAGGAGCTCAAATCCCACTGTAGGCAGTTTGAGAATATTAACTCAGTTTAAACAATCTGGAAAATAAAAAGCTGCTGTCAGTAGAAGTGAACATGAAGCTGTCAGATTGTTGCAAAAACCCAACTGGTTCACTGATGTCCTTTAGCGAAAGAGACCTGATGTCTTTGGCTGGTCTGGGCCAACATGTAACTCCAGGCCCTCACCAATGTGGTTGACTCTTAACTGTGCCCTGGAATGGCAGAGTAAGCCACTCAATTGTAGCAATCTACTATTGGACAATTAGGGACGGCAGTAATTTTTTTTTTAATTCATTCATGGGATGTGGGCATCGCTGGCCAGGCCAGCATTTATTGCCCATCCCTAATTGCCCTTGAGAAGGTGGTGGTGAGCTGCCTTCTTGAACCGCTGCAGTCCATGTGGGGTAGGTATACCCACAGTGCTGTTAGGAAGGGAGTTCCAGGATTTTGACCCAGTGACAATGAAGGAACGGCGATATAGTTCCAAGTCAGGCGTGTGACTTGGAGGGGAACTTGCAGGTGGTGGTGTTCCCATGCATTTGCTGCCCTTGTCCTTCTAGTTGGTAGAGGTCACGGGTTTGGAAGGTGCTGTCTAAGGAGCCCTGGTGCATTGCTGCAGTGCATCTTGTAGATGGTACACACTGCTGCCACTGTGCGTCGATGGTGGAGGGAGTGAATGTTTGTAGATGGGGTGCCAATCAAGCGAGCTGCTTTGTCCTGGATGGTGTCAAGCTTCTTGAGTGTTGGAGCTGCACCCATCCAGGCAAGTGGAGAGTATTCCATCACACTCCTGACTTGTGCCTTGTAGATGGTGAACAGGCTTTGGGGAGTCAGGAGGTGAGTTACTTGCCGCAGGATTCCTAGCCTCTGAACTGCTCTTGTAGCCATGGTATTTATATGGCTACTCCAGTTCAGTTTCTGGTCAATGGTAACCCCTAGGATATTGATAGTGCGGGATTCAGCGATGGTAATGCCAATGAATGTCAAGGGGCGATGGTCAGATTCTCTCTTGTTGGAGATGGTCATTGCCTGGCACTTGTGTGGCGCGAATGTTACTTGCCACTTATCAGCCCAAGCCTGGATATTGTCCAAGTCTTGCTGTATTTCTACAGGACTGCTTCAGTACCTGAGGAGTTGCGAATGGTGCTGAACATTGTGCAATCATCAGCAAACATTCCCACTTCTGACCTTATGATTGAAGGAAGGTCATTGATGAAGCAGCTGAAGATGGTTGGGCCTAGGACACTACCCTGAGGAACCCCTGCAGTGATGTCCTGGAGCTCAGATGATTGACCTCCAACAACCACAACCATATTCCTTTGCACTAGGTATGACTCCAACCAGCGGAGGGTTTTTCCCCTGATTCCCATTGACTTCAGTTTTGCTAGGGCTCCTCAATGCCATACTCTGTCAAATGCTGCCTTGATGTCAAGGGCAGTCACTCTCACCTCACCTCTTGAGTTCAGCTCTTTTGTCCATGTTTGAACCAAGGCTGTAATGAGGTCAGGAGCTGAGTGGCCCTGGCGGAACCCAAACTAAGCGTCACTGAGCAGGTTATTGCTAAGCAACTGCCACTTGGTGGCACTGTTGCCAGCCTTTCCAGCGATGCCCACATCCCAAGAATGAATTATGATGGACAGCAAACAAGACCCTCCAAACCCAGTGGTGCTGAGGCTAATTATAGTGGCTCCACCATGACGAAGATTCTTCCACCATGACGAGGATCCTTGCATCTTGCTGCTCTTTATGACTCATTACTCGAATATAAATAATTCTGAATTAGACACTGAGCCACATAAGGAGATATTAGGACAGGCGGACAAAAGCTTGGTCAAAAAGGCAGGTTTTAAGGAGCGTCGTAAATGATGGAGAGGTGGAGGGCTTTAAGGAGGGAATTCCAGAACTTAGGGTCTAGGCAGCTGAAGGCACGGCCGCCAATGGTGGAGCGATGGAAACCAGACGTCTCCATCTAAAATGTACACTCTACAGTTATAACTACACCAGATCCACCTACAGAAAATATGTTATATGTTGTACATTATCCTCATTATTGATAATTAACTTTGTAACAAACAGGTTTTCATTTGAACCACAGTAAACTGGAGTGACGAGGACTGTAGAGTCCTTCGTGCAGCTGTTCACACACACACACACCCCTCATCAATCCATGGACTATGCAGAGCGCTGTGGGATCTGACCTCAGCTGGCACAGCAATAAACTATTATTGGCTTCAGCATCTCCATACAAGAATTGGAAAAATAGACATGGATTCCTGCACCTGATCACTGCCCAGTAACCCACATGGACAAGAGACTCTGCTGTACTGGCTCCTACGATCCAGTAATCTGTGATGAAAAATTCTAACCATAAGAGTTGATGTATTTTTAATATCCATGTAAACTGTGACTGAGCATTTTAATTGTTAAAAACTGTTGACCTGGACTGTAGAGATGCACATTAGTGTTTGATAAGGAAAAGGTCACTTCAAAGACACTATTGATATGCAAAATAGGTAGGAAACACTTGGCTCATGCTGCTGGCTTTGGTCTGAAATTTATCATATTGAGATTAAAGTGCTTGGTCCCATACAAATCATCTTGTATTTGAAGGAAGTTCAGGAAACCAACTTCGCTCCAACATTACATGATTAAAGCTCTTTCCGTTAAAAACGTCTTTGACTTTCCTCTACATTAGCTTTTATTGTCAAGCGTGATGATTGCGGTTAATTGCAGCTAGCAAGCGTCCCGCTGTCTGTTAAGGCTATAAATAGTGATCCCACTATTCCCAGCCAGAATGGAGATGATTAGGTAATTCCCCCATCAATCATGCCTGGAGACCACACTGCTGAGTCTGATTTTACACACATCATTTGTATTATGTAACTATCCCCACTCACTGCATTTTACTGGCAAAATAATCCTGTTTTATCTGGAGAAATTGCTGTAGTTTCGATCATGATTTCTATTTGCTGTAGTTCGTAGAGACTCTTTTTACATCGATGCTGTAGACCATTTGCTGTGAGTCCTGTCAAACTCACTGGCTGACACAGTGGTGGTGTTAGTTTGGTGTTTTAAATCCTTGGATGTTTGGTAGACTATTGCAATCTGTGAAAGATAAATATATGATTCCCTTTGCTCCTAGTTTAATATCAAAGGGGACTGTTCTTCTCAGCCAAAGTAGGAAGTAGAGACTCCCATGGGGAGGATTTTGGATTGTTAGACAGGGTGAGCGCGGGGGCGGCGGCCACTTAAACCAAGCCCCCCCCCCCACCCCCACCCCCACCAACACCCCGGGTCGGCATGCTGGTTTCCTGATGCAAGAGTGGCATGCTTAGATTTCGGAATGCGCCAACAGGAGCCAGAAGAAGCAACTTGCCCGAGCTTCCTAAAATGACCACTTATGGCCATTAACGAGCTTGTTGTTAGCTCACTCGGGGCAGATTTGGGTTTTTATTTCATGGGTTGAGTTCAATGCGCCATCAGAACCATGACATGGAGGAGGAAGCAGTGACATAGCGGAGAGCGATCGGCAACGGTGGAACAGAAACAAAAGGCAGCGCTGAAGAGACAAGACTGTGAGATGGCCCTCACTGTATTAACAGCGGAAATGATGCAGAGTTGTTCACAACAGCAAATTGCCAAAGTACACTGGAGAGATAGGATTCAATACAGACTGAAATAAAAACAGAATGCTCTGGTAACACGCTGGAAAGTCTATTAGCATCTGAAAAAAGAAAGCACAGGCCAACACTTAAAGTGCAGGCCCTTTTTAATGGGCATCCTTCCTTCGCTCTCATTCTCTGACTTAGTGTTTATTTGTCCTCACTCCTCTGTTTAGGAGGTTTCTCTACATTAAAGGCGATACATAAATGAAAGTTTTTGGTACTGTTACAACTGACTAGATCTGCACCCGAGATGTTAATCTGTTTTTTCCCTTTGGGGAGGTTTATGGACCTACTGCCTATTTGCAGCCTGGGACCCTCCCTGCCCCCTGCCCACTGCTCCATGCCCACTGCCCAGGTTGTGCTTTCACTTTGTGGATGAACGGCAGCCTCAGCAATGGCTGCCACTTGCCTTTTAAATTGGGCCTGTTTCTGGCTTGGTCCCACCTCCTTCCCACACCTGCTGCCGCTAATTGGGTGGCGAATGCGACTTGTGGCTAATTAACCACTTTGCATAACTAAATAGTGGCGCGTGCACGTTTCCACGTCCGTGCAGGGTTGAGACCGAGAAGTCATTGTGACGTTGGGGTTCCGGCCTGGGAAATGAGATCCTACCCCTCCCCACCCCTCCCATGAGTCTGACAAAACCCCAAAATTATACAGGCGCTGATACAGATTTACTATTACCAAGAGAATTGGTGAAACGTTGTGTTATTGTTTTAGTAACACAGGGATACAGATAAAATTCTTGTATCATCTGTAAACTTGAGTTCATCCAAAACTCTGCTGCCATGTCCTAACTCGTAACAAATCCCATTCACCCACCAACCCTGATCTACTTTGGCTACCAATCCAGCAGCACAATGGCGCAGTGGTTAGCACCGCAGCCTCACAGCTCCAGCGACCCGGGTTCAATTCTGGGTGCTGCCTGTGTGGAGTTTGCAAGTTCTCCCTGTGTCTGCGTGGGTTTCCTCCGGGTGCTCCGGTTTCCTCCCACAAGCCAAAAGACTTGCAGGTTGTTAGGTAAATTGGCCATTATAAATTGCCCCTAGTATAGGTTGGTGGTAGGGAAATATAGGGACAAGTGGGGATGTGGTAGGAATATGGAATTAGTGTAGGCTTAGTATAAATGGGTGGTTGATGGTCGGCACAGACTCGGTGGGCCGAAGGGCCTGTTTCAGTGCTGTATCTCTAAACTAAACACCTCGATTTTAAAATTCTCAACCTTGTTTTCAAATCCAACCATGGCCTCGGCCCTCCCTCTCTGTAACCTCTTCCAGCCCTACAACCCTCCAAGGTCTCTGCGCTCCTCCAATTCTGGCCCCTTGCGCATCACTGAATTTCATCACTCTACTATTGGCGGCCGTGCTTTCTGTCGCCTGAGCCCTAAGCTCTGGAATTCCCTTCCAAAAGCTGCTTAGGATAGGGGTCGATTAAAGAGATGAAAATTGACACTGATCGATATTTGTTGGGTAAGGGTGTTAAGGGTTACAGAACCAAGGCGGGTAGATGGAGTTGAGATGCAGATCAGCCGTGATCTTACTGAATGGCAGAACAGACTTGAGGGGCTCAATGGCCTCCTGCTGTTCCTATGCTGAGCACCTCAGCTTCTTCTGGTGGCTTCAAACTGAGCAGGGACTGTAATAGTTAACGCAGAGGCCCAGCTTTCATGACTTCATTCTGTTGCCATCTGCAGCAAGGGAAGTAATTTAGGTAGCGTCAGCAGTACTGAAATATCCCAGCTCCCGGCAACATAGGCTCAAGGCTTGGTGTGAACAACCAAAGCTCCCGACGAGGTCACTGGAGTGTCGGAACGCTGAGAGACTAGAAAATAGAACGTGATCTAACTACAGACTGCTAAGAGAGAAGCACTGGGTAGCACTTATCTTTAAGGTCCATATTGCAAACGAAAACATTTTCTGTTTCAACAAACTCTGTATATTATTTCCCATGCAACCAAAATAAGAACATAAGAAATAGGTGCAGGCCATTCAGCCCTTCGAGCCTCCTCCATCATTCAATAAGATTATGACTGATCTACCTCAACTCCACATTCCCACATTATCCCCATATCCCGCAATTCCCAAAAATCTGTCAATCTCTGATTTGAATATGTTCAATGACAATGAGGGACAGTGAGTAAATCCTTTATGGTATTCCCTAAATAAATTCCGCCCTGCTCACTGGGATCCATGAGATTAAAGGGTATAAATGCAATCCTTGAAAATACTCTGGGGCTCCCCAGTGCTTCCATTAGTAATTCTACCTCCCTGTGTGACACTGTGAGTCATACAAGCTATGGATGTCCTGTCTGTGGTGTAAGTTTGTGCTGACTTAACTGATCTTAGCTACGTTGCACCAGGTACTCAACAATCAAACTTAGCACCTCCTGGATCAGGGAGGGGAAGGAATCAAACAGGATTTTCAGCCTCCATCACAGTCCAATCATCCTTGCTGCAAAGTGTGGATGTTGGGCAAGGAAAGAAAGTAAGAGTTTACATTTATATAGCGCCTTTCACAACAGGACATCTCAAAGCGCTTTGCATCCAATGAAGTACTTTTGAACTGCAGTCACTGTTGTGATGTGAGAAACACAGCAGCCAATTTACACACAGCAAGATCCCACAAACAGCAATGTGATAAATATCAGATAATCTGTCTTATTGATGTTGATTGAGGGATAAATATTGGTCAGGACACCGGGGAAACTCCCCTGCTCATCTTCAAAATAGTATCATGGAACCTTGCGTGCTCACCTGTGAGAGCAGACGCAGTCTTGGTTTAACATCTGATCTGAAAGACTGCACCTCTGACAGTGCAACACTCCCTCAGTATTGCAGTGGGAGGGCTGAATTTTAGGGGGGACATTGACATCAGTTGGTTTGCCAGCAGCCTCAGCACTAGCAGTGTCCAATGCTGAGGCTGCAGTTCCAGGATGAGGCGCCTCACGAGAAGGTGAGGTTATTTTTGGGGAAGCCGGGCGAGGCAGGCAGGCCCTGGCGACCGGGGGGGTTGAGGGACAGGTTGGTGGTCGTGGTGCACCAGCGGCACCATTGTGATGGGGACCCCCCGGTGGGCCACTGAATGCCCATAAAGGACGTCCCTCCCCCTGCCCCCGCAGAAAGCTGCTGGGATGCTGCGGTATTTACCTGGCGGTCGCCCCATGCGGTAGTGGAGCCTCCCAACAATATGCTATGGCAACAGGAAGATGTTGGACTGAACCCACCGCCCCCCACCATATTGCCTGCCCTCCTGCCTCTAAATCTGACCCCAGTGTGCCGGGAAAATTCAGCTCAGAATGTCAGCCTAGATTTTGTGCTGAAGTCTCCGGAATGGGACTCAAACCTATAAACTGCTGGCTCAGAGGAGTGAGATTAGGCTGAACTCCGACCTCCAACACGGTCGAACAGCAGGTGGATCTTCTCAGTCTAAGCTCACTGTGAATAAAGGCTGCTTGGAGAACTGCTGGTGCCTGTGGAATGGTATCCCAGGCCATTCGGAACAGGAAACTGAACAAGAGAGAAATTCTCAAAATCTCAAAGTATTTAATTAAAACTTGGGACATTTACAATCCATGGTAATTCACCAAACAATACTGTGAATGCTTTCTGCCAGGATTGACACCACTTTTCTTGGGACTATTTTTTAAATTTTTAATTCCTCTCTGGCCACAGGGGAGGTGCCAGAGGACTGGAGAACAGCTAATGTAGACTTGATTGAGCTGTAATAGATTATGAGGGGCATGGACAGGGTGGATAGGGAGCAGCTGTTCCCCTTAGTTGAAGGGTCAGTTACGAGGGGTCACAAGTTTAAGGTGAGGGGCGGGAGGTTTAAGGGAGATTTGAGGAAGAACTGTTTTAGCCAGAGGGTGGTGACGGTCTGGAATGCCCTGCCTGGGAGGATGGTAGAAGCAGGTTGCCTCACATCCTTTAAAAAGTACCTGGATGAGCACTTGGCACGTCATAACATTCAAGGCTATGGGCCAAGTGCTGGCAAATGGGATTAGGTAGACAGGTCAGGTGTCTTTAATGCATCGGTGCAGACTTGATGGGCCGAAGGGCCTCTTCTGCACTGTATTATTCTGTGATTCTGTGACTAGTTTGTACCGTTCCACCAAATGCGCATTGTGAAAGCAAGTTAGGAAGTGTCAAGCCTTTGAGAGCGATGGATGGAGCCTTGCACAGCACATAGCTGACTCAGGTTCCTTTTAAACTGTAACTAGTGAATCAATTCTGTATGCACAGGCACCTGGTTCCCAAGAGATTCTACCACGATATTTCCATCTACAAATGTGCGTCACGCAAGAATGTATTAATAGATAAGGAACGGTCTGGCACCTTCCGAAATTCCGAGAGCTGCTGAACTTTGTGTTTTCTCATCCTTGTGTTCAAATCCCTCCAGAGCCTCGCCCCTCCCTATCTCTAATCTCCTCCATCCCGACAACCCTCCAAGATATCTGTGTCCCTCTAATTCCTGCCTCTTGCGCATCCCCAATTTTAATCACTCCACCATTGGTGGCTGCACCTTTAGTTGCCTGGATCCTAAGCTCTGGAGTTCCTTTCCTAAACCTCTCCGCCCCTCTCCTCCTTTAAGACATTTCTTAAAACCTATCTCTTTGACCAAGATTTTGGTCACCTGTCCGAATATCTACTTATGTGGCTCTGTGTCAAATTCTGTTTCATAATTCCCCCGTGAAGCAGCTTAGGACATTTGGACTATATTAAAGGCGCTATTTAAATGCAAGTTGTTCTCGGTGTTGTTTCTGTCACTCTGCAGTCTGGTGCTGCCGGGAATTCCATCTTGGGCGGTCACACATTGGAGTCTATGATTCTCTGTCAAAGGAACATCACCAGACTGCAGATACAGCAAGATGTGGGGAAGCTTGGTTTATACCGTACCAGTTACTAACCCACATATCAGATGTATATTTACTCTGGGAAGGATTCTGTCAAACCCTAATTCGACCCACAAAGTCTCTTTGTTTTAATGAGCCACTCTTAATTCATTTAGTTTCCTGAGGAAGATTAATAACCAGGGGTAACATTTTAACAAGAGTGATCTCTGATCAATCTAACCATAAACCCATGAATCAACGCTATCAGTGCATTGTTGTTTAAAACTCTAATTCACTGTATTCTATAACATTCTCATGGTCCCAACATGACAGCAGCCACAGTGCTCTGTCCAGTGATTGTCTATGTTTTTAAGCTTCATACTAGGGATGTCGAAGAGACTTAGTAGTTGGCAGGAAAAAAGACAGAAGGGCAAGGGGAGAGCCAACTGTGTAACAGCCCCGAAAAACAAATTTTTCTGCAGCACCTGTGGAAGAGCCTGTCACTCTAGAATTGGCCTTTATAGCCACTCCAGGCGCTGCTCCACACACCACTGACCACCTCCAGGCACTTACCCATTGTCTCTCGAGATAAGGAGGCCAAAGAAGGCCTAGGGATTTGGGCGTTGTAGCCAAGGCTGTGATATTTATTGCCCATCTCTTGCTGCCCTTGAGAAGGTGGTGATGAGCCATGTTCCTAAACGGCTGAGCACCATGTGGTGAAGGTGCTCCCACAGTGCTGTTAGGGAGGGAGTACCAGGACTTTGACCCAGCGATGAGAAAGGAAATCTCTTTCACAGTATTTGATAACCATAGAGATGGTATATTTAAGAACTTGCTTTCCAATAAGTGGCATATTAAATTAGTATTGTGCCAGAGTTCCGTGGATTCAGGCCTGAGTCCTTCCCGCTCACATTTTCTGGTGTTTGCTGGATTTGTGGAAGAGACATTGAGGGAAGGGAAGATAAAGAATGAACCGCTTCCATCAGTCAGTTACAGAGAAGATGCAGCAGAGGGTCTAGATGGCGGTTGGTTAACTGGGGAACAGTGTGTGACGCAGAAAGGGGTGAAGAGGAGAGGTAAGGGAAAGAAAATAAACAGTGGTGACATCATACATTCTTCCACTGTCCTCCAATTCTCCCTGATGACATCGTCATTCTCTCGCCTCAATGCTCAATCTTCTCAGTTCCGGTCTTGCTCTTTATCCTGTCACCAACTCCATCCCTCTAATCCCTGCTCATATCCATTACAATCCAACTGTGTTGTCTCATAAAACATGTCGACACTCACACTTTACCGAATAATTTATTATTCATTCTCGTAACTGTGGCAAGCTAAATTTTTCACATTGAATGATGGAAAAAAGCGTCCAATCATAATCCCAAGTTCTCTTGTGTCCCAAACCAACCATTACACTACATGGCTGGAAAGGTGCCCGAGAGAGCCAGTGTAGCGAGGAGGGAAGATATGAGGAGTTCGAGCGAAGTTCCATTGAGGCACCAGCTCAAAGCACACAACAAACCCAAGAGAACAGTCTAGTGCTAGCAGATAATAACAGGCACTGTAGCCACGATGAATACTTATAGTGATAGCTACTGTGATTCAATTCAGGGCACCACACTTTAGGAAGGATGTCAAGGCCCTGGAGAGGATGCAGGGGAGATTTATTAGAGTGGTACCAGCGAAGAACTAGCCATCATCGTCTCCAGGGATGAAGGACTTCAGTTATAGATTAGATTAGAGATACAGCACTGAAACAGGCCCTTCGGCCCACCGAGTCTGTGCCGAACATCAGCCACCCATTTATACTAATCCTACACTAATCCCATATTCCTACCAAACATCCCCACCTGTTCCTATATTTCCCTACCACCTACCTATACTAGTGACAATTTATAATGGCCAATTTACCTATCAACCTGCAAGTCTTTTGGCTTGTGGGAGGAAACCGGAGCACCCGGAGAAAACCCACGCAGACACAGGGAGAACTTGCAAACTTCACACAGGCAGTACCAGGAATCGAACCCGGGTCCCTGGAGCTGTGAGGCTGCAGTGCTAACCACTGCGCCGAGAGACCAGGGTCCAGTCACCTTCTTGACAGCATTAGTTTGCAGGTTTTCAGGTTGGAAAACTTACTTTAGCAGGAGGACCACATGAAGGTTGCTGTCTCTCTGAAATCATCTGCTGTGAAAACCCTACAACTAATCAACTCCATCAACAACTGACAGTTATGTGGAGAGACTGAAGAAGCTGGGATTGTTCTCCTTACAGCAAAGGAACTTAAGGGGAGATTTAATAAAGTGTTCAAAATTATGAGCAGTTTTGATAGAGTAAATTGGGAGAAATGGTTTCCAGTGGCAGGAAGCCCGGTAACCAGAGGACACAGATTTAAGATAATTGCCAAAAAAAGACAGGGGGAGATGAGGAGAAATATTTTACACAGTGAGTTGTTGTGATCTGGAATGCGCTGCCTGAAATGGCGGTGGAAGTAGATTCAATAATAACTTTCAACAACGGAATTGGATAAATATGAGCAATGGAAAAATTGCAGGGCTATGAGGAAAGAGCGAGGGAGTAGAATTAATTGGATAGCTCTTTCAGAACCAGCATAAACACGATGGGCCTTCTGTGCTGTAAGATCCTATGATTCAGTAAAATAACATACATATTGGGATAAATTTGTCACCTGGGCAGAACATACAAATTAGGAGTAGGCCACTCGGCTCTTCG
This sequence comes from Heterodontus francisci, assembly GCF_036365525.1. NCBI lineage: Eukaryota > Metazoa > Chordata > Chondrichthyes > Heterodontiformes > Heterodontidae > Heterodontus > Heterodontus francisci. Next base: position 42,186,091 of record NC_090408.1, on the reverse strand, counting down.
AGCCTGCTCCGCCATTCAATAAGATCATGGCTGAAGTGATTACTCCACATTTCCAAGTAACCTTCCACACCCCACCTGACAGTGCGATCACCCACCCATTATAGAACCCGAGTAATTTTCATTCCATTCTGACTCTGCCAGATCATTGGGCTGGATTTTGTCGCCGCGGCGAGGCTCCTGGCACCTGGCTGAAAAGGCAGCGCCGGCGATCTAACGGCGCTCCGGTAATTAAGTGCGCGATGCTGCAATCCCCCTCCCTTTAAAGACGGGGATCCCACCTCCAATAGCTGCTGGCCCAATCAGAAGGCTGGCAGCTCAGCAGTATCGGCAGCGCCATCGGGAGCAGTGGCCATTGCCGGTACAGGCTCAGCACTGGAAAACCGGACACATGGTAAGCGAGGTGAGGAAGCCAGGGCCAGACCGGCAGCCCCCGTCTAGAGGGGAGGAAAGGGTGGGTGTTTAGTGCAGGGGGAGGCGGAAGTTCAAGGAATTACAGGCTTTCCTGGCATGGAGGAGGGGCCCTGACCCCACCAAGCCCACGGGGAGGTCGCCTCGCTTTACTGGGTGGCCTTCCCACATGGCAGAGGCCATTCCTGCCGCAGGTTAAATCCCAGAGGCAGCAGGAAGAGGCCCTGAAGTGGCCAGTAATAAGCCACTTAAAAGCCTCAAGTGGTCTCTGGGCAGGAAGGCCACTGTTGGCCTATCCCGCCCCTGACAAAATTCCCATGAGACAGGAAGATGACGGGCCCTCTGCCCCCCGTCACAATTTTGTGGCACCTCCCTCCCCTCCTACTGCCTCCAAACCCATCTCAGGGTGGGGGGGGTGGGGCATAAAATTCCACCCAGGGTGGATAAAAATCAATCACAGTTGCTCACTGGAGTACCTCTTCTCAGGTTGGCTTAAGTTCTAACACAATGAGAACATCCAGGACTGGTAGCACATACGGTGCTCCATCCAACCAGCATGATAACCTTCCTGGGTTTTCACTGTTTGAACGAGAGACCAGGGTCCAGTCACCTTCTTAACAGCATTAGTTTGCAGGTTTTCAGGTTGGAAAACTTACTTTAGCAGGAGGACCACATGAAGGTTGCTGTCTCTCTGAAATCATCTGCTGTGAAAACCCTACAACTAATCAACTCCATCAACAACTGACAGTTCCATGTGCACCTTGGAGATAAAATCAGCTGTCCACATGTAACCAACAATGGGCTCCCATAAGGATCAGTTCTCACACCGACCCTCTTCAATATATATACCAGTGACCTCCCTCCCACAAAGTCATGGTTCTTCATATATGCTGATGACTTGGCCCTGGTTTTCCAGGCTAAAGAACTTCAGGACATTGAGAAAACACTCACTGAAGATCCATGTTCTCTGGAACTCTACTTCAGAATATGGAGTAAAAACAAGAAATGCTGGAAATACTCAGCAGGTCTGACAGCATCTGTGGAGAGAAAAGTAGTTAACTGACCTGAAACGTTAACTCTGCTTCTCTCTCCACAGATGCCGCCAGACCTGCTGAGTATTTCCAGCATTTCTTGTTTTTATTTCAGGATATGGAGACTCCGACCAAATGCTGCCAAGACTGTTGTTTCCACCTTCCACCTGAACAACTCGAAGGCCAGGGAAGAACTTCATGTCCAGTTCTGTGGCTGACCACTCGCCCACAACCCAACAGCAAAATACCTTGGCATCACTCTTGACCTACTGGCAACACCTCCAGAACACCAGAGCCAAGGTCAAGACGAGAGTGAATCTCATAAGGAAACTGGCAGCTAACACACTATGCACTGCTTCACTCACCCTGGTCTACCCAACAGCAGAGTACTGTTGCTCAAATTGGCACAGGAGCCACCATACAAACATGGTAGTTCAGGAAACCAGGATGTAGAAGTGGTTTGGGTAGAGATGAGAAATGATAAAGGCAAGAAGTCACTTGTGGGAGTGGTGCACAGGCCCCCCCAACAGTAACCACATAATAGGACAGGGTATAAAGGAAGAAATAATGGGTGCTTGTCAGAAAGGTATGGCAATAATCATGAGGGATTTTAATCTACATATAGACTGGAAAAATCAGATGGGTAAAGGTACCTTAGATGAGGAGTTCATAGAATATTTTCAGGATAGTTTCTTCAAACAGCACATTCTGGAGTCAACCAGACAGCAGACTATATTACACCTGGTATTGTGCAATGAGATAGGATTAATTAATGATCTCATAGTGAAGGCACTCCTAGGTAGCAGCGATCATAATGTGATTGAATTTTACATTCAGTTTCAGGGAGAGAAGAGTGGGTCTAAGACTAGTATTTCAAACTTAAATAAGAGCATTTAATTAGGGCATGAAAGCAGAGCTAGCTAAAGTGAACTGGTAAATTAGGTTAAGTGATAGGTCAATAGGGATGCAGTGGCACACATTTAAGGGGATATTTCAGAATACACAAAGAACAAAGAACAGTACAGCACAGGAACAGGCCATTCGGCCCTCCAAGCCTGCGCTGATCTTGATGCCTGCCTAAACTAACACCTTCTGCACTTACGGGGCCCATATCCCTCTATTCCCTTCCTATTCATACATTTGTCAAGATGTCTCTTAAACGTCGCTATCGTATCTGCTTCCACTGCCTCCCCTGGCAGCAAGTTCCAGGCACTCACCACCCTCTGTGTAAAATACTTGCCTCACACATCCCCTGTAAACTTTGCCCCTCGCACCTTAAACCTATGTCCCCTAGTAACTGACTCTTCCACCCTGGGAAAAAGCTTCTGACTATCCACTCTGTCCATGCCGCTCATAACTTTGTAAACCTCTATCATGTCGCCCCTCCACCTCCGTCGTTCCAGTGAAAACAATCCGAGTTTTTCCAACCTCTCCTCATAGCTAATGCCCTCCAGCCCAGGCAACATCCTGGTAAACCTCCTCTGTACCCTCTCCAAAGCCTCCACGTCCTTCTGGTAGTGTAGCGACCAGAATTGCACGCAATATTCTAAGTGTGGCCTAACTAAGGTTCTGTACAGCTGCAACATGACTTGCCAATTTTTATACTCTATGCCCCGGCCGATGAAGGCAAGCATGCCGTATGCCTTCTTGACTACCTTATCCACCTGCGTTGCCACTTTCAGTGACCTATGGACCTGTACGCCCAGATCTCTCTGCCTGTCAATACTCCTAAGGGTTCTGCCATTTACTGTATACTTCCCACCTGCATTAGACCTTCCAAAATGCATTACCTCACATTTGTCCGGATTAAACTCCATCTGCCATTTCTCCGCCCAAGTCTCCAACCGATCTATATCCTGCTGTATCCTCTGACAATCCTCATCATTATCCGCAACTCCACCAATCTTTGTGTCGTCTGCAAATTTACTAATCAGACCAGCTACATTTTCCTCCAAATCATTTATATATACTACAAACAGCAAAGGTCCCAGCACTGATCCCTGCGGAACACCACTAGTCACATCCCTCCATTCAGAAAAACACCCATCCACTGTTACCCTCTGTCTTCTGTGACTGAGCCAGTTCTGTATCCACCTTGCCATCTCACCTCTGATCCCGTGTGACTTCACCTTTTGCACCAGTCTGCCATGCGGGACCTTGTCAAAGGCTTTACTAAAGTCCATATAGACAACATCTACCGCCCTTCCCTCATCAATCATCTTCGTCACTTCCTCAAAAAACTCAATCAAATTAGTAAGACACGACCTCCCCTTCACAAAACCATGCTGTCTCTCGCTAATAAGTTCGTTTGTTTCCAAATGGGAGTAAATCCTGTCCCGAAGAATCCTCTCTAATAGTTTCCCTACCACTGACGTAAGGCTCACCGGCCTATAATTTCCTGGATTATCCTTACCACCCTTCTTAAACAAAGGAACAACATTGGCTATTCTCCAGTCCTCTGGGACCTCACCTGTAGCCAATGAAATACATTCCAACGAGAAAGAAAAATTCCAAGGGGAGGACCCACCATCCGTGGTGAACTAAAAAAGTTAAAGATAGTATCAAACTTAAAGAAAAAGCATATAATTGTGCAAAGATGGGTGGCAGGTCAGAAGATAGGACAGAATATTTAAAAAAACAAAGAATGACTAAAAGATTAATGAGGGAAAAATTAGAGTCTGAGGAAAAGCTAGCTAGAAATATTAAAACAGATAGTAAGAGTTTCTATAGATACTTCAAAAAAGAGTTAACAAAGGGTGTGTAGGTCCTATAGAAAGTGAGTCAGGGGAATTAATAATGGAAAATAAGGAGATGGCAGATGAATTGAACAGGCATTTTGCATCATTCTTCATTATAGAGGATACAATTAACATCCCGGAAATATCTGCAAATCAGGAAATGGGAGGGAGGGAGGAACTCAAGAAAATTACAATCACCAGGGAAATGGTACTGAGCAAATTGTTGGAGTTGCGGGTTGACAAGTCCTCGGGTCCTGATGGACTTCATCCTAGGGTCCTAAAAGAAGTGGCTAGTGAGATAGTTGATGCGTTGGTTTTAATTTTCCAAAATTCCCTAGATTCAGGGAAGGTTCCATTAGATTGGAAAATAGCGAATGTCACTCCTTTATTCAAAAAGGGAGGGAGACAGAAAGCAGGAAACTACAGGCCAGTTAGCTTAACATCTGTCATAGGGAAAATGTTAGAAGCTATTATTAAAGATGTTACAGCAGGGCACTTAGAAAAATTCAAGGTTATCAGGCAGTGTCAATGCGGTTTTGTGAAAGCGAAATCGTGTTTAACCAATTTATTGGAGTTTTTTGAAGAAGTAATGCACTGTGGATAAAGGGGAACTGGTGGATGTATTGTACTTAGATTTCCAGAAGGCATTTGATAAGGTGCCACATCAAAGGTTATTGCAGAAAATAAAAGTTCATGTGTAGGGGGAGGGGTAACATATTGGCATGGATAGAAGATTGGCTAGCTAACAGGAAACAGAGAGTAGGCATAAATGGGTCATTTTCTGGTTGGCAAGATGTAACGAGTGGTGTGCCACAGAGATCAATGCCTCAACTTTTTACAATTTATATAAATGACTTGGATGAAGGGAACAAAGGTATGATTGCTAAATTTGCTAATGACACAATGATAGGTAGGAAAGGAAGTTGTGAAGAGGACATAAGGAGGCTACAAAGGGATATAGATAGGTTAAGTGAGTGGGCAATGATCTGGCAAATGGAGTATAATGTGGGAAAATGTGAAATTGTCCATTTTGTCAGGAAGAATAAAAAAGAAACATATTATCTAAATGGTGAGAGATTGCAGAGCTCTGAGATGCAGGGGGATCTTGGTGTCCTAGTGCATGAATCACAGAAGGTTAGTATGCCGGTACAGCAAGTAATTAGGAAAGCTGATAGAATGTTATTGTTTATTGCAAGGGGAATTGAATACAAAAGTAGGGAGGTTGTGCTTCACAGGGCATTGGTGAGACCACATCTGGAGTACTGTGTACAGTATTGGTCTCCTTATTTAAGGAAGGATATAAATGCATTGGAAGCAGTTCAGAGAAGATTTACTAGATGAATACCTGGAATGGGTGGGTTATCTTATGAGGAAAGGTTGGACAGGTTAGGCTTGTATCCGCTGGAGTTTAGAAGAGTAAGAGGTGACTTGATTGAAACATATAAGATTCTGAGGGGTCTTGACAGGGTGGATGTGGAAAGGATGTTTCCTCTTGTGGGAGAATCTAGAACTAGGGGTCACTGTTTAAAAATAAGGGGTTACCCATTTAAGACCGAGATGAGGAGAAATTTTTTCTCTGAGGGTCGTGAGTCTTTGGAACTCTCTTCCTCAAAAGGCGGTGGAAGCAGAGTCTTGGAATATTTTTAAGGCAGAGATAGATAGATTCTTGATAAGCAAGGGGGTGAAAGGTTATCGGGCGTAGGCGGGAATGTGGTGTTGAGGTTACAATCAGATCCACCATGACCTTATTGAATGGCGGAGCAGTTTTGAGGGGCTGAATGGCCTACTCCTGCTCCTAATTCGTATGTTTGTATGGTGGTATTCATCTCCGGGAGATCATGAGGATTATTTCTGGAACATTGAGACCAACCCAGCTCGAGTGGCTTCCTGTGCTAGCACACATTGAATGAATCCTTGTCCGCAGGGAAAACATTCTCCTCAAAGAACACACTTCATTAGCTGACAGCTAATGAAGCACTCCCAATGATACAGACCTCAAATAAATATCCACGCACACTCATCTGAAATCTTGTAGCCCCTACTGAAACACACTCCACACCCAACAAACCAAAGACAGCCCACCGCTCATTGGAGCTCCTCCTGGTCGACTGCTAACATCACCACCCGCAACCTGGTAACTGACCCGAGTGGTGAAGTTCAAGGTTTCAATCTCCCATGGAAAATCTGGTCAACCCTCAACCACTTGAGGATGGACCAGGGAAGATGTGGCCACTTGCTCCACAGTGGAACATGAGGACCAACTCAAATTGGGACTGTGGCCATCCAGGTCAGACCATTGACCACATATTGAACTCATGCCCTGAGAGAACCATTCCTGATGGCATCACAACCACTCACACTGCATCAGCTGAAGCTGTTGAATGGATTGTTAATCTTGATATCGAACTATAACTGCTTCCGCAGACATACATACATTATAAGTATATTATTATATATATATATACACATAATCTCCCTGTACCCCTCGATCTCTCACGCTCCTCAATCCCTTTCTCTTTGTTGTAAAGATTTCCTCCTGTCAATATTTCTAGTTTTTTTGAATGGCTTTTCAATTTCAGCAGAAAAACTGATCACAGGGAGAGACCATGATGTACTGATGATGTTGCCACAACAACATTCATTTATTTAGCACTTTTAATGTGGTAAAACATCCCAAGGTGCTTCATAGGAGCAACAAGAAGCTTGACACCTTCCAGGACAAAGCAACCCGCTTGACTGGCGCCCCATCCACCACCTTCAGCATTCACTCCCTCCACCACCGACGCACAGTGGCAGCAGTGTGTCCCATATACAAGATGCACTACAACAACGCACCAAGACTCCTTAGACAGCACCTTCCAAACCCGCCACCTCTACCACCTCGAAGGACAAGGGCAGCAGATGCATGGGAACACCACCACCTGCAAGTTCCCCTCCAAGTCACACACCATCCTGACATGGAACTATATTGCCGTTCCTTCACTGTCACTGGGTCAAAATCCTGGAACTCTCTCCCTAACAGCACTGTGGGTGTACCTACCCCACATGGACTGCAGCGGTTCAAGAAGGCCCATTTTCTCAACTGCAATTGAGGATAGCAATAAATGCTAGTGATGCCCACATCCCAAGAATGAACATTTAAAAATAAATTCTCCCCACCCCCCCATCCTGAAAAACAATTATTTTTTATGGGCAACACCAGCAGGGCAGGATTTATTGGCCATCCTGAGGGCATTACAGGAAGAAAAGGAAAGGGCTTGCATTAATATAGCACCTTTCAGGATGTCCCAAAGCACTTTACAGCCAATTAAGTACTTTTGAAGTGTAGTCACTGTTGTAATGTAGGAAAGGCAGCAGCCAATTTGCTCACAGCAAGCTCCCACAAACAGCAATGTGATAATGACCCCAGATAGTCTGTTTTTGTGATGTTGATTGAGGGATAAATATCGGCCAGGACACCGGGGAAACTCCCCTGCTCTTCTTCCAATAATACCACGGGATCTTTTATGTCCACCTGAGAGGGCAGACGAGGTCTCGGTTTAATGTCTCATTTGACGGCCCCTCTGACAATGCAGCACCCCCTCAGCCTGGACTTTGTACTCAGTCCTGGAGTGGGGTCAGCCACATGGGGCTGGAGTCACAAGTGGGCCTGACCGAGTAAAGGTGACAGGCTCCTTTCGCCCCTAAAGGACATAAATATTATGTCTGAAAAGCAAGGCAGCTTCCATAGAGAGAAAGGACTCCTCGTTACCTCTTAAGATAGCTGACGTGTTGGAAAACTGCCTCTCCTGTTGGCTTCCCCCAGTCAACGCGGGAAAGAGGGGCAGAGCACCGAGGGCCTTGCTGAGGATCCGTGGGCCGAGGCTGAGAATCCGCACCTTGACATCACGATAGCAGTGGTTTATCATCCGTAGGTGGACATTGACTTTGGTTTTAATCTTGATTAAACATTTAACCATGGCTCCCCGTCAAACACAATTATTAAAAGTAAAAAATCTATCCAAATGGTGCGTCTTGAAAGCTCTGCTTGTAAAGCTCTTTGATTACATGCTGGACAAGCACTGGGCAGACGAGAGCAGCTGGAATGTAGAATCTCTAGTCCGCCAGCAATAAGGAGACATAAATGGCCAGTGAATCTGTGACATCAGTTCCCCTGTGCTATTTGCAAATGTGCTATTTATATCAATGCTGCCGTAACGATTTATAAATGATTCTTGTGCAGGTTATCAGGTTTCAGCAGATAAAGCCCACAAACCTGCACGCCCAGATTCTCCTCATATCCTTCTCTGATCCTCAAATAATTCTTTAACAATGTGCCTGTCTTATTAAAATCACAATTTCACTGAGGATAAGACAGCACAGCTCAATGGTGTTGCACAGATTAGTAACCCAGGGACAGATCATGCTATTCTTCCCTCTCTGATTACCCCCACCCACCTCCCGCCTCCCCCCCACCCCCCCCCCCCCACAGTCGTGCCTCATCAACACCCACATATACTCCTTGATTTCAGCTGTCCCAACAAATGGTGCTAAGATTCTATTTTAAAATCCGCGTCCATATTTTCAAACGCCTTCACTACCTCATCCCTTCCCTATCTCTGCAATCTCCTCCAGCCTCCATAACTCTCCAAGATCTTCTGCGCTCATCCAATTCTGGCCGCTTGAGCATCCTCAAACTAAACGACTTCACCATTGTGGGCTGTGACTCAGTGGGTAGCACACTTGCCTCTGAGTCAGGGTTTAAGTCCCACTCCAGAATAAAGGACAGAAATGGAAATTTTAAATTAATTTACTGCACAAGCTTGACCACATTAAATGTCACGTTAGGAACTGTGGACGGTGCTGAGAGCAGAATTTCCTATTATCAATAAACTCGCCGAACTATTAAACTAAACAATGCTACCGGGAGGGAACAGAGGTCGTGCAGGCAAAGACATTAATATTTGGATTTATGAGGAACAGACCTTGCAGACTGAGGTAAGATGAGGCCTAGTGTTCCATCAACAAATTCTACAAAATCTTTATCTGGAAGGTTGACTACAAGGGGCTTCACATGAAGGAAAATTACTGAAAGAAAGCGAAAGAAAGATGGGCAACTTTCTGGGTGGTTTCAACAAAGATCTTGGAATATGATTGGGCATTGTACAGTATGGCCCTGTCAGTATAGTAATCCAAATCCATCCCATGAAAAGGGGTATAAAAGATTGAAAACATCGGAGATCTTTAGTGCTGTCAAGAGGAGGGATCCTGGCTGAACATCGGAAATAGAATCTGCAATCAACAGGAGCTGGCCACTTCAGATGATTTTATGACTGATTACTGGTAACATATTTGAGCATTTGGATGCTAGATGTTGTTGAAGCATTTATCGACTGGGAGTAGAGTAACAAAGCAGTTTTTAAAATTGTTTTCTTTGCTTTCTCAACCTGTTAAATCTGTATTCATTTTCTGTAATCATTTTAAATCTGTAATCGTGGGTACAAATAAACTTAGCCCATTAAAAGCATAACAATCTTTTGAGTGAGTCATCAATTTTTTCTCTTGGAATTCGTGGGTCAAAACAAACTATAAAGCTGAGTGCGTGTTTTAAAACAAAAAGGCTTACAAGGACTTGAGCACAAAAATCAAGTCCAGTACTGAGAGAATGCTACACTGTTAGAGGTGCTATCTTTTGAATGAGAGGTGGAACTGATCCGACTGCTTTCTCAGGTGGATGTAAAAGATCGCATGGCACTATTTTGAAGAAGAGCAGGGGAGTTATCCCCAGTGTCCTGGCCAATATTTATCCTTCAATATCCCAAAAAAGGACTACCTGATCATTATCACATTGTTGGAGCTGTTTCCTACAACAGTGATTACATTTCAGAAAAAGTACTTCATTGGCTGTAAAGCGCTTTTGAGATGTCCAGTGGTCGTGAAAGGCAATATAAAATCGCAGAATCACAGAATTGTTACAGCGCAGAAGGTGGCCATTCAGCCCATCGTGTCCATACCAGCTCTCCGAATGAGCAGTTCACCTAATGCCATTCCCCCGCCTTCTCCCCATAACCCTGCACATTCTTTTCAGATAACCGTCGAATTCCTTTTTGAATACCTCGATTGAACCTGCCTCTATCACTCTCTCAGGCATTGCATTCCAGACCTTAACCACATGCTGCTTGATAAAGTTTTTCCTCATGTCGCTTTTGCTTATTTTGCCATTCACTTTAAATCTGTGGCCTCTCGTTCTCAGTCGTAGAGCTTGGATTAGTACTTGGAACTATGATGTTGTTGCTATTAGAGACTTGGTTGAGGGAAGGACAGGATTGGCAGCTAAATGTTCCAGGATTTAGAAGCTTCAGGCGGGATAGAGGGGGATGTAAAAGGGGTGGGGGAGTTGCATTACTGGTTAAGGAGAATATCACAGCTGTACTGCGGGAGGACACCTCAGAGGGGTCATGCAGCGAGGCAATATGGGTGGAGCTCAGGAATAGGAAGGGTGCAGTCACGATGTTGGGGGTTTTCTACAGACCTCCCAACAGCCTGCGGGAGGTAGAGAAGCAGATATGTAGACAGATTTTGGAAAGATGTAAAGGTAACAGGGTTGTAGTGGTGGGTGATTTTAACTTCCTCAATATTGACTGGGACTCACTTAGTGCTATGGGCTTGGATGGGGCAGAATTTGTAAGGAGCATCCAGGAGGGCTTCTTGAAACAATATGTAGATAGTCCAACTAGGGATGGGGCCGTACTGGACCTGGTACTGGGGAATGAGCCCGGCCAGGTGGTCGAAGTTTCAGTAGGGGAGCATTTCGGGAACAGTGACCATAATTCCATAAGTTTTAAGGTGCTTGTGGATAAGGATAAGAGTAGTCCTCGGGTGAAGGTGCTAAATTGGGGGAAGGCTAATTATAACAATATTAGGCAGGAATTGAAGAATTTAGATTGGGGGCGGCTGTTTGAGGGTAAATCAACATCTTACATGTGGGAGTCTTTCAAACGTCAGTTGACTAGAATCCAGGACCGGCATGTTCCTGTGAGGAAGAAGGATAAGTTAGGCAAGTTTCGGGAACCTTGGATAACGCGGGATATTGTGAGCCTAGTCAAAAAGAAAAAGGAAGCATTCGTAAGGGTTGGAAGGCTGGGAACAGACGAATCCCTTGAGGAATATAAAGACATTAGGAAGGAACTTAAGCAAGGAGTCAGGAAGGCTAAAAGGGGTTATGAGAAGTCATTGGCAAACAGGATTAAGGAAAATCCCAAGGCTTTTTATACGTATATAAAGAGCAAGAGGATAACTAGGGAAAGGGTTGGCCCACTCAAGGACAGAGAAGGGAATCTATGTGTGGAGCCAGAGGAAATGGGCGAGATACTAAATGAGTACTTTGCATCAGTATTCACCAAAGAGAAGGACTTGGTGGATGATGAGTCTAGGGAAGGGAGAGCAGATAGTCTCAGTCATCTCATTATTAAAAAGGAGGAGGTGTTGGGTGTCTTGCAAAGCATTAAGGTAGATAAGTCCCCAGGGCCTGATGGGATCTACCCCAGAATACTGAGGAAGGCAAGGGAAGAAATTGCTGGGGCCTTGACAGAAATCTTTGCATCCTCATTGACTACAGGTGAGGTCCCAGAGGACTGGAGAATAGCCAATGTTGTTCCTTTGTTTAAGAAGGGTAGCAAGGATAAGGTAGTCAAGAAGGCATATGGCATGCTTGCCTTCATCAGTCGGGGCATAGAGTATAAAAATTGGCAAGTCATGCTGCAGCTGTACAGAACTTTAGTTAGGCCACACTTAGAATATTGCGTGCAATTCTGGTCGCCACACTACCAGAAGGACGTGGAGGCTTTGGAGAGGGTACAGAAGAGGATGTTGCCTGGTCTGGAGGGCATTAGATATGAGGAGAGGTTGGAAAAACTCGGATTGTTTTCACTTCAACGACGGAGGTGGAGGGGCGACATGATAGAGGTTTACAAAGTTATGAGCGGCAAGGACAGAGTGGATAGTCAGAAGCTTTTTCCCAGGGTGGAAGAGTCAGTTACTAGGGGACATAGGTTTAAGGTGCGAGGGGCAAAGTTTAGAGGGGATGTGCGAGGCAAGTTCTTTACACAGAGGGTGCTGAGTGCCTGGAACTTGCTGCCGGGGAAGGTGATGGAAGCAGGTACGATAGCGATGTTTAAGAGGCATCTTGACAAATACATGAATAGGATGGGAATAGAGGGATATGGTCCCCGGAAGTGCAGAAGGTTTTAGTTTAGGCAGGCATCAAGATCGGCGCAGGCTTGGAGGGCCGAATGGCCTGTTCCTGTGCTGTACTGTTCTTTGTTCTTCTTTGTTTCACGAGTGGGAACAGTTTCTCTCTATCTACTCTGTCCAGACACCTCATGATTTTGAATACCTCTATCAAATCACCTCTCCGCCTTCTCTTCTCCAAGGAAAACAGTCCTAACTTCTCCAAACTATCTTCATAACTGAAGTTCCTCATCCCTAAAATCATTCTTGAGAATCTTTTCTGTAATCTCTCCAATGCCTTCATATCTTTCCTAAAGTGCAGCACCCAGAACCGGACACAATACTCCAGTTGAAGCCGAACCAGTGTTTTATACAAGTTCAACGTAACCTCCTTGCTCCTATTAATTAAGGCCAGGAAACTGTGCTTTTATTAACCGCTGTCTCAACCTGATAAATGCAAGTATTTTTCTAACCATTGTTAGCTGTGCCTTCAGCTGCCTGGGCCCTAAATTCTGGAATTCCCTCCCTAAACCTCTCCATCTCTCCCTCTCCTCCATAAAATCTACCTTTTTGAACAAGCTTTTGGTCACCTGTCTTACTATCTCCTTATGTGGCTCCATATCAAATCTTGTTTGATAATTGCTCCTGCGAAGCATCTTGGGATATTTTACTACGTTAAAGATGCTATATGAATACAAGTTGTTGTTGTAAGATTCTCATGACTGTCCAATCCAGCACCGTTGTGTTTTACCTCCTCTCTCCTCACTGCCCAAGGCCCCAAACACTCCTTCTAGATGAAACAGCGATTTACGTCTGTCTTTCAATTTAGTATCATGTATTCACTGCTCACAATGGGCTCTGCTCCACAGTGGGGAGACCAAATGCAGATTGGTGATCACTTTGCAGAATACCTCCATTCAGGTCGCAAGCGTAACCCCAAGTTTCCAGTCGCAGATCATTTTAATTCTCCACCGTGCTCCCACTCTGACCTCTCTGTCCTCGGCCTGCTGCACGGTTCCAATGAAACTCAACATAAGCTCGAGGAACAGCACCTCATCTTTCGATTAGGCGCTTTACAGTCCTCTGGACTCAGTGAATTGCAATAATTTCAGACTATAACCTCTGCCTCCATTTTGTTCCTTTTCTTAGCAGGTTTTGTTTTAATTTATTTCTCTCTTGGTTTTGCTTTTAGATGACAGCTGTTCATCATTCTGCCATTCATAGCTCCTCTAGATATTATTTCTTTACTGGTCCCATTACCACTCCCTTTGGCCCTGCACCACCAACTCTTTAGTCATTTAAACTCTCCTGTCTTCTACCCTATCACAGACCTTTCGTTTTGTTCGCTTTCCCACCCTCCCCCCTTTCACTTGCTTAAAACATATTACATTTCTAACTTTACCCAGTTCTGATGAAAGGTCATCAATCTGAAACGTTAACTCCGTTTCTCTCTCCACAGATGCAGCCTGACCTGCTGAGTATTTCCAGCATTTTCTGTTTTTATCACAGTTGTGTTTATCGAATTAATCACAAGTGTATCCGTGTCCAGGTTGGAATGTTCCATTTACCAACTCGTCAAGGATGAGGCAAGAGCCAAACTTGTACTACCTATACTGCTGTATCGATTTCCCCTTGCCCCATGCCTGATTCCTCATCAGTCTCTCTCCGTCTTTGCCTTTCAGCTATTCCTCATCAGCTGGTAAAATCCCTGTCTGTACAAGAGAGGTATTTAAATTCTCTTTCAGATTCAATTCCTGGGATTAACATTCATAGAGCAGGTCTCGGTGAAGTGAGGCCAGTCTAGTGGGAGCAATTTGCTAACAGTTCTTATTAATAAAACAGCAAAATCTCAGCATTCTGCTCACAGTATGGTTTTTGTTTGTAAAATATTTGAGAGATTTTTATTTTACAGAGAAACCCAGTGAAGGATAAAGAACCAGCACTGGCACAATGGGCTGAATGGCTCCTGTCTATGCTGTATCATTTTATGATTCTTTGGAAGTCTTGTTACTGTTGCAATGTAGGAAATGCAGAGGTCAATTTGCACACAGTACAATCCCACATACAGTAATAAGTTAAATGACCAGATTACCTGTTTTAGTGATGTTAACAGGAATAAATACTACCCACGACACCGGGGAGAACTCCCTTCTCTTCCTCAGAGGAGCAGCGTGGGAGCTTTTACACCCACCTGAGGGGGCAGTGGGAGCCTTGGTTTAGCTTCTCATCTGAAAAGCAGCACCTCTGGTAGTGCAGCACTCCCTCAGTACAGCACTGGGAGCCTCAGACTAGATTTTATGAACTCACAAGAGTGCTACCAACTGAGCCACAGCTGATGCATAATAGGATAATTGCTATAGTAATGTAGGTACATCCAGCAGCCAGTTTTGGCTCAGCAAGATCCCACAAATGGCAGTGAGATAAATAATTTAAGCATCTAGTTTAATGAGGCTGGCAAGAAAGTTGTTTTTTCACATTCAGCAACATTCTCTGACACAGCACAGGTGGAGTTTAACTGTGTTACGGTAAGATTAAATTGATGTGTAGGGTTACAGATCACGCCTGTATTTGTGCTCTTCATGTTAAGGAGTGTTTTGCTTGTAATAAACTGGAGAAGCAGCTGTTAAATGGTCTGTGAATGTGATTTTAAATAGATTCTGCTGAGTGACACTGACATGTGCAGCACAGCCTGACTGCGAACAGTCTCAATAATGCCGGTGCTATTGACTCTGTAGCTGTGAGCATTCGTTGGCAGCCCCCACAGGGTGCTTGGACTGATCCTTTTAGCCAATCGCTTGGGAACCGTGAGTTTGTAAATACAGTTTCGTGCCAATGCTGTTGCATATCAGGGTGCACTCGCTGGACAGTCTGACAATGGAGTGGTACTCAGTGGAGGTGTCAGCTGTTGCTCAGTGGCATAGCTCTCTGCACTCTGAGTCAGAAGCTCATGCGTGTAAGTCCCACTCCTGAGATCTGAGCACTATATCCATCCTGACACTCTGGGATCAATGCCAGTTTCGGTGAGTCTTCACTCTAAAGCTTACTGTCAAACTGTGGAGGTGACTTAGGAATCTGACGTAATATTATTCCATCACCATCCACATTCAAGTTGATGGATCACAGAATGGATTTAAAGATCTGGAGGAATCAAATTTCTGTGAGTTATAGCAGCGGAATACAAGCACAAATGATCTGGGGAGTTTTAAACGTAGGTGACTTAGCCCAAAACTACTTACGTTCATGTTTTCCGCTGGTTCAAGAGTCAACTTGCCTGAAGTAGACCTGCCTACAAAACCAGGCCACGACCCTAGGTTGCCATGGTGAGTTTCCACCAACGGCACCTGTCTGGCGGGTTCATCACATCGCGCCCAAAACTTTGGATGCACAGACGGCTGTGGTCACATGACTCCAGCACTAATCACTTGTACCCTGCCTTGATCAGCGGTGAATTGAAACCTCACCCCTGTCTGTTGCTCATTCTGATAATACAATTACTTTAAATTCAGTTTAAATGAGTTCAAAATTCAGCCAATTGACCTCCTCTTGGAACATCAGAGCTACGGTCAGCAGTCAATTGAAACCAGTGATTGGCCTGTTTCTTTAGCTGCAGCAGTCATTTGAACACATTTTCATTTTAAATTAATTTAAATCTGTTATCTTGAAGCTCCATTGACCATGTTTGTCAATAACCGATTACAATTGCTTGCCTGATGGCCCTCGATGGTGGATTTCATGTCTGGATTTATGCAAATGAGTTTGAGTGGCATTTTGGCAGAACTTCACCTCAGTAAAACCTGGTGAGATTTCCCCAATCGCACTCTGGCCCCGCCCATAACAGCACAGCCTCCTGGCCCAAAGGGGAGACGGTAGTGTAGTGGCTAATATCACTAGACTAATAATCCAGAGGCCCAGGATAATTCCCTGTGGACACGGGTTCAAATCCCATCACGGCAGCTGGTGGAATTCAAATTCAATAATTAACAAAAATCTGTAATTGAAAGCTAGTCTCAGTAATGGTGCCATGAATCGATTGTCATAAAAACCCATCTGGTTCACTGATGTCCTTTAGGGAAGGAAATCTGCCGTCCTTACCTGGTCTGGCCTACATGATTCCAGACCCACAGCAATGTGGTTGACTCTTAACTGCCCTCTGAAATGGCCTTGCAAGCCACTCAGTTGTCAAGGGCAATTAGGGATGGGCAACAAATGCTGGCCTTGTCAGTGACGCCCACATCCCATGAAAGGATTTAAAAAAAAGCTCTGACCAGAGAAGTCCAGACCTCTGACCTAATCCGTTCATCCAGGGACTTGTCACTCACTGTGACCTGGTCCAAACCTGTTGCATTCAGACGGACCTTACCTTCCATGATGGAGATATGCACTGCTCTCCTGCGAGTCCTGGGCACACTGCTCAATCTTGACCCATGAGAAATGGAGGGGCAACTGCGACTGGGGACCAGACCTGACCTGTGGAGGGGGAGACAGAAGCCCAGTTTGAAGGGGTTTTATTACGATTAGTTTTTGAATGTAAGTTGACAACACCACCTGGCGCATTCGAACACTTATACACCAACAGATTGGGAGCAGGTCCGTAAAGGAAGGCTTTGTGGCTGCCAATCTCTCCGCCACAATCAGCCCATTGAAGACAGGCAGTGAGCAGAGATTAAATGCAGCAAACGCCAAACCGGAGGATTCTCATGTTGCTCCCGACAGGCTGTTACCACATCAGCACTGTCAGAAAAAGTATAACAACAGGAAGAGGCCATTCAACCCCTCAATCCTGTTTCCATGAGATCATGGCTGATCTGTATCTGCTTCTCAATGACTGTACAGCATAGCCCTTGAAGCAAAGGCACCTTTTATATACCTGCACTGTTACTGGGTCATCGCATTTCACTGTGCTGTCCTGCTAATACATTCGGACGAGAGCAGAAGCCAATGGATGCAATCAAACACAGGGGTGATGGGTGAATGGGACTTGGTGCAAGCGAGGATATGGACAGCAGAGTTTTGGATAAGCTCACGTTTATGGAGGGTTGAAGGTGGAAGGCTGACCAGGAGAGCATTGCAATACTCGAATCTAGAGATGACCAAAGCTGTACAATTGAAAGCACCATTATGGGCTCCACTTCCACTAGGATATCATCCGAGCACCTACATCATACATGGGGACCTCAGGAGGGATCTGTCAGGTGACCTCATCCTGATTCTCCCACCTCCTGGTCTGGTGTCATTACGGGGTTAGAAGGACAGAAGAACAAACGCTACAAGTTGCCCGTCCTCACTCCTGCTAGAATTTCTCATCTGGCAAGAAAAGGGGCAGAGATCTGACAGAGCTGGGTCCCACTCCAAATTTGAGCCTCCAATCCTGGGAAATTCAGTCCCTCTGATGGAGGTCTAGTGTTTTGGTTGTAGCACTGGATTCTCAGTGCTGGGGAGTGGGTGGGAAAGTGGAGGTGAGGCAGAAGATCAGCCATGATCGTACTGAATGATGGAGCAGTATTGAATGAGGGGATGAATGGCCTACTCCTGCTCCTATGTATTTTCTTATGTTCAGCAGCAGGTGGTGCTGTGGTGGGCTTTGGCCAGTCATGGCATAATCTTACCACGTCCTCCAGATGTCGCTGGTGGTGCCGAGCTCCCTGGGGATGTCATGTTGTGGCAACCTACATTGGTGCATGGCTGAGGGGTTTGAAGCTTTGTTTCGGATCATTTGATTTAGTTGTAAGCTCTGGAATCACTGGGTGCACAGCAATCCCAGAACAATAATGTGGCAGGTCACATTTCAGATGGTGAGGAGGGCGGCTAACTCCTCCAGTATTCCCCCTGGTCACTAACACACTGAGGACTCTTCAACAGTAACAAAATATTTCACACGCTTGCTCTCTGCTCACAGCCAGGTTTTGACGTCACCTCTTGCTGAGGTTATAACCTGGTGGTTTACAAATGTAATATTAACTGTGGAAATGGTCAATGGGTAGTTACGGCAGGTAGTTATTGGGAGTTAATGGCACCTACAGTGGGTTAATGGTCATTGTGGTGGGTTAATCATGGTTAGTGTAGCCTAACAGTGGTTACTGCAGGAAATTGGTAGTTATTGGGGGTTAAGGGAACCTACAGTGAGTTAATTGTGATTACTGTGGTCTAACAATAGTTACTGCTGGCAATGGCAGCCACTGTGGGTTAACAGTAGTTACAGTAGATTAATGGTGGTTACAGTGGGTTAATGATAATTATTATGAGCTGTTGGTAGCTTCTATGGACCAGGATAATTACTACAGCCTAACAATGACTAATACAGGAAGCTGGTGAAGGAGCTTTAAGTTGGTGATGAATTGTGAGTGAGGCAATTACTGATATTTAAGTTTTAATTGACAAGGGTTAGATGTGCAGAGGAGAGATAGTAGCAAGTGGAATGTGCGAGAGATTTCAGAGCAGAAGGAGAGTGCAGAGGAGGGAGTGGGTAAAAGGAAATCACAAAGCAAAGAAAGGACACAGCAGAGAGAGGACATAGAATAAGGAGAAGATAATGGTGGGATCACTTAGCAGAAGAGGATACAGACCATCACAGAACAAAGCAAATATATCAGAGTCAGCATGGATTATATTAAAGACAAAATAGAGAATACAAAGGGCGTTCAAACGGTGTGTAGAAATGGTGATGAAAGAGCAGCTTTCCCTCCAGATTTATCTGTACAATATTCAGGCTGAGCTGAGGTAAGTGCTTCAAGTAAATGTTTAACTTGGAATCAGTGGAGTGAACATTATTACCTGTGAATTTCCGGAGGGCTCCTTTTAATCTTTGCGCTCGACTCAATCACTTCCTTTGCAACTTTCCCACTGAAAGCAGCAACAATACAGTGTCAGTGGATGGGAAATAACAGTTAGACACTAATTCCTTCTATCATTGACCTGTTACACTGGGACATAGAGATACAGATGTTCATCATTCCCTGCCATTATCCTAGGGCACAGAATGAAGAGGTATGACCTATATTTTTGCAGATGGAGATCTGTGTGAGGCTAATCAGCCATACCATAATAACTGCCTTCAATTATCTCCACGGTTAACTAAGCAGCTTCCAATGGCCATTTGTAACTAATGCCAATTAAATGTCATTTTGAAAGATGCGATGAGATTCCTCTAGTTGCAAAGCTATTAGAAGATGTCACTTTTTTGTGAATGAATTGTCCTAAACCAACTGTAAATTCTCCTTTGCCATCTGCCCTTCCATCCCTAACTCCGATTCAGAGACTGTGAGGCCTGTAGACAAAATTAAAGCCTGCAACGTTAATGCCATGGCAAAGTGACCACCAGCCTTGGCTCCAAACTAGCCAACAAACTGCCCAAATGGGAATGTCTCCTGATCATTTTGATCCACATATTCACAATGTAAGATCAAAAATATTTCTTTCTCATCTCTGTGGTGACTTTACTCTCTGGGTTTCCTTCCATTATTGTTCCTAAATGAAGTGTTAGTTTTCAGTAGCCTCTACTTACTCTGACTATTTACCTGTATCGGAACCGACTTCCTTTGAAGAACAGATTGCTGCTCGAAACTGTCCGAACCTGACTGGATTTTTCAAACCTGGTCAAGGGCAGAAAGAGCATAAAATCTTCAAATCGGTTACAGCCACTTTGCATCCTCAAAGACCCCCCAGGGAAGCCCCATCCCCCACCAATGACACCAAGCCACATAAGGAAATATTAGGACAGGTGACGAAAAGCTGGGTCAAACAGGCAGGTTTTAAGGAGCGGCTTAAAGGAGGACAGAGGTGGAGAGGTTTAGGGACGGAATTCCAGAGCTTAGGGCCCAGGCGGCTGAAGGTGCGGCCGCCAATGGTGGAGCGATGGAAATCAGGGATGCTCAAGGGCCAGAATTGGAGGAGTGCAGAGATCTTGGAGAGTTGTGGGGTTGGAGGAGATTTCAGAGATGGGGAGGGGTAAGGCTATGGAGGGATTTGAAAACAAGGAAGAGAATTTTAAAATCAAGGCATTGCCAGACCGGGAGCCAATGTAGGTTAGCGAGCACAGGGGTGATGGGTGAACCGGACTTGGTGTAAGTTAGGATATGGGCAGCAGAGTTTTGATTGAGTTCAACTTTATTAAGGGTACAAACTGGGAGGCCAGCCAGAAGAGCATTGGAATAGTCAGGTCTGGAGGTAACAAAGGAATGGATGTGGGTATCAGCAGATAATGAGCTGAGGCAGGGGCGGAGTCAGGCAATGTTATGGCGAGGGAGATGGGCGGTCTTGGTGATGGAAAAGATATGGAGTTGGAAAGTCAGCTAAGGGTCAAATAGAACACCAAGGTTGCAAACAGTCTGGTTCTGTAAATCTATAATAGCAACGTTAATGTACATTGAGAGCAATACTGATTCTATATAACCATTAGAAGGGAAGAAATATTCTGGTCATTTTCCATGGCAACATTAGAAAAACATTCTTTTTGAATATATTTATGATAAACAGTGACCAGAGATATTCACCTGTCATATAATACCCAGAAGATATTAAAACTCTCCCATCTGCTTGTGCTTCCAAGTTGTTAGCCATGGCTCAATGGGTAGCTCCCTTGCCCCTGACTCAGAAGGTTGTGGGTTCAAGTTCCACTCCAGAGAGTTGAGCACAAATTTCAGGCTGACACGGCCAGTGCAGTACTGAGGGAATGCTGTGCTATTGGCGGTGGTGTCTGTGTTTCTGCTGTGACTGAGACCACAGCCACGTCCTTCTCTGTACTCACACAACACATTTCAAAACAAAATACCCAAGCTGGCAAATAGTTTTAAAAATTTAGTGTGTTGCTGGCAGTTGCTCTTCCCTGTGCCATGATGTAAAACAAGGCAGCAATGCAGCAACTGCCTAACCTACAGGACAGTTCACTCAGAGGGTGGCTGGAGTATAAATCTCACTATTACAAGGAGTGCTTGAGGAGAACTTAACAGTTACACTACAGTGAAATCCCAGTGGGAGTGATGTCATCTTCTGTCACTTTGCAATATTATTTTGTATTTGAGTCAGGTACGTGATCCTTTGCTGAGCAGCACTGGCTCCCTATAATCTGCAACAATGAGAGTTATGCAAATCCATTTAAGCACCCGTCTATAAATAAAATAGATTCTGGAGATGCAGAACACAATCAGTGGAGCAGCATGAAATGGTGATGATTCGATAGAATCTGTTGGGCACTGTTTGAAAATTAGGGGTCGCCCTTTTAGGACAAAGATGAGGAGAATTTTTTTTCTATCAGAGGGTTGTGCGACTTTGGAATTCTCTGCCTCAGAAGGTGGTGGAGGCGGGGTCATTGAATTTTTTAAGGTGGAGGTCGATTGATTCCCTTACCTAACAAGAATCTAAGATTATCGGGGGTAGATGGGAGTGCGGAATTCGAGACAGGAACAGATCAGCCATGATCTTATAAAATGGAGGTGCAGGCTTGACGGGCTGAATGGCCCATTTCTGCTCCTAACGCGTATGGTAAACACATGAGTGAGAAAGGAATAGAAGGACATGCTGATAGGATGAGATGAAGTCAGGTGCGAGGAAACTCATTTGGAGCATGAACCTGTTGGGCTGAATGGCCTGTTTCTGTGCTGGAAATATGATGTAATAAAAGGCACTCACTTGTAAAAGGCTTGATTTTCCACTCCACACTTCCACAGGTGCTTGCAAGCTTCAGGTGTTGGTGCGAAGTATGTCAGAACAATCTTTGATTCCTGAATACGGAGAGAATATGAAAACTGCTGGTTAAAAGACCCTAAGAAGAGAATTCTAATCTTATGCATCCCCACCTGAATAATTTCACAGGACACCGTGCTGTTAGGCAGGGAGTTCCAGATGTATTTAAGGAGAAGTAAGGTAAACACGAGTGAGACAGGAATAGAAGGCTATGCTGATAGAATGAAATGAAGTAGATTGGGAGGAGACTCATGTGGAGCATAAAAACACAAAGATTAGGAGCAAGTGTAGGCCATTCAACCCCTCAGGCCTGCTCTGCCATTCAATAACATCATGGCTGATTTGATCGTGGCCTCAACACCACTTTCCTGCTTACCCCACACTGCCCCCTCCCCCGCCAATAACCCTTGACCCCCCCTTGTAGATCAAAAATCTGTCTAACTCAGTTTTGAATATATTCAATGACCCAGCCTCCACTGCTCCCTGGGGAAGAGAATTCCAAAGATTAACGACCCTCTGAGAGAAGAAATTCCTCTTCACCTCCGTCTTAAAAGGGAGACCCTTTATTTTGAAACTGCCCCCAAGTTCTAGATTCCCCCACAAGGGGAAACATCCTCTCAGCATCTACCCTGTCAAGCCCCATCAGGATCTTATATGTTTCAAAAAAATCACCTCTCATTCTTCTAAACTCCAATGAGTATAGGCCCAACCTGCTCAACCTTTCCTCATAAGACAAACTCTTCATCCCAGGAATCAACCTATTGAACCTTCTCTGAACTGTTTCCAATGCAAGTATATCCCTGCTAAGTAAGGAGACCGGTCCCTTCATCCAAGTCATTAATATAGGTCGTAAATAGTTGAGGCCCCAGCACTGATCCCTGCGACACTCCACTAGTTACAGTTTGTGAACCTGAAAATGCCCCATTTATCCTGACTTGCAGTTTCCTGTTAGTTAGCCAATCCTTTATCCATGCTAATATATTACCCCCAACACCATAAGTTCTTATCTTGTGTCGTAACCTTTTATGTGGCATCTTACTGAATGTTTTTTGGAAATCCAAATACACTACATCTACTGGTTCCCCTTTATCCACCCTGCTTGTTACATCCTCAAACAACTCTAATAAATTTGTTAAACATGATTTCCCTTTCACAAAACCATGCTGACTCTGCTTGATTGCATTATGATTTTCTAGATGTCATGCTACATCTTCCTTAATAATGGATTCTAGCATTTTCCCAATGACAGATGTTAGCCACACTGCCCTACAGTTCCCTGCTTTCTGTTACCCCCTCCACAAACCCCCTCCCTTTTTCTTGAATAGAGGTGTTATATTTGCGGTTTTCCAATCCACTGGGACCTTTCGAAAATCTAGGGAATTTTGGAAATTACAACCAATACATCCACTATCTCTGCAGCCACTTCTTTTAAGACCCTAGGATGCAGGCCATCAGGTCCAGGGGACTTGTCAGCCTTTAGTTCCATTAGTTTTCCCAGTACTTTTTCTCTAGTGTTAGTGATTGTTTTAAGTTCCTCCCTCCCTTTTGCCTCTTGATTTTCTGATATTCTTGGGATGCTTTTGTGTCTACTGTGAAGACAGATATAAAATACTTGTTCAAAGTCTCTGCCTTTTCCTTGTTTCCCAATATGAATTCCCCAGTCTTAGTCTCTAAGGGACCAACACTTACTTTAGCTACTCGCTTCCTTTTTATGTATTTGTAGAAACTCTTATTGTCTGTTTTTATATTTTTTGCCAGATTACTCTCTCACTCTAATTTCCCCCCTTTTTATTTTTAGTCGTCCTCTCCTGGTTTCTAAAATTTTCCCAATCATCTGGCCTACCACTAATCTTTGCAGCATTGTACGCCTTTTCTTTCAATTTGATACCATCCTTTACTTGCTTTGCTAGCCACGGATGGTGCATCCTTCTCACTGAGTCTTTCTTTCTCAATGGAATATACCTTTGTTAAGAGTTATGAAATATCTCCTTAAATATCTGCCACTTCTCTACTGTCCCAGTCCATTTAGCCTGTCTTTGTACCCTTATAATTACCTTAATTTAAGTTTAAGACACTAGTTTTAGACCCAAACTTCGCACCCATAAGATGAATGTGAAATTCTATCATGTTATGATCACTCTTGCCGAGAGGATCCTTTACCATGAGGTCATTTATTAATCCTGTCTCATTACACCAGGTCTAAAATAGCCTGCTCCCGGGTTGGTTCCAGAATGTATTGTTCTAAGAAACTGTCCCTAATTCACTCCATGAACTCGTCCTCCAGGCTACCTTTGTCAATTTAATTAGTCCAATCAATATGAAGATTAAAAGCTCCTGTGATTATTGCAGCACCTTTCCTACAAGCCCCCATTACTACTTGATTTATATTCTGTCATACAGTGTAGCTGCTGTTCGAGGGCCTTTTAACTACTCCCACCAGCGACTTCTTTCTTTTGCTATTTCTTATCTCCACCAAAACCGATTCTACATCTTGATCTTCAGAGCCAAAATCATTTCTCACAACTGTACTGATCTCATGCTTTAGTAACACAGCTACCCGCACCTCCTTTTTCTTTCTTCCTATCCTTCCAAAATGTCAAATACCCTTGAATATTTAGTTCCCCGCCTTGGTCACCTTGCAACCATGTCCCTGTAATCACAATCATATCATACTCATTTGTTTTTATTGGTGCTATCAATTCATCCATCTTATTACAAATGCTGCGTGCATTCAGAGAAAGAGACTTTATCTCCCTATTCTGACGTTATTTGCTGGTGTATTCTTATGTTTGTAAGCTCTGTCTCTTCCTGTCACACACTGGTTATTATTTCCCGTATTAAAGCCTGGCTCAGGTATAAAATTAAAACCCGAACCGACAGCAGCCTACCCAAACCCGACCCGGGCCCGAGTCCGTTAATTTTTTTTAAATGCCCGACCTGACCCGAAAATAACAAACATTTTAATGGAACAGAAAAAATCGTAGATTAAAACGAAAACAATGCAAAACAAAACAGTACAGTCCAGCCCGACCCGACCTGAGCCCGAATGCTGGACACAGAATACAGACCCACCCCAACCCAAACCTGACACATGTAGTCGGGTTCGGATCAGGTAGCCAGGCTTTACCCCGTATCTTTACCCTGCACTATTGCCTTGCTCTTTCTCACTTTTTGGGATTTTTTTCTCCCTGCTGCTTTCACATGCGTTCAAGTCTTCAGAAGAAGGAATTTTCCTCCACACAAGATCAGGGGGCAGGTTGTTCAACCTTGCCCGTCTAAGAGCGAAGTCCAAAGTACGGAAAGTCCTCATCAGGGAACTCCTCTTTGCTGACGATGCTGCTTTAACATCTCACACTGAAGAGTGTCTGCAGAGTCTCATCGACAGGTTTGTGCCTACTGCAACGAATTTGGCCTAACCATCAGCCTCAAGAAAACGAACATCATGGGACAGGACGTCAGAAATGCTCCATCCATCAATATTGGCGACCACGCTCTGGAAGTGGTTCAAGAGTTCACCTACCTAGGCTCAACTATCACCATTAACCTGTCTCTCGATGCAGAAATCAACAAGCGCAAGGGAAAGGCGTCCGCTGCTATGTTCAGACTGGCCAAGAGAGTGTGGGAAAATGGCGCACTGACACGGAACACAAAAGTCTGAGTGTATCAAGCCTGTGTCCTCAGTACCTTGCTCTACGGCAGCGAGGCCTGGACAACGTATGCCAGCCAAGAGCGACGTCTCAATTCATTCCATCTTCGCTGCCTCCGGAGAATACTTGGCATCAGGTGGCAGGACCGTATCTCCAACACAGAAGTCCTCGAGGCGGCCAACATCCCCAGCTTATACACACTACTGAGTCAGCGGCGCTTGAGATGGCTTGGCCATGTGAGCCGCATGGAAGATGGCAGGATCCCCAAAGACACATTGTACAGCGAGCTCGCCACTGGTATCAGACCCACCGGCCGTCCATGTCTCCGCTTTAAAGACGTCTGCAAACGCGACATGAAGTCCTGTGACATTGATCACAAGTCGTGGGAGTCAGTTGCCAGCGTTCGCCAGAGCTGGCGGGCAGCCATAAAGACGGGGCTAAAGTGTGGCGAGTCGAAGAGACTTAGCAGTTGGCAGGAAAAAATACAGAAGCGCAAGGGGAGAGCCAACTGTGTAACAGCCCCGACAAACAAATTTTTCTGCAGCACTTGTGGAAGAGCCTGTCACTCTAGAATTGGCCTTTATAGCCACTCCAGGCGCTGCTCCACACACCACTGACCACCTCCAGGCGTGTATCCATTGTCTCTCGAGATAAGGAGACCAAAGAAGATTTCTCATGAACTTTCTAAATTTCCCCTCACCTGAATCTCCTCCCCCATTATTTAGATTAAAGCCCCCTCGACATCCCTAGTTATATGATCACCAGGACCCTGGTCCCAACATGGTTCAGATGAAGGCTGTCCCAATGGTACAGCTCCCTCTTTCCCCAGTACTGGTGCCAGTGCCCCATGAATTGAAACCCATTTCTCCCACACCAACCTTTGAGTCTAACATTCAACTGTCTGATCTTACCTACCCTATGCCAATTTGCTCGTGGCTCAGGTAGTAATCCAGAGATTATTACCTTTATGATTCCTTATTTAAATTTAGCCCCGCACTGTTCATACTCCCTCAGCAGAACCTATGTCATTGGTACCCACATGGATCGCAACAACTGGTTCCTTCCTCTCCCACTCCAAGTTCTCCTCCAGCCCTGAGGAGCTGTCCTTAACCCTGGAACTGGGCAGGAAACACAGCCTTCGGGACTCACGCTCTTGGCTGCAGAGAACAGTATCTATCCCCCTAACTATACTGCTCTCATCTACACAAGCTGCAAGAACATCGAACCTGTTGAACAAGTGCAAGGGCTGTGGCTCTTCCATTACTACCCTCTGGATCCCCATAACTGCCTCATTTGTAGTCACACTCTCCTGTCCCTGACCACGGACCAAATCTAAAGTACCCAGCCCAAGGGGAGTGGCTGCCTCCTGAAACAAAGTGTCCAGGTATCTTTCCTCCTTCCTGATGCATCACAGTGTCCGAATCTCGGACTCCAGCTCATCGACTCTGAGCCAAAGTTCCTCGAGCTGCAGACACTTAATGCAGATGTGGTTGCAGTGAATCACACTGGTGTCCACCAGTTCCCATATGCTATTGCTGCAACACATCACCTGCTCTGCCATCTCTATTGTGTTTTATTCAACTAATTACATTTCAAATTTAGAAATATTACGGATAATTTGTAGTCATATTAAGTAGTTTAACTAGTTAAGCTACAAATTTAATACAATACTTATATTTCCCCAGTATCAGTTTAAACTACTGCCCCAGTTTAGAAAGGGAAAAAAGTCTTAAAACTCACCTACCTGCTCACTTGATTAATGCCTCTGGGCTTCAGCTCTCAGGTCTCACTGTCTCAGCTCCCTCTCTTGAATCACTGCTTGTTCTGTAGAAGACCAGAACAGCACCTCCTCCCTCACTGCACTGAATTCCCACACTTATCAAATTCCCGAGTTAAGCTCTCTGTCTGACATCACTCAGTCGAGCAGAACTTAGTGTTACTTGGACCAGTTGGGCTGAATGGCCTGTGTCTGTGCGGTAAATTTTATGTAATTTTTTGACCCTTTACTGGGTCAAAATTCTGGAACTCCCTTCCTATCAGCACTGTGGGTGTAACCACACCATATGGACTGCAGCAGTTCAAGAAGGCAGCTCACCACCACCTTCTCAAGGGCAGTTAGGGATGGGCAATAAATGCTGGCCGAGCCAGCGATGTTCACATCCCAGAAATAAATTTTTAGAAAATATTCAATATAATTCTGGTTGGTTCTTGTTTGCAACTGCACATTGTGTCAGATATTGAATACAGAACCTACTGATCTCAGAAGGTCAATGTGTAAATATTTCAGCAGTGTCTGATGCCAAATTGGATATAGAACTACATCAGTTTTAAAAGAAAGACTTGCATTTATATAGCGCCTTTCATGACCACTGGGCATTTCAAAGCACTTTACAGCCAACAAAGTACTTTTTGAAGTGTAGTCACTGTTGTAATGTAGGAAACACAGCAGCCAATTTACACACAGCAAGATCCCACAAACAGCAACGTGACAATGGCACTGACCAGATAATCTATTTTTGTGATGTTGATTGAGGGATAAATATTGACCAGGGGAGAACTCCCCTGCTCCTCTTTGAAATAGTGGCCATGGGATCTTTTACATCCACCTGAGCAGGCAGATGGGGCCTCGGTTTAACATCTCATCCAAAATACAGCACCTCCAACAGTGCAGCACTCCCTCAGTACTGCACTAGAGTGATAGACTTGATTTTTGTGCACAAGCCCTGGAGTGATACTTGAACCTAAAACTCTGACTCAGTAGCAAGACTGCTACCAACTGAGCCAGAGCTAACTCTCAAATGTAACTGGTACTCGGTGTTTAACAGTGTCAGCATTCACCTCTTTCTGAGTTGCATATAAGTTAAATGTTTTCCCTTCAAACTTCATCTTGCTCACTTCAGCCCTGAAAGAAAGAAAATAATGTAGGTGTTAAATGGAACATTTTGGGATTTCAGTCTACATGTGATTGGCCTTTAATTTACATCAATCATGTTGCAGAGATTCGGTTTGCAAAGATTTACAACTTCTTAGTGATAGATCTTTCGACCTGACATCCAAAGCCAGTCAATGTGAAGTCTAACCCATTCCCACAATCATTTAGAACATTAAATAAGATGCAATAGGAGGAGTCCTGGGTGCTTGAAAGTGTTACAGTGCTTCTCAAAGACAAATAGGTCAACCATTAGACTCTACATATTTTTGCCTATTACTGTGGCCTCCATACAGTCAGTTAGTTAAAATAGTTCACTAAGCAAACCTCTCCAGTCACCAACACAGAGTCCCCTTAATTTTCTGTCAGTGACAGTGGAAGACCCATCATGGATTAATTAAATTAGAAAAGGCTTTTGTTGACACATAGGCAACAGGGATTTAACTGTCTCTGGTCTCCAGACTGCAGGACAATGCGTACAGTTTGTAACAGGGGGTGGCACAGCCAGTTAGCTTAGCAACAGCTAACTCGCTTGTGGGTTTTGGCCCAGAACCACAGTAGTGTTGTATTTTATGTATAGGGTAATATACTGCACTATACCAGGGCACTGTGCACTCACCACTTTATAAAATGAATCCTCTTGTTTCCCTGTAACACCACAAATCCCGACGGAGTGAAGGCTAAGAATGCCGCATTTCCTGAGACATCCTATGGGAGAAATGTTCACATTAAGAAATCCAGGGATTTTCCGCTGAGATCTTCAATAAGCTATGATATTGTTTGTGTTGTCTGCTCTTTCCCGGCACAAGATGCAACTCGTGTCCTTCATATTTCCTCGCATGATTGCACTGTGACACACATGGTTATCATAAACCCATCTCTCTCTACTCCCCAGGTCAATACTAACCCAAACACACGTCAGTGAAGTAAAAACAGAAAGTGCTGGAAATACTCAGCAGATCTGGCAGCATCTGTGGAGAGAAACAGAGTTAACGTTTCGAATCAGATATGATCCTTTTATATCCAACTCGAAACATTAACTCTGTTTCTCTCTTCTCAGATGCTGCCAAACCTGCTGAGTATTTTCAGCACTTTCTGTTTTTATTTCAGATTTCCAGCATCCACAGTATCTTGCTTTTATTTTACACATCAGTGAAGGTTCAATATCCAGCTCCCACTATTAGTTAATGTGATCCTTGACTTGAGGGAGGAAGAGAGAGAGAGAGAGAGAGAGGGGAGAGGGTTAAAAAAAGAGAGGGAGGGGGTTGGGAGAGAGGAGAGGGTGGGGAGAGAAAGCAAGGAAGATGAAAGGCAGAGCAAGAGTGAAATGGAGAAGAGGTAAAGGGGCAAGGGAGAGGTTGGAGGGAAAGAGGGGGGAAAGGATGGAGGGAAGAGGGGGGAAAGGATGAGGAAAGAGGGAGGAGAGGGAGTGGAAGATGTTCACTGACCTAAAGCACTTGCTCGGACTGAATCTGAATTATACCAAATGAGTTAAAACTGGAATTTGCAGGGTTAAGACTTGATTGGAAGGTGATGGCCCACAGTCTGTGACAGTGTAAATGTCCATAGCCAGGACAGAACAGATTACAGACACTCAGGGACTCCATGTCCCTGGGAAAGTCCTCTTCCTATTGCTGTGCTGTACCTTGCAGGGATGGGGATCGACTCCGTAAGTTTCCAATGACTGCGCTTTCTTCAGGAAATTCAGCTCCGCTGTGTCAGGAGACTGCCCACTGCATGGAAAAAACCAAACAGGAGAGAAGTCAGTCGCTGAGGACATTCCCGTACAACTGGAAAGATGGTGCGTGAGAGATTGGCGGAACAATACAGCAACTAACTGACGCTAAGCTTGCTTTAAAAAAAGGTTTGCATTTATAATAGTGCCTTTTACACCCTCCATTCATCTTGAAGTGTTTCACAGCCAATGAATGACATGTGTCACACAGTGAATGACTTTAGGAAGTGCACTGACTGCCGTCTCTAACAGGATCCCACATGTAGCAATCGGAAGAGTCTGTCTGTTATTGGTTGAGAATTCCATGCTATTCACCAGTGCCATGGGAATTTTAACCAGAGAAACCAGACTTTGGCACATCTGACAAAGCAGCTCTCCCTCAGCACTGCACTGGAGAGTGTTTGATTATGTGCACAATTCACAACCTTATGACCCAGAGTTGAGAATGAAAAGAAATAAAGAACTTGCATTTATATAGCGCCTTTCACAATCTCAATGTCCCAAACGTTTCACAGTCAATGATGTACTTTTGAAGTGTAGTCACTGTTGTAATGTAGACAACACAGCAGCCAATTTACACACAGCTAGTTCACACAAACAGCAATAAGATAATGACTAGATAATCTGTTTTTGTGGTGTTGGTTGAGTGATAATTATTAACCAGGACAAACTCCACTGCTCTTCTTTGAAATAATGCTGTGGGATCTTTTTACACCCAACTGACAGGGCATACAGGGTCTCAGTTTAACATCTCATCTGAAAGATGGCACCTCTGACAGTGCAGCACTCCCTCACTGCAAGTGTCAGCCTAGATTTTGTGCCCAAGTCTCTGGAGTGGGACTTGAACCTACAGTCTTGTGAGATGGAGGTGAGAGGGTTACTCACTGAGCCACAGCTGACATACTGAAGGGCCTTGGCAATGTACTGGCTTTAGCAATTAGCTCCAGATTTCCTCCCTTTTCTCTCCTACTGTGCTTTGAGTCACCAATTCGGACAGTCCTCCAACAGCCCATCTGGCTGACTGTTAGTCATGTACAAGTCCAAATGCTAAATGTTGGCAGGCTACTCAACTGTGATAACTGGATGGCAATCAAGAATCAAAATGCTCCTCCACAGCTCATTTACAGCACAGAAACAGGCCATTTGACCCAAAAGGTCCATGTTGGCCTTTATGATCCACAAGAGTCTCTTCCCACCCTACACAGTGAGTTGTTCTGATCTGGAACGCGCTGCCAGAAAGGGCAATGGAAGCAGATTCAAAGTAACTTTCAAAAGCGAATTGGTTAAATACTTGAAAAGGAGAAATTTGCAGGGCTGTGGAGAAAAAGCAAGGGGGAGAGGGACTAATTGGATAGCTCTTTCAAAGGGCCAGCACAGGGGCAGTGGGCCAAATGGCCTCCTTCTGTGCTGCAAGATTCTATGATTCTGGTGTTTAAGGTAATTAAAGGACTTAATCACAGACCTCCAATCCTTCCCCCACCCCGGAGTTCTGATATTAGAACTGGTCGTCTCACTAGGACTCTTCTGTACCTTTGATGAAGATTACAGCGCAAGAGGTTGTCAGTGGTCCTTCATTCCCAGGCCTGTGCTAGCTCCATCCCCAGAGCCACCTAATCTGATATTTTTTTATCTGACGTTGCTTTTCTTGTTGCAAAGTGAAGAGAAGGAAAAAAATAAACTGAAAAATTGGAAGAGAACATACAAAGGAGATGGACAGGAATCAAAATGGATCCAGAAAACTTAATCCTTTTTGCTCTTCAAATGTCGGTAAATGCGTTAAGGTTTGTTTACTGCCAGTACTGCTCAATTGATTTAAACTTCAAGGGAATTTCAATTCAAATAGTTTAATCCCTCTTTCTATCCAATTTATCAGCTCCTCAAATTCAGAATTCTTCCTGAACTGATTCCCAACTGGAAAGATCCAAGTCGACAGGAATTCAGAAAATAATTCCTCCAGCATGTGCTGCCAGATGTAATCCTTAACATTGAGTCTAATGCCTTGTACTGGAGAAGCAGTGTTAATACATTCTCGAACATTTAAAGCCACTCTTCCCCAAAAAGCTGTTGAAGCTGGGGGGGCGGGGGGGAGGTCAACTGAAAATTTCAAAGCTGAGATTGATAGATTTTTGGGTATTAAAGGGTATGAAGCCAAGGTGGGTAAATGGAGTCAAGATACAGAACAGATTTGAGGGGCTGAATGGCCTCCTTTTCAGTGTTCCTTCCGATTAAGAAGCCAGAAATGTCTCCCGGCAGCATCTTCAGATCCTCATGCCTCGTCGCTGAAGATTTCTGGCCCATTTTTAGAATCAGAAACTGTTCCTGCAATCCGCAAAATCAACTATAAACCTGAAATCCGGTTTTTCATTAGGACCCCTCCTCTAAGCTGGAAAAACATTAACTCTAAACTTCACAACCACACACTTACTGCTAACTCACTTACATAAAGAGGATCTCCGCACTAAAGCTGCAGCTCACAACGATATCCCATCCCATGAGCACGAACAGCCGCATCTCATGTGTGAGGCTAAAAAGTGAGTAATGGGCAGCTATTCAGCCACGTGGGAGTGCTGCACTGTCAGAGGTGCCGACTTTCAGATGAGGTGTTGAAACAAGGCTCTGTGTACCCTTTCAGGTGGATGTAAAAGATCCTGTATTTTGAAGAAGTTCTCCCTGATGTCCTCGCTGATATTTATAAACCAACCAATGTCAACAGAACAGATTATCTGGTGATTATCTCAGTGCTGTTTGTGGGATCTTGCTGTGTGCAAATTGGCTTCCCACTTCCTACATTACAGCAGTGACTACACTCCAAAAAGCACTTTGTTGTTCGCAGAGCTGTTGGGATGCCCAGAGGTTGTGAAATCCAAATGCAAGTCCTTTCTATCTCTCTTGCATTCTCTGTTTCTCACTCACACACTGCGCAACTATCTCAACAGATTTTGTCCATAAATTCCCATTAACACTAATTTGCTTTTCGTACCTAAGTTCAGCTTTGTGAATCTCAGCAATTTTTCTTTCCAGCTTCTCGGAATGTTTAGGGAAGAACTGGAATTTGGAGCTGTATCCTTCAGGGTGTTTTCCTGCGTCGTAGTCACCGATTTCAGCTAGAATTGAGAACATCTTAAAATAAACAAAATAGTTTCAAAAAAGAGACCATGCTCTGAGAAACATCAATATTCACCTTGTGCGATGTTGGGTTATCAATTAGTTAGTGCAGAATACTCTGTGCTCAACTGGGAGAGTGAGCCAGAGACAGCAGAAGGAGGGAGAGAGACAGAGAAAGAAAGAATGGGAGAGACAGACAGAGAGAGAAAGAGACAGAATGAGAGAGAGACAGAGACACAGATAGAATTGACAGAGATAGAAAAACATAGAGATAGAGAGACAGAGAATGAGATAGAGACAGAGAGGAAGAATGAGAGAGAGAGAGACAGACTCACGTGCAATGAGAGAGTGTAGGGAATGTCAAAAGATGAGAGTGAAAGAAAATGGACAGACAAGGGTAAAAAGGAGAGACAGGAAGAGAACATGGTTTGTAAACAGTGAAAACGTCATCAAAAACTTGGTTCATCTGATTCCATAAAGTGGAATACAGATATGGGTATTAATGAGTGACCCACCCTGCTCAACTCCCTGAAGATTAAGACCTTGTGGGGTAGGATTAACCTAAGCTGCCCAATGGGAAACTGAAGGGGTCCCATTTTACACCCCATCCCTGCCCCCACCCCTATACCCCCAACCCCACCTGCTCAACACGAGCCTCCTCCCACCCCTCTTCATCTCACCCTATCAGCATAACCTACTCCTTTCTCCCTCATGTGCTTATTTATCTATGCTATTCGGCTCAGCTACTCTGTGGTAGTGAGTTCCACTCTCTGGATAAAGAGGTTTTTCCTGAATTCCCGGTTGGATCTATTGATGACTATCTTATATTAATGGAAAGATATATTTCAATGAAATGTCCATTGATGCCACTGTGTCAGCCAATGAGTTGGTGATGTGGAATTATCCAATCATTTCCGTTCTGGCTGGGAATAGTGGAGTCACTCGCTGTTGCCAATGTTGAAAAAGTTGTCATTGACCCCAATGACCAAAAGGTGGCAGCATTTGGAGCCCATTGAACAGATGGGGCATTCAACATGAACACTCGATGGATGGAGCCACAGATTCCCCGTGCGCATTTTGCCATTTCTCCTCAGAACTTTCAAGATTACTTTGTCCTGTAAGAAATACATCAGCCGTTGGAGCTGGGCTGGTGTGGGAATTCAATGAAAAAAAGAAGGAAATAAAGAAGGACTTGTATTTATAAAGAGCCTTATCACATCTCTCAGCAATGTCTGAATGTGCTATTCAATCACTTCAAAGTCTTGGCTGCTATAATGAACTCAAAGAGTTTACAATCCCACCAGGGCAAATTGCGAAATGAAACTCAATAAAATCCAGTAAATTGTGTGTTGGCATAAAAAAAAAATGACCCATGTCCTTTAGGGAAGGAAACCGTCCATTAAAAAGGCATTGTGCTTCAAAAGCATTCAATAAGCCTGTAACTTCAATAATCATTTTTTTAGGCTTTAATGAGCCTGGGACATGCCTGGCACACAGACCCTCAATGCCATAGGTACTTCCTCATTGACTCATTGTCTATCATGAATTATTAAATTAGGTTGCATTTATCCAGCACCATAACGGCACCATATCTGAGTCAGCCTTGGTTCCGTGTTAGTGTTCCCAGCAAGGGTCTGACAGTTGTGGGTTCATATCCACTTCTTCACAAGGACTGCTTGCATCCACCTCTGTAATATCACCCATCTCTGCCCTGTGTCAGCTCACCTGTGGCTGAAACCCCCATCCAGACGCGACTAGTCCAAAGCTCTCCTGGCCTGCCTTCCATTTTATACCCTCTGTAAACTTCAACTCAATCAAAATTCTGTTGTCCCTATCCTAACTCGCACCAGTTCCTGTTCACCCATCACCCCTGTGCTCGCTGACCTATACTGGCTCCCGGTCCAGCAACACCTCGATTTTAACATTCTTATCCGTGTTTTCAAATCCCTCCATCGCCTCGCTGCTCCCTATCTCTGTATTCTGCTCCAGCCCTACAACTCTCTGAGATCTCTGCACTCCTCCAATTCTGGCCTCTTGAGCATCCCTGATTTTAATCGCTCCACCATTGGTGGCTGTGCCATCAGCTGCCTGGGCCCTGAACTCGGGAATTCCCTCCGTAAAACTCTCCGCCTCTCCTCGCTTAAGATGTTCCTTAAAACCTTCCTCTTTGACCAAGTTTTTGGTCGCCTGTCCTAATATCTCCTACTGTAGCTCGGTGTCAAAGTGTGTTTGATAATCACTCCAGTGAAGCACCTTGGGATGTTCTACAATTTTAAAGGTGCTATATAAATGCGAGTCATTGTTGTAGTGAAAGAGAGTAATAGAAATAAAGTCTTAATTATCGGCAGTTACCTTGCAGGATGTAGGCTGCCAGCAATGCTGCATCAGAGGTCTTGCAGAGCAGACGCCCATGATACAGATCTCTCTTTATCTGAAGGAAGACCAAATATCTGGAGAAAAATACAAGAGGTCAGTGACTGGGGACAGAAACTCCAACGAGAGGTTAGAAAAAATACCTTTTACACAGATCGTTATTCAGACATGACCCGGGATGTTCCATCAGAAACAGGGGTGGAAACAGAATCCAGAATAGTTTTTTAAAATAAGAAGCGGTGATGTATTTGCAAAAAGAACAATTTTAAAAAGTGCAGAGAACGGGACTAACCAGGATAGCTCTTTCAAAGAGCTGGCACAGGCACAGGCACGGTGGGCCGAATGGCCTCATTCTGTGCTGTAAATCCCATGATTTAATGATTCTGTAATGAAGCAGAGTGGGCAATAGGGATAGAATCACTTGGGAAAATACATTACATAGAATTTACAGCACAGAAACAGGCCATTCGGCCCAACCGGTCCATGATGTTGTTTATGTTCCACATGAGCCTCCTCCCACCCCATCTTCATTTCACCCTATCGCCATATCCTTCTATTCCTTTCTCCCTCACATACTTAACTTGATTCCCCTTAAGTTCTATGCCATTCACTTCAACGACTGTGGTAGCAAGTTCCACATTCTAAACACTCTCTGCCTAAAGAATCTTCTCCTGAATTCCCTATTGAATTTATTTACATGAGAAAAGGATTTTTAGTTAAACCATAAATGCCTTTTCAGATAAAATCTATTGGCTTCATTGGTTTCTGATTTCCCTGGTATTCTCTTCCACCTGTTCCTGCACAGGGGCTGTTCCCTTTTTCCAGGTCACTCGGATATATTGATTATAAATGATGCAGTCAGGCTCGGGGGAGACACGTGCTCCATGGTGCCTCATCAAACCATTCAAACCAGCTACAATTACCAGTATAGCTACCAAACGCGACATGAAATCGTGTGACATTGATCACAAGTCGTGGGAGTCAGTTGCCAGCATTCGCCAGAGCTGGCGGGCAGCCATAAAGACAGGGCTAAATTGTGGCGAGTCGAAGAGACTTAGTAGTTGGCAGGAAAAAAGACAGAGGCGCAAGGGGAGAGCCAACTGTGCAACAGCCCCAACAAACAAATTTCTCTGCAGCACCTGTGGAAGAGCCTGTCACTCCAGAATTGGCCTTTATAGCCACTCCAGGCGCTGCTTCACAAACCACTGACCACCTCCAGGCGCGTATCCATTGTCTCTCGAGATAAGGAGGCCCAAAAGAAATAGCTACCATCATTAGCAAAGCTTTCCAGTGCATTCAGGAAGCAGGGGAGCAAGCAGAAGAAAGTAGAGGAAGGGTTATTGGCAGAACTCTCTTTAAATTTAATAGTTTATTCGAGAGATTTAGAATATTGAGTTGAAAGTGCACTGCTTGGTATTAGTAACTAGCTTGTAAAAAATTCCTGTAACTGGCTCGTAAGAAATTCATTTGTCAATTACTTTAGTCCAGGTCAATATCTTTCTCAGAAATACAGAAATACTTCATCTGAACAAGCACTGGCAATGCCATCACTGGGTCTGGCATTGCGGGCACTGCCATCACCAACACCATCACTGGCACCGACACCCAACACTACCATCACTGCCATCAGGGGCACTGCCATCACCAATACCACCATTGCCAACACCAGCACTGGATGCAAGCCTTGTGGATGTGAGGATGTTGTTGAGGACAGGTTAGGAATTCGCGAGAACAGGGGTTCAGAGACAGATGGGGGCAGGAGTGGGGCTTCTTTGAACACACTAAGGAATCATCTAACTAAACATACTTCCTGCTACAAATTGATCCCTGGCAACAGCAATTATTCATCACGAACCTATAAAACAACAACAGGATGTTTTTAAGCAATATTCACACAGTCTCTCTTGTTCAGGCAGATTCTGCAGGAGTCCAGTTTGTAATAACTTTGTAAGCAGCATTGTAAAAACAGTAATTATTTGCTGAGATCTTGCTGAACGTGAGTGGTTTAAAAACTTCAATGCAAGGGTATTAAAGGTTACGGAACCAAGGTGAGTAGATGGAGTTAAGATACAGATCAGCCATGATCTAACTGAATGGCAACAGCAGAGGCTCCAGAGGGGCTGAATGGCCTCCTCCTATCCCGATGTTCAGGAACCAGCATCATCAACACCGGTATCACCAACAGGACCAGGTTTTCAGATGGGTTCAGACTTTGCAGCTGACTGTTCAGTAACTGGCAACACCTGATCGCTGCTACATGCAGGGCCTGTAATGAGGAGACAGGAGAAGGCATCAGCCTACAGATGATTTGCTTTGTCACTGCTTTGGGCCTCTGGGAGGGATAGAACAATGAATATCTCTGCTAAAATAGCTCAGTGTTTCAAAGTGGCCAGAGCTCAGGGTGGAGCTATCGGATTGCTTTTTACTAACAATTGTCAATGGTTCTGCAGAGTGACCTTCATTAATTCTGCTCCCTCTATAGAACTTTTCAATGTTACATTAGAATATTAACAGATCGTCCCTACAACGGAGAAGTCACCCACCCTCCAGGATTGCCCTGGAGTCTCCAGGAATTGAAGTTTAATTTCCTGAAACTGCTGTGAGCAAAGACTCAGGATTAAAATCACTGGGGCATGAAAAACAAAATTGTGTGTTTTTAAATTCTCATTGAACACTTTAATTTATTATTTCTGTGCAGTACTGAGGGAGTGCTGCACTGTCGGAGGTGCCATCTTTCCA
The DNA here is from genome assembly GCF_036365525.1 of Heterodontus francisci. NCBI lineage: Eukaryota > Metazoa > Chordata > Chondrichthyes > Heterodontiformes > Heterodontidae > Heterodontus > Heterodontus francisci. The sequence goes on along the minus strand of NC_090408.1, from coordinate 42,147,500 downwards.
ATGAGACACTAAACCGAGGCCCCATCTGTCTGCTCGGGTGGATGTAAAAGATCCCACGGCCACTATTTCGAAGAAGAGCAGGGGAGTTCTCCCCAGTGTCCTGGCCAATATTTATCCGTCAATCAATATCACTAAAACAGATTATCTGGTCATGATCACATTGCTGTTTGTGGGAGCTTACTGTGCACAGATTGGCTGCTGCATTTCCTACATTACAACAGTGACTGCACTTGAAAAGTTCTTCACTGGCTGTAAAGTGCTTTGAGACATCCAGTGGTCATGAAAGGTGCCTCAGAAATGCAAGTCTTTCTTTTTTTAGTTATAAAAATATTGAGAGATAGGCATAAAAGGCTGTTTGACTGAGAGTCAAGAATCATCAAATCCAGTCAGAGTCTGTTTTCCGATGGTTGGGAAGGGCTCGGCGCATTGGGACTCCAATGTTTTGGAATTTTCCAGCCTCCCGTTTGTAGGGCAGAGCCTGCGCTCCCAAACGAGCAAAGCAAATTCTTTTTCTCATGTTCCTGTCGAGGGGGCTTTCAAAAGATAAACATAAAAAAGATGGAACTTGTATTTATATAGAGCCATTTACAACCTCAGTACATCCCAAAGCACTTCAGCACGAATGAAGCACTTATTTGTAGTGTAGTCACTATTGTAATGCAGGAAACGCAGCAGCCAATTTGCGCAAAGCATGTAATAATGACCAGATCATCTGTTCTAGTGATGCTGTCCCAGGACATCAGGGGAAACACCCCACTGCTCTTCGTCAAGTAGGTGCCATGGAATTGTTTATGTCTACCTGAGAGTGCAGACGGTTTAACGTCTTATCTGAAAGATGGCACGTCTGACAGTACAGCACTCCCTCGGTACTGCACTGGGAGGCTCAGACTGGGTATATATTTGTTATTATACCTGTTTTCAGGTGGAACTAAGAAGAAATCTTGCTGCTGATGCCAGAGAGTTGGCTACAAGAGGGAACGTCATCACATCGAGCTGCACATGTCAATAAAACACCTTCCCTGTCAATCACTCACACAAACATAACCTTTGACCTTGTTGAGCTCACTGGGCTGAATTTTAGTTCCAGGGTCTCGATCCCGATGTTGGGCTGAATTCTGGGTCGGGGGCCATGGCGGGAACCTGGAGGGGATTTTCCAGGAGGCAGCCAATTAAGAGGCCGCCTCCGGGAGCCCTGTCCAATTAAGGATGGCGGGCAGGCTCTGCAGGCAGGAGGACAAATGGGAGTGCCCGAGGCCGACAGCCCCACCGGCAGTGTCAGTGCTGCCACTGTAGGTGGGAGACCAAGAGACCTCCATCTTGAGGCGCTCACTGAAGACTTGTAAATGTTTCAAAATATAATGTGGCCACAGCTGCCAGACCATCATTGTGGAGGTGAAACCCGTCCAGAGGATGTCCTGCAGCTGTGGACGTGACCCTTGCAACCCAGCGCATCCATGCTGGGCTGCTTTGCAGGATGCACCTCTGACCATCGTCCCCCCTCCCCCCCCCGCATTCCGGCCTGCTGCCCTGAAGCGACCGCCATTCTGTCTACGGTTCAGGCCACATTGGGGGGGGCTTGTCTGGCGTCTGGAAAACTAGACAGCATATGAAAAGTGCCCTCTTTACTTGGTCTAATTGGCTACCCACTGCTCATGGGCAGGTAGCTGTCACCAGCCTCCCAGAAGCCATGTCCCTGAAAATAGGCCAGAGGCAGGAACATGCTGGCAGACTAGCACGCCGGCCAGTAGCGAGATATCACTGGCACACCCGCCTCCAAACCCACCTCTGACTCGGAATGAAAATTCTGCCTTATCCTGTTTACAGAAACTCTGGTGTTTTTAGCATCTCTTGGGCTGCATCTGATTATTAGCTGCACGTAGTGAGGTTTAAAGCTCAAGGAAACTTTTCACTTGAAAAATCTCCTTTTCCTAAGAAGGTAAGTTGTACTTTTAGGACAAGGTTCTACTATTTTCATTATCTCCCCTGAGTACTGTGTGTTTTCTAAAGCTAATTTCACACTGCGCTGCCCGTGATGCCATCTATCGATCGGTACCTGTGCTCTCCCTACATTATCGACCCCAGTCTGTGCTTCCAGTCCTCGGTGACTTATACTATTTCAGCTTCAATGTAAAGTAGCTACCTCAGTGATGAATAACACTGGATTATCACCACATGCCATCTGCTCCATGAAGTACTTGCTACCGTTGGTACAATCACACTCTCAGTGTTGCTCCATTGAAACAACACAGACCCATCAGTCTCCTTCATTTAGAGTGACAGTCACTCATTTTGACTTTAAAATGTCACTATCTTGAATGATACTGAATCTTAAAAAGGCACAAGGTGCTCCAGTTAAGTGAGAGTGTGGTGTAGGCAGATATAATCGGGACTTTCAAAACGGAACTCAATAAGCACCCGAAGCAGGACTATGGGGAAAGGCCGAGGGAGTGGGTCTAGCTGAGTTGCTCTTGCAGAGAGCCAGTACGGACACGACGGGCTGAATGGTCTCTTTCTGTACTGTAACCATTCTATGACTGAGTGTCAGCTTGTCTCAGTGGCTAACACTCTCACCTCTGAGTCAAGAAGGTTGTGGGTTCAAACCCGACTGCGTGACTTGATCACCATCGAGTGCAGTACCGAGAGGAAGCAGCATTAGTGAAGATCTCCTCCTTTGGGATGTGAAGTTAAACTGAGGCCTCGTCTACCTTTGAAATGGATGTTGGGAATCCCATGTCACCAAGCGAAGATGAACAGGGAATTCTGGTGTCCTGGCCAATATAATTTCCCTCAATCAAACCAAAACATTAGGACATACCAATCATATGTCACTGTTGTATCTAACTCTACAATAACAATCACTGAGTTTAATTCAACAGCCTCTTTAAATGTGGCTCCTCTCCTACCTCCTTAAAAAGTAACACCTCCACATCTTGTTCCCACTTTCAACTACAATTTTCTACATTACAACGGTTGCAACACTTCAAACAGTACTTCACTGGCTGTGAAACACTTTGGGACGTCCTGAGGTCATGAAAGGTGCTATATAAATGCAGTTTTTACTGTTCCTTCTTTACAGGAGGGCGTGCCAGCACATGCCAGATGCACTCAGTGCCAGACACATGGAATCGCTCCATTTCCTGTATTTTTTTTTAATCAATTACGAGCATGGGAGAAGGCAGCTGAGGTTGCTCTTACTCGCTATCTGATCTCATGGCTCTTCCTTTATCTGCTCAGATTTATAATAAGCAGCACAGCTGCACTGTGTCTCCTGATAACTATAAGTAGTCTGCTAATTTTCTTCAGCAAAATAAGACAAAATACCGCACATAAACCACAGCAACTGACATCTAGAAATAACATCACATATATCCCTTTAATTTGTACTGTGTGAGCTATTTTCCTCATAATATTCTGTATATTTTATTGATGCTAGACCCCATCACAAAATCAGTACCCAATCCGCCACTTGTGAATAACCCAAATCTAAGTAACTTTGTGACTTTAAAAACAATTATATGGAACCATTTCCTAGTTCATTGGTGTGCAGTAGTCAGTTTCTTAGGAAGTTAATTTTTTTTAAATATTTAAAGCTTTGAAAAGGTGCCTATTAGTGTCCTTGGGCCTAAAAAAAAGTTTCATTTTAACAGCCTCCTCAAAGGGCCGCAAATGAGTGAAATTAGAGCAAAAAACTTTTACTAAACTGTCCAAAATTTTGCCCGAAGACCACAAAAGTGATCAATAATTGATATGAATTTGAAGAATAAGTGTAGGAAAGATGCAATCTAGAAGGGAATGAGCAGATACTATGGTAACTTAATATGAACTTGTGTGCACAACAGAAATTTAGAACACCCATTTTTAGACACCTGGAGTCCATTATGTGAAGTCCAGTACGTGAGGCAATCTCTCCTGCTCCCTGACATTTTTTGTATTCGTTCGGAGGATGCGGGCGTTGCTGGCCAGGCCAGCATTTATTGCCCAGCCCTTATTGCCATTGAGAAGATGATGGTGAGCTGCCTTCTTGAACCGCTGCAGTCCATGTGGGGTAGGTACACCCACAGTGCTGTTAGGAAGGGAGTTCCAGGATTTTGACCCAGAGACAGTGAAGGAACGGCGGTGTAGTTCTAAGTCAGGATGTTGTGTGGCTTGGAGGGGAGCTTGCAGGTGGTGGTGTTTCCATGCATCTGCTGCCCTTGTCCTTCAAGGTAGTAGAGGTCGTGGATTTGGAAGACGCTGTCGAAAGAGCTTTGGTGAGTTGCTGCAGTGCATCTTGTATATGGTACACACTACTGTCACTGTGCGTCGGTGGTGAGGGAGTGAATGTTGAAGGTGGTAGATGAGGTAAGGCTACTTTGTCCTGGATGGTGTTGAGCTTCTTGGAGCTGCACCCATCGAGGCAAGTGGAGAGTATTCCATCACACCCCTGACCTTTGCCTTGGACAGGCATTGGGGACAGGTGGACAGGCATTGGGGAGGCAGCAGTTGAGTTACTCGCCACAGAACTCCCAGCCTCTGACCTGCTCTTGTAGCCACAGCATTTATGTGGCTGGTCCAGTTTAGTTTCTGGTCAATGGTGACTCCCAGGATGTTGATGGTGGGGGATTCAGCGATGGTAATGCCATTGAACGTCAAGGGGAGATGGTTAGATTCTCTCTTGTTGGAGATGGACATTGCCTGGCACTTGTGTGGCACGAATGTTACTTGCTACTTATCAGCCCAGGCCTGGATGTTGTCCAGGTCTTGCTGCTTCAGTATCTGAGGAGTTGTGAATGGTGCTGAACATTGTGCAATCATCAGTGAACATCCCCACTTCTGACCTTATGACGGAGGGAAGATCATTGATGAATTAGCTGAAGATGGTTGGGCCTAGGACACTACCCTGAGGAACTCCTGCAGTGATGTCCTGGGACTGAGATGATTGACCTCCAACAACCAGAATCATCTTTCGTTGCGCTAGGTATGACTCCAACCAGCGGAGAATTTTCCCCGATTCCCATTGACTCCAGTTTTGCTCGGGCTCTTTGATGCCGTACTCGGTCAAATGCTGCCTTGATGTCAAGGGCAGTCACTCTCACCTCACCTCTGAAGTTCAGCTCTTTTGTCCATGTTTGGACCAAGGCTGTAATGAGGTCAAGAACTGAGTGGCCCTGGTGGAACCCAAACTGAGTGTCACTGAGCAGGGTATTGCTAAGCAAGTGCCACTTGATAGCACTGTTGACGACCCCTTCCATCACTTTGCTGATGATTGAGAGTAGACTGATGGGGCAGTAATTGGTCGGGTTAGATTTGTCCTGCTTTTTATACACAGGACATACCTGGGCAATTTTCCACATTGCCAGGTAGATGCCAGTGTTGTAGCTGTACTGGAACAGCTTAGCTAGGGGTACGGCTAGTTCTGGAGCACAAGCCTTCAGTACTATTGCTGGAATTTTGTCAGAGCTCATAGCCTTTGCAGTATCCAGTGCCTTCCGTCATTTCTTGATATCACGTGGAGTGAATCAAATTGGCTGAAGTCTGGCATCTGTGATGTTGGGGACTTCAGGAGTAGGCCGAGATGGATCATCCACTGGGCACTTCTGGCTGAAGATTGTTGCAATTGCTTCAGCCTTGTCTTTTGCAATGATGTGCTGGGCTCCCACAACGTTTAGGATGGGGATATTTGTGGAGCCTCCTCCTCCTGTCAGTTGTTTAATTGTCCACCACCATTCACGACTGGATGTGGCTGGACTGCAGAGCTTAGATCTGATCTATTAGATCTGATCTGTTGGTTATGGGATCGCTTAGTCCTGTTTATCACATGCTGCTTCCGCTGTTTGGCATTCAAGCAGTCCTGTGTTGTAGCTTCACCAGGCTGACACCTCATTTTGAGGTATGCCTGGTGCTGCCCCTGGCATACCCTCCTACACTCTTCATTGAACCAGGGTTGGTCCCCCAGTTTGATGGTAATGGTAAAGTGGGGAAATGCCATGTGCTCTACATATTCGCACTATCAATACTGCTCTGGCTACATAAAAAATAAAGCTGTTGATGCTGGAGGGGCAATTAAAAATATCAACACTGAGATTGATAGAGATTTGTTAGGCAAGGGTATTAAGGGTAGATAGAGTTAAGATACAGATCAACCATTATCTAATTGAATGGCAAAACAGGCTCGAAGGCTGAATCGCCTCCTCCTGTTCCTATCTTCCTAGAACTAAATGGTCGGCACAGACTTGGTGGGCCGAAGGGCCTGTTTCAGTGCTGTATCTCTAAATAAATAAATAAATAAACTAGACGATGTCAACTGCTGTCAACTAATGCAACAACAACAAAACTTGCAATTATATAGCCCCTTTAATATAGTAAAATGTCCCAAGATGCTTCACAAGATCATTATCAAATAAGGAGATATTAAGACAGATGACTAAAAGCTTGGTCAAAGAGGTAGCTTTTAAAGAGCATCTTAAAGGAGGAAAGAGAGGCGGAGAGCTCTAGGCCCAGGCAGGTGAAGACAGAGTCGCCAATGCTGCAGCAACGAAAACTGGGAAAGCATACTAGGCCAGAATTGGAGGAGCGTAGAGACCTCAGAAAGTTGTAGGACTGGAGGAAGTTACAGAGATAGGAAGAGGGCGAGACCATGGAGGAATCTGAATACAAAGATGAGAATTTTAAAATTGAGGTGTTACCAGACTGGGAGCCAACATAGGTCAGTGAGCACAGGGGTGATGGGACTTGGTTTGACTAAGGATACGGGCAGCAGAGTTTGGATGACCTCAGGTTTACAGAGGGTGGAAGATGCACACTAGAGATGGTTATCAGCAATTAGGTTTCATAAATCATGGGCAGGGATGGTATGGAAGGAGAGATGGATGGCAAAGCTGGAGGATGCATGTGTCAAGGATGGCACCCCACTGTCCCTTTTGTGTGGCACTGTCCTGAATGACCTTTCGACAAGCACACACTTGAGCTCAGCATCGCCAAAGAGGGCAGTGGACAATGACAGTGCTGCCATCAGATTCACTGAGGCTCAAAAGTAAGAACCTGCTCTAGTCTCTTCTCACAGAATAGGAGGAACAGAGTGAACCTGAACCTCCCTCCGAGGCCACACTGTGCAGCTCGAGCTACATGTACCCAAAGTACTAGCACAGGCTGATACAACCGGGAGAACCTCAGCATTGAGTGTGAAGGGGGATCACAGGGTTACTGCTATAATCTCTTGATCTCAATGTTACTCTACAATCCTGTGTGTCAATTTCCCCTTCCTGTTCACCTCAGCAAGCTCACTCCTCATCTTTCTCCTGATCCAACCTGCTCCTCTATTTTGGATACAGTCTGCACTACTTACAACGGGCGCACTGGTGTTAATGCGATTTGCTCACTATGAGCATTGGACGGTAAAACCATCATGGGTAGTAGGAACCTCAACTCCAAATCTTCTATCATTAAAAGTTACACAAACCAGTGCTGCCACTTCAGCTAATTTTAGTGTATTTGAATCAGCCTTCATTTATTAAATGTTAATTTCTGAAAGACACTAATGGGATGGTGGCAGTTCAGGAACTCTGAGAATGAACAGAACAATTGGCCAAATGAATAATTACAGTTTCTTTTGTTTAAAGCATTTTGCTACTGAGATATCGGGATATCTTTGGAAGATTTCAAATGCTCCCCATCGGCAACAAAGGTGGGTAGAGTTTAATGAAACAGAAGACGGGTTCACTGTGTTGTAAGCTTGATGTCTGAAATGGATTTCTATGCTCATGACGAAGATTGAGTGTGAATTGTCTGGTATAAATGGCTGCCCATCAAAAGCATGGGTGATGTAAGCACTGGCAACTTAGTGACTTTTTCCTGTTCTAATTTCATCTTAATGCTTATTATATCATTAACACTCACATATAGCTCACTTGCCTGATCTATGACATTACTCAGACCCAGATCTAGCAAAGCCTCTGCCCTTGTAGGTGTCTGAACATGAGGAAGGAGTCCTGTACATATCGCAGGAATTCCATTCCTTTCCTCTATTACCTCCCTCTCTCCCAATCAATAAGCTCAGAACTGAAATCTTCCCAAGAAATAGTTCTGCTTTCTTTACTCATCTCTCTGATCTGCAGATTTCATTTTCCATTTCATTCCCAAAATTTGGAGATCTGTAATACATCCCTACTGCTGGAACAAGCACAGACAATGGGATCTTCCCAGTAAACTGCTGGAAATTCACACTCTCATGCTAAAATAGAACTGAAAAGCTGCAGAGGCTGCAGATCTGAAATTAAAACTGAAAAGGATGGAAATATGCATCACGTCAGTCAGTATCAGCAGCAACTACTACAGAGGCTCAGAGAATCACCAGGGTTTGTATAAGTTCAAATTACTGAAAGGATTGCTGGATTTCATCACAGAAGAATTTACAGTTAAAAGCCAGACGAGAATTGGCTTCTAAAACTGCAAGGACAGTAGTGTCTGCTGATTGGTCTGAACAGTGTATTACATTGAAAATAAACCTCAGCGGATTTAGTGGATGTAGGCAGGAATCCAGTTATTGGTTAAAGGCTTTAAAAAGCCTTCTGAGTGCTGGCTCTTAAGATTGCTGTTTCAGCTCATGAGATACAACCTCTCTCTCTGGTTAGGGAACTATTATACCAAGAGCTGCCTTTCAGAGCAAAGACTCGCGAACAATTAGCCCAGTAACGGGCGACTTACCTGGTTATCTCCTCCTTCAGCGCTGAAGGGTCAGTGGGATAAAACTTGACACGGAAACACATGGTGTAGGGAGGCTGAGCTGCCAAACAGAACAGAGAGAAATTAAATGCTCACTATATGAACACTGGGTCTACACTGTAAAATACGGGCTGTTTAAGATGATCCAGATCAATGTAACAACATCCCACAATAACCAATGATCCTACTGCCTTCTTTTGTGATAAGACCACGCCAGTGAGAAATGATAACTTGCCCTCAATGATCATTTATAAACTGTAGTTGTCATATCTTCACACTCTTCCCTTGGAGAGTAGTGTGAAGATTCACAGGATGATTAACCATCATTACACAAGCCAATAAGGGGGTTAATCCTATACACGGGGAGGTTTTACAGGTTTCCTCAACCCATACAATGAGGGTGGGGAGGTTAGGATTAAGATTAGGATTAGGCCATCCACTCCCACCGGACTCAAGCTCCGGTCTCCACTTCCCAGAACTGGAAATCAAAAGCTGCATCTTCTGACTCCGAGTTGTCACTAAGCCTAAGACTCGATACCAAAAGCCTGATACTGCACCAAGTTATTCTCCCCTCTCCAATTATCTCCCCTCCTTCCATGAAAGTGAACACTCACGTTACAATCAGATCCATATAGCCTGGCCATGTCGTCATCCTTCATGGTTTGGGCCAAGGGACTGAGTTTCATCAGGCTATTTGATTGTGGAGATAAATGGAATGGGGCATGGGGTTAAATGGAATGGGACACGGGGTTACCCAATGCAATGGGGCATGGGATTACCCAATGGAATGGGGCATGGGGTTAAATGGAATGGGACACGGGGTTACCCAATGCAATGGGGCATGGGATTATCCAATGGAATGGGGCATGGGAATACCCAACGGAACGGGGAAAGGGGTTACCCAAAGGAATGGGACATGGGATTAAATGTAATGTGGCACAGGGTTAACCAATGGAATGGGACATGGGATTACCCAATGAAACGGAACGGGGAATGGGATTATCCAATGGAATGGGATTACTCAACGGAATGGGACATGGGATTAAATGTAATGTGGCACAGGGTTAACCAATGGAATGGGGCACGGGGTTAACCAATGGAATGGGGCATGGGATTACCCAATGGAATGGAACAGGGAATGGGATTATCCAATGGAATGGGATTACCCAACGGAATGGGACATGGGATTAAATGGAATGGGGCACAGGGTTACCCAATGGAATGGGACATGGGATTAAATGTAATGTGGCACAGGGTTAACCAATGGAATGGGACATGGGATTATCCAATGGAATGGAACGGGGAATGGGATTATCCAATGGAATGGGATTACCCAACGGAATGTGACATGGGATTAAATGTAATGTGGCACAGGGCTAACCAATGGAATGGGGCACGGGGTTAACCAATGGAATGGGGCATGGGGTTACCCAATGGAATGGGACACAAGGTTACCAATGGAATGGGGCACGGCATTACCCAATGCAGCATGGCATGGATCTGAATATAGATCTAGAATTTTCTTCCACTCTTTTCATGTGTGATTTCAGAAATTAAGGCTTACAATTAGGCCACCGCCAAGGTTAAAAAGAATAGAATAAAAGACCCGAAGACTGGAAAAAAGAGTATGATGAAAATGTGACACATTCATCAGATTTTACAATTATTAACTGCATGTTGTCTTAACTAGAAATAGCTCCCGAAATCTAGGAAACTTACATTTCATTTGTTTAATAATGGACTTGGAGATATCCAACCAATGCTGTAAAAACAACAGATAGACATGGTTAAACACCACCAGATCATAGCCTTGAAACGCACCAAAGATGCACATTTATAAGACAGTTGAAGGTGAGTCTCATGGTTAAGAGGGATCTGCTGCTCCCCTTATCCCTGGTCTGGAATCTTGAACCAAATGGAAGGAAAACCAGCACAGTCACTCAACGGTGCAGTGTATTGGAGCTCTCACTCACAGGAAGGGAAAAAAGGAGGATATGGGATTGAGTGTCCTATTGCCATATCATGGCCTTTCAGTCTCAGCGACGCCAAGAACAGGCCAAGCATTTCCCAGCTGGTGGAAAGGAAAGCCTGAGGGAGTACTGAGTCTCCCTGCCCCTTCATCATGACTGGATATAACGGACAATGGCCTTGGAGCAAGGTGAGGACAACACATGGTACAAATGGTAGTACTGAGAATAAAACAAACACAATCAGTCAACAGATTGCCTTCTGCAAACAAGATTTTTTAAACGACACACGCTGTTGGATCGAGAATACTTTGCGCCAATTCACCTAACCCAACCTTTACCCAAGAATGTCTGGAACACAGCACGTGTAGGAAGTGCCCTCGAACACTGTTGCAAACATTTTCAGAAACCAGCCCAGAGAATGGAATGCTTTCTGGCTGCAGGAGCGTATTCCAGACCAGAGATCTTGTCTTCCATTTCCTGAAAGCTGGAATGTTCAGGAGCCAGAGGCAACGGAGAATTCCAGAAGCTTTCAAAACCTCCTTCAGGATTCCCAGATTTTGAGTTTCAGCCACTAATTGTTCATCAAAAATTGGATGTTCTATAAAGTTGACAGATGCCCTGAAATTCAATTTCTTGTCAATAAACAGACTAACTGGCGTAAAAATTCACAAGATTAGAAACTACCAAAATAATTGTATGTGAGTTCTGATCCTTTCTCAGAAGGATTAAAATATTATCCAATCAGTCATGTTAAACTGATTACTCTCAACAGAACCAATCTGCAATGCAAGTATCCCAGAAGCAAAGTCATTAACATCTAACAAGTACAGAAATGAACCATGAAGCTCAAAATCATCTGCAATGGAATAGTCATATTAGCCATTTTGTTAGATATTCAACATTGAACAGTTTCTTCACTGTAATTCCTGGCTGATAAGATCACAGTTTGCCCTGGCCACACTGGCCCTGAAATTCCTCAGGCTGTAAAACAGCCACGACTGAATGCAGCGATTCCCACAGGGATGGACTGTCCATTCCGGAGTCTGTGCGATCAGGGACAGGGTATCTAAGTATCAATGAGGCCACTGAGTACAAGGACCACTGTAAGAACATCTGCAAACACCTGTCCCAATCCATGATCCCTCTAAATTTTCACAGTTTACATTTTAAAAGTCATGACTTACATTATGCTGGAAATTTCTCTCAACGAACTGACAAAGTTGTGAGTGGCCTGTTTATTTCAATGCACAGTACATTCCAGATTGCTGCGTGGTCATGCATGCACACATCTTAGAGGGAACATTGGCCTCAAAACCCACAGAAAAGCCCATTTGAGGGGTTAAGGGGGGGGTTAAGGGGTGGCATATCCAGGCCTCCCCCCACCCCCCCCCCCAAGTAAAATTTCCTCTCTTTGGTATTCCAGGTCATGAGTATGGCCTGTACCTGAGGTGGGACTCACAAAAGCCTGTATTGTGGCCAACAGGTCTCCATGCACCAGGTCTCTCAGCCTCTACTGCTACACCCCGGAGCATCAGGAACTCCTGGCTTAGGGAGACTCGGCTCACAAACCACACACCCCCGCACCCCCCCCCCACCATTCACCATTATTTGCTCTGTAACCACAAGACAGCAAGGAATGTTCCGGAAACACTGCTTCTGTTGTTTTGTTGGCAGCCCTGACAAAGTTAGGGCAGGAGACCTGCGGAGCCCCCTAGGAGATTTCGGGAGCCACTGTTTGTTGATCAGACCAGAGGCTGTGCTGCTGATAACAGGTTCTCTCTAATAAGTGAATAGTCTGAATTGGGTCTACAGGATAGGTTTTGAGAAAGAAGCCATCTGATTTTATCCTTTCAGAGCACCAGTCTCACCAGCCAGGAGGAGAGGAAAAGTTTCTTATTGCCTGCTTATTATAACCAGGCTGCTGGAATACCAATACTACTTATTCTGAATCTCTGCACTCGGCAGGTACTTGTCTGAGGCTTAAGCCAGAATATCTTTCCATATTGGTTCCAAGCTGGAATCAGTATTCTAGACTATTAATGCAGTGGTGTAGAGGATCTAACAGGGTGCTCATCAGCCCGGGTTTGTGCCTAGGTAAGATGGCTTCACATAGGCTGACACCACTTTGTCATCAGAATTGGCCTTAATTAGCATACAATTAGCATCATAATTGCAAGAAAAACTCCTGTTTCCGCAGCATAAGTTACCCATGGCAGCCATCTTCACAAGACCATTATGGCTCATAATGTTGGTTTTTAGGGCCCTGGCAGACGTTAGCGATCTGAAGCCACTTCTAGTTATCCAACTAATAGAATCACCGGAGATTGCTAAAGAACGTAGGATGTGGAATAGGGAAGCTGGACACGAGGAATAGCTAATAGTCACGAGCTATGTAGGGGTAAGTCTCAATTTTAGGAACTAGTACAATAAAATGCAATAATTAGCCCCAAAAGATGAATTTGAGAACTTAGAAACATCAATGCATACACAGGTCTGATATGACGCTCACCACGACTCTTATTGATTGGCACAGGATGATTTCATCTTCTGTCCAAATTGATGTGCAGCATTAACAAGAGGGTTCCTCTACTCTCCTGTATCACAAAGGCATCTCAACAACATTCCAAGGTGGGTAGATGGAGTTAAGTTACAGATCAGCTATGATCTAATTGGATGGTGGAACAGACTCAAGGGGCTGAATGGCCTCCTTCTATTCCTATGTTTCATGCATAGAAAGAACAAATGATTCCCATTAACTTCTATTCAATGAGTAATGAAGGAGCTGGATTTATATAGTGTCTTATCACACCCGAGTAATATCCCATATAATGAATTACTCTGATGTACAGCCACTATTGGTATTTAGACACAGCAGCCATATACTGACAGCAAAGTCCATCAAACAGCTATAAGATAAATGTTAATCTACAACAACGACTTGCATTTTCATAGCACCTTTAATGTAGTAAAATGTCCCAAGGTGCTTGATAGAAGCATTATCAAACAAAATTTGCCTCCAAGCCAAGTAAGGAGATAATAGAGCAGGTGACCAAAAGCTTGGGCAGAAATGTAGGTTTTAAGGAGCATCTTAAAGGATAGAGAGAGGTGGAAAATTTAGGGATCGAATCCAGAGATAAGTCCTTGGCAGCTAAAGGTATGGCCGCCAGTGGTCGAGTGGTTAAAATCAGGGATGCTCAAGAGGTCTATTTATGATCATATTGGTTGAGGGTAGAATGCTTAAAGGAGAATGACAAAACGGAGCTTCACGTGACCTTATCCTCAAATATTTGGGCAGGCTTTAATTTTTTAAAACAAATTATTCCCGTGTTAATTTTTTAAGATACAAAACAAAACGCCAGTAGTAAATGCTGTCCTGATTGCACTGTCTGGCTTCTTACCTTCTTTCTCCTGTTCTTGTCAACTCTGTTCTGAGGTAAATTCTCCTGGTTCCCTCTGGTGTCATGTGGCCATTTGCTACGTGTCACTTTATATACTGAGATTTGGCAGGCTGTTAGACCATGGGAAATATAATAGCATGATCAATCCCATCACTGCATGCAGACTTTCAGCAGAGATTGATGGATCATGATCAAAAGTGGGGTAATTTTCCCCATGTCAGGCAACACTAGGAGCCTCCGTGCAGGACAGCCTGTTGCTCAAGTGCCAAGTTGCGACCATTAAACAAATGCTATGAGACTTGGCTATCCACGACTTGGAATCATACAATCTTACAGCACTGAAGATTTTTTTTGACACTGAGTTATTGTGATCTGGAATGTGCTGCCTGAAAGAGCAGTGGAAGCAAATTCAATAACTTTCAAAAGGGGTTTGGATAAATATTTGAAGGGGAAAAATTTACAGGGCTATGGCGGAACAGCAGCGGAGTGGGACTAATCAGAAAGCTCTTTCAAAGAGCCAGCACAGGCATGATGGGTTGACTGGCCTCCTCCTGTGCAATTCTGTATGAAGGAAATCCATTACCTTCACAAGATATTGGAAAGCCCTGTCTTAAATTACATTTTTACTGATTTATTATTTAGTTTTAATGAAGGCTTTTATTACTGCAGGAATTATTTAATGCTCCATATCACCTTATGTTACCAATCGTCTCGCTCCAGACTCAAGTAAACAGCATTTTAAAGTTCATCTTCATTAGTTAACTCACAGGGACATTTAGCTACCTTAGGAGTTACTTTGGAAAGTGGTGGAATGATACCTGGGTAAGTAGACAGCTTGTTGACAGATCCCTTTAGGCCTTGCTAAATTTGGGCACAGGGCAGACAACATAGAGCCTTAAAATATTAGGGCCTGGTAGGGTTGCCAACTCTAGTTGGACATATTCCTGGAGGTTTCATCACATGACCTGCCCACCTCCAATTGGCCCACCCCTATGTTCCTGTCATTGGTCGAATGGCTGCCCAACATGTCCATCTTGACACTTACAGCCAATTGGAAAGCAGATACTCTTCAATACCAGATTGGATGATTCTTGACTGTCAGTAAAACAGAATTTTTTTAAATCCATCACCAACAACTAGTAAACAAAAGTGTTCAAGCAGAATGAAGAAAAATACACTTTTTAAAATGCCCCTATGATTTTTCTCCTGGGTTGCTTTCTATCTAATTCCTGGAGACTCCAGGGCAACCCTGGGGTCCAACAACACATACTAAAATGTCATTAGACACTGTCAAGACTTTGCTATTTTCATACTGCAGCAGCTGAATCTGTGAATCGGTGTTCCTGGGATGTTAGATCAGAACCTGCTCATTCTTAATCCTAAACTTAAAACCAGACAAATGGATGAAGACAAAATCTCCTTTTGTTTAAATGAACTTGCATTAAATGAGTTTTGGAGAGTCGCGCTGTGATTCAGCAGAGCAAAGTGCCCATTATTCAATGCCAATTAACAATGGAAGCTGTCAGGTTCCCTCACAGAGACCGTGAGGTTTGTTGCTGTGGAAAATGGACATTTCACACAGAGCAGTAATGCCAAGTTTAGAGTTCAGGAATATCGTTGAGGCAGATTAGAAGGAGCCCTACTCAGTATCTCTCAGTTTTTCAAAAAAATATATTCTTGGCATAAGGGCATCGCTGCATTTATTGCCCATCCCTAGTGCCCATGAGTTTGACACAACTGATGTTCTTGCTCGGCCATTTCAGTGAGAGGTTAAGATTCAACACACCCTGTTGTGGATAGGAGTCACATATAGGCCAGACCGGGTAAGGATGCCCAGATTACCTTCCTTAAAGGACATTAGTGAACCAGTTGGGTTTTTACAACAATCCAAAAGCTTCATGGTCACTGTTACTGGCAACAACTTTTCATTTCAAGGTTTTAAAATTTTTTTTAAAGAACAGATTCAAATTCTCAAACTGCCATATTTGGAACCCCATCCCTAATTGCTCTCGAGAAGGTAGTGGTGAGCTGCCTTCTTGAACCGCTGCAGTCCCTGGGGTGTAGGTACACCAACAGTGCTATTAGGAAGGGAGTTCCAGGATTTTGACTGAAGGACTGTGAAGGAACAGCAATATAGTTCCAAGTCAGAATGGTGTGTGGCTTGGAGGAGAACTTGCAGGTGGTGTTCCTATGCACCTATCCTTCTAGGTTGTAGAGGTCGCGGGTTTGGAAGGTGTTGTATCAGCTTTGGTGAGTTGCTGCATTGCATCTTGTATATGGTACACATTGCAGCCACTGTGGGTCGACGGTGAAGGGAGTGAATGTTTAAGGTGGGGGATGGGGTGCCAATCAAGCGGGCTTCTTTGTCCTGGATGGTTTTGACCTTCTTGAGGGTTGTTGAAGATGCACCCATCCAGGCAAGTGAAGAATATACCATCACACTCTTGACTTGTGCCTTGTAGATGGTGGACAGGCACTGGGGAGACAGGAAGTGAGTTACTCGCCGCAGAATTCCCAGCCTCTGACCTGCTCTCGTAGCCATAGCATTTATGTGGCTGGTTCAATTCAGTTTCTATTCAATGGTAACCCCCCACGATGTTGATGGTGAGGGTTTCAGCATGCTAATGTCATTGAACATCCAGGGGAGATGATTAGATTCTCTCTTGTTTGAGACTATCATTGCCTGGCACTTGTGTGGCACGCATGTTACTTATCACTTATCAGCCTAAACCTGGATTTTGTCCAGGTCTTGCTGCATTTGGACAGGGGCTGCTTCAGTGTCTGAGGAGTCTGCTCCAGTAACATAACCACCACACCCAGTATCACATGCTGTGCCTTACCTGGAATGTTTAGAAGCTTGGAAATTTTCTCTACTCTCCAGCAGTGACATTGCTTCACTTATATAGAATTGACTTGTAGCACAGGAGACCATTCAGCCCTTTGTGTCTGTGCTGGCTGTTTAAAAGAACAATCCAATTGGTCCCACTCTTCCCCCCTCGTTCATTCCCCATAGCCCTGGAAACATTTTTCCCTGAAAGTATTTCCAATTCCCTTTTAAAAGTTACTATTGAATCTGCTTCCACCGCCCTTTCAGGTAGCGCGTTCCAGATCACAACAACTCATTGCATAAAAAAATTCCCATCTCCCCACTGGTCCTTTTGTAAATTACCTTAAAACTGTGTCCTCTGGTTATCAACCCACCTGCCATTGGAAACAGTTTCCTCCTTCATAATTTTGAACGCCTCTACTAAATGTCCCCTTAACCTCCTCTGCTCCAAGGAGAACAATCCCAGTTTCTCTAGTTCCTTCACAAAATGTTATCACAAGCCTCTCCTCTTTAAAAGGAAGAAAATAATATTCATCAGGTTTAACGCTACCATGGCAACCCTCAAGTAGGCTCGCCTCCATGCTAGGCCCCTCCATGGATGCCAATTAAGAGCAAAGGTGCAGTGTGCTCCACTGCAAATAGGGCAACAGTTTGTACAATGAACCAGGAACATGCAGCTTGTCTCCATGGCCGAGTCAAATATTCCCTCGGCTGTAAAGTCTGCCCGATCAATGTCATCAGCAGTCTGAAATCACCTCCGCATCAAGCTCTGGGGGCCGAGTCACTCAGTAGCTGCTATTTGATTCCCAAAAGTCATTCTATTCTGGCCTTACCCATGAATCATTTCCCAAACCCCCTTTCCAAAGTGACCTTCACCAACAGATTATGTAATTTAAATACATACATAGTGTTGCCATGGTATCGATTACAGTGTAATATTTCGGTTTTTTTTTAAAGCAGAAAACTCAAGCGCTTACTTTGAAATTTCAGAACATCTTAATCTGAAATCCCACAAAGGCATTAAAACGCCTTTCACTTCATTCGCAGACTCCCACAGGCAGCAAGAATAGAAACGAACTCGAGAAATAAGATGATAATTTATTAAACTGGATGACATCTGTCAGTAGTTCTCAGACAAGGCGATGGTTTTCATCCTCTCACTGTAGCATGTAATGAGTTTTCACTCCTGTAGTATTCTGTGAAACCAAATCCCTCTCAGTGAGAGAGGCACTGTCAGCTTTAACAGGTGGGTAATCAGGATTAATTCCCCTCTCACATACAGCAGCACGCTGAGTTTATACCAGCCCAGAAATTGCTGGAAAAATTCATGGCGAGTTTACAACGCCCAGTCATTATTAGGGCATTAAAAAAAAGTGCAGTAATTGGTAGCGAGGAAGAAGAGGAAAAGAAATGGCATGAGTTCCCATTCTCCATAAAGCACTGGGTGATTTGCCTCACTGAAACCAAGAAAAATGGCCAACTGGAAGTGAGCCTGTGCATTGTATACCATGAAATTGCCAGATTTACACCATCAATATAAAGTAATTCCAGGTCCCTCTGAATGCAAACATTTCCCAGTCTCTCACCATTCAAAAAAAATTCTGTTTTTTTATTTTTCCTACCAAAGTGGATAACTTCACACTTTGCCCAAAGGGTCACAGTCTCAGGATAAGGGGGCGGGCCACTCAGGACTGAGATGAGGAGAAATTTCTTCACTCAAAAGGTCTTGCATCTTTGGACTTCTCTACCCCAAGAGAGCTGTGGGTGCTCCGTCGCTGAGTATAATAAAGATAAAGTGCAATAGTATTTTGGACACAAAGGTAATTAAGGGATGTTGGGCCAGTGCAGGAAGGTGGAATTGAGGTAGAAGATCAGCCATGATCGTATTGAATCGCAGCACAGGCTCGAAGGCCTGAATGGCCTCCTCCAGCTCCTATTTTTAATGTCTCAATCTCACCACAGTCATTTAGGATTGGAAAGTCATGATCATGTACTGACATGATTTTTGGTCCTGACATGATAATCAGCTTCAACAAGTAAAATTGTGGAATCTTAATCCTGCAGGTAGTAAAATTGTTTCAGGCGGTCCTCAAAATTTTAAAATGTTTTTCTTACTTTTCCATTCTGTCCCTTTCTCTTCTCTTTCTCAATCCACTCCCTCTAATTCCCTTTCTTTATTTTTCTTTCTGTAACATTTCATCCCATTTCCTTCTCCACTGTTACTGTTTCTTTAAATCTCATTGGTTATGGAGATAGACCATTGGAACCATCATGGTCCCGAATGCTCCATTGCCCTTGTCGCTAGTTACCACACTTGAAACCAGTTATGGAGCAAACCAGTAGCCCCCCCCCACCCTCCCCTCCCTTCTAACCAGCACCTCCCCCTCCCTAATCAGCCCTTTCCCCATCTAATCAGCCCTTTCCCCATCTAACCAGCCCCTTCCCCCCAACCAGCCCTTCCCATCCATAATCAGCCCCTCCCCATCTAATCAGCCCTGCCCCTCCCCTCTAACCAGCCCCTCCCCCTCCCCTCAGCTCCTCCCCTCTAACCAGCCCCTCCCCCACTCTAACCAGCCCCTCCCCCTCTCCTCTGACCTGCCCCTTCTCCTCCCCACTAACCAGGCCCCCATCTAACTACCTCCTCCCCCTTCCCTCTAACCAGACTCTCCTCCAACATTTTCCAACCAAAGTGGGTAACTTCACACTTGTATTGAAGAGATCAGCAAACGAATTACAAAGTCACCCCACTGTAGCTCAGAGTCTCCCTATTCATCCCTCAGCTTTAAAAGATATGTTTGTGCCACTTAAATAGTTTTTAACTATGCATCTGCTTGAAAGCACTATGAACTGGAATAAATTTCCTCTTTCTACACAGTAACAATCTCAAGCACTCCAAGGTATCAGATTGGCAATGGGTTTATGTTTGGGACGTCCTGCTTTGTGTATGTATCAAGTCCTGTACATCTACAGTGTATGGTGGGTAAAGAGGCAAGTATTCTCTCTATCAACTCCTGTATAGATTCTATAAAGTGAATGAATCCTTTCCTTACTACAGCAAATCAACTAATATTTGAGAAGACGACACAGTACATTAATCCTGGTTATAATGGTTCTCTCTTAGTTTGCAGCCCCTCAGAATGACTGACTAACTGGTCAGTATCCTCACTGTGAGGTACTGGTATCCCAGCACTGGTCTTTGCCTCAGTGAGTGAAGCCCCATGGATACCAATCACCAATTGTACCACCGCTGAGCATGGCCTGAACACCAACAGTTTGCATTTCTATAGCACCTTTAACGTAGTAAAATGTCCCAAGGTGCATCACAGGCATGTAATCAGACAAATAACTTTGATACTGAGCCACATAAGGAGATATTAGGACAAGTGAACCAAAGCCTTGTCAAGGAGGTAGGTTTTAACGAGTCTCTTAAGGGAAGGGAGAGGGGTGGAGACATGGAGAGGTTTAGGGAGGGACTTCCAGAGCTTAGGGTCCAGGCAGCTGAAGGCACGGCCACCAATAGTGGGTAAAGGAAGTTGGGGATGCGCAAGATTCCAGAATTGAAGGAGCGCAGGGATCGTGGAGGGTCACAAGACTGGAGGAGGTTAGATTGGGGTAAATCCATGGAGGGATTACTGGCAGTGTTACTGGGGAGCATTACTGGGAGGGGCATTACTGGGGGTTGCCTTACTGATGGGAGGGGACATTAATGAGGGTTGGTTTTGACGCCTGCCCAATTTTTATTTCTAAAATGTCCCATACATTCTGCACTCACAAGGTGCTGTCAGCAGAGGCTTGTTTTGCAGCATTTGTGACTTCCTTTTGGTTTCTTTAACAGTTAACCTGATCAGAAAGATTACAGTAGTCGCTGAAGCCTGCACTCTGCAATGGCTACATCACAACATTCACCAACACATCTGCTTGATGCTTTCAGTCAAACAAATGCACATCTTTAACTTGTCTTAAGCAAATGTTTTATGACAGTCATATAATGTCAGATCCAACAGCAAGTCTTTGTGGACTGTCAGGGAATGAATAAATCAGACATTTTTAAGTGATGTGTGCATATTTCAAACATGAGACACGAGCGCGAGCACACTGCCTCACACTTAATAAGTAACTGCATTAAAAAAATGTCCCCATCATTATCAGCCTATCTCTTTTATAACAAGCTGCCAGAGCCGTGACTAAATACCACTCTGGCTCCGTGGGTAGCCCTCTTGCCTTTGAGTCAGACGCCTGTGGGTTCAAGCCCCACTCCAGCATCTGAGAATGTTATCCAGCATGGCTCTCTGTGTGCAATGCTGAAGGAAAGCTGCAATGCTTGGTGCTATTGTTTCGGTGAGATATTAAACTGGGGCGCTACTGGACAGAGATGATCCAAGACCACTGTATGAATAAGACATGGTGTCTAGGCTGATATTAATCCCTCAGCCAACATCACCAAAGTGGGACATTTATTAATTTTGCTGTGAGATCTTGCTGTGCACAAATTAGCCGCTGAATTTGCATGTAGAATAACAGCGACAACACTTCATTCAATCCATTGGCTGCAAAGCGCTTTGGGAGATCCAGGGGCCATAAAAGCGCAAATTCTTTATAAAAACTTTCACTGTTATGACAGGCAATAAACGTTTAAAAATCGTTCTTGGAATGCAGACGTTGCTGTCCAGGCTAGCATTTATTCCCCTGCTCTTTCCCCTCAGTCCTGCAAATATTTCCCCCTCAAGTATTTATCCAATTCCCTTTTGAAAGTTACTATTGAATCTGCTTCCACCGCCCTTTCAGGCAGCGTGTTCCAGATCACAACAACTCACTGCATAAAAAAAATTCTTATTTTCCCCCGTCTTTTTTGCCAATTATCTTTAATCTGTATCCTCTGGTTACTGACCCTTCTCCCACTGATTTTCTCTATCAAAATCCTTTGTGATTTTGAACACCTCCATTAAATCTCCTACTTAACCTTCTCTGTTCCAAGGAGAACAATCCCAGCTTCTCCAGTTCATTAACGTTCCCTTAATAGGGGTCACACTGGGATGATGTCATCACGGCTTGCCCTCTGTGATTGACCATCAGCGTTACTAAGCTAACATTCACTGACGGCCAGCCTTTGTCCTCCAACCTGTTTCATCATCCAATTCTAACCCATCAGAATCGCAATTCTGCTCCAGTAAACTCTGAATCTTATTGAATTTATTCAAGCTATTTCATGTTGAGTTGCCAACTCTGGTTGGATGTATTCTTTGCAGATTTATCACATGACCTCATCAATGGTGGAAACCCCCCACACGCCCACCATTGGTCACATGACATGTCCATCCTCACAGTGCCCTGCCCACCCCACCCGCCCGCCATTGGTCACATGACATGTCCATCCTCGCAGTGCCCTGCCCACCCCACCCGCCCGCCATTGGTCACATGACATGTCCATCCTCGCAGTGCCCTGCCCACCCCACCCCACACTCCTGCCATTGGTCGCCCAGCACATGCATCCTTGCAGCATGCCGCCTTCCCAGGGCCAACTGGAAAGTGAAAAGACTCTTCGTTATCCGATTGGATGAACCTTGACACTCAGATAAACAGCCTCTTTTCCCATCCCCAACATGTTTATAATGAATAAATGAAAGTGCCAAAAGAAAATGAAAAAATAACACGCAATTTATTTTAATGCCCCTATGATAGTTCTTCCACGTTTACTGGCTGCAGTGTCCTGGAGATTAATCTTCAATTCCTGGAGATTCCAGGGCAAGCCTGCAGTGTTGGCAACCCTAATTTCATAAGGAACCTCCAGTTACTTTCTGTGAAAACTGGGACGGTCACAATTTTATTTTGAAATAAATGAAAGCTTACAGGAAAACTTGGACTGAGAAGGATCTGGGCACTGCAGAGGTTAGTATACTGTCCACTCGCTTCTTATTCTACAGTTTTAATCCAATGGAATGAAAATCTCCACTCCTAAGAAGAAATCTATTTTTGTCTTTGCCAGTTCCACGATGACAGACCTGCGCCCCCTCCATAAACTGCCCATAAAACAGCACCAACAATTATCAATCTCACCCAGAGCTGAGGTAATTGGTGTTATGGTGCAGTGTGAGGGAGGAGTTTACTGGGATTGGGGTTAAACTGCAGTGTCAGGGTGGAGTAGAAAAGATTTTCTCCATATTTAATCTGTGCTGTGCCTGAACTGGAATTAATTAATGGTGAGAATGGGCACCCAAAAGGCAGAGAATGATCCCTTTCCCAACAGTGACATACACCCCTCACGTTGGAGAGTACCGAATCACCCATAAAAAATGAAAATTTAAAAATAAAACACTAAGATTAAACATTCAACAAGTTAATTTTTTTTTAATTGCACTCGCACAGTTACGGCATTGATGCACCAACCCTCAGCACCACAGTGTCTGAGAGAAACTTTCAGCTTAGCTTGCTCCTGCTGTTTGGAAGAATTGATTCTGATTGAAGACTCTCCAATATGGCAACACAGGGACTTTAACCCTTGTTGATTAAGCACTTGGAAGAGATACAGCTTTAATGAGCAGCCACTGAGTCTATGCCAGTCATTGCATTTTGACTGAAGAGGCATATAAAGGTCACTCTGGAGTGTAGCATGCTGGTGTACCAACAGAGTGTGCCGCACTGCGCCATGACATTAGATCATGGCTCCCAATTCCTCACTTATCGAGCTCTCAATGTCAGATGGTGAGTCATATGAGAGATGTCAAGTGGGAGGAAGAGTTAAATCCAGTTACCAATCCTCGGCCTTGGCAGCTCTAGAGTGGCACTAGAGAGGGTGCAGGTCACCAGCAGACTCTTGATGCCTCCCATAGGTGCTAAAGAGTGGGGCTAAAATGGTGTATTAATAAATTAATCATAATAAAAGTAAGCAATGAGCTGTGTCTCTGCAAACATTGGCACAGAAAACAAATGTTTAGAGTTTGCCCATTGTACCATAAAATCAGTGGCTCACACTTGTGAAGAAGTCATTTATATTTTTGGAGTCAGTATTTTATTAAAAGATAATCCAACTGACGAATTTCTAGTCACTCTTCATGTTTCAAGCACACTTTAGTATCAACTTGAAGCTCCACTAACTCGCTCTGAAAGCCTCAAAAATTGACATGAAGATGCAACACAAAAGACCAGATTTTATGGCACTCATAGTAAAATATAACACAATAACAATGGAACATTGCGATTAGAGGTGATGGGCCAGAGTTTACTGGTAGAAATAACTGCATCTGAAGCAACTTGTGGCGAGGAAGAGATAACCTGTGAATGATGAATCGCCACAAGTTGCTGGGACAATTTTCTCCACGACCTTTGTGAAAATGGCAGCTTCCCCAGCCTGTACTTCCCTGTGAGTTTCATGAAGTTGCACATTAATTTGCACATTTTCACATTAATTAACCACAAAATTTGTCACAGAAAGTTAAGTCTAGTAATTAACAGCATAAGTATCTTTTAACAACACGATAAGTTTTAATGACTGCCAATCAATCTCTCTTGCCCAGAAAGTGAACTATTACAAGTGTGGAGTCTCATTCCTTGAGGTTGCTTTAAGAGATTTTAAAAATGTCAAATGTTTCTTTTTTTTCTTACTTTTCCTTTCTGTCACTTTTTTCTCTCTTGCTCCTATTCCAATCTTTGTTTCCCTCTCTTTATTTCTCTTTCCGTACCTGATTTGACTCTAATTTATCAAATTTCTTTCTCAGTCCTTCCTGTTTATTTCTCAATCTTAAACCCCATTGATTAAGGAAATACACTGCCTGTTGTTCCAGCTTCCCCACAACTGTGTGGGCAAAGCGTTTTAAAAACCTAAATGTGTACGAACAAGTCTAACTAATGGGGCACACTGGGAGATGTCCCACTCCAGTAAAGTCTGGCCCAATATCATGACTATTCCCTTTGAAGACACAGCCTGTTCTCCGTAATTAATTTCAGAATAAATCGCTGAATACAACAATAGCGTTTGTGCACACAAGAGAAGAACAGGCTGCCTTTTCAAGCATGGGCTGGCTTCTCCGTAAACTATCACCTCTTCCACTCTTACTTTTCATTGCTCATTAACAGTGGAAGTGATTAAATTGAGGTGTTTAAGATGATTATAAAGAGTTGATAGGGTAGAAAGAGAGAGAGAGAGAGAAAGTATTTCCTCAGGTGGAGGGGGGGCAGTGCAGGGGGGGTGGGGGGAGTCCAGACAAGGGGGCATAACCTTAAAATTGGAGCTAGGTCGTTCAGGGATGATGTCAGGAAGCACGTCTTCACACAAAGGGGAGTGAAAATCTGGAACACTCTCTCCCAAAATAGCTGTTAAGGCTGGTGAAAATTTCAAAACTAAGACTGATAGATTTTTGTTAGGCAAGGGTATTAAGAGAATCAAGGCTTGTCGATGGAGTTAAGATACAGATCAGCCATGATCTAAATGAATGATAGAAGAAGCTCGAGGGGCTGAATGGCCTCCGCCTGTTCTTATGGAAGAGTACAGTAATGCCATTGTTCCAGCTATAAGAAAGGATTCAGCAATGTGAAGAATCACTGCTGATAAAAGCACCATTCTACGTGGCAATTCTTCAACAAATTGTGTTATGAGTGTATAAAAGGGGAAGAGTTCCTGTGGAAAAAGCCAGGGCCCCAATTACAGTCTGGCAATACAACATTACTGTCCAACAGCATCTCCCAGAACCTACCCTCTGCTTGTCAGGGTCCACAAACCTGATTCCAAAGTAGTCCTTTTCTAGCAGGTTCATGTGATGGCAGAGGAGATCTATTAGATAGTGGCCTTTAGCATCCCGCTGTTAAAAACAAGAACAAGTTAAATGAGTTTAATTCACATTGAATTTACCAGTGCAGAGGCTTCACTTTTGAACTTTGGCAATTGTAATCTCTTCATAATTCTATTTTTATTTTCATACCCAACCAAGATCTGGTTAGTGGGCCAGCTAGAGAGAAGGTACCTAACACCAATAATGTCACTGTATCTAATATGAAAGATTATACTGCCTGCTCTATCCAACACAATCAGTGAGAGAATCTATGGGAAAAACACATTTAAAAACAGAAAGCAGGTAAGTTATGCGGCAGTCATAGATACAGGATGGCAGCTGGAAGCAACAGGATTCCAGAGAAACCTCTGAGTTTTGAATGTCTTGAGGGTTTCATTACCATTAACATGAATAACATGGTCAACATAATGACCACAGAGTCCTTAAACTGCTCCATTAGATTTAACTGTAAAATAGAACAACATTGTGTAAAATTTATGTTAATTAACAAGAACTCCTTGGCCAAGAGAATGAGAAGTTGGATATGCAAATCATTGACAGTGCCAGTAATGAGATCTGACTGGCAACCAAAGAGGAAAGAAGGCAAACAAATTAATGGAAGTTTTGGATTCGGGTTTGATAAATGTTAAGGACCATTCTGCTCACACTGACAACATTTGCTGGTTGAGTCGTTCTGAGCTTTTCTGCACAAGTAAACTGGACTGCAGGGCAGCTGACGAGAATTTGTTCTGTCGCTTCAATACCAAGCCCATGTGATTTGCAGAATGCGCTCCGACACACACGCAGCTACAACGGAGGGTAATTATAGGCCGTCTGACTCAAGGGGCAGCAACAGCAAAAGTGCCCCAAGAGTCTGCAGAGTGTTCGTTACCCCTCTACACGTCAGTGGTGCTGGATCCAGCAATGAACCCCTACAATCCATCAACAAACAGCAATTATTTCCACAGTCACACTTTTAAAATGAATCAACCTAGATTTCAGAAGATGAAACTTTGTAAATTTATTAACCAAACCAAAGGAGATTTAAAATCCTTGATGTGAAGATCAGTAGATTCAAGCTTATGTTGTGCATCTGTTCATCACAGTTTGATCCACCATGTAACAACAACTAGCACCTTTAATCTAATAAAAATGGTGTTACACAGGAGAGATCATCAAACAAACATTGACACCGAACCACGTAAGGAGATATTAGGACAGGTGACCAAAAGCTCGGTCAAAGAGGTAGATTTTAAGGAGCATCTTAACGGAGGAGAGAGAGGCTGAGAGGTTTAAGGAAGGAATTCCAGAGCTTAGAGCCTTGGGAGCTGAAGGCACAGCCACCAATGGTGCAGAGATGAAAGTACGAAACTGCACTGATTGTAACAATCTTGGTGGAAGCACCCACAATTGTTTTACTGATTTGGAGGAAGAAGCTGGACCCTAATGGGAGCTGCTTCATATATACTTAAGTAAGTAGAGGCCTTGGTATAAGGCCCTGAAAATCTGGGTATATAACAACAATTATTTACATAGTGCCTTTTCTGCAGTAAAACATCCCAAAGGCTGTCACAGGAGCGATTATCAAACAAAATTTGACACTGATCCACATAAGGGGAAATCAGGGCAGGTGACCAAAAGCTTGGTTAAAGAGGTAGGTTTGATGTAGTTATGGACTGGTCCTAAGTCATGACTCTTCTCTCTTATCCATTTGACATGTGATTAATTCAAGTCTATCAGTTTATATTCTGCCCACACATCAGACGTAGCTTCAAGGTTCTGAATCACTGGCAGTGAAATCACAGAGTGATATTAGCCGAATGCAGTTAATGGCTAATGCAGTGTTGTCAATATGTTAGCCACAGGAGGTTAATTGGGAATCCAGATGTGGCCAGTTGCAGAACTGATTCTTAAATAAAAAATGAGTAATAGACATTATCATTTGTCATGTGATCTCAAGACTAATCTTCACACGGTGAGCGCATATAAACTTTAACCTTTTGGTGAATGGTGATGATAAACAGTGTCCGAGTGTATGGAATGTCAGTGGGCAACACTCTCACCCCTAAGTCAGGAGATTGTGGGTTCCAGCCCCACTCCATTCACTTGAGCACAGAATCCAGGCTGACACTCCCGGTGCAGTACTGAGGGAGCACTGTACTGTCAGAGGTGCTGTCTTTCAGGTGAGATGTTAAACTGAGGCCCTGTCTGCCCTCTCAGGTGGATGTAAAATATCCTATGTCACTATTTTGAAGAGCAGGGGAGTTCTCCCTGGTCCCCTGGCCAATACTTGTTCTTCAATTAACATCACGAAAAACAGATGATCTGGTCATTATCACATTGCTGTTTGTGGGATCTTGCTGTGCGCAAATTGGCTGCTGTGTTTCCTACATTACAACAGTGACTACACTTCAAAAGTACTTCATTGGCTGTAAAGTGTTTAGGGTCATCCTGAGGTTGTGAAAGGTGCCAAATAAATGCAAATTAATTAACAGCTGTCGAAATATCTTCTATTATTTAGAAGATACACAAATTCTAATATAATTGCCGTTTAAAGATGATCAATATATTGATGTGGAGAGTATCAACCATTGAGTCTCACATTTCCCTGTGTTTCATGCTCCCCACCCTCCTCGACAAGTTGCTTGCTTTTTCCTTGGGTCAGCTTATATAAAGCATCAGTGGTCCAGACAGTAAATTGGATTTGATGCTGTCTACAGCTGGAATGACAAGCTCGCACTGGAGTGAAGGATCAGCTGCCAGGGCTGTGCTGACTTTCACCGTGTCCCTGGGATTTATGGCACACGGACTAAACGTCAGCAGCATGTCAGGTGAAGACAAATAACTAACCTTCAGCGAATGCTGCCGCTCACTTGAAGAACAAAATGAAACATTCACAGCACTCAAGGATTTTGAAGTAAAAACACATATAGAGGAAAACGGGAGGTCGGTGGTGCAGATAAAGTGCGGGCAGTCACTTACCCCACTCTGATCCAGCCGTGTCTCAATATTATACTGCTATCCTCAGCAGCTGAGCAGGACACCCACAGTAACGCAGTGGGATCTGACTTTAAATAGACCACCGTTGCCATCGGGAATTGACAGGGATTGCAGTCAGAGGCCTGGGTGGGTGGTGGGGGGAGGTGGGGGTGGAGAGAGTGACAGCTTCATCCCCCACCCTCCCAGGCCAGAGCTGCCAGGATGGGGTTCCTTGGCCAGTGGGGAGCACAGAAAGCCTAGGTTTAAATTTTAGTTTAGATTCCCTGGTGGGTCAGGAAGTGCAGGTGCAAGAGTTTGGATGATGGTGGGGTGGTGGATGGGTGCTGGTGGTGGTGGCAGTGAGGCGTGTGGCAGCCTCATTCTATAAGCATGGGGGCATTCCTCCTGCTCCTGGCTCCAATTTCATGTAAGTATATTTTAAACACTAATGGTTTTGGCAGCAGACCACAGTGGTCCCTTTAAGGACCGGCCATTAGGCCACAGGCTTTCCTGCGTGCAATGGTGCTGGCCGCCTCAGGGCAAATCACCAAAAGGCTTATACATGCAAAGGTCTTATCGCCTGTTTCAGGAATGGGCACTGCCCGTTGTTACATTTTCCTTTCCCAATATGGTGAGCGGCACAGTTGTGACTGGAACTATGCGCATGCTTCCTGTCTGCCATATTGGAGGCTTAGTAGGCTGGGTATTGCCTGAAAAACATGCATCACGCGGCTGGACTTCATCGGTCCAAATGTCTCCACTCCCAGCCACAGCAATAGTTCAAGCTGTGAGTGTGAGATGAGGCAATGGTCATTAAGATAAGACAGCCAAATACTGCATTTTCCTCAAATGCACATGTATTTCAAGCCTTAATGTTGTTTGAGGAATAAGGCAGGTTAGCACGTCGAAGAAAATCAACCCAGTGGATCTTGTGGAAAGTGATGTGCGACCTCTTGCTAGAACGAATAGGTTATTGATGTGCCCTGCGCGCTTGAAACAGACCTCATTAAAATCAATTAGTATCACTGCAGCTTGACACACGTGGTGTGTGGTCTCTGTGCATTTTGGCTCAAATGCTACATTTGCATTACTATGGTGGGGTGAATGATTTGTGTGCACTTGTGCTCATGACTCAAGCTTCGTGCTCAGATTTTATCAACATCTGTGAATCTGCACATAGCAACGACAACCCACGTTTATATAGCACCTTTAATGTTGTAAAACATCCCAAGGCGCTTCCCAGGAACGATTATCAAATCAAGGTGGACACTGAGCCACATAAAGAGATTTTAGAGCAGGTGACCAAAAGCTTGGTCAAAGAGGTAAGTTTTAAGGAGCATCTTAAAGGATTGGAGAGAGGTAGAGAGGCGGAGAGGTTTGGGGAGAGGAATTCGAGAGCTTAAGGCCCAAGCAGCTGAAGGCACGACTGCCAACTGTAGAGTGATGAAAATTGGGTACGCTCAAGCAGCCAGAATTGGAGGAGTGTAGAGATCTCCAAGGGTTGTGGGGCTGGAAGACATTACAGAGTTGGGGAGGGACAAGGCCATGGAGGGATTTGAAAACAAGAATGAGAATTTTAACTTCAAGGCCAGGAGCCAATGTAGATCAGCAAGCACGGGGGAGATGGGTGGACGGGACTTGGTGCGAGTTAGGACACGGGGCAGCAGAGTTTTGGATGAGCTGAAGTTTATGAAGGATCTAAGATGGGAGGCCAGCCAGGAGAGCATTGGAATAGTTGTGCCTGGAAGTAACAAAGGCATGGACGAGGGTTTCAGCAGGAGATGAGCTGAGGCGGGAGCAGAGGCAGGGGATGTTATGGAGGTGGAAGTAGGCAGTCATGGTAACGGAGCAACAAACCTCACCCAGACCTCACTCCCTGGGCCTCCTACCACTTGTTCCCTGTGCCTCCTTTTCCGTTGCAGGCTTCAGCACCATTGTGCTTCCAACTTTTATCTCGTATGAATCTCTGCTTCTCAATCCAGGAGCAATGTCACAGGAGGCAAACCAGTTTTACCTAAAAACCCAACAGTTGATGAAAGCTCTTGAACTTGTCAGTCCAGTACAAGTCTGTTCCAAATTAACAACTGTTAAAAGCTGATTTAATAGGGAGTAGAGAGATAGGGACTGTCACTTTCTCATTCTCTTTACAGACAATATAGAAAATGTATAAATGATGCTCCCTCAGTGTGGTTTACTGACCAGACACTACGCTGTGCTTGAACCAATCAGGAAAATCTGTCACTGGACTATGTGTCCTGTTGATTCATAAACTGTGAGCACCCTGTGTACAAACTCAACTCAACTCAAATTTCAAAATGTTTATTAATTATTTAGGTCCCTGC
Source organism: Heterodontus francisci (assembly GCF_036365525.1). Taxonomy (NCBI): domain Eukaryota; kingdom Metazoa; phylum Chordata; class Chondrichthyes; order Heterodontiformes; family Heterodontidae; genus Heterodontus; species Heterodontus francisci. The sequence continues at coordinate 42,116,522 of NC_090408.1, read as the reverse complement.
TACATGTGTCAACTAAATAAAGGAGGATGGAAACATGGTGGTTTTGTGTTAGTAATAAACCACAACAACTGGGTCTATTCCAGGCCCTGTATTAAACAAATTTCTATGGATCTGTTGCAACAGGTTGTTGATGAGAACCATAGAATCATAGATTGGTTACCGTCCCTCCTGGACTTGTGCACATGGTCTAGCATGAGACATGGGTGCAGCACTGGGTGAGCGTTACACTCTCACAGGTGTTGTTCTCCAGATGAAAAGTTAAACCGAGGTCCCATCTGCCTGGTGCAGTGATTGTGGAGAATGTTAAAGATCTCATAGCTCCATGTGAAGGACAGTAGGGCGTTCTCGCAGTGTCCAGGTTAGCATTTTTCTTTCAACCAATAGCACAAAAAACAGATGAGATGGTGCTTCGATGCTGTTTGTGGGATCTTGCTGTGTACAAATGGCTGCTGAATTTGTCTACATAATGACAGCCATAGCATTTCATACACTCTTACAGACCAGAACAAGGCCATTCTGCCAATTGCATCTGTGCTGGCTCTTTGAAAGAGTTGTCCAATTTAGTTCCACATCCCAGCTTTTCCCCCCAGAGCCTTGCAAATTATTATAGAATCACAGAATTTTAATTTCCAAGTAGTTTTCTGCATGTGAAGTACTTTGAGATATTTCTGAGAGACATCATACAAGGATTGTTGCAGATTCTTGGGGCCTATGTGAAATTTTTTCTGGGTTCAGTGTTGTTTGTCGCTCCTGTTGGGTAAAAGGTATTAAGGGATATGGAACAAGGCAAGCAAATTGATTGAAGATATAAATCAGCCACGATCTAACGGAATGGCGGAACAGGCTCGAAGGACTGAATGGCCTCCTCCTATTTCTACATTCCTATATAATCAGGACTGTCCGTCCCGTCTCGCCCAGACACAATGGCAACTTAGAGCGAGGAATCGGAATGTAGCACTAGAATTGCCAACTCTGTTTGAATGTATCATCACGTGACCTCCAACTGCCCACTCAGTCAAACAGCCTATTTTTCACACCTCCAACATTTTTCAAACTATTTATCAATAATGGTTAACGTGCCTCTGATTTTTTTCTCTGGGGTTTTTACTTGCAGCAGTGTCCAGGAGATTAACCTTTGATTCCTGGAGACTCCAGGCCGATCCTGGAGGGTTGGCAACCCTGGGTGGTACCTGGACCCATCACCCAGCACAAGGTAACACCTTCAGAGAACAGGCATTTAGCAAATAAATCTGAGAAAGGAGGCTGGTAGGAAAACAAAATCAAAAATGGAGGTGTTGTGGGTCAGAGGCAACTGTGTGACAATATTTACACAACCAGAATCACAAAGGATGTTTAATTTGAAAAAGCATTGGTCCTTAACTTGTGAGTACGACTGGGAGATCAATAACTGAATCTATACAGCCTCGTTTAACCCCAGTCTCATGGAGCCCCAGACAGCTGATGGGAAGCAGCACAATTCTTCATACAGCCATCAGGTCCCTCAATGGGGCAGCTGGAAATCATTTTCTGCAGTGAGAGCTCACACACCAGGAATTAAAGATTAATCTCCTGGACTCTGCTGTGAGCAAACCAAGAGAAAAATCACAGGGGCATTAAAACAAAGTGTGTTTCATTGCCTTTGAACACCTTTGTTTAATAGTTGTAAAAATATTGGAGATGGGAACAAAATGGATGTTTGACTGGGCAGGGGGTTGCAGTTGGCAACATTATCGCGCAGTCTTCAATCAATGCGGCTTTCATTTTACTGAGCTCTCTTGTACGTTTTATAAAATACCCTCACTCTCCTGTTTTTCATTGTTCTCCAGAATATGCACTGTTTTAAGTCAAGAGTGGTATACTCGGTAACGCGTGATCTATTTTTCTGCTGCCACTTCCTTTAAGGACTTAATGCCGCAAATAATCAAACCCTGAGGTCAATCAAGGCTAACTGCTCTGAGGTACAGCCTGAGGTTACAAAAAAGCTATCCCCCGTCGCTGGTGAAGTTCATACTTTTTAAAATATTGCAGAAATGTTTGCACATGTCAGCCAAGGCTCAGTGGATAACAAGTTCATCTCAAGAGTCAGAAGGTTGTGGGTCCACTCTAGAGACTTGAGCACAAAATCTAGGCTGACACTTCCCGTGCAGTACTGAGGGAGTGCTGCACTGTCAGAGGTGCTGTCTTTCAGATGAGATGTAACCCAAGGCCCGTCTGCCTAAAAGATCCCATGACACTATTTGAGGAACAGCGAGGAAGTCCTCCCCCACTATCTTGGCCAATATTTATTCCTCAAAACAGATAATCTGGTTATTTATCTCATTGCTGTTTGTGGGATTTTGCTGTGTACAAATTGGTTGCCATGTTTCCTACAACAGTGACTACACTTCACAAAGCACTTCTTCAATGCGACGTGCTTTAGGACATCCTGAGATTGTGAAAGGCGCTATGTAAATGCAATTGCTTTCTTAGATGTGACACCTGAAGCATAAGAAATATGTTTCAAAAAGTGTATCTATTCATATATATGTAGATTAAATAGACCAGAGAGCTGGAAGTGAGTTAGAGACTTTTAATGAATCTCAATGGTTCAACAGATGTGTCTAAAACTGTGGCTGCTTTTCTCTCAGATACTGAACACATTGCTTTAATCACCATTTCATTACTTCCAACTGTCTATAATTCCTTACTTAATTAACATTCTTTCTGCAGGCTCTGATTGGAGTGCTCTCTATTGATGAGTTTGCTTCAGAGAATTCCAAACAGGGGCAATAACATGCAACATACAAGGAAAATATCCAGATCAGATTTAGGTGTAGCTTTGTAACGGACAGAAAACCTGGAATTGAAAGCTAGTCTCAGTAATGGTGCCATGAAACTATCATTGATTGCCGTAAAGATCCATCTGGTTCATTAATGTCCTTTAGGGAAGGAAATCTGCCGTCCTTACCTGGTCTGGCCTATATGTGACTTCACACCCACAGCAATGTGGTTGACTCTTAAATGCCCTCTGAAATGACCCAGCAAGCCACTCAATTCAAGGGCAATTAGGGATGGGCAACAAATGCTGGCCTTGCCAGCGATGCCCACATCCCAAGAAAGAATAAAAAAATTAACAGTGCTTCCTCTCAGATTGCCCAAAGCTAGTCTGTAGAACTCCGTTCAAGTTCAGCTTTCGTTAAGTATTTAGAATCTTGGACATTTATGTTACAGGCTTTGGAGATGTTACTCAAACATGTGGGCAAACCACAACCATGTTCAATCCAGTCCTTGTCCATGTGAGAGTTTCTAGTGGCCACAATGCCTTTGACAGAGGAACTGAGCACTCAATGCAGAGACTCTGATCTACATTTTAGATTCTTTCCTCATTATGGGTGAAGACTCCACGAATATCCCACAGGGTGTCTGACTGGTTTAATTGTTCATACTGAAGACAATGTCCAGAAAATAATTACTAATATAAAAGATTCCAAAGTACAAGAGAAGTCAGGCTTACTTGTGGAGTCATCTTACGTGGCACAGAGTGACATTAAAGAGGATAACAAACTGAATCCGGGAGGTACTCTGTACCAAGAAAGACAAATCAGAATATTTTCTGAATGGTGAGACTAGGAGGTATGGAGGAGCAAAGGGATTTAAATGCCCAGATACTAAATCACTAAAGACTAGTGCACAGATACAACAAGTATTCAAAAAGGTTAATGGAATGCTGGCCTTTATCTGAAGGGGATTGAAATTCAAAAGTCAGGCTTCGGTCGTGCAGAGCCTTGATCAGACCGCACCTGTCCCTCAGGAAGGATATATTGGTCTTGGAGGGGGGGGGGGTGCAGCGCAGGTTGACCAGAATGATACTGGTGCTTAAAGGGTTAAATTATGAGGACAGGTTGCACAAACCTGTCTTGTATTTCTTTCATTTAGAAGGTTGAGGGGTGACCTGATTCTGTTTTTAATCATTCGCGGAATGCGGGCGTAACTGGCAAGGCCAGCATTTGTTGCCCATCCCTGATTGCCCTTAACTGAGTGGCTTGCTCGGCCATTTTGGAGGGCAGTTAAGAGTCAACCGCATTGTGAAAAATATATTAAGGTATCTATAATGATTAAAGGGATTCGATAAGGTAGATACAGAGAAACTATTTCCTCTGGTGGGGTGGGGGAGTGCAGAATAAGGGCAATAAACTTAAAGTTAGAGCTAAGCCGTTCAGGAGTGAAATCAGGAAAGACTTCAATTACATTTAAATGTGGAACTCCCTTTCCCAAAAGGCTGTGGATGCTGGAGGTTAACTGAAATGTTTAAGACTGAGATTGATAGGTTTTTGTTGGGTAAGGGTATCAAGGGATACGGAGCAAAAGTGGGTAAATGGAGTTGAGGTACAGATCAGCCATGATCTAACTGAATGGTAGAACAGGCTCTTGGGGCTTATACACTGGGCTGAATGATAAGTTGTATATCAGTCTGATAACAGGAATGCAGAGTCCTATTTGGTTCATAATACATTCAATCATTCTCCATTACAACATTCAAATCTGACTGGTTGCTAGTTCCCCTTCAACACAGTAATCTATAGCCCCAGAGAAGGCTATTCTTGAGGAATGCAAAGTTGATTAACAAACTCAGCTTGCACTTGAGCTATCAGCAAAGCTGTTTCTCCTCGGCTGCAAACTGCTGTACTCCCTTGTGCCCCTTATTGCTTAAGTATCATTTCCATAATTTATTACAATAGTTTCGCCCAGTGTGGGCCTGTAATATACGTTAAGATTTATCACTATAAAATTTTACAGACTGTTTAGAATGAAAGGATGTGTGCATTTTAAAAGCTACAAAGTAGACACAGTCATTAAGTGAGTTTAACCTTTGATGTTCTCAGATAATGCATTTGAGGAGAAGCTAGATAAACACATGAGGGAGAAAGGAATAGAAGGATATGTTGATAGGGTGAGATGAAGAGAGGTGGGAGGAAGTTCGTGTGGAGCATCAACACCAGGATAAACCAGCTGGGCTGAATGGCCTTTGTCTGTACTGTACATTCTATGTAGGTTAGTTTCACAGCAATCAATCTCGCAGATTCACATTCAATTCAGTCAAACAAGATGGAAAAACCAACTTTAACTGGAAATGAAATCAATATCAAATATATTTGTTGAACAGTATCTATGTTGGAGTTTCAGGGTTTAGTCTCCAGCTTCCCTGAATGTGACAGCAAGCAGCTTGCATATTGAGCAGGGGTCTGACATGACACCCTGTAGCAGAACCTGGGAGAAGTCCAGAAGCCATAATGGTTTAGATGCTTTTATGCCATTGGGTTCTGGCACCTGTAAACTGTGTGTGAAAGTTGTCTGGATTCTCTGTTACTGTAGTGGTTAGAAGATTAGAGGGGTAAAGGAACCTCATGGCAAAACTGCCAAGGAATGGAATCATGGGTAAATATAGCTTAATGGCTAAGGGGCAGCCTCTGGCTACAGCACTCTGACAATCTCCCACTATTCCTTGTCTTAAGTGAGTCATAGTTACTGCTGCCAAGATTGCATAAAGGAAGAACTTTCCAACGAGACTAGCATCTCCCAGACAGGCAGAGTGGTTCAGTCAGAGCTGCCTCATAGGAAATTAAGAAGTAGGAACAGGAGGAGGCCATTTGGCCCCTCGAGCCTACCCCACCATTCAATAAGATCATGGCTGATCTTCAACCTCAACTCCACTTTACCACCCGATCCCCATAATTCTTGATTCCATGAGTCCAAAAATCAATCAAGCTCAGTCTTGAATATACTCAATGACTGGGCATCCACAGCTCTCTGGGGTAGAGAATTCCAAAATTGCACAACCCTCCAAGTGAAGAAATTCCTCCTCATCCCAGTCCTAAATGGCAAAACTCTGATCCTAAGACTATGATCCCAAGTTCTAGACTCACCAGGCAGCAGAAACAGCCTCTTAGCATCTCTGTGTGTTGCTCATTTTTGATTGCTTGACTTGGGGAAAAGGCCACGGAAGGATGTTAAGATGCAGGTGAAGAACTTTAAGAGGAAATTAGGTCCAAAAGAACACTGACAAATTGACTTTGACTTTTCACGAAAAATAATTAAGTCAATGTTGAGTTAGACAGGCTTATTTGACCTGGATTGTAGTTTTCATGGACCCAAGGACAAGTCTCTTTATTTTAGGATATGCAGATTATTGTTTTGTCGTAAGAATGTGACAAAAATGTGAACATTGTAGAGATCTTCAACTGAATGACAAATGCTGTCCGACAGCCTGGTAATGCAGTTATGAAACAGAGTTTGTCAGCTGCTAGGCAGCATTAGAGAAGACTCTCTCTAAATGTCTTAACAACTTATGAACAATCTCTCAAAATTCCTGATCAAAGGGACAAATTAGTTCCAGAATGGAAACTGCAATGGAATCGAAGCAGTTTGGGAGAAGGGGGAAATATACAAAAAAAAGTATCCTGTTCTCCCCCTCAATCTTCGTGATTATTTTGTTCTCAAAGTCAAGCATGTCAAAACTAGGGAATGATACGTTTGTTCCATGTTTGTCCAATTCCGGCCTCATGAACATCCCAATTTAGCATTGTTCTACCAGTGATGGCCGTGCCTTCAGCTGCCTGGGCCCCAAGTTCTGGAATTCCCTTCCTAAATCTCTCGGCCTCTCTCTCCGCCTTCAAAGTGCTCCTTAAAGCCTACCACTTATCTTAATATCTCTTTATGTAGCTCGGGGTCAAATTTTGTTTGATAATGCTCCTGTGAAGCACCTCGAGATGTTTTTGCTACATTAAAGATGCTATATAAATGCAAGTTGTTGTTATTGCACTTACTGTCATCAACATTGTCTCTCAAATCAGTTTTAATTCAGGCAGGAGGCACAGCAAGCTCACACTCACTCTTGTCGCAAGAGCGTGTCCAAACACAAATTTCAAAAGACCACACCGTGGACAGGTATGGATCATCCATGATGTATTGGAACAATGCAGCAGGCTCAAGGGGCTGAATGGCCTACTGCTGTTCCTACTGCATCACTGGAACATCAACCATCATTTCTAAACTCTGATCTAAAATTACTACCACGTTGTGGGCACTTTCTTATGTCAATTATCATAATAAAAGATAATAATACTGGCAATTAAATGCTGTCTTATTATATCAGTTATCTTAAAGTGTTTCACAAGATGAATTATGTGTCCAGTCAAAAGCAAATGCAGCAGTCAACTGGTACCCGCAAACAGCAATAAATAACCAGATACAGCAATGAGATCAGTTACCAATTAATACTCGGTGGCATAAACTGAGGAAGGACTGTTGGCTGGGCCAACAGATGATCTCCTTTCCTTTCAAGTGTCGCAAGATTTTTAAGTTACAAACCCTAAAAAAAGATTAGCTGGGCATTTATCACATTGCTGTTTGTGGAATCTTGCTGTATGCAAATTGGCTGTCACATTTCCTACATTACAACAGTGACTCAATGTACTCATGGCCAGCCTCATCCAAAATGCTGCTGCCCATGTCCTAACTCACAATAAGTCCCATTCACCCATCACCCACTGTGCTCGCTGACCTACCCTGGCTCCCGGTCAAGCTATGCCTCAATTTTAAAAATTCTCCTCTTATTTTCAAATCCCTCCACGGTCTCGCCCCTCCCAATCTCTAACCTCCTCGAGTCCCACAACCCTCCAAGATTGCTGTGCTCCTCCAATTCTGGACTCTTGCGCATCCCCAATTTTAGTCACTCCACCACTGCCAGCCATGTCTTCAGCTGCTGCCATCCAAGGCTTTGGAATTCCCTCGCTAAAGCTCTCTGCCTTTCTACTTTCCTTCTTTAAGAAACCCCTTAAAATGCACCAAGCTGTTGGTCATCTGCCCTAACCTCTCATGTCTGTGTCAAGTTTTGTTTGATAACACTCCCGAGTGGTATTTTACTACTTTAAAGACACTGTATAAATACAAATTGTTGCTGTTGGCTACACTTCAAAATGTACTTCTTTGGCTGTAAAGCACTTTAGGATGTCCTGAGGTCATGAAAGGTGCGAGATAAATGTAAGCCTTTCTTTCTTTGTGGAAACTGAAATGCTTCTATATGTTATGATGTGGATTCAAAGCCTCCATCCTTCTGTCTAACAGCAACTTACACCAAAAATAATTTTATTTGCAGGTATCAATGCAGCAGGTGAACCGGAGTTTAGATCCAAAAGGTACGTGTTTACAGGAATGAATGAATCAAGGCCAAACACAATTTTATTTCCCCAATACTCACTCGAAAAAATGTGGATTAATGGGATTTACAGTCAGCAGGACAGGCTGCAGAGGGGAGGCTGCTGCAGCTCACTGATCACCCAGATTGGATCCGAGTCACCATACCAGCTCTTAACAAAGGAACACATTGTACGTATGAGCTGCAGCCCTCCCGACAAAAACAAAAGATAAAGGAAGAATTTGCATTTCTATGGTGCCTCAGATGTCCAAAAATGTTTTACAGTAAATTAAGTTTGAAGTGTATGCCATATTGTCATGTAGGAAACATGGCAGCCAATTTGTGCACAGCAAGCTCCCACAAACAGCACTGTGATAATGACCAGATAATCTGTTTCAGTGATGGTGCTTCAGGGATAAATATTGGCCAGGACACGAAGAAGAAACCCCCTGCTCCTCTTCAAAGCAGTGCTATGGGATCTTCTGCACCCACTTGTGAGAACAGATGGGACCTCTGGTTAACATCTCAGAAAGACGGCACCTCCAACAGTGCAGCACTCCTTCATTACTGCACTGGGAGCATCAGCCTAGCTTTTATTCACCAGTCTCTGGAGTGGGACTTAAATCCACAAATTTCAACTCAGAGGGAAGAGGGTGCTACTGACTGAGCCACAACTGACAAAAAGAAAGGAACGTGAGTGCAGAGCTGACACGTTTTGAGAGACGATGATTCCTGGGGAACTTAGAGGGAACGATTTAAGGTATGAAACAACACAGATAAAATAGCCAGCAGAGGTGGAGAATCTCATTCCGCCAATCTGGACTGGATTTTAACCGAGGTTCCTGAGCTGAAAGATAATTGCCATAACCCACACTGAACTCTCTGACTGTCACAGTAGTGATGATAGGATATAAACATGGAGAACCACTTTCAACTGCACTTCCTTTGGCATTTTAGTATTTTCATTAAAATATCAGAGAGATTTCACACGAGTGTGTTTATATGTTACTATCATATCAGACAATTTCACTGCCATCCTCTCTACAGCAAGTACACAGCTAAATAAGGCTTTTAAACCCAATGCCACCACTTTCAATTTCAACTCCTCAGCTAATTTCTGCGGGGAGAAAAATGCCCAAAGGTGATTCACCAAGCTGCACTTTCCCTGTCAGCTGGCACTAAGCAAACACAAGGCAGAGCCTGCTTCTAATGTCGATTAATTGACTCCCATCTGTTTCATTTTACAACTAATTTAGATTATTTCAGAGTATTTATTGGGTACACCAGTACGATTTGAAGTTTAGACAAAACAACACTGAGCAAACACCAGAAAATACACAAAAACCTAGGGGTGAATTTTCCCACTGGCTTTGGGGTCGTGACATTGGGATCAAATTGGAGTCCCGAGCCCGCGCTTGCTGGCAGCGGGACCTGCTTGGCAATTTTACCAGAGGCGGTGGCTAATTGGCTGCCTCCTGTCCAATTAAGCTCTGAAGCCTCAGGGAAAGGTGGTCGCTGCTGAGGAAAGTCGGCAACCTTGGGGGCACCTCAAAATGGAGGCACCCTTGGACAGGAAATTTAAGTAAAATATTCAGGATGACTGAGGATGGAAGGGCCACTGATTGGAGGGGAAAGCCCTCCACGGGGGAAATCGCTGGGGCTGGGGGGTGGGGGGGGGGTGCAGATGCTGGCATTTCTGCCTGCGGCCCCTCGCATGGGCCTTACAGCCTCTGGCCCTAATGACCTCCCCAGACTGAAGAGTCTACCTCTATGAAGCTGGCGACCTCCCCATGTGGCAGGGGCAGATCCGCTGCTGGCATTTTGCTTAATGGCCTCTAGTTGGTGCCTTAATTATGCAAATCGTGGAGTGGACAGCCGATCCACGCCCCAGCCTGCATCCAGCCCATCGCTGGGAAACTTTCCAATGGCAGGACAACATCGGGAAGCTGGGCCGATGCTGCTCCCCGCTTTAACCAGCCACCCTCCCACCCGTGTCTCTGTTCCTGCCATCCGGTGGCGGGTAAAAGTCAGCCCCAAGTTTCATTCCAATCGGCAGTGCCTCAAAAGACACCTTCATTATTCCTGGACTGATTACAAGGCTCCTCTCTCACATCCAAATCCAGTTCCCAACCATTAGGTGTCTGCTGTGGCTCAGAGGGTAGGATTCTTACTTACTAAGTCAGAGATTATGGATTCAAGTCCCACTCCAGAGACTTGAGTGTAGAATCTAAGCAAACACTTGCAGTACTGAGGGAGTGCTGCACTGTCAGTGATGATGTCTTTGAGATGAGGTGTTAAAATGGGGTCCTGTCTGCCCTTTCAGGATGTAGAAGATCTCATTGCACTATTTCAAAGAAGAGCAGGGAGTTTGCCGTGGCTAATAGTTACCCCTCAGTCATCATCACTAAAACAGATTATCTGGCCGCCATCATCACATGCTGATTGTGGGATCTTGCTGTGCACAAACTGGCTGGCATGTTTCCTACATTACAACAGTGACTACACTTCAAAAAATTACTTCTTTGGCTATAAAATGCTGTGGGACATTGTGGAAGGCTCTATAGAAATTTAAATCTGGCTTTTGAATATATTCTGGGATTTGTGCAGGCTTTGGTTACACTGGAATGGCCAATGTGAGAAATGGAATTTTCTTCCATTAGAATTGAGGAATTTGGCCGAGCGACAAGGAGCATCTTGCAGGACATGAGCAAGGTTGAGATAAATCACGAAGAAGTAATTAGGTGAACACTCATATCGGTGTGGTAATAACTAAAGTTTTTGTTTTCCAGACCCACCAGGATGTTCTGTCAGAGATTAACAGCAGTGGTTACTCCCATAAAGGGTCCATCTAGTACTCAGCTAACAATGTCTAAGTACCAATACATATCAGACGGCGTCAACAGCTCAGGCTTTACTAACTTGGAGATAGCAGGAGATGAGGAAAGCTGAGGGAAGGAAGATACTTCATGGCTTTTAAGCCTTGGAAAATAACCAGCTCAGGAAAATAAATCCTCTCCCAAAAGTATTAAAAATAATCAGAAATACAAATCCCTAATAACCAATGACAGTAACAACGGAGGGGACTTGGATTTATAAACGACTGCAGTAAATAAGTCCCCAATTAGCTCGCCAGTTGATATTGTATCCAAGTGTAGCTTTTCCCATGCTCGATGCAAACCTCAATCATTTCCTTTTGTTAACTCTAGACTTGACTATTCCAATGGTCTTCTGGCCAGCCTCCGCCTGACAAGCTGCATAAACTTGAGCTCATCCAAAACTCTGCTGCCTGAATCCTAATTCACCCCCAGTCCCATTTGCCCATCACCCCCAAAGTCCCATTCACCCATCACCCCCAATGTCCCGTTCACCCATCGCTCCCAACGTCCCGTTCACCCATCGCCCCAATGTCCCGTTCACCCATCGCTCCCAACGTCCCGTTCACCCATCGTCCCAACGTCCCGTTCACCCATCGTCCCAATATCCCGTTCACCCATCGTTCCCAACGTCCCGTTCACCCATCGTCCCAATGTCCCGTTCACCCATCGCTCCCAACGTCCCGTTCACCCATCGCTCCCAACGTCCCGTTCACCCATCGTCCCAATGTCCCGTTCACCCATCACCCCCAATGTCCCGTTCACCCATCATCCCAGTCCCGTTCACCCATCACCCCCAATATCCCGTTCACCCATCACCCCCAATATCCCGTTCACCCATCCCGCCCAATGTCCCGTTCACCCATCACCCCAGTCCCGTTCACCCATCGCCCCCAATGTCCCGTTCACCCATCGTGCCCAATGTCCCGTTCACCCATCACCCCAGTCCCGTTCACCCATCGCCCCCAATGTCCCGTTCACCCATCACCCCAGTCCCGTTCACCCATCGCTCCCAATGTCCCGTTCACCCATCACCCCAGTCCCGTTCACCCATCACTCCCAATGTCCCATTCACCCATCACCCCCAATGTCCCATTCACCCATCGCCCCAATGTCCCGTTCACCCATCGCTCCCAACGTCCCGTTCACCTATCACCCCAGTCGCGTTCACCCATCGCCCCCAATGTCCCGTTCACCCATCGCCCCCAGTCCTGTTCACCCATCGCCCCCAATGCCCCGTTCACCCATCGCCCCCAGTCCCGTTCACCCATCACCCCCAATGCCCCGTTCACCCATCACCCCCAGTCCCGTTCACCCATCGCCCCCAATATCATGTTCACCCATCGCCCCCCTGTGCTCAATGACCTACATGATCTCCCTGTCCGGAATCACCATGATTATAACATTCACATCCTTGTTTTCAAATCTGTCCATGGCCTCGCCCCTCCCTATCTCTAATCTTCTCCATCTCCTCAACCCTCTGAGATCTCTCACTCCTCAAATTCCGTGCTCTTGCCCATCCCCGATTTTGATTGCTGCACCATTGGCAGCCGTGCCTTCAGATGTCTAGGCCCTAAGCTTTGGAATTCTCTCCCTAAACCTCTCCACCTCTCTCTCCTCCCTAAAACCTAACTCTTTGACCAAGCTTTTGGTGTCCTGTCATAATATCTGCCATGTGGCTCAGTGTCACAGTTGTGTCTGATTACACTCCTGTGAAGTGCCTTGGGATGTTTTACTATGTTCAAGGCACTATATAAATGCAAGTTGTTGTTGCATTAGCGTCTGTCGCAGCCCCTGGACACACTAAATGGTCTATGGGATGGTCCTGCAGGCACATCCTTCATGAGGGATTTAGGAATGTGCATTCACCTAGCCCAACTAGGTGCCACTGGCTGAAAACTCCCCGATAGTCTATTGTCACACTGTCCAGCTGCTAAGAGTGAATGCTTCTTATTGAAGACAGCAAGGTGTATCTCCTGGTATTGTAATAAGGCACACTTAATATTAATTTATATTAATTTAAGAAAAGAGGCAAAATTTAACTGGAATATGTCCTTGACAATGAAGCATATAGTCAACATTATCCAGCTGTAAATATCGGGTAATTCAGGTAGAAAAAGAGGTCAAATCATTTATGCTCTCCTTGACCTGTTATAAATCAAAAGCCACAGGAGGATTTGAAAGGGCATGTGGGGAATTGCTTATCCTAGTTTTTCATTTAGTTCCCAAATACACACTCACGATCAAACAAAACCAGTCCTTGTTTTAAGAGCCACTAATTGCTGGTAAGCTTAGTCAGAAAGCTGAAATTGGGATGTGGGTGAGACAGAGACTGACAGATTGTGGTGGAATACAATTCTGCTGCTGATAATAGCCCACAGCATCTCATGGATGCCCAGTTTTGAGTTGCTAGATCTAGTTTGAATCTATCCCATTCAGCATGGTGGTAGCGCTACAGAACACAATGGAAGGTGTCCTCAGTGTGAAGACAGGACTTTGTCTCCACAAGGACAGTGCAGTGGTCACTCCAACTAATACTGTCATTGACCAATTCATCTACAACAGTTAGATTGATGAGGAAAAGGTCAAGTTGGTGTTTCCCTTGTGTTGGTTCCCTCACCACCTGCCGCAGGCCCCGTTCGGCAGCTGTGTTCTTCAGGACATGGCCAGCTCGGTCAGTAGAGGTGCTACCGAGCCCCTCTTGGTGATGGACACTGAGTACATTCACTGCACTTGCTACCCTCAGTGCTTCTTCCAAGTGGTGTTCAACATGGAGGAGTGCTGATTCATCAGCTGAAGGAGGGCGGTAGGTGGTAATCAACAGGAGTCAAATGTTGAAAACGCCCAGGGCAATTCCCTCCTGACTGTATACCACTGTGCCACCACCTCTGGTGGGTCTGTCCTGCCGGTGGGACAGGACGTACCCGGGGATGGTGATGGAGGAGTCTGGGACATTGGCTGTAAGGTGTGATTCAGTGACTATGTTGCTTGACTAGTCTGGGGGACAGCTCTCCCAGTTTTGGCACAAGTGCCCTTATGTTAGTGAGTGAGTGGGCTGTGTGCGCCTTTGTCATGTCCAGTGCCTAGACTGATGCTGCGTAGTCCATCAGGTTTTATTCTTATTAGACTTTATCGTAGTGGTTTGATATAACCGAGTGGCTTACTAGGCAATTTCAAAGGGCAATTAAGAGGGCAACCACACTGCTGGGAGTCTGGAGTCACATATGGGCCAAAACGGGCAAGACAGCAGATTGCCTTCCCTAAAAGACAGGCGAGTTTTTGCAACAATCGGTAGTTTTATGGTCACCATTACTGAGACTAGCTTTTTATTCCAATTAAGAAAGTCTTCTGCAAATATTACTGTGATTTACCAGGTTTCTTGCTTAAGGTTTCACTCTCCCAGTAGACACAGGAGAAAACTGTGCAGTTCAGCCTTGAAGTAAATAACCTCTGTGGAACCTAAAGCCAAAGTGCAGGGACTGTAATCTGGCAGAAAGATGTTATATTAGCAGAGTTTTGGTAGGAGTCTGGGTGTTCACTTTAATGAACCACCCTCTTCCTGACTGAGATCCATTTCTTTTGGGCCTCCTTATCTCGAGAGACAATGGATACGCGCCTGGAGGTGGTCAGTGGTTTGTGAAGCAGCGCCTAGAGTGGCTATAAAGGCCAATTCTAGAGTGACAGGCTCTTCCACAGGTGCTGCAGAGAAATTTGTTTGTCGGGGCTGTTGCACAGTTGGCTCTCCCCTTGCGCCTCTGTCTTTTTTCCTGCCAACTACTAAGTCTCTTCGACTCGCCACATTTTAGCCCCGTCTTTATGGCTGCCCGCCAGCTTTAATGAACAACTGACTGTCACCTGTAACATGATTTCATCACACACCCATGCTATAGTTCATTAGAAAACCAAAAAAAGGTAAAGTGCTTTCACTATTGTGGGGGTGAAGATTGAATTTCGGTACTAATTAAAGCAGTTTGTGGGATCAGAGCATCTTTGAAAAAGGGCATTGGAGCAATAACTCGTTGAAGCTGTGTTACTGGATCTCTGTCCAGTGAAGGCCTATGAGGTGTCAGCCCTGCCTCAGGGGGCAGCAAAGGGGCAGAAGGTTGTGGTTTTAAGCCCCACCTGTACATAATCCATGCTGACCGTTCAGCGCAGTCTTGAGGGGGTGCTGCACTGTCAGAGGTCCACAGCACTACTTTGAAGAAGAGTAGGGGTGTTCTCCCCAGTGTCCTGGCCAATATTTTTCCCTCATCTGATACCACTAAAAAGACAGATTATCTGGTCATTACCTGGAACTAAATTGGATAGCTCTTTCAAAGTAGTAGCACGGATGAGATGGTCTGAATGACCTCCTTCTGTGCGATAAGATTCTACGATTATACCATTTGTCTCATTGCCATTTGTGGGATCTTGCTGTGTGCAAAGTGGTTGTTTCGTTTCCTGCATTAGATCAGTGACTACATTTCAGCGGTACTTCATTGGCTGTGAAGAACTTTGGGACATCCTGAGGTTGTGAAAGGCGTTATATAAATGCAAGTCTTTCTTCCTTTACTCCAGCTTGAATGGATGAATGGTGCAATCACTAAGAAAATTAACCCTCACCTCTAGACCTCCTGTTACTAATAAATGTCAAGATGGTCCGCCAGTCAAAAGGAGACCTGTGACCTGGGAGTGGCACTGGATGTCTCCGTTTATTTTGCCTGGCATTGTTGCTCTGAAGGAAATATCTTCAGCAGCTGGACCACCACCATTCCTATTTATAAAGGTGAGAGAAGCCAGCTCCGCACTTTGCTATTGAACAATGGCCAGACGAAAGATCGCGAGGCCCACAAAGAACTGAGTTTCCGCTGTCTTCAAGACACTGATGATTAGATTGAAATTCACACGGTCAATTGCTAGTGGGAGAACCACCTTCTGACCTTGGCTGCAATCTTCTAAAACAAATGCACCTCAATCCACCCCAGGCACAGGGTATTTAAAACACCCTCTCTGTTGGGAAGTGAGCAAATTTTCTCTCCTAGGTTACCAAAAGAATTGTGCACAACAAGCTCCCACAAACAGCAATGCGACAACGACCAGCTAATCTGTTTTTGTGCTGCTGATTGAAAGATAAGTATTGGCCAGGACACCGGGGCAGAACTTCCCTGCTCTTCTATGAAATAGTGCTGTAGGATCTATTATGTCCACCTGAGGGGGCAGACAATGCCTCATTTAACATTTTATCCAAAAAGCAGATGAAGGACATGGACTGGAGATCAGGTCATCACCTGCAGGGATGAATGTTTGACCTTCCAGTCTGTAATGCAACACAGTGGATAGGTCCAACAACAACTTGTTTTACATAGCACCTTTAACGTAGTTAAAACATCCCAAGGCACTTCACAGGAGAGTAATCAGAAAAAGTTTGACCCGAGCACCATAAGGAAATATTAGGACTGGTGACTAAAAGCTTGGTCAAAGAGGTAGGTTTTAAGGAGTGTCTTAAAGGAGGAGAGAGAGGTGGAGATGTTTAGGGAGCAAATTCCAGAGTTTAGTGTCCAGACAGGTGAAGACTCGGCCGCCAATAGTGGAGCGATGAAAATTGGGCATGTGCAAGAGGCCAGAATTGGAGCGGCACCAAGATCTGGGAGGATTGTAGGGCTGCAGGAGGTTACAGCGATAGGGAGGGACGAGACCATTGCCATCCTCACCCCATTCCCCCAAGTCAAAAGTGTCCATAAGGGGACAACTAGTCCTGGAAAAATGTATCTAAATGAATGTGTTGAAGGGACATGTGTTAGCTTAATATGTGGTCAGCGTGCAACATCTTGTCACTGCAAGAGAACCAAAACCAAAAACAACAGGTTCAAACAGCTACAGCGGTATTGCAGGGAAAGTTCCTAATTGGCCAGAAAGAAGCAAGTCAAATGGTCAAATTTAGCCGGAGGGCAAGTAAGAAAAAGGCTTGCAAACTGAGAGAACCAGGGTCAGGACTGGGAAAACAATCACTGGAGACTGGAATTATGTTTCTGACGACTATAGGAGCTTCAGCTCCCCCTTTTGACTTCGAGCGAAGGCAACTGAATGAGCATGCTGAATATCTTTGTGATTCGTTTTCTGGGAAGCCATAAAAATAGATTCTGACGATGCCCTTTGACAAATGCCCCGGAGGATACCCTGCAAAACATTTTCATGCCAACTTGGCTTTGCTGTTGCTGGCTGTTGTGCATTTAATTTAGGAAAAGTAATCCATGCATTAACCAATTTCTGCAGGCAGTGTAACTTTTCTAAATATATATTTTAAGTCAACTTTGGTAACAAAGTTGAAACGACCTCTTTTCATTCTTAATCAATAGCAGCCTTGTGAACAGATCTTGCTTTTTGATATATTTTTGTGTATTGTATCTAATTAAAGTATTGTACACTTTGCAGACCAAATAAATACTTTCAGACAGAAAATCTCTGTCTTTAGCCTCAGAGTCCAGTTTTTTGGTTTCACATCACTACTCCAGTGATCTCAGGATCAGAGAATAGTACAGTACAGAAGGAGACCACCCGTCCCATTGGGTCTGTGCTGGCTCTCTTAAAGAGTTAGTCCCATTCCCCCGCTCATACCCCATATCCCTGAAATGTTTTTCTCCTTCAAGTATTTATCCAATTCCCTTTAAAGGCTACTATTGAATCTGTAACCATCGCCCTATCAGGCAGTGCATTCCAAATTATACTGTAAAAGAGCTTTTCCTCAGTGTCTCTGGTTCTTTAACTCCTCCAATCATAGTTAGAAGTTACTAGGCAATAAATGAAAGTGCCCAATATTAGTGGCGAATCCTAAACGTGGCTATAATAAAGGCCTGCTCAGGTATGCAATTTAAACCCGACCGGGGCCTGACCCGACCACATCTAACCTGAACCCGACCCGGGCCCGAGTCCTTTGGTTTTTTCCCACGCCCGAGCCGACTCGGCTACCAGAAATTAATGACACTTACTCTTACTTCCCTTTCCCTCCCTGACCAAAGGTCAGCACTGCTATCATGTCCGACCCGGCCCGACCCGAGCCCGAATGCCAGATTTGGAAAAGTGACCCGACCCGAACCCAACGCATGTCGTCAGGTCCCATCGGGTTCGGGTTGGGTAGCCATGCTCGAGTCTGTGTTATATTCCTTTATTGTCTATTTTTGAGGAGACATTGATCAATCCAAAAGATGCAGTTTAAGAAAGACTTGCATTTCTATGGCACCTTTCACAACCTTATGACGTCCCAAAGCACTTTACAGCCAATGAAGTACCTTTGAAGTGTAGTCACTGTTGTAATGGAGGAAACGTGGCAGCCAAATTGTGCACAGTAAGATCCCACTAACCACAATGTGTTAATGACTGGATAATCTGTTCTTTTTGTGATGTTGGCTGAGGGATTAATAGTGGCCCCAGCCCCAGGACATTGGGGTGAGCTCCTCTACTTGTCTTCAGTACTGCACTCGAGTGTCAGTCTAGATGTTTGTGCTTCAGTCTCTGAAGTGGAACCTGAAGCCGCAACCTACTGACTGAGGCATAAAGTGCTACCCACTGAGCCACAGCTGACTAAGCAAAATGAACAGCTCTTTCAAAGAGCTGGCACAGACACGATGGGCCGATTGGCCCCTCTTCTGCGCTGTATAATTCTACTTTATCCCCCAATTGTATCAATCAAGGATTCTTTTATGTAATAATGTTTGAATTTTTTAAAATCTGAACTCTCCCTATTTGATGCATCATATCTTACAACAAAGCTTGTATTTATCTTTCAAAATGTAAAGGTTAAAGAACAGAGCAATGAGAACAGTCATAGACTGACCAGCAATAATTTCTGAAGCTACAGTTTTTGTTAGAGGTTTTCTTTTCTCCTAAATTGCCACATATTGTCGAACAGTTCTGAAAGGAGATATCAGCACATTTACCAGCATCTCTCAGTCATCATTTGCTGTCTCTGTGTTTTATGTTTTTAAACTGAAGGTCAGAGCAAGTCAAGTAACTCTCTCTCTCTCTCGGCAGCTTTTTTATGTAATATTCCCTTTGATGTGACGTCATGAATTAAGACCCCAGTCACAATTAAGGCAGTCCTTCCAATCTGAGGACAATTTTAACATTCAAAGTACAGAGGTGATGCAGGGAAGAGCCACAAAGCTGATCAGAACCATTGAAGGACTGGATTACAAACCAGACAACAAGGAAAAAGAACTACAAGTAGCAGAAATATCACGACAAGTCCATCAGCATCTGTACTAAGACCAGTTAATGTTGCAGGTTCTAACCCTTCATCAAAATAAAGCGATTCAACAAAGGCTTAGATCCCAAATGGTCATTGGTCTATTCTCTTTATAAATGTTGACAGGCATGTTGTGTATTTCAAGCATTTTTTGGTTTAACTTCTGGAGAAATGCAGGATCTTTAGCCTTGAAAGAAGCCACTGGGAACTGTATAAAGGTTCTGGGTGTATACTGGTAAATCCAGGGAACTACTTCAATGTAAATAAAGTCACTGCAACATGGGGACGTAGGCTGAAATGAGAGATACCAGGAGTATCTTCACACAACGAGTGATCAACTCTTTGAATAGTCTAGCAGCTTGGATGGTGGATTTGAAAACTTTTGTGTCACATTTCAGTATCTCAGACTACGCTGCCACAGATTGGGAGGGGTGAACCTTGGTGTAGTGTATGTTAAGAATGCTACCATTGAGGTAAAAACTTAGCTCTCAAGGGGCTAAATTCACAGGACGCAGCACACATTGGTGTAGATTAGCTTTCAGAGGGCATTCCTGAACCAGTATCATGTGACAATGAGAGACAATTTAACATTCCAATGATTGTTTATACACATCGCTGCCATGACAATCCTATTCATTTGAACTCAGCAGGAGTCATTGCCAAGTTAGGCTATTGGATTCCGCTCCTGGGGCAGGGCCTGTGGGTTAGAGTCAGTTTTGACGAAAAGTTGACCCTTTAAAAAAGGAGAGGGAGGCTGCCAAAGGAGACAAAGGCAGACAGAGACAGAGGAAAACACACAAGACACAAGTTAGAAAATTAGATTTAAATCAAGAAAGACATCCCACTGAAGCAGGATAAGTACACTGTGTCCTTTATTTTGTATCATTACATGAAGAATCGCTGTTAAAATTGAACAAAGTGAATCTAATAACTATTGCTCTGTGTGTTCACCTTAGTGTGAAATAAAGCAACTGAACAATTTAGATCTGGCCTTGCCTCACCCAGTGGGACCTCAATCCGCCTTTGGAGAGATTGAAGAAATACACATGGATGAGACAAATATCTGTTTTTAGATCACAGAGATTGTTACACCCCTGGGTCACACAAGTAGATATAGGGCAACGTACTCAGGGAAGTACTGAGGGAAGCTAAAATAAAAGCAAAGTACTGCGGATGCTGGAAATCTGAAATAAAAACAAGAAATGCTGGAACCACTCAGCAGGTCTGGCAGCATCTGTGGAAAGAGAAGCAGAGTTAACGTTTCGGGTCAGTGACCCTTCATCGGAACTGGAAGCAGTTCCGATGAAGGGTCACTGACCCGAAACGTTAACTCTGCTTCTCTTTCCACAGATGCTGCCAGACCTGCTGAGTGGTTCCAGCATTTCTTGTTTTTACTCAGGGAAGCTACACCACTCCCTCTGGCCACAGGAAAAATAGAAGGAAGTCTGGGTACCTGAAGTAAGTCAGACGCAAGTAGAAATGTTACACAAAATGTGAATGGATGCAACACAGACTGCACCTTGTCAGTCAAATTATCAGTTTATTTTAATCTAATTAGTGTTTATGTTTACGAACAACTTGCATTTATATAGTGCATTTAACACGGCAAAACATCTCAAGGTGCTTCACAGGAGCGTTATCAAACAAATATTTGACACCGAGCCACATAAAGAGATAATGGAACAGAAGCTTGGTTAAAGAGGTAGGTTTTAAAGAGGGTCTTAAAGGAGGAGAGAGAGAGGTAGAGGGATGGAGAGGGTTAGGGAGTGAATTCCAGAGCTTAGGGCCCAGGCACATGAAGACATGTCCCCCAGTGATGGAGCGATGAAAATCAAGGATGTGCAAGAGACCAAAATTTGATAAGTGCAGGGATCTGGGAAGGTTGTGGGGCCGGAGAAAGTTATAGAGATAAGGAGGGGTGAGGCCATGGGGGAATTTGAAAACAAGGAGAGTTTTAAAATCTAGGTATTTTTGGATCAGGAGCCAATGTAGATCAGAGAGCAGAGGGGGCGATGGGTGAACGAGACTTGGTGCAAGTTAGGATACAGGCATCAGAGTTTTGGACGAGCTCCAGTTTACACAGGGTACCAGGTGGCAGACCAGCCAGGAGAGCATTAGAATAGCCGAGTCTGGAGGTAACAAAAGCATGGTTATTAGTGGGGCCTCCTCAGTTTGAAGGGCATTTGTGCAGTTGCCTTACAGTAAGTGACGCTGGAGCAAACACTGTTGCTTTATTTTAGAATAGGCAATGAAGGCTTGTCCTTCTCTGCAAACTCCACAGTTAAATAACAAGGGTAGCAATGTCCCTTTAAGCAATGGTATGGCGTTGGAAGGATGAATGAGAACGGGCAGAGACTGCTTGAGTTGTGTACCTATCATAACCTCTGCATCACCAACTCGTTCTTTCACACTAAACCCTGTCACCAGGTTTCATGGAGGCACCCAAGATCACGTCGTTGGCACCAGCTAGACCTCATTGTCACAAGGCGAGCCGCCTTAAACAGTGTTCAAATCACACGCAGCTTCCACAGTGCGGACTGCGACACCGACCACTCCCTGGTGTGCAGCAAGGTTAGACTCAGACCAAAGAAGTTGCATCATTCCAAGCAGAAGGGCCACCCGCGCATCAACACGAGCAGAATTTCTCACCCACAGCTGTTACAAAAATTTCTAAATTCACTTGTAACAGCCCTTCAAAACACTCCCACAGGGGATGCTGAGACCAAGTGGGCCCACATCAGAGACGCCATCTATGAGTCAGCTTTGACCACCTACGGCAAAAGTGCGAAGAGAAATGCAGACTGGTTTCAATCTCATAATGAAGAGCTGGAACCTGTCATAGCCGCTAAGCGCATTGCACTTTTGAACTACAAGAAAGCCCCCAGCGATTTAACATCCGCAGCACTTAAAGCAGCCAGAAGTACTGCACAAAGAACAGCTAGGCGTTGCGCAAACGACTACTGGCAACACCTATGCAGTCATATTCAGCTGGCCTCAGACACCGGAAACATCAGAGGAATGTATGATGGCATGAAGAGAGCTCTTGGGCCAACCATCAAGAAGATCACCCCCCTCAAATCTAAATCAGGGGACATAATCACTGACCAACGCAAACAGATGGACCGCTGGGTTGAGCACTACCTAGAACTGTACTCCAGGGAGAATGCTGTCACTGAGACTGCCCTCAATGCAGCCCAGCCTCTACCAGTCATGGATGAGCCGGACATACAGCCAACCAAATCGGAACTCAGTGATGCCATTGATTCCCTAGCCAGCGGAAAAGCCCCTGGGAAGGACAGCATTACCCCTGAAATAATCAAGAGTGCCAAGCCTGCTATACTCTCAGCACTACATGAACTGCTATGCCTGTGCTGGGACGAGGGAGCAGTACCCCAGGACATGCGCGATGCCAACATCATCACCCTCTATAAAAACAAAGGTGACCGCGGTGACTGCAACAACTACCGTGGAATCTCCCTGCTCAGCATAGTGGGGAAAGTCTTTGCTCGAGTCGCTCTGAACAGGCTCCAGAAGCTGGCCGAGCGCGTCTACCCTGAGGCACAGTGTGGCTTTCGTGCAGAGAGATCGACTATTGACATGCTGTTCTCCCTTCGTCAGATACAGGAGAAATGCCGTGAACAACAGATGCCCCTCTACATTGCTTTCATTGATCTCACCAAAGCCTTTGACCTCGTCAGCAGACGTGGTCTCTTCAGACTACTAGAAAAGATCGGATGTCCACCAAAGCTACTAAGTATCATCACCTCATTCCATGACAATATGAAAGGCACAATTCAACATGGTGGCTCCTCATCAGAGCCCTTTCCTATCCTGAGTGGTGTGAAACAGGGCTGTGTTCTCGCACCCACACTTTTTGGGATTTTCTTCTCCCTGCTGCTTTCACATGCGTTCAAATCCTCTGAAGAAGGAATTTTCCTCCACACAAGATCAGGGGGCAGGTTGTTCAACCTTGCCCGTCTAAGAGCGAAGTCCAAAGTACGGAAAGTCCTCATCAGAGAACTCCTCTTTGCTGACGATGCTGCTTTAACATCTCACACTGAAGAATGCCTGCAGAGTCTCATCGACAGGTTTGCGTCTGCCTGCAATGAATTTGGCCTAACCATCAGCCTCAAGAAAACGAACATCATGGGGCAGGATGTCAGAAATGCTCCATCCATCAATATTGGCGACCACGCTCTGGAAGTGGTTCAAGAGTTCACCTACCTAGGCTCAACTATCACCAGTAACCTGTCTCTAGATGCAGAAATCAACAAGCGCATGGGTAAGGCTTCCACTGCTATGTCCAGACTGGCCAAGAGAGTGTGGGAAAATGGCGCACTGACACGGAACACAAAAGTCCGAGTGTATCAGGCCTGTGTCCTCAGTACCTTGCTCTACGGCAGCGAGGCCTGGACAACGTATGCCAGCCAAGAGCGACGTCTCAATTCATTCCATCTTCGCTGCCTTCGGAGAATACTTGGCATCAGGTGGCAGGACTATATCTCCAACACAGAAGTCCTTGAAGCGGCCAACACCCCCAGCTTATACACACTACTGAGTCAGCGGCGCTTGAGATGGCTTGGCCATGTGAGCCGCATGGAAGATGGCAGGATCCCCAAAGACACATTGTACAGCGACCTCGCCACTGGCATCAGACCCACCGGCCGTCCATGTCTCCGTTATAAAGACGTCTGCAAACGTGACATGAAATCGTGTGACACTGATCACAAGTCGTGGGAGTCAGTTGCCAGCATTCGCCAGAGCTGGCGGGCAGCCATAAAGACAGGGCTAAATTGTGGCGAGTCAAAGAGACTTAGTAGTTGGCAGGAAAAAAGACAGAGGCGCAAGGGGAGAGCCAACTGTGCAACAGCCCCAACAAACAAATTTCTCTGCAGCACCTGTGGAAGAGCCTGTCACTCCAGAATTGGCCTTTATAGCCACTCCTGGCGCTGCTTCACAAACCACTGACCACCTCCAGGCGCGTATCCATTGTCTCTCGAGATAAGGAGGCCCAAAAGAAAGAAAAGAAAGAAATATTTTTAATCAGCTAGCCTCATCTGCAATGTTTTCTCCTGACAATAGCAGCTAACTGAATAATCCAATCATCAACTATGTGATCAGAAGGCAGGGCAGGGAAGAATCTTTCCTCATTACCAAGACCATAGTGGGATGAGGTGTATTAACGCTCTTGATTCTAACCCGGAGCAGATCCACAGCACCTGCAGCAACTGGGCATCCGCACCGTCACGAAGCTGTGACTGCCCGGAAATCAGGTTCACAACTTTATTTTTTTCTGGCTTGTGAAGCTTCTCAATGTCACGGGGAAAATCTAGATAAGTCAGCAAGATCAAAGGCACATCACTGGCCTGAACAAGCACGACAAGAGCTCCATCGTTCACCCTGAGCGACCACTATCAACATCAGTTCTGGCAGAATTTGGCTCGAGGTTGCGGTTGCCAACCCTCCAGGAATTAATCTCCCAGACACTGCTGCAAGCAAAAAGTGTTTCTTTTTTCATTTTCTTCAAACACTTTCATTTATTAGTTACGGAAATATTGGAGCTGGGGGAGAAAGGTTGGTTGGCTGGGTGGGACGATTGGAGGTGAGAGGTCATGTGAAGAAACCTCCAGAAATATGTCCAGCCATGCTTCCAATAAACCAGAGCATCAAACAGCAAAGCATAAAATATAAACACAGCCCGCCACTAGACTCGATAATTGTGCAAGAATTACTTAAACTAGCAGCAACCAAAGCAAAAACAGGAAAAACAAGAACCCTTTTAGGTGCTGTGAGATATTTATATAAACCATGAATGCAAGCTAGGATCATGCTTCAGTAAGTCTGCAATGTAGCTGGTCAACTCGAGAACAAAATGTGTCCTTATCCATAAAATCCAATTTTAATTCTTCTGACGCAAAACTCCACTGCCAAGAATGATTACTCACATATTACTTGACAGGAACTGTCTCTGTAAATATACTCAGTAGGACAAGAAATGAAAGAATGGGAAATGATTTGCTCCTGGCCTGATAAAGGGCACTTGAATGACTTTACTGGACTGCATGTAAAGATCACCACACTGTCACTTCAAAGGAAAGTTACCTCTTCTGTAAGAGCAGAGGCTCCGTCAATCGAGGATAGCAAAGCCCAGTGATCATTCTTGCCTGTTTGATTAAGGAGCCAGGACTCTTAGTGCGAATGTTACTGAACAAAGAACAATCTCTGCGCCCATCAGGTGGAACGTTCCTGTATGACCACATTTGTACAACATTTCTATGCACTTGCGGATTAATCAGTTTCTACCAAAAGCTCCAGTGCCCCAACTTCGGCCTCCCATTAGAATTGTGAACCCTCCAGAATTGGCCAGGAGTCTCCAGGAACTGAAGATTAAACTCCAGGACAGTGCTGAGAGTGAGCAGGGGAGGAAAATCATAGGGGCATTGAAAACAATTAACAGTTCTTTTCATTTTCTTTGAACACTTCTGTTTATTCGTAATAAGGATATTGGAGATTTTGGGGCGGGGGGGGGGGGGGGTGCGGGGGAACGGCTGGAAATTTTGTCAGGAGGCCTGAAGTCCTGCTGCCAAGATCTAAAGCAGGCCCCAAACCCACGCAGGCAGACGGCGGGAGTTCATGGGGGATTTTACCAGCGGCAGCCAATTAAGAGGCTGAGTGCTAAAAATGCCGCGGGAGCTGTAAGTGCCAACCTCCAGTCGCTGCCACTCCCGCTTCTGGGAATATGCCGTGGAGGCGGGAAGACGTCGGTCTTCCCTCCCAACACTTTCCGCCATTTTATCAGGCCTCCCAGCCTGTCTCCGAAGGGTTGGTAAAATCCAGCCCAACGTGTCTGTTTGACTGGCAAGTCAAGAATCATCCCATGGGTAATGAAGAGTCACTCAATTGACAAGCTTTTTATACTTGTTCTGGAGATGTGGGTAGTGCTAGGAGCAGGAAGGTATTTACTGTCCATCCCTGGTTGCTCTGAGGGCATTAAGAGGCAACCACAAAGTGTGGGACTGGACTCACATGTTGGCCAGACTGGGCAAGGGCAGCAGGTGCCGTCCCCTGGTGAACCAGGAGAGTTTTCATAACAATTTGCAGCTTCTAATGACGATTTATTTCTAGTGTCGCTCCACAATGATAAGATTTTATTAAGTTTCACTGCTCGCCCCAGTGGGATTTAAACTGCACAACAGAAATTAATGCATTTTGAAGTAATTCATTGTATAGGAAGCCATTTGAGACTTTGCTGAGAGATGTCAGAAGAAAGAACTTGCATTTCTATAGCGCTTTTTGCATTCGGAGGACGTACCAAAGTGCTTTCCAGCCAATTAATTATTTTTCAAGTGAGGTCACTATGGGAATGTAGGAAACGGGGCAGCTAATTTGCGCACAGCAAGCTCCTACAATCAATAATGACCAGATGATCTGTTTTTTGTAATGTTGGTTGAGGGATAAATATTGACAGGACACTGGGGAGAACTCCCCTGCTCTTCTTCAGAATAGTTCCATGGGATCTTTTACATCCACCTGAGAGGGCAGATGGGGCCTCAAATGTCTCATCTGAATGACAGCGCTTCCAATAGTGTAACACTCCCTCAGTACTGCACTCAAGTGTTCACCTAGAAGGTAAATTATATAAATATACCTGTTCACAAACAGCAAATTTCACAACCAGCCAGGGTGAGATTTGAACTCACCACCTGCAATTTGCTAGTCTATTTCTATAAGCACTAGGGTACTGCACCTATACACTTTAATATACCCAACTTTATAAACTCTATCCTCTGCCTCTCCAGCTTCCTCTCTTTTAGGCCCTTGTTAAAATACAACTCACTGACCGAGTTCTGGATCAGCCCTCCTAATATCTCCTCCTTTTGCTCAGTGGTCATTTATTTCTGATTACACTTCTGTGCTGTGCCTGGAGACGTTTATTCACATGGTTTTATATAAATGCAAGTTAAGTGCGCATCAATCATAATTCAAAATGCCTGAGACCTATTTTTAAAAATCCAGTAATTTCCAGCTGGTTTCTCTGACCTTGATAAGTGACCTCTCCCCAGGCCAGGAGCCAGGAGTTTACAAGCAGATGCTAACTTACAGAAATTTCCCTCAGTAATTAGCTTCTAATTAACACCAAGATGTGCCTATTTAGTCCATGTCCCTGCAGAGAATACCTCTGGTCTTAAAGGGGCAGGCCAGGTAGCACATAGCTTCATCGCAGCAAATTCTTTCGCTCCACCATTGGCGGCTGTACGTTCAGCCTCCCGGGCTCTAAGCTCAGGAATTTGCTCCCTCTTCTCCCCTCTATCTCTCTCTCTTCCTTTAAGACACTGCTTAAAACCCAGTTCTTTGACCAAGATTTTGGCCACCTATGCAAATATCTCCTTATGTGGCTCGGCGTCGAATTTTGCTTTATCACACACCTGTGAAGCACTTGGGATGTTCTTAATATGTTAAAGGTGCTATATAAATGTAAGTTGTTGTTGTTGTGAGTGTGAATGTGTCTGTGACAGTGTCTATGAGTGACTCTGTGTATCTGTGTATCAGTATCTGTGTGTGTGTGTGTGTGTATCTGTGCGTGTGTGAATGTGCATCCGTGCATGTGTATCTGTGCGTGTATGTGTGTATCTCTGTGCGTGTGAATCTGTGTGTGTGTGTGAATCTATGTGTGCGTGTGAATCTGTTTATGTGAGTGCGTATCTGTATGTGCATGTGTCTGTATCTGTGCATGTGTATCACTGAGCGTGTGTTTGTGTGTATTTATCTGTGCCTGTGTATCTGTGTGTGTCTGTGTATATGTATCTGTGCATGCTTGTGTCTGTGCTTTTGTGTGAGTGTGTATCTGTGCATGTGTGCGTGTGTCTGTGCCGCTGTTGCGTGCATGTATCTGAGCATTTGTGTGTGTGTATGTATCTGTGCATGTGTTCCTACTGACACCAATTTCAGTAAACAGCACATTAGCTTTATGTCCAAACATTGCTCCCTTGGTGTCAGCTCCTTGAATCGTGAAGATTTGCACACAAGAGAATTAAAGGTGCTGTCAGTGCTTCAGAAATAAAAAATAACTACCAACCATCACTGGACAGTAACAGATTAATTCTGATATACCGGCTGCATCCACCTATCTCATCGTGTAAAGTTCCTGCTACAGATTTTAATCTAATTTAATCTAAGAATCTTAACTAAAGCATCCAAAATTCCCCAGTTATGTTTCCCTGTGCTCCATTATTATATTCAATCCCTGGCTGTGTTTCCCATGGGATAAAGGCAGAATTGTTGACTATTCCTCATTATCCTCAGTGTTATAGAGGGGCTTCCAACCTTCCAATTTCTAATAGCAAAATAAGAGGAGGAGGCCATTCAGCCCCTCGAGCTTGTTGCACCATTCAATTAAATCATGACTGATCTGTATCTTAACTCCATTTACCTGCCTTGGTTCCATAACTCTTAATACCCTTACCCAACAAAAATCAATTAATCTCAGTTCTGAAATTTTCAAATGACCCCCAGGCTCAACAGCTTTTTAGGGGAGAGAGTTCCAGATTTCCACTCCCCTTTGGGTGAAGAAGTGTTTCCTGACATCATCCCTGAACTGCCTGGCTCTAATTTTAAGGTTATGCCTCCTTGTTCTGGACTCCACCCAAAAGAGGAAATAGTTTCTGTCTATCTACCCTATCAAAGCCTTTAATCATCTTAAACATCTCAATCTTCTATATCCGAGGGAATACAAGCCTATTCTATGCAACCTGTCCCCATAAGTTAACCCTCGAACACCAGAAGGGTCTCTGACCTGAGGTGTTGACTCTGCTTCTCTCTGCACGGGTGCTGCCGAACCTGCTGAGTATTTCCAGCATTTCTTGTTTTTGTTTCAGATTTCTAGCATCTGCAGTATTTTGCTTTTATTTTAGTTAACCCTCGAAACCCGGGTATCATTCTGGTGAATGTGCACTGTATCCTCTCCAATGCCAATATATTCTCCCCGAGCTGCAGTGTCCAGAAATGAACACAGTAATGATGGAGGGTCCACTTCCAAAACAGCAAACCACCTTTACTCATTATAGACCCCAATGTAGCTCAATATGTTCAGCTTTTAAAAGAAATTTCAGTTTCTTTGTTAAGAATGAACAGCTGAATGTTTGAAATTCTTTTTGGAATAAAGGTGTGCTGATCAGTCCCTACAAGGTGCCTTGGGCTGTTTCTTGTACTCAGTTTAGGTTGTCTTGGTGCTACCATCAGGCTGACAAGCAGCAGTGAAGCCTGAGGCTGCACGCAGGCTTAATATGTAAAACCGTCACTGTCCCTTGTGGCTCAGCATGACTTTTATCACAATGCTTGTCCTTGCAAATCTCCTCACGTCTGCATTGTGGCTTTGACTCGCTCGGTGTGCTCGAAGCTCTTCTGTTCAGCAACTTACCAGCTCATTTGAAAACAGCTGAATTCGATTCACGGACTGGAAACAGCTGCCAGTGACCTTTCTGTGAGCGTACTGATTACACACATTTCCTGCATTATGCGTCACAGCGTAGGCCAACACTGCCGATGGAAGTACTGAGGGACTGCAGCAGTGTTGGAGGTGCTGCCTTTCAGCTGAGAGCTTCTCTCTCAAATGGATGTTAAAGATCCCATGGTGCTATTGCAAAGAAGAACAGTGGAGTTCTCTTTGGTATTCTGAGTAATAGTTATCCCTCAACCTCGCACTTTGGGACATCCTAAGGTGCTACAGAAATCCATAAGAATTTAGGAATAAGAGATGGAATAGGTTAATTGTCCCTTCGAGCCTGGTACACCAATCAATAAGATCATGGCTGAACTTCAACCTCAACTCCACTTTCCGGCCCTGTCCCAAGATCCCTTGATTCCCTTAGTGTCCAAAAATCTATTGATGTCTGTCTTGAAAATACTCAACAACTGAACAACCACAGCTCTCTGGGTTAGAGAATTCCAAAGATTCACAACCCTCTGAGTAAAAGGAATTCTCCTCAACTCCATTCTAAATAGTCGAGCCCTTATTCTGAGACTGTGACTCTATGTTCTAGATTCCCTGGGCAGGGGGAAACATTTTCTCAGCACCTGTCCAGCCCCTTAAGAATTTTATATGTTTCAGTGAGATCACCTCTCACTCTTCGAAACTGCTGCAAATATAGGGCCAATCTTGTTCTTTCTTTCATACAGAGATGAGTATGATGAGGTACAATCAGTATAACTTCTGTTTACATACAATTACAAAAATAAAGAACTTGTGATCATCAACTAACTCACCTAGTTATTCAGGCAACTTAAAAGCACACGGGGTTGGGGGGGGGTGGGTGCCTTTGAACTGCCTGCGATTGTGTAAAATGGACAATATCAGATCGGACGCCCATTATACATTCCCCCATGTTCCTTTCCAAGAAATATAACCAAGAAAACACTCAATCATCCATCACCTGGAAGGACATTATTGCAGTGTGTTTATTACACGAATAAAAATATTAAACTCAGTGATTGCAGCACTTTCAAAGGGGTCAGCTTTAATCCTTAAAAGAGCATTTCAAGGACATTTCAGCTGGTTTATCTCGGAAGACAATGAGATATAGTCACATTGCATCATGGGTTGAACCTCCCAATATTGATCTAGTATTTACATATTCCAGAATCTCTGTGCTGCTCACTGATGGAATAATAATAGAAGGTAGCAAAGACCTCAATAAGATGCTTACAACTTTTCTTGTTCCTCTTCAATGCCCCTTGCTTTGATTGCAGCAGATGCCATTTGCACTGGAGACAGAGGGTGGAATATTCCTCAGGGGAGTGAAGTTCACAGCAGTGTACTCAGAAAATTACCCACTGTGTGCAGAAAAGATAGCTCCCAGATCCTCATAATCTGTAGCTTTGTCACGGACTGCTGTCTGGGCCATCAGAGGTTTAGTAATGACTCAATTTGAAAATTCTCATCCCTGTTTTCAGATCCCTCCATGGCCTCGCCATTCCCTATTTCTGTAACCTCCTCCAGCCATCTCTGTAACCTCCTCCAGCCATCTCTGTAACCTCCTCCAGCCCCCACAACCCTCCGAGATATTTGTGCTCCTCTAACTCTGGCCTCTTGCACATGTCTAATTTTAATTGCTCCAACATTGATGGCTGTGCCTTCAGTTGTCTAGACCCCAAACTCTGAAATTCCCTCCCTCCACCTCTCCATGTCTCTCTTTCTTCTCCTTTAAGATACTCCTTAATACCTACCTCTTTAACCAAGCTTTTGATCATCTTACCTAATATGTCTTTATGTGGTTCAGTGTCATATTTTGTTTGATAACATTCCTGTGAAGCACCTTGAGACATTTTACTACAGTAAAGGCGCTTTATAAATTCAAGTTATTGCTTTGTAATTTCAAGGCAAAATACTCACAAAGGCAGTGAAGAGAGAAAGAACAGGAGACAGAAATAGAAAAAGGGAGATGCGGATAAGCGAGAACGTTAAAGATGTCCGACTGCTCCCTGCAGTCTGTGCCAAGATGTAGTTTGACAATAGTTGAGTTTATACTTTAACTGTGAGTTCTAGCTTCAGCTCTGTGCTTCAGAACTGAGAATCCAACAGCTGGGATCTCACTTGTGTTGACGGCTGCTGCACATCTCAGGTGATCAGAAAACGCAATTTTAAAAAAATCAAATATTTTGAGAAGCGCTGCAATAAATCACTGACTGCAATCATCTAACTCTGCGCTCGGGCCTTCTGAGGTTTCACCTTGTCTGATGTTGTCATTCACTTTGTTATTCAAATGAGGAGTTTGCAGAGAAGCTTCAGTTTCCAGGGTACAGTAGCATAATTATGTTAAGGGACTAGTAATCCAGAAGCCTGGACTAATGATCTGGAGGCATGTGTTCAAATCTCACCACTGCAGCTGGGGAATTTAAATTCAATCAAATAAATCTGGAATAAAAAGCTATCATCAGTAATGGTGACCATGAAACATCTGGATTGTCGTAAAAACCCACCTGGTTCACTGACATCCTTTAGGGAAGGAAATCAGCTCTCCTTACCTGGTCTGGCCTACATGTGACTCCAGACCCACAGCAATGTGGCTGACTCTTAACTGCCCTCTGAAACAGCCGAGCAAGCCACTCAGTTGTATTCAGGAAGGTGGCTCACCACCACCTACTCAAGGGCAACAAGGAATGAGCAATAAATGCTGGGCCTTGCCAGTAACCCCCTACATCCCATAAATGAATAAAAAAAAGTTTCCTATTCAAAAATAAACCAATTGGGCTTGCCCCAGACTCACCTACAGACAGGCAACTACACAAATGCCCCTCAAATTGAGGAGGCTTCACTAACATAATTAAGCATCAACTCCAATTCAACAAAAATAAACTCATAATTGAAACCATAATATTACTAGTGGTAAGACTATTGAGATTCATACTAGATAAACTCTGGTTAGAACTTTTTTTTTCAGGTGCCATGCAGAACCCAAGGTTCCAAAATGGGGAAGTTACGGCAACTGATTGGGAGCAGCTCCAGGGAAATTCCCGGCCTCTACTTTCAATATGGTCTCTTAAAGTTGTTTATTTGATCAATTTCATTAGTTTTGTGTGCAGAATTTCCACTTTGCTATGTTCTTAGTACTGCTTAATTTTTTTTAAGACCTCACACACGAGTTTGAAAGATCAGATTTGGCCTCAATTTCCAAGCAGGCTGTTTATTCCCATCCAGAGGGGAACTGGACTCAGAGCACACCCAGGGTTCCCAACTCTGATTGGACGTACCCCAGAAGGTTTCATCACATGACCTCCTGCCGCCAACTGTCCCGCCGCAACACCCCCGCCATTGGTTGCCTGACACGTCCATCCTCACGCGCCCGCCTTCCCATGGCCAATTGAAAAGTGAACAGACTCTTGATTACCCAATTGCATGATTCTTGACAGTTAGTCAAACAGCCTCCTTTTCCATCTCCAATATTTTTAGAACTGATAAAAAGTGTTTAAAACATTGTAAAAACATCCCAAGACACGTCACCAAAAGCTTGGTCAAAGAGACAGGTTTTAAAGGAAGAAAGAGGTAGAGAGTCGAAGAGGTTTAAGGAGGGAATTCCAGAGCTTAGAGCCCAGGTAGCCGAAGGCATGGCTGCCAAAGGTGGAGCAATAGAAACTGAGGGAGAACAATTTCCCCCTGCACCCTTCAAAAGTAAAGACTAAGGCTGGAATTATATTGACTCAAAGTAGTTAAAATTATTTTTGTTTTTCTTACAAGAACAACCCAATGAATCAGATGGGTTATGCAAGGGACGACTGAGGAATTCCAATCCAGATGTGCCAACCCTTTACCAGTTGAACAATCTCCTTACAGTGACAACAACAAAAGGTTATTGTACCAAGAGTGTGACATTTGAGGGCACTGGACTTTATTAGGCTGCGTTGGAGTCCACGATAAGCATTTCACCATTGCATAAACACGATGAAATCACCGCACATTGAAGAGTCAGCTGAGTTTATCTAGCATGACTCTCAATACACCCGTCACCATAGCTCACATTCTGTTACTATAGCTCACATTCATCCGTCACTATTGTTAATTGTACATTGATTGTGGTTAATTGTATGCAAGTGGTGAGCATTAACTGCAGTCCTCTGAGCCCCCTATAAACAGACACAGACTGAAACTGTGGTTTTTGGGTTAAGAGATGTAGGCTTGCAATGTGTAACTTTGTAAATAAATATGAAAGTGTATAAAGATTGGCTCCAGTTCTATCCGTCGCCAACCGGCTTTCTGGAATATAACAACTATAACTCACTATAAAACATGAGGTGGGAATATGAGAGGAACAGCACTGTGGGCTTCCATCATATTGCACCATGGGGTGATAAAATGTTTGTACCCATGGTTTCATGCGTTATGTTTTTTAAATCTAAGTTATGTCATTCCAGGAATCAATATTTTAGTGTCAACGCTCACAGCAAAGCCCCATTCTATACAACTGGGACTGGACCTATAGTCAGTATGGCTCATTAACAGCATACTTAGCTCAGAGTTCAACCTTCACCCTCCCAACCCCACCCAGGAGCTGAGCACAAATGAGATCAGAAGACATTTCTTCACTCAGATTATTGTGAACCTTTGGAATTGTCTACCACAGGCTGTGGTTGCTCCATCATTGGCTGAGATAGATAGATTTTTGGACTCAAAGGGATTCAAGGGTTATGGGGAGAGGGTGGGAAAGTGGAGTTGAGGTAGAGGATCAGCCGAGATCTTACTGAATGGTGGAGCAGGCTCAAGGGACCATATTTCCTACTCCCGCTCCTATTTCTAATGTTCTTGTCCTATGTTCTTATTACATTCCTCCGCTTGCATTTTTCCTTCTCACCAGTTTTCTGATTCTTGGCAAGGGAAAGCTCACTGGGACACTGCCCTCAAACAACCAACTCTCCAGCAATGAGCTGTGAAATCAGTCTGGCTCCTGCTTTAAGGCTTCTCAAGAAGTCTTTACGCTTCAGTGTTCGAGTCACAGGCATCACTGTGTGTGCTGCACTGATCTATATAGGGGACTAGACTGGGATCCTCCCCAACAGCAGTCAGCAGATCCTAGCACTGTCTGAGAACAGTGCCGTAATCACTTCAAGTTCAATCCAGTAATCAGTGAAATGGATCCTGAAAATAGGATTAGCACAAAGGATGAATGGCAACAAATATATTGAGACACTCTTTGAGGGACTGTTCTACACCAAAAAACAGAAACATGCAAAAAGATTATACATTTTTCTCTAAGATCCCAAGACACTGAACCTCCTAAGGCTGGAAAGGGGAGAGAGGGACAGTGATGGGGGGTGCGGGAGAAAGAATATGGAGAGAAACTATTTTTTCTGGTGGGAGTGAGGAGGTGGCGGAAGTCCAGAACAAGGGGGCATAACCTTAAAATTAGAGCTAGGGTGTTCAAGGGTGATGTCAGGAAACATTTCTTCACACGAGTGGTACTGGAAATCTGGAACTCCCCACAAAAAGCTGTTGCGTCTGGGGGTCATTTGAAAATTTAAAAACTAAGATCAATATATTTTTATTGGGTAAGGGTATTGAGGAATCGGGAGCAAAGGCAGGTAAATAGGGTTAATATACTGATCAGCCATGATCTAACTGAATGTTGGAACAGGCTTGAAGGGCTGAATGGCCTCTTCCTGTTCCTAGACTTCTAAGTTATACAGTAAAACAGAGCAAGATTCTACAATAAAATATTATGGATCCATTTTAAAAAAAAATTGGATTCTAACAGTAACAGTGTGTGCTGTTGTGGACACAATCCTATGCCTTACGCCAATGGAGCAAGTCTTCGTTAAAACTAACAGAGTAAAGGAAGATCCCTTCAGCTCCTCAATAAAAGATAACTACAAAGTGACTATCTGATTTTAACTCCTATTACGTAGGGGTCAGTGTTCTAACTGGCCAACACTTTTCTCACCATCATTGTTCCTCATTAAGAAACACCTCAATCGACGAAAGCCAGACGGGTGTTTTCGGACCAAAGTGAACTTAATTCTACAATTTATACAGCACCTTTAACATAGAAAAACATTCCAAGGTGCTTCACAGGAACGTTATCAAACAAAATACTGACACCAAGCCACACAAAGAAATATTTGGTCAAGTGACCGAAAGCTTGGTCGGAGAAGCAGGTTTTAAGGAGCGCCGTAAACCAGGAACATTGAATCATAGAATGGTTCCAGGACAGAAGGAGGCTATTCAGCTGTTGCGTCCGTGCTTTCTCTCTGAGCAACTTAGCTAGTCCTACTCCTCGCCTTTCCCCATGCCCTGCAATTTCTTTCTCTTCAGATAATTATCCAACTCCCTTTTGAAAGCCATTATTGAATCTGCCTCCACCACACTCACAGGCAGCACATTCCAGAACCTAACCATTTGCTGTGTAAAAAAGTTTTTCCTCACGTCGCCTTTGGTTCTTTTGCCAATCACCTTAAATCGGTGTCCTCTGGTTCTGGATCCTTCTGCCAATGGGAACAGTTTCTCCCTATTTACTCTGTCCTGACCCCTCAAGATTTTGAACACCTCTATCAAATCTCCACTCAACCTTCTCTAAGGAAAACAGTTCCAGCTTCATCAATCTAGCCACATAACTGAAGTCTTTTATCCCAGAACCATTCTTGTAAATCTTTTCCGCACCCTCTCCAATGCCTTCACATCCTTCCTAAATTGTGGTGCCCAGAATTGGACACAATACTCCAGTTGAGGCCGAGCCAGTGTTTTATAAAGGTTCATCATAACTTCCTTGCTTTTGCACTCAATGCCTCTATTTGTAAAGCCTAGGATCCCATGTGCCTTATTAACCGCTTTCTCAGCCTGCCCTGCCACCTTCAATGATTTGTGGACATAGGAGAGAGAGATGGAAAGGTGGAGAGGTTTAGCAAGGGAATTCCAGAGTTTAGGACCTAAGCAGCTAAAGGCATGGCTGCCAATGGTGGAGTGGCTAAAATCAGGGATGAGCAAGAGGTCAGAATTGCACAGAGATCTCAGAGGGTTGTAGGGCTGGAGGAGATTACATAGATAGCAAGGGGTGAGGCCATGCAGGGATTTGAAAACAAGGATGAGAATTTTAAGACTGAGACATTGCCAGACCTGAAGCCAATGTAGGTTATAAGCATAGGGGTGATGGGAGAATGGAATTTGGTGTGAGTTAGGATCTGGACCGGCTACAGAAGACATACTAATGGCACAGAGGACAAACACTGCTGGGCGTAAAAGATCCCGTGGCATTATTTCAAAGAGGAGCAGGGGAGTTCTCCCTGGTACCCTGGCCAATATTTATCCCTCAATCAATATCACTAATAAAAAAAGATTATCTGGTCACTATCACATTGCCGGTTGCGGGATCTTGCTGTGTGCAAATTAACTAGTCTCTTTGGTGTATTACAGCAGTGACTGCACTTCAAAAGAGTACTTCATTAGCTGTATTGCACTTTGAAATGTCCTGAGGTCATGAAAGGCACTATAAAAATGCAAGTTCTTTCTTTAATCAGCGATCGAAGTGCTTGCAAACCTCAACCTCTGAACAGTGAAATTAGTCTGAAGTGAGAAGAATGCAGGAGAGGCAAAAAGTTGGACAAGCACCAGGCAGCTTATGAAGATTCATTCCCCACAGCCGGCGCTGTTTTCACATGTGTTGGCACCAATTCTGCTGAGATGTTTCTTTTCCTTTTCACTGATTGCCAGCCTTCCTTCTAATCATCACTATCCATACTATCAAATTCGCCAATACAACATAATATGGCATTGGATAGTCCCCAGATTGCACTTGTGTGAATTGGTCTGTCAATAATCAATTGTAATACTAATGGCTGAGCGAGGAGATCTAGCAATGATTCAGGCTTCTGAACATTTTCATTCCAACAAGGAATGTTCAAAGTGATGCTCAGTTCTGATAGAGTAGATCGGGAAAAACTGTTTCTACTGCCAGGACAGTTCATAACCATAGATAATTAGCAAATGCACCAGAGGGGAGTTGAGGAAAATTTTTCTTACGCAGTGTGTTGTTGTGATCTGGAATGCGCTGCCTGAAAGGGCTGTGAAAGCAAATTCAATAGTAACTTTCAAAAGAGAATTAGATAAATATTTGAAGAGGAGAGAATTTGCAGGACCATGGGGAAAAGCAGGGGAGGGGGAATAATTGGATAACTCTTTCAATGGGGTGGCATAGGGCTGAATGGCTCCTCCTGTGCTGTATCATTCTATGATTTTAACAAAACACTGGGAAGACACCATGGGCTAAAAACTCACTACGGTCCACTTCCGCATACTGCATTAACTACGCGCTGAGAGCACGCTCCAGAAGATAAAGACCTGATGTTCATCTGATGTTCACTGGGCCTCAGGCCTCATCCGCATATTTCTGGAGAGCCGTGAGCATTCAGCAGGCACCCAGAGGCAGCTTGCGGTTTTGACCAGGACCAATTTGGGCCAGTCACCTTACCAATAATGATCCTCATGTAGGTTGGGGAGCAAAGGGAGAATAGGATGGGTCAGGTGCAGGATTTCTTGAACCAATCTTGAAGATACAGCAATTTCAAGCTTAGCTGTCTGCTCTCTATAACTGAACTGGCAACGTGCTGCCATAATCTGGCTCTGATCCACAGAAGATGCTGCAAGCTGTCCATTCACTTAGAGACTGGTTATGGTCCAGAGAAAATACTGCATTCTCATAATTGATTCAGAGACTATCAATTGGCAATGAGGAGAAAGAGCGAGCGCAAGAGAGAGAGGAAGAAAGAGAATGAGAGAGAGAATGAAAGGAAGGAAAAGAGAAGTAGTGACATTCAGGCATAAAAAAATAAATTAAATAATCAAGGCTGCCATTTTCATGAAGAAATGAATAAACATGCTATAAAGTAAACGCTGAGTGAGGTCAGGAAGACGCTGTAGATATTGTGTTTCCAGTATTTTTTGTGTCAGAACTATAGAATCGTAGCACAGAAGGAGGCCAGTGGGCTTAATGTAGGTTGTGCTGTCCCTATGCCAGAGCAATCCAAATCCAATCCCAATTTCCCACTCTTTCCTCCAAACCCTGCATTTCCTCAGCCTCAAACCTCATCTATTTTTCCCTAAAAGATGCAACGGTCTCTTCCTCAATTATTCACAGTGACAAAGCATTCCATGATCTATTCTCTGTCTAGAGAAATTCTCCTGACCCCTCTCCTCACTTCCTTCATGAGAATTTTATATATATATATTTTTAAATTTAAAACCTCAATTAATTCTTTTCTTCACCTTCTCTGCTGCCATCCCAGCATCTCAGGTCTCTCCTCATAACTATAATTTGCCATCACTGGCTTCATCCTGGTAAATTTATCCTGTATGCTCTCTATGAGTTTATGTCCTTTCTCCAAACCTGCACACAGCCTTCTGACTGTGGCCTAACAAAGGTCTTGCACAAATGTATATAAATATTTTTATCCTAGTATTCTATTTCCCTGTTTATAAAATCCAAAGTGCTCCTGGTCTTTTTGTGACTTTACAGATCTGCATTTGGACTTTTGACAAATTGTGTATTTGAATCCTTGAGTTTTTCTGTTCATCCAAATCCTTTAGCCTCTTTCCATTGAGTTTATATTCCCAGCCTTCAGTTTTCCTCCTAAAATGCATTGCCTTGCACTTCTCTGTATGCAATTGCAACTGCCACCAGTGTCTCTATTCCGCCATCAGCAAATTTCAATTTTGTGCATATATGTTTAATTCCAAATCATCCATACTGAGGACAAATATTAACCCAACACTCAACCCTGTGTTACGCCAATGTGCTTTGTCAAATAATTTTTTTTTGATCCACTGACTGGAGATCTGAATTTATATATTTTTTTAAAAGACACTTTAAAAAGACCAGCTAAATGGATGATTTTGCTGGAAGCTTAAGATGGCTATCTAGTTTACAATACTGTATCCTATACTGCAACGGACTGTGAGGAGGGAGACGAAATGGCTGCATATCCCACCACGAATCAAGACCCAGGAAGTTTAAAGGAACTACCTGTTCTCTTTAGCAAGAGAGAAATACTGCTAACTGCTATGTTTGGAATCACTGAGTGACTGTCATGTGACAAGTCCCCCCCACCTGTGGTTTTAAGCTGGTGTTTTTCTCTGCAGCAGAGGAGAAGCAACGGGACTCTGACATAAGCAGACCCTAAATGGGGGCCCCTCTCACTCTCTCTCCATTCCAGCTTGAAAGTTTTCAAATCCTGCTTGTTGACTAACCACCTTTGCATACTCTGGCTACAATCAGAAACCCCGTTGGAGGAAATCATCCGCATCACTGTCTCCAAGAGATTCACTGAACAAGTCATTTACCTCTTCAAACTAAAAGCCTCAGGACCACCGAATTCAGCTAGAAGCTAGCCAAATCATCAAACTCCACAGACTGTATACCTTTTTTTCTGGACTCTAACTCAACCAATCTACCTTTCCCCACTCTGTAACCTATTCGTGTTCGTGTAACCTTTAGTGTGTGAGTGTGTGTGAGTGAATAATAGCGCATTGTTTATTATTTTATTAGTCGGTTTAGGTACAATAAAGTGAACCTCTTTCTTTGTTGACTCAAGAAAAGCTGTCCGATTGGTTCTTATTATGATTACAGCAAGTAAGTAATCAAACACCTACCAAATTGGCCAGTACATCCACTTTAAGAAAGAATTAAATGTGTTGTGGTCTAACAAGGAGAGGGAAAAGAGGGAAGCCCTTCGACCCCTCCTCACTTGACCGTAATACCTGGGATACACCATTTCCATCCTTTTTCAATCTAAGCGAGGATGGTTAACCTTTTGTTTTCTGTTAACAAGTTTTCTATCCTTGCTGCACCATTTCCTCTTACATCATGTGTCTGGATTTCTGGGACAAGCCTCTTGTGAGACATCTCAGTGAGCACCTTCTAAAATTCCGTTTAAACTTCATCCATTGCATTCCCTTTATCCAAACAAACAATCAGTCACCTCTTCAAATAAAGACTCTTAAACTTGTCAAACATGCCTTGAGATTTTAGCAAATCTATGCTGGCTGCCCTTGATTATTTCATGCATCTCTAAATGCTCACTGATTTCCTCCTGAATTGTGGTTTTGTAAGAGGTAATGTTGCCTTTGTGGGATAGTGTGAAAGGGGTAACAGGGAATCGGCAGTCGTTTCACACTCTCCTGATTCTGTTGATATCTTTTTCCATCGAATACAACAGAAATTCTGTAGAGATAGAAAATGGCTGCCAATTCACCATCACCCATCTTATACCATCATATAAAGTCAAAATTATCCTCCGGGAGTTTGCCCACAAATGGCCCAAGATTAATTGCTTTATACTTAGTTCATCTTCAACCTTTTAGAACAGTGATATTGT
The DNA here is from genome assembly GCF_036365525.1 of Heterodontus francisci. NCBI lineage: Eukaryota > Metazoa > Chordata > Chondrichthyes > Heterodontiformes > Heterodontidae > Heterodontus > Heterodontus francisci. Next base: position 42,075,406 of record NC_090408.1, on the reverse strand, counting down.
ATTGGCTGACTTCCTATCCCCAGACACAAATTATATATCAAAAGAGGATTGAAAAATGGTGCTAAGAGCCACTGATAACTCCCAACTGGCTCAACCTAAGATGAACATCACCGTGATATGATGAGAATCCGTTCCAGTTTCTTCAGAAGCAATTCCTTCTTTAGCGTTACCTAACAGTTATTCTACATCCTCCTATAGTACACTGACATTCAAACTTTCACAATCACTTATATTGACAAAGAGGTCTGCAATGATGGAAATTATAACCAGCCACTTCCACTGGGGTGCCAACATACTCTCAAAGTCTTTGGAAACTGTCACTGGCTTCAAACCTCATAAATGAAAATCATAGATCAAAGTCAAATGAAGTGTTAAGTCAAACAACATTCCTATGGTTCTCTTCATTTCTCATTACTTGTGTAAGATTATGGAGTTCAGATGATTATTTTACTGAATAAATACATACCAACAATATTTCACTTCCTACGTTGCCTCAAGTCATGATGTTACCCTTGATGACTTAGCAGTGAGAAGATTAATAGCACAGGGCAGACAAAATAAAACCTTCCTATTTATCAATTAATTGCTTTGACTTGTAGTTTTGACTTGTAGATTTTTCAAATTCTATTACCAATGCCACATTAAGTGTGGGGATTATGTGGATCTTATATTCCAGCCATTTCAGATAAAATTACAATAGAATAGGGGACTATAACTTTAAAAATGGGAAATTATAAATTGGCTTTGTTTTAGGTGCCTGGATCGATGGGATACATCAGAAATTTCACCCAACAAACATTCCTATCCTTGCCTCCTCCTATAACAGGGGAATATACAGGGATATACTGGCCTTGGAAGCAGTGCAGTGAAGGTTCACTAGATTGATTTCTGGAATGATAGGGTGTCCTATGAGGAGAAATTGAGTAGAATGGGCCTATACTGTCTGGATTTTAGAAGAATAAGGGGTGATCTCATCGAAACATAAGATTATGAAAGGGCTTGAAAGGGTAGAGGCTGAGAGACTGTTTCCCCTGGCTCGAAATATGGGATACAGTCTCAGGATAAGGGGTCGGCCATTTAAGACTGAGATGTGGTGGAATTTCCTCACTCAAAGGGTTGTGAATCTTTGGAATTCTCTACCCCAGAGAGCTGTGGATGCTCAGTTGCTGAGTATATTCAAAGATGAGATCAAAAGATCGTTGGACTCGAGGGGAATCAAGGCATATGGGGATTGGGTGGGAAAATGGAGTTGAGTCCAAGATTTATATGATAGAGGCACAGGGCACAAAAGCAAAGATATAAAGCTATACCTGTACAAATGATTGCTATGACTTTAGCGAGAATACTGGACCTAATTTTAACCCAATGCACTGGGCAGAAATGGGCAGGTTTGAGTTGAACAGCCGTTTTACATCTCCACTCATTTTGCAATTCATTCCTAATGGGTGGATTAGGTTAAAATCAGGGCTATCTCATCCAGTTCTACTTCTGGAAAGCTGTCAAGTATATGGAGAGGGTACGCAAGAGAAACTGGGGCACTCTCATTAGAACAGAGAAGGTTAAGAAAAGATTTGATAGAGCTGTTCAAAATTCAGCACTCCCTCATTACTGACACCAGGAGCGTCAGCTTGGATTTTGTGCTCAAGTCTCTGGAGTGGGGCTTAAACCCATGACCTTCTGACTCAGAGGCAAGAGTGTTACCCACTAAGCCAGGACTGGCACTTTTACAGAGGTGGAAATGCTATAAAGGTGCTCCATATGGAGATGAATATCACCCAGTGTCATCATACAACTACAGGGAAGGGAGAGAGTGATGCAATGATTGAAGACTGTGGTGAATAAGCACCCAAGATCAGGAGGTAGAGGGGGACAAGACTGATGAGCCACCATTCCTTCACCAGAGTCTTTTAGCCACCATCTTCACCTGAACCAGAGGGGTACCAATATCCTGGGGGGGAGATTTGCTAGTGCTCTTCGGGGGGGTTTAAACTAATTCAGCAGGGGAATGGGAACCTAAGTTGTAGTGCCAGTGTACAGGATGTTGAGAGTAGTGAGGTCAGGGATAAGGTTACAAGGACGCAAGAGGGCACTGGCAAGCAAGAACCTGGTTTAAAGTGTGTCTACTTCAACGCCAGGAGCATCCAGAATAAGGTGGGTGAGCTTGCAGCATGGGTTGGTACCTGGGATCTCGATGTAGTGGCCATTTCGGAGACATGGGTAGAGCAGGGGCAGGAATGGATGTTGCAGGTTCCGGGATTTAGATGTTTCAGTAAGAACAGAGAAGATGGTAAAAGAGGGGGGGGGTGTGGCATTGTTAATCAAGGAGAGTATTACAGCGACAGAAAGGACGTTTGAGGACTCGTCTACTGAGGTAGTATGGGCCGAGGTTAGAAACAGGAGAGGTGAGGTCACCCTGTTGGGAGTCTTTTATAGACGTCCGAATAGTTCCAGAGATATAGAGGAAAGGATAGCGAAGATGATTCTCGACAGGGGCGAGAGTAACAGGGTAGTTGTTATGGGGGACTTTAACTTTCCAAATATTGACTGGAAATACTATAGTTCGAGTACTTTAGATGGGTCAGTTTTTGTCCAGTGTGTGCAGGAGGGTTTTCTGACACAGTATGTAGACAGGCCAACCAGGGGCGATGCCACATTGGATTTGGTACTGGGTAATGAACCCGGCCAGGTGTTAGATTTAGATGTAGGTGAGCACTTTGGTGATAGTGATCCCAATTCGGTTAGGTTTACCTTAACGATGGGCAGGGACAGGTATATACCGCAGGGCAAAAATTATAGCTGGGGGAAAGGAAATTATGATGCGATTAGGCAAGATTTAGGATGCGTAGGATGGGGAAGGAAACTGCAGGGGATGGGAACAATCGAAATGTGGAGCTTATTCAAGGAGCAGCTACTGCGTGTTCTTGATAAGTATGTACCTGTGAGGCAGGGAGGAAGTTGTCGAGCGAGGGAGCCGTGGTTTACTAAAGAAGTTGAAGCGCTTGTCAAGAGGAAGAAGAAGGCTTATGTTAGGATGGGACGTGAAGGCTCAGTTAGGGCGCTTGAGAGTTACAAGCTAGCCAGGAAGGATCTAGAGGGAGAGCTAAGAAGAGCAAGGAGAGGACACGAGAAGTCATTGGCGGATAGGATCAGGGAAAACCCTAAGGCTTTCTATAGGTATATCGGGAATAAAAGAATGACTAGAGTTAGATTAGGGCCAATCAAGGATAGCAGTGGGAAGTTGTGTGTGGAATCAGAGGAGATAGGGGAAGCGTTAAATGAATATTTTGCGTCAGTATTTACAGTAGAGAAAGAAAATGTTGTCGAGGAGAATACTGAGATTCAGGCTACTAGGCTAGATGGGATTGAGGTTCACAAGGAGGAGGTGTTATCAATTTTGGAAAGTGTGAAAATAGATAAGTCCCCTGGGCCAGATGGGATTTATCCTAGGATTCTCTGGGAAGCTAGGGAGGAGATTGCAGAGCCTTTGTCCTTGATCTTTATGTCGTCATTGTCGACAGGAATAGTGCCGGAAGACTGGAGGATAGCAAATGTTGTCCCCTTGTTCAAGAAGGGGAGTAGAGACAGCCCTGGTAATTATAGATCTGTGAGCCTTACTTCGGTTGTGGGTAAAATGTTGGAAAAGGTTATAAGAGACAGGATTTATAATCATCTTGAAAGGAATAAGTTCATTAGCGATAGTCAGCACGGTTTTGTGACGGGTAGGTCGTGCCTCACAAACCTTATTGAGTTTTTCGAGAAGGTGACCAAACAGGTGGATGAGGGCAAAGCAGTGGATGTGGTGTATATGGATTTCAGTAAGGCGTTTGATAAGGTTCCCCACGGTAGGCTATTGCAGAAAATACGGAAGTATGGGGTTGAAGGTGATTTAGAGCTTTGGATCAGAAATTGGCTAGCTGAAAGAAGACAGAGGGTGGTGGTTGATGGCAAATGTTCATCCTGGAGTTTAGTTACTAGTGGTGTACCGCAAGGATCTGTTTTGGGGCCACTGCTGTTTGTCATTTTTATAAATGACCTGGAAGAGGGTGTAGAAGGGTGGGTTAGTAAATTTGCGGATGACACTAAGGTCGGTGGAGTTGTGGATAGTGCCAAAGGATGTTGTAGGGTACAGAGGGACATAGATAGGCTGCAGAGCTGGGCTGAGAGATGGCAAATGGAGTTTAATGCGGAAAAGTGTGAGGTGATTCACTTTGGAAGGAGTAACAGGAATGCAGAGTACTGGGCTAATGGCAAGATTCTTGGTAGTGTAGATGAACAGAGAGATCTTGGTGTCCAGGTACATAAATCCCTGAAGGTTGCTACCCAGGTTAATAGGGCTGTTAAGAAGGCATATGGTGTGTTAGCTTTTATTAGTAGGGGGATCGAGTTTCGGAGCCACGAGGTCATGCTGCAGCTGTACAAAACTCTGGTGAGACCGCACCTGGAGTATTGCGTGCAGTTCTGGTCACCGCATTATAGGAAGGATGTGGAAGCTTTGGAAAGGGTGCAGAGGAGATTTACTAGGATGTTGCCTGGTATGGAGGGAAGGTCTTACGAGGAAAGGCTGAGGGACTTGAGGTTGTTTTCGTTGGAGAGAAGGAGGAGGAGAGGTGACTTAATAGAGACATATAAGATAATCAGAGGGTTAGATAGGGTGGATAGTGAGAGTCTTTTTCCTCGGATGGTGATGGCAAACACGAGGGGACATAGCTTTAAGTTGAGGGGTGATAGATATAGGACAGATGTCAGAGGTAGTTTCTTTACTCAGAGAGTAGTAGGGGCGTGGAACGCCCTGCCTGCAGCAGTAGTAGACTCGCCAACTTTAAGGGCATTTAAGTGGTCATTGGATAGACATATGGATGAAAATGGAATAGTGTAGGTCAGATGGTTTCACAGGTCGGCGCAACATCGAGGGCCGAAGGGCCTGTACTGCGCTGTAATGTTCTAATGTTCTAATCTTTCCTCAGCCTCCTATCTTTACATCAATCCCACATTCCTCTGCTCCCTGTTAAAACTGAAAACCATCCATTTTCCTTCAGAAGGTTTTGACTAAGTCAGCACCTGCATCTGTTGGCGCCCCTGTCCCATAAATTAGCAGCTTCAAGTGCAAGGAAAGAACAACAAGCGGGAAACCGGATTAATTCTTATTGCAGTAATCGATTTACTGCCTGAATTGATTCTGAGCAAGCCACAATCAATGGGCATTTAATTTAAAATTTGATGAAACCAATCTGAAAGAAATTTAAAAGCATCCATTACATAAGGACACAGATCTGCAACCCGATTGTACTGCATTTTATTTTTTCTCTCATTTTTTTCCCCTCGAGTTGGGTTATGATTCAGTGACAGTGCAGGTGGCTGTTTGATGATTTTGAGACCAGACAGCATATTCAACCATGGAAGGGCATTAATCAGAGCCTGCTCTGACCTCATTCAGCATTGACGTGTGCGCATTTTAGAAATAATTCACTCTTGGGGTGTGGGTGTCACTGGCAAGGTCGACATTTATTGCCCATCCCTAGATGGCCTGAGAAGGTGATGGCGAGCCTTCCAGGGATGGGCTTTCTAGGCTACATCAGAGGGCAGAATAAGAGTCAAGGTGGGAGTGGAGTTACATCCAGTCCAGATTAGGTAAGGATGGTAAGTTTCCATCCCTAAAGGACATTAGTGAACCAGTTTAGGTTTATGTGACAATTTTATAAACTGAGTTCAAATTCAAAAACTGCCAAAATGAGATTATGAACTCACATTCTGGGAATATAGTCCAGTAACATAACCATTACACTACTGCACCCTCAGTCAGCTGGAGACATGTTTCTGAGAGGGAAGGTATGATACTTTCAAGGCCATTTGACGGACAGATTGACAATCAGAAGTAACTGGGTTTGAGGGTAACTGGGACTGAGTGCCCCTGTTCATCAGTTCTTCTGGGAACAAGGGATAAGGACAGAGGAACTTCTGGACAAAAAGACCAACATCCATCTAACTCACTTTCTATCAGAACACTAAAAACAGGAGCAGGAGGAGACCATTCGGCCCCTCGAGCCTGCTCCACTGGTCCATACCATCATGGCTGATCTTCTGCCTCAACTCCACTTTCCCACCCACTCCCCATATCCCTTGATTCCGAGACACCAAACATCTGTCTTTCCCAGCCTGAAATAAACTCACCAATGGAGCATCCACAACCCTCTGGGGTAAAAAAATTCCAAAGATTCACAACCCTCTGAGTGAAGAAATTTCTCCTCATCTTAATCCTAAATGATTCACCCTGTATCCTGAGACTGTGCCCCATGTTCTAGATTCCGCAGTCAGGGGAAACAATCTCAGCGTCTACCTTGTCAAGCCCCTTCAGAATCTTGCATATCTTAATGAGATCACCTCTCATTCTTCTAAACTCCAGACAGTATAGGTAGCATACAGGTAGCCTTGATATACCAATAATGGGAGTTGTTGACTAACCACAGAAATCAGTCAGTCTACAGCGGACCCAGACATGAGGCCTACAATGGTGGGATGAAGGAAACTGGGGAGTCACAAGAGGCCAGAATTGGAGGAGTGCAGAGTTCTCAGAGGGTAGTTGGACTGGAGGAGGATGCACAGATAGGGAAGGGGCAAATAGTAGGCCAGCCCTGGAAAGACAGCTGATATGTCCTTCTAAACTTGTGCTATTATTGTTCACCGCTGTGCAGATTTATGTGCACTGACAACCAGCCTGGTTTCAAAGCCACATCGGTGATATCCATTCATCAATAAATAATTTATTAAAGCATTATTGTATGCAGCCTTTCATTCAATACATTTCCTGTTATTGTAAGAGCTAATATATCATTTTTCATTTGGCCATATGACTGTGATGCCTTTACACACACAGAGTTCCAGCTAGTTCTGGAATTCCCCAAATCTCCTCAATTCTCTCCTCGCCACTTAGGAAGCTGCTGCCACTGGCATCAGGTGCCCTCTAAGTCAGAAAGTCATGAGTTCAAGCCCCACTCCAGTGACTTGAGCATGTACAAAAGAGCATACGAACATGCAAAATAGGAGCAGGAGTAGGCCACTCGGCCCCTCGAGCCTGCTCCGCCATTCAATAAGATCATAGCTGATCTGACTGTAACCTCGACTTCACATTCCCGCCGACCCCTGATAACCTTTCACCCCCTTGCTTATCAAGAATCTATCTACCTCTGCCTTAAAAATATTCAAAGACTCTGCTTCCACTGCCTTTTGAGGAAGAGAATTCCGAAGACTCACGACCCTCTGAGAAAAAAAAACTTCTCCTCATCTCTGTCTTAAATGGGTAACCCCTTATTTTTAAACAGTGACCCCTAGTTCTAGATTCTCCCACAAGGGCAAACATCCTTTCCACGTCCACCCTGTCAAGACCCCTCAGGATCTTATGTTTCAATCAAGTCATCTCTTAGTCTTCTAAATTCCAGTGACTACAAGCCTAGCCTGTCCAATCTTTCCTCATAAAACAGCCCACCCATTTCAGGTATTAGTCTAGTAAACCTTCTCTGTACTGCCTCCAACATATTTACATCTTTCCTTAAATAAGGAGACCAATACTGTACACAGTACTCCTGATGTGGTCTCACCAATGCCCTGTGTAATTGAAGCATAACCTCCCTACTTTTGTATTCAATTCCCCTCACAACAAACAATAACATTCTATTAGCTTTCCTAATTACTTGCTGTACCTGCACACTAAGTTTTTGTGATTCAATCACTAGGACAACCAGATCCTTCTGCATCTCAGAGCTCTGCAATCTCTCACCATTTAGATAATATGCTTCTTTATTATTCTTCCTGCCAAAATGAACAATTTCACATTTTCCCACATTGTACTCCATTTGCCAAATCTTTTCCCACTCATTTAACCTATCTATATCCCTTTGTAACCTCCTTATGTCCACTTCACAAGTTACTTTCCTACCTACCTTTGTGTTATCAGCAAATTTAGTGACCATACCTTCAGTCCCTTCATCTAAGTCATTTAATAAAGTGTAAAAAGTTGAGGCCCCAGCACTGATCCCTGCAGCACACCACTCATTACATCTTGCCTATCAGAAAATGGCCCACTTATGTCTACTCTCTGTTTCCTATTAGCTAGCCAATCTTCTATCCATGCCAATATGTTACCCCCTACACCATGAGCTTTTATTTCCCGCAATAACCTTTGATGTGGCACCTTATCAAATGTCTTCTGGAAATCTAAGTACAGTACATCCACCCCTTTATCCAAAGCACATGTTACTTTTTCAAAGAACTCCAATAAATTGGTTAAACATGATTTCCCTTTCACAAAACCTGACTCTGCCTGATTACTTTGAATTTTTCGAAGTGCCCTGCTATAATGTCTTTAATAATAGCTTCTAACATTTTTCCTATGACAGATGTTAAGCTAACTGGCCTGTAGTTTCCTGCTTTCTGTCTCCCTCCCTTTTTGAATAAATAACCAGCCCAACACTCCCAATGCCATTTTGACAGAGTGCTGCACTGTTGGATGAGACATTAAACCAAGGGCCCCATTTCAGATGGAAGGCAAAAGATCTCAAAGCACTATTTCAAAGGTGAGATGAAGTAGGGTGGGAGGAGGCTCATGTGGAGCATAAACACCAGCGCAGAACAGTTGGGCCAATGGTCTGTTTCTGTGCTGCAAATTCTGTGTAATTCTATGTAATATATAATGTAATCACTTAAAATAAGCACTTCTGAATACAACAACATTCTCAGAACAGGTACAAATGGTGATTTTTAAATCAATTTTAAATCTATAATGATTAGGTTATTCAGTTTTTGTCCATCCAGACTGTTGTCACGATCAGGTGAGAAAGAGGTCTAGGGGTCCCTTTCAGCCTTCAACTGGTCTTACTGTAACAGGGTTTAATTTTTAAACACACCGTGTTTTTAGCTCCCCTTTGGTGAATCCTTGTTCATCACTTTCCAATTATAAGGCAAAGAAACCAGCACAAACAGGCTTTCTTAGGTTTAAAGAAGAAAAGTGAAATTTTATTAAACTTAAACTCTAATTTGATTAACGCCTACGGATACACGACGCGCCCACGCTAGCATGCATACGCAATACACACATGCAGATAAGGACAGAAAAGAGCAGAAGAAATAAAGTGGAAAAGTTTCAGGCAATATCTAAGAGTTTTTGTTACGGGTCTTCAAGCTCACTGTAGAGTCCGTGCTTGTAGGTAGATCTTGCTTTTCGCTGGGGCCCAGTATTCTTCTTAAACCTTGTTCACTGTAGGAGACTTTTCTCTCTTGGGGTTCATGTGTCTTCAGAGGATTTTTGGAATTCCATGGGAAAGGGATGGGAGCAGACAGACAGGCAGGAGAGGCTGTGACGAGCCAGCCAGGAGAGTTGTTCTCAGTCCAGGAGCATTCTGCTTTCTGCCAGTTCAAACACTGTCTCTACAATTTAAAACTCTCAGTTCAAACTCTGCAACAGCCAGTTAGTCATGTGACTAACTGGTCTGACCAGGTCTGTTTGTGGATTGAATTGGAGCAGGGAATAGCTCCTTTGTCCCACACACTGTTAATATGCAAAAATGTCTTTCCAGCCAAGGGCCTGGCAACCCCTTATCACAGGCCTTCTCTTCTTCCTGGCAACAATTTGAATTGTAATGTCCATGTGATGAAATTACTGTGCCTCATCCTTGGCAGGTGGGGGCCTGCATGACACTGTTTTGATTGGTCAGTTTAAGGGGCGCGTCTGTTGGTGGGTTTATTTGATGGGCAGTGCCTTGCACACGTGGAAATAGGTGGTGTGCGTGGAGGGCTACAGCACGTGACACACATGTGGCTGCCAATAATTGGTGGGAGAGGGGTGGGTGGGGTGGTGTCGGTGGAGGACACAAACAGCGGAAAGTAAGGGGAGCCCAACAACAAAGTTACTTTAATAAAAGCAAAATACTGCGGATGCTGGAAATCTGAAACAAAAACAAGAAATGCTGGAATCACTCAGCAGGTCTGGCAGCATCTGTGGAAAGAGAAGCAGAGTTAACGTTTCGGGTCAGTGACCCTTCTTCGGAACAAAGTTACTTTGGCTGGAGAGATTGTTTCTGTAAAGGTTGGGATGTGGGTTGCAAGAGCGGGATGGGATGGCATGGGAAGGATGTTCTGGCCAAAAATCCTCCCTCAATCAACACCATCTCAACAGATTAACTGGATATTCATCTTATTATGTTTGTGGGATCTTGTGTGTAAAAAATAAATCATAGAATGTTACAGCACACAATGCAGCCATTCGGCCCATCATGTCTGTGTTGGCTCTTTGAAAAAGTTATCTAATCAATCCCATATCCCCTGCTCTTTCCCCAATTTCAAGCATTTATCCAATTCCCTTTTGAAAGTTACTATTGAATTTGCCCTTTCAGGCAGTGCATTCCAGATCACAACTTGCTGCGTAAAAGAAATTTCTCCTCTTCTCACATTTGGTTCTTTTGCTAATTACCTTAAATGTGTGTCCTCTGGTTACTGACCCTCCTGCCACTGGAAACAGTTTCTTCCAATCTACTCCATCAAAACCATTCATAATTTTCAACAGTTCTGTTAAATCTTTAATCTTCTCTTCTCCATAGAGAACAACCTCAGCTTCTCCAGTCTCTTCAAATAACTTAAGTCCCTCGTCCCTGGCACCATACAGATTGTCCACACAACAACCATCACTGCACTTCAATGTAATCCACAATACATGAGGTGCTTAAAGGCATTTCTGAAAGGCATGATAAGGCTCAGTATAAACCTTAGTCTTGCTTTTCTTGGTATCAAATTAATGTTGGTCCCCATAGACTTTAATGGACACTTCGATTAATGACATCACCTTTTGTAATTTTGGAACAATCCATTTCACAGCGACAGACAACATAATTTTGCCACAGCTGAGGCTGTCGATTTTACGACCGAATATTAAAATTTATTCAGTAATTGATTGTCAAATGAGAAAAAAAAATAGTTTTTAATTGATAATGGCAGTCTCACAAGTATTAAATTATATCCCACTCACTCTGTAAAATCCTAGTTTGAAGGTCCTAATTCACCTCCCGGATTGTAGCTATACTGGTTTTCTCCCATATATTCCATTTGGGATTTCCTTATGCTTGCATGGCCTGTTTTTCAGTTAATAATAAGGGAATTGGTAGGTAGGACCTATTCACGAAAATTACAGTAAATTCCCACCGACCTAAAATCCCAAACAGATTTCTATCACTGCACTCACCCACAACTGATATTCCCATTGAAATGTGTCTGACAGCAGCATGTCTCTCACTATTTGAAATAAAACAGGAAAAAGTTGACAGGTCAAACATTTCAATAACAGCAAGTTGAACTGACAAAACATCTGTGACTACATGACCGAAGATCATCCAGGATATAATGGCTGTTTACAACTAAAACAGAAACCCTTTAAATTAATAATGCACTTTGTTCATGATTCAATCTAAATGCTTTTCTCCTTAATGCAAACGGTTTCATACTTGTTAAATTGGGGGAGGTCAGCACCAAGAAGTGAAGCATTTTTCTAAAGTTTAATCTCAATGTCAGAATCAAGTTGTTCCAGAGCGGGTACAACGCGGTGAGACCTAGAGTGGGCACAGCGCGGTGAGACCCAATGCGGGTACAGCACGGTTAGACCCAGAGCGGGTAAAGTGCGGTGAGACCCAAAGCGGGCACAGCGCAGTGAGACCCAGAGCGGGCACAGTGTGGTGAGACCCAGAGCGGGCACAGCGCGGTGAGACCCAGAGCGGGCACAGCGCGGTGAGACCCAGAGTGGGCACAGCGCGGTGAGATCCAGAGCGGATACAGCGTGGTGAGACCCAGAGCGGGTACAGCGCGGTGAGACCCAGAGCGGGTACAGTGCCTCAACTGCGTTCTGTGGTAGCGAATTCCACAGACTCACCACTCTCTGGGTGAAGAAATTTCTCCTCATCTCAGTCCTGAAAGGTTTACCCCATATCCTTAGACTATGACCCCTGGTTCTGGACTCCCCCACCATCGGGAACATCCTTCCTGCATCTACCCTGTCAAGTCCTGTTAGAATTTTATAGGTTTCTATGAGATCCCCCCTCACTCTTCTGAACTCCAGCGAATATAATCCTAACCGACTCAATCTCTCCTCATACGTCAGTCCTGCCATCCCAGGAATCAGTCTAGTAAACCTTCACTGCACTCCTTCTATAGCAAGAACATCCTTCCTCAGATAAGGAGACCAAAACTGCACACAATATTCCTGGTGTGGCCTCATCAAGGCCCTGTATAATTGCAGCAAGACATCCCTGCTCCTGTACTCGAATCCACTCGCTATGAAGGCCAACATACCATTTGCCTTTTTTACCGCCTGTTGCACCTGCATGCTTACCTTCAGTGACTGGTGTACGAGAACACCCAGGTCTCGCTGCATATTCCCCTCTCTCAGTTTATAGCCGTTCAGATAATAATCTGCCTTCCTGTTTTTGCTACCAAACTGGATAACCTCACATTTATCCACATTATACTGCATCTGCCATGCATTAGCCCACTCACTCAACTTGTCCAAATCACCCTGAAGCCTCTCTGCATCCTCCTCACAACTCACCCTCCCACCCAGTTTTGTGTCATCTGCAAACTTGGAGATATTACATTTAGTTCCCTCATCTAAATCATTAATGTATATTGTGAATAGCTGGGGTCCTAGCACCGATCCCTGCGGTACCCCACTAGTCACTGCCTGCCATTCGGAAAAAGACCCATTTATCCCTACTCTTTGTTTCCTGTCCGCCAACTAATTTTCTATCCATCGCAATACACTACCCCCAATCCCATGCGCTTTAACTTTACATCCTAATCTCTTATGTGGGACCTTGCCGAAATTCCCGCATGGACTATTTTAACTGTCATTAACCAGGTTAAAATAACAGGCATCCTTCTACCTTATCCTCCACCTCACTCTGAGGGGCTGCCAATCAGCGGAATTAATGGTTCAAATCCCGCTCCAGAGATTTGAGCACAAAATCCAGGCCGAAACTCCCAGTGCAGTACCGAGGGAGTGCTGCATTGTCAGACGGACAATCTTTCAGATGAGATGTTAAACCGAGGCCCTATCTGCTCTTGAGGGGCGGATGTAAATTATTCCAAGGCACTATTTTAAAGAGAGCAGGAGAGTTAGCCCAGTATCCTGGCTAATATTTATCCCTTATTTGTGGAGGAAGGACGGGTAAAATGTTAAATTATAGTCAGCAATGCTTCAGGCATCTCTGAAATGGTGGGTGGGGTCTCCGGTAGCCCCTCTTCACCTGTCCTTGAGTGGTCTCCTGATTCTTGAAACCTGTCGCACAAAAACAGCTGACGCGAAACCACGAGCAAGAGCACCAACCCCGGGGAAACCAACCCTTATACGGTAAATGCAATAAGTTTAGAAGTCATGTGATCAATAATCATATGATCCCATGACATCAATTTTCACATGGGCAGATATCATTGGTCAGAACATCATGTGATCAAACCTCCAGCAATGCCTCCAGCCAATGACTGATGGGTGTATGGACATTGAATGGAGAATAGGTTCGAGCTTGGCTGGGATGCCCCTGTGGTTCAATTGGCGAGCAAGACTCAGCATCAGTCGGTACCACTGAGAGGAGGGAAGAATAAACAAACAAAATGTATTCTTTCTGTACTGAGCACAGCCGCTGTCCAACAGCGAAGATCACTCCAAATATCACTAACCTCACTGAACACCTCAATCTGAAGCGACAACTTCAATGATTAAAGGTTTAAAAGCATCTATCTTTTTTAATTGGATGTGGTGAGCAGGCATGTTATTACTTAATGCTACTAGTCTGGGAGTCATTATAATTTGTCGATAGTTGGTGAAGGAAGACTGGTTTTGTTGTAGTGATGGCCCTCAATCAGTCAACAGCGTCAACTACTGAGGAAATAGCCATTTGTACAAACAGTGGACAGATGGGATTTAGAACAATAGTTGAGCACATATTTCTGGAGTAAAATCATTAAAAACAGCAATAGCCCAGGGCACTGCATATCTGTTGTCATGATCTGGAATGTACTGCTTGAAAGGAAAATGGAAATTTACATGGAAGGAGGCCATTCAACCCATCATGTCCACATTGGCCGACAAGGATCCATTCAGCCTAACTAAAATGCTCCACTCCAGGCAACATCCTCGCAAATCTCCTCTGTACATCTTTCCTATTGTGCAGTCACCAGAATTGAGCACAGTACTTTAGCTGTGGCCTAACTTGTGTTCAATACAGTTCCAGCGTAACCACTTTGCTCTTATAATTTATGCCTCAACTACTAAAGGCAAGTATTCTGTTTGGCTTCTTGATCACCTTATCTACCTGTCCAGCCACTTTGAGGGGTCTGTGGACATGCATTCCAAGGTCCCTCTGTTCCTCGACACTTCTCAGTATCCTACCATTTATTGTGTATTTCCTTGCCTTGTTAGCCTTCCCGAAATGCATTACCTCACAATTCTCCGGATTGAATTCGATTTGCCACTGTTCCACCCACCTGACCAGTCCATCGAGATCTTCCTGCAATCTACAGCTTTCTTCATTATTATTATGAAGAAAGACCGGCACAGTTTAAAAGTGCAGCAGCAGCGGGCCGGAGTTTTGAAAAAAAAGCCAACAGTGACATCACAGGAGAGCTGCCAGGTGATTGGTTGGTGAATCACTGCTGTTAGGGAATAGCTCCAAATAGCTGGGTAAGTATCTCAGGTAAGAAAAGCTTAAAAGTTTAAAGTTTATTTCAAATATAGTAAGTTGTATTTTTTTTTAAGGGAGTTCTGTAGTAACGAGGACCAGGGAAGAAGGGCCCTAGAGTAACTGATATTATTGGATATTAAGATCTTCCAGAAGGTTTAATTTAATTTCAAGGGTTAAGTCATGGGAGGAGAGCTCAAAGCCGTGGTGTGCTCCTCGTGCTCCATGTCAGAAACCGGGAACATTTCCAATGCCCGGGACCAGCATGTGTGCAGGAAGTGTCTCCAGCTGCAGCTCCTGGAAGCCCGAGTTTCGGAGGTGGAGCGGCAGCTGGGGACACTGTGGAGCATCCACGAGGTGGAGAGTACCGCAGGCTCAGACCCAGAGGCAGCAAGGGAATGGGTGACCACCAGGCAGAGCAAGAGGACTAGGCCGGCAGGTCAGGAATCTCCTGTGACTATTCCCCTGCAAAACAGATATACTACCTTGGATACTGTTGGGGGGAATGGCCTCTCAGGGGAAAGCAGCAACAGCCTAATTCGTTGCACCACGGTTGGCTCTGCTGCACAGGGGAGGAGTAACAAGTGTGGGAATGCAATAGTTATAGGGGATTCAATTGTAAGGGGAATAGACAGTGCCTATGTACACATGGTACACATTGGTACAAATGACATAGGTAAAAAAAAAGGATGAGGTCCTAAAAGCAGAATATAAGGAGCTAGGAAGTAAGTTGAAAAGTAGGACCTCAAAGGTAGTGATCTCAGGATTACTACCAGTGCCACGTGCTAGTCAGAGTAGAAATAGCAGGAAATATCGGATGAATACGTGGCTGAAGAGATGGTGTGAGGGGGAGGATTTTAGATTCCTGAGGCATTGGGACCGGTTCTGGGGGAGGTGGGACCAGTACAAACTGGACGGGTTACACCTGGGCAGGACCAGGACTGATGTCCTAGAGGGAGTATTTGCTCGAGTGGTTGGGGAGGGTTTAAACTAAAATGGCAGGGGGATGGGAACCTTTGCAAGGAGACAGAGGAGGGGGGAATCAAAGACAAGAACAAAAGACAGTAGGAGAATAAGAAAAGTGATAGGCAGAGAAATCAAGGGCCAGAATCAAACAGGGACACAGTGAAAAATAGTGGGAAGGGGACAAGTAATGTTAAAAAGGCAAGCCTTAAGGCTTTGTGCCTTAACTCACGGAGCAGTCACAATAAAGTGGATGAATTAGTCACGCAAATAGATGTAAACAGGTATGATATAGTCGGGATTACGGAGACATGGTTGCAAGGTGACCAGGGATGGGAAATGAACATCCAGGGATATTCAGTATTTAGGAAGGACAGGCAAAAAGTAAAAGGTGGTGGAGTTGCATTGCTGGTTAAAGAGGAAATTAACACAATAGTGAGGAAAGATATTAGCTCTGACGATGTGGAATCTGTATGGGTAGAGCTGAGAAACACTAAGGGGCAAAAAACGTTAGTGGGTGTTGTATATAGACCCCCAAACTGTAGTGGTGATGTTGGGAATGGCATTAAACAGAAAATTAGAGATGCATGTGATAAAGGAACATCTGTAATTATGGGTGACTTTAATCTGCATATAGATTGGGCAAAACAAATTAATCACAATGCTGTAGAGGAGGAATTCTTGGAGTGTATGCGGGATGGTTTTCTGGACCAATACGTTGAGGAACCAACTAGAGAACAGGCCATCCTATACTGGGTATTGTGTAATGAGAGAGGAATAATTGGCAATCTAGTGGTGCGAGACCCTTTGGGGATGAACGACCTTAATATGATAGAATTCTTTATCAAGATGGAGAGTGACGTAGTTGATTCTGAGACAAGGGTCCTGAATCTTAGTAAAGGAAACTACGAAGGTATGAGGCGCGAGTTGGCCATGATGGATTGGGAAACGTTAATTAAAGGGATGACAGTGGATAGGCAATGGCAAACATTTAAAGTGCACATGGATGAACTGCAACAATTGTTTATTCCTGTCTGGCGCAAAAGTAAAACGGGAAAGGTAGCCAAACCATGACTTACAAGGGAAATTAGAGATAGCATTAGATCCAAGGAAGAGGCATATAAATTTGCCAGGAAAAACAACAGACCTGAGGATTGGGAGTAGCTTAGAATTCAGCAAAGGAGGACCAAGGGATTGATTAAGAAGGGGAAAATAGAGTACGAGAGCAAGCTTGCGGGGAACATAAAAACTGACTGTAAAAGTTTCTATAGGTATGTGAAGAGAAAAAGATTGGTGAAGACAAATGTAGGTCCCTTACAGTCAGAAACAGGGGAATTTATTATGGGGAATAAAGAAATGGCTGACCAACTAGATGCATACTTTCGTTCTGTCTTCACAAAGAAGGACACAAATATCATACCAGAAATGTTGGGGAACAAAGGGCCTAGTGAGAGAGGAGAACTGAAAGAAATCAGTATTAGTAGAGAAATGGTGTTGGGGAAATTGATGGGATTGAAGGCCGATAAATCCCCAGGGTCTGATAATCTACATCCCAGAGTACTTAAGGAAGTGGCCCTAGAAATAATGGATGCATTGGTGGTCATCTTCCAAGATTCTATAGACTCTGGAACAGTTCCTACAGATTGGAGGGTAGCTAATGTAACCCCACTATTTAAAAAGGGAGGTAGAGAGGAAGCAGGGAATTATAGACCAGTCAGCCTGACGTCAGTAGTGGAGAAAATTCTAGAGTCCATTATCAAAGATTTTATAGCAGAGCACTTGGAGAAGTGGTAGAATCGGGCAGAGTCAGCATGGATTTACAAAAGGGAAATCATGCTTGACAAATCTACTAGAATTCTTCGAGGATATAACTAGTAGAGTTGATGAGGGGGAGCCAGTGGATGTGGTTTATTTGGACTTTCAGAAGGCTTTCGACAAAGTCCTGCATAAGAGATTAGCATGTAAAATTAAAGTACATGGGATTGGGGGTAGTGTATTGTGATGGATAGAAAATTGGTTGGTGGACAGGAAGCAAAGAGGTGGGGTGAATGGGTCTTTTTACAAATGGCAGGCAGTGACCAGTGGGGTAGTACAAGGATCGGTGCTAGGACCCCAGCTATTCACAATATATATTAATGATTTAGATGAGGGAACTAAATGTAATATCTCCAAATTTGCAGATGACACAAAACTGGGTGGGAGGGTGAGTTGTGAGGAGGATGCAGAGAGGCTTCAGGGTGATTTGGACAAGTTGAGTGAGTGGGCTAATGCATGGCAGATGCAGTATAATGTGGATAAATGTGAGGTTATCCAGTTTGGTAGCAAAAACAGGAAGGCAGATTATTATCTGAACGGCTATAAACTGAGAGAGGGGAATATGCAGCGAGACCTGGGTGTTCTCGTACACCAGTCGCTGAAGGTAAGTATGCAGGATCAACAGGCGGTAAAAATGGCAAATGGTATGTTGGCCTTCAATAGCGAGTGGATTCGAGTACAGAAGCAGGGATGTCTTGCTGCAATTATACAGGGCCTTGGTGAGGCCACACCTGGAATATTGTGTGCAGTTTTGGTCTCCTTATCTGAGGAAGGATGTTCTTGCTATGGAGTGCAATGTATCCAAGTTTGTTAATGATACAAAACTAGGTGGGAATGTAAGCTGTAAGGAGGACACAAAGAGGCTACAAAGGGATGTAGACAGGGTAAGTGAGTGGGCACGAAGGTGGTAAGTGCAGAAAAATGTGGGGAAATGTGAGGTTATTCACTTTGATAGGAAGAATACAAAAACAGTATTTTTATCTGAAGAGAAAAAATTTGCAGGGCTATGGGGAAAAGACAGGGCAGCGGGACTAGGTGAGTTGCTCTTGCCGAGAGCCAGCATGTACGTAATGGGCCAAATGACCTCCTTCTGTGCTGTAAACATTCTATGATTCTATGATTTTTAAATGGTGTGAAACGATTAAATGAGAAATTTGGATGTCCTTGTACAAGAAACACAAAGTTAAAATGCAGGTACAGCAAGCAATTGGGAAGGCAAATGGTACGTTCAAATGGTAAGATTCACTAGATTGATTCCTGGGATGAGAGGATTGTTCAATGAGGAGAGATTGAGTAGAATGGGCCTATAGTCTCTGGAGTTTAGAAGAGAGGGAGGTGATCTAATTGAAACATATAAGATTCTGAGAAGGCTCAACAGGGTAAATGCTGAGAGACTGTTTCCCCTGGCTGGAAAGTCTAGAACTAGGGGGCATAGTCTCAGACTAAGGGGCCGGCCATTTCGGAATGAGGTGAGGAGAAATTTCTTCACTCAAAGGGTTGTGTATCGTTGGAATTCTCTTCCCCAGAGATCTGTGGATGCTCAGTCATCGAGTATATTCAAGGTTCAGATCGATAGATCTTTGGACCCAAAGGAACTAAGGATTATGAGGATCGAGTGGGAAAGTGGAGTTTAGGTAGAAGATCAGCCATGAATTGAATGACGGAGCAGGCTCAAGGGGCCAAATGGCCTATTCCTGCTCCCATTTCTTATATTCTTGTATATCTCATGCATAAATGTTCATAAAAAAGATGTCTGTAAACAGAGGAGCAAAAAAGAACTTGCAATTCTATAGCACGTTTTGCAACCTCAGGATGTTCCAAAACGCTTTACAACCAATGATGAATTTTTGAAGTGTAGTCACTGTTGTAATGTAGGAATTAGTGCCGCCAAATTAAACAACATAAAGTGAGACTCAAAGACTCATAAAAATTCTAAGAACCCCATATGCAGAATATTCCAGCCACGTCCAATTAACTATCATGTTCAAATTCTGTATGTGAACAGTTGCCTGTAACGAGGTAGTTCCAGGCTCTGGCCAGTAGTTGGCAATGCAGAGCGAAATCTCTGAAGTCTCGGAGTGTAGCGATTCCACTAAGGCCTTCATTTTTCCTTTTATAACACACTTACAATTTGCCCAGAAATGCCCACTGGATAATTTCTGCAGAAATGTGGAAACTCAGTCATTGAGTATGTCTGAAGCCGAGATTGACCGATATCTAAATACAAATGACATAAGGTGTCTCTGTCATATCTTTAGGGGCGGCACAGTGGTTAGCACCGCAGCCTCACAGCTCCAGGGACCCGGGTTCGATTCCAGGTACTGCCTGTGTGGAGTTTGCAAGTTCTCCCTGTGTCTGCGTGGGTTTTCTCCGGGTGCTCCGGTTTCCTCCCACAAGCCAAAAAAAGACTTGCAGGTTGATAGGTAAATTGGCCATTATAAATTGTCACTAGTATAGGTAGGTGGTAGGGAAATATAGGGACAGGTGGGGATGTTTGGTAGGAATATGGGATTAGTGTAGGATTAGTATAAATGGGTGGTTGATGTTCGGCACAGACTCGGTGGGCCGAAGGACCTGTTTCAGTGCTGTATCTCTAATCTAATCTAATCTAATCTAATATGGGGTTAATGTAGGATTAGTATAAATGGGTGGTTGTTGGTCGGCACAGACTCGGTGGGCTGAAGGGCCTGTTTCAGTGCTGTATCTCTAAATAAATAAAAATAAACAAATAAATAAATAATGGCACTAAAGGCGACTTTTACCTTTGAATGGCTAGATTTCTGCATTGCTTTGGGTTAAAATTACCCTCAAGGATTTGCCACCTCCAGTCACGTGACTATCAGAGTCAGGCTACCTCTGACCAATGAGCAGTTGTAAATGCAGAAAGAATAGGATGAGGAGACAGAGTCAGGTTGCAGGTTTATAACAGCTGGAATTGTTTAAGCAAAATTAATATCTGTGTCTTTTTGTAACATTCTGTTCAGAACACAATCTCTGCAGATTGTCACAACCAAAACAGTCCACAGAGTATTTTGGCATTTGTAATCTGAAGCGTCTTTGTTAGACAAGTATAATGTGGAATTTAATTGCAAAGCATGAATTCCAGGATTGTAATGTGCATGGGTGTGTGATGTTCCTGTGTGTTTGGGGAAGGGAAGTTAAGGGTTGGAGGGGAGGGAATCTCTGGACAATCCATGGATGATTCAGCTGACCATATTAAAAGACATTACAATCCTGGAATTCCATGCATGGGGCTCTCCAGGTAAATTTGAGAAGACTGAATGTGCACCAAATGATGTAAGCCCAGGAGTATGCCTGGAAAATGTGACAGCCTATATCATCACACCAGCAATAAGCAATCCCACACTGTACAGCCTCTTTCCATACCAGTGTGTAGGAATTTGAATTTTGCCTGCAATCTGGTTCACTAGACGTGATACTTGCAGCAATATGTCAAACACAGGCCTTCAGTCCATACCTTCCTGAAGCTTGAAGTTGTACGACAGCTTGGCTTCATATATAATATTCATTCCCATTCAACAAAAGTGCCTCAGATTACAAATACAAAAATACTCATTGGACTTAATCCAGAGTACGATTTACTCTGTCGAACTGGGGCTGCTAATTCAGTCAACGCCCTCTGTTTACAAACATGACAGCTTCATCTCTTGAAAACAGAATGGATTTAAAGCTCTTTTTGCCATGACTTGATACTTTGATCCTGTGATGTTTTTAATTATCCTCCATTATCACCCACAATAGAGCGGCCACTCCCAACTCCGCCCAGTTACTGGATAAAGCAAATCGCCCACTAACTCTGTAAGTTTCTGTTTTACACAGATGGTGCTCTAATAAGCGAGATTGAAAATAACACAGATAACAAGACAGAATGTAGGAGGTGAAGTATGTGGTTCACTGGGTCACACTCACATCTGAATTAGAAAATTGTGTGTTCAAGCCCCACTTGAGACTTGACCACAAAATCAAGGCTCGCACTCGCAGTGCAGTACTGAGGGAGTGCTGCACTGTCAGAGATGCCATCTTTTGGATGAGGTGTTAAACTGTGGCCCCATCTACCCTCTAGAGTGGATGTAAAAGATCCTGCAGAACTATTTCAAAGAGAAGGGTAGTTCTCCCTGGTGTCCCGGGCAACATTACCTGGTCAATGCTGCTTGTGGGAGCTTGCTGTGCACAAATTGACTGCCACGTTTCCTACATTACAACAGTGACCACACTTCATTGGATATAAAGCACTTTGGGATGTCCAGAGGATGTGAAAGGCACTATATAAATGCAACTTCTTTTTTTCTTTCTACAGAGTCAGTGCCATGAGCCGAACTCTTGTCGAAGCTTTTGCCCTTGCAGAAATTCTGCTGTTTACTTGGGATGGGAAAGGGTGTGAGGATGCGGAGGAAGGAAAAATCAAAATCCTGACATCAGGGGAATTAGAATTAGAATTAGAATTAGAATGCCAGGGGATAACCCAGGGGCAGTGCTTGGTTCTGGGTGTTTTGTAGTAGTTGGTTGAATTCAGACCTCCAGCCGTTTTGTAACAGCTTGCCCAAACCGAAAGTTTGAGAACTACAGCCAGGCCACTATCACTAGCTCAGTCAAGCTGTTTCCTTCTTCCCCCAAAGGCATTATCTTCACAGCTCCATCAGTCCCACCATAGGAAGATTATTCCTGAACCTCTTTATAGCAAAAGTAGTTGGCAGGAACCAGTAGAGAGAAAAGGGAGCAGAAAGACACACACAGGGAGCGAGAGAGAGAGAGACACACACAGGGAGAGAGAGAGAGAGAGAGAGAAAAAGAGAGAGAAAAAGAAGAGAGAGAAACACATACACACACACACACAGGGAGAGAGAGACACACATACGGGGGGGGGGAGGAGAGAGACACACACACACAAGCACAGAGGGAAATGAATCTATTATCTATTGATAAATCTATTGCCCCTTTCTCCCTCGTAACGATTAAATTCAATATTTGCCCTCTCCGCTCCCCAAAACACTTACCTTCAACACTTGATCTTCCCCCTCCCCCACCGCCAAAACCGATCAAAGTGCAGAGGTCCCTCTTCCCACCCTCCCCTACACTAGTAATTTGCAGTAGAGTCCATTCCCCCCTCACCTCTCCGCTACAGTAAAAACCATAAGTTCCCCCCTTCCCCACCATGGTGGCACCTGCTTTCTCCAGAGTGCCGGCCGCTGCTCGGAAGCTCACGGACCCAAGGTAAGATCGCTGTCGATTTTATTTAAATGTATTCATTTCATTAATTTAAATAGGTTAATCCAGGTGCAGTCGCCCAGCAGCGGTGGGGGGGGGGGGGAAGGGGTCCGCCACTGAGTCTCGCCGTCGCCGGGAAGATCGGGCCCGGCACTCCGGCGTCGGGCTCCGTGGCGGGCTGCTGCCGGAACAATCTTCCGGCACCAACCACACCCCACCCCCCCCACCCCCACCTGGAGCCCGATGTCGGGAGCTCAGTAAAATACTGGCCAGGGAGATTGAAAGAGACCCATGCACACTTGCACACAGAGAGAGAATGAGTGAAAGAGAGAGAGATACACACAAATGGGAGGGAGAACGAGAAAGACGATTACGACAGGTGAGAAATGGGTCTAGAGGTTCCCTCTCAGCCTTTTCCTGGTTTGGCCATAACAGGGTTTAATTTTGAAAACACCATGTTTTTAGCAGCTCCCCGCTCAGTGAATCCTTGTTCACTGCTCTCCAATTGTCTTCTTATTCTTCTTCTTTGGCCTCCTTGTCTCGAGAGACAATGGGTAAGTGCCAAGAGGTGGTCAGTGGTTTGTGAAGCAGCGCCTGGAGTGGCTATAAAGGCAAATTCTAGAGTGACAGGCTCTTCCACAGGTGCTGCAGATAAAATTGGTTGTCGGGGCTGTTACACAATTGGCTCTCCCCTTGCGCTTCTGTCTTTT
The DNA here is from genome assembly GCF_036365525.1 of Heterodontus francisci. Classification (NCBI taxonomy): domain Eukaryota; kingdom Metazoa; phylum Chordata; class Chondrichthyes; order Heterodontiformes; family Heterodontidae; genus Heterodontus; species Heterodontus francisci. Next base: position 42,051,984 of record NC_090408.1, on the reverse strand, counting down.
TTCCTGCCAACTGCTAAATCTCTTCGACTCGCCACACTTTAGCCCCGCCTTTATGGCTGCCCGCCAGCTCTGGCGATCACTGGCAACTGACTCCCACGACGTGTGATCAATGTCACAGGACTTCATGTCGCGTTTGCAGACGTCTTTAAAGCGGAGACATGGATGGCCGGTGGGTCTGATACCAGTGACGAGCTCGCTGTACAATGTGTCCTTGGGGATCCTGCCATCTTTGATGCGGCTCACATGGCCAAGCCATCTCAAGTGCCACTGGCTCAGTAGGGTGGATATGCTGGGGATGCTGGCTGCCTCGAAGACTTCTGTGTTGGAGATACGGTCCTGCCACCTGATGTCTCCAGAGGTAGCGAAGATGGCATGAATTGAGACGTCGCTCTTGGCTGACATACGTTGTCCAGGCCTCGCTGCCGTAGAGCAAGGTACTGAGGACACAGGCTTGATACACTCGGACTTTTGTGTTCTGTGTCAGTGTGCCATTTTCCCACACTCTCTTGGCCAGTCTGGACATAGCAGTGGAAGCCTATCCCATGCGCTTGTTGATTTCTGCATCGAGAGACAGGTTACTGGTGATAGTTGAGCCTAGGTAGGTGAACTCTTGAACCACTTCCAGAGCGTGGTCGCCGATATTAATAGATGGAGCATTTCTGACGTCTTGTCCCATGATGTTAGGCCAAATTTGTTGCAGGCAGCCGCAATCCTGTCGATGAGTCTCTGCAGACACTCTTCTGTGTGGGATGTTAATGCAGCATCGTCAGCAAAGAGGAGTTCCCTGATGAGGACTTTCCATACTTTGGTCTTCACTCTTAGACGGGCAAGGTTGAACAACCTGTCACCTGATCTTGTGTGGAGGAAAATTCCTTCTTCTGAAGACTTGAACACATGTGAGAGCAACAGGGAGAGGAAGATCCCAAACAGCCTAGGTGCGAGAACACAGCCCTGTTTCACGCCACTCAGGATAGGAAAGGGGTCTGATGAGGCGCCGCTATGCTGAATTGTGCCTTTCATATTGTCATCAAATGAGGTGATGATACTTAGTAGCTTTGGTGGCTAACCGATCTTTTCTAGTAGTCTGAAGAGACCACGTCTGCTGACAAGGTCAAAGACTTTGGTGAGATCAATGAAAGCAACGTAGAGGGGCATCTGTTGTTTGCGGCATTTCTCCTGTAGCTGGCGAAGGGAGAACAGCATGTCAATGGTGGATCTCTCTGCTCGAAAGCCATACTATGCCTCAGGATAGACACGCTCAGTCAGCTTCTGGAGCCTGTTTAAAGCGACTCGAGCGAAGACCTTCCCCGCTATGCTGAGCAGGGAGATTCCATGGTAGTTGTTGCAGTCACCGCGGTCACCCTTGTTCTTATACAGGGTGATGATATTGGCATCGCGCATGTCCTGTGGTACTGCTCCCTCGTCCCAGCACAGGCAAAGCAGTTCGTAGAGTGCTGGAAGTATAGCAGGCTTGGCACTCTTGATTATTTCAGGGGTAATGCCGTCCTTCCCAGGGGCATTTCCCCTGGCTAGAGAATCAACGGCATCACTGGGTTCTGATTTTGTTGGCTGTTCGTCCAGCTCATCCATGACTGGCAGAGACTGGGCTGCATTGAGGGCGGTCTCAGTGACAACATTTTCCCTGGAGTACAGTTCCAGGTAGAGCTCAACCCAGCAGTCCATTTGCTTGCATTGGTGAGTGATTGTGTCCCCTGATTTAGATTTGAGGGGAGGGGTGGGGGGCAATCTTCTTAATGGTTGGCCCAAAAGCTCTCTCAATGCCATCATACATTCCTCTGATGTTTCCGGTGTCGGAGGCCAGCTGAATATGACTGCATAGGTGTTGCCAGTAGTCATTTGCGCAGCGCTTGGCTGTCCTTTGTGCAGCGCTTCTGGCTGCTTTAAGTGCTGCGGATGTTAACTCGCTGGGGGCTTTCTTGTAGTTCAGCAGTGCAATGCGCTTAGCGGCTATGACAGGTTCTAGCTCTTCAATGTGAGATTGAAACCAGTCTGCATTCGGCTTCACACGTTTGCCATAGGTGGTCATTGCTGAGTCACAGATGGCATCTCTGATGTGGGCCCACTTGGTCTCTGCATCCCCTGTAGGAGTGTTTTGAAGGGCTTTTTCAAGTGAATTTAGAAACTTATGTAACAGCTGTGGATAAGAAATTCTGCTAGTGTTGATGCGCGGGCAGCCCTTCTGCTTGGAGTGATGCAGCTTCTTTAGTTTGAGTCTAACCTTGCTGTATACCAGGGAGTGGTCGGTGTCGCCGTCCGCACTGTGGAAGCTGCGTGTGATTTGAACGCTGTTTAAAGAGGCTCGCCTTGTGACGATGAGGTCCAGCTGGTGCCAACGACATGATCTTGGGTGCCTCCAAGAAACCTGGTGACAGGGTTTAGTATGAAAGAACGAGTTGGTGATGCAGAGGTTATGATAGGTACACAAATCAAGCACTCTCTGTCCATTCTCATTCATCCTTCCAATGCCATAGCGCCCAAGGCATTGTAATTGTAATGGCAAAGAAATCAACCAGACAGGTTTTCTTAGATTTAAACAAGAAAGATGTAGGTTTATTAACCTTAAAACTCTAATTCGGTTAAAACTACTAAAAATGAGCAACACAACCACACTAGCATGCATATGCGATAAACACACATGCAGATAGAGACAAAAAAGGAGAAAGAATCAAGGGGAAAGGTTTGAAGCAATAGCTGGAGTTCATTTACTGTCCTTTGAGTTCAATGTAAAGTCTTTGAATGCAGTTAAATCTTGCTGTCTCACTGGGGCCCAGTGCACACTTTCAAACTTGTTTCGATGGTTTTCTGTCTTGAGGCTTAGTTTCTTCCTTGGGTCCCTGTCTTTGTGTGAGAGGGAGAGAGGGAGAGAGAGAGAGAGGGAGAGATGCTCTCTTTTCGAGTTCAGTTGCAGTCACATTTTTTTCTGTGTGGCACAATTCAAACCAAACCTGAGCCAGCAGGTCAGTCATGTGACTAGCTCCTTTTTTGGAACAACCTGCTGGCGAGGTTTTGTGGATTCTTTCAATCTTAGTAGGGGGCTGAAATGCTGACTTTGACACATTCGATGTCTTTTGATCAAAATCTATTTGGTTAATTGAATCAGGGAGCAGTTCTATTGTCTTCTCCAGGCAATGTCTTTTAGAATGCAAATATTTACAGCCACTGTCCTTTTAGAATGCAGGTGCAGCCATGTTTTCAGTCCAGTAAGAGTTTAAAATTAATATTCCATATGATGAAATTAATATGCCTCATTCTTGGCAGGTGTGGTTTTCCTCACAGACACACACATACAGGGAGAGGGAGACACACACACACAGGGAGCAAGAATAAAAGAGAGACACATACACAGGGAGCAAGAGAAACACACACACACACACACAGAGGGAGAGAGAAAGTGAGTAAAATAAGGATGAAGAATGAAAAACTAAAGAATTAAACAACAAACTGAAGGACAGATGCTTCAGTGCTGCTCCGATACTCTGTTATCCCATGCAGTGAGGACATTTATTCTGACAATTCCTATGCGTCAAATCTTCTGATGTCAGAAGGTGCTGAGGTGAGTGGGGGGGGGGGGGGGTGGAAATGAGTGAGCAGGACTGAGACATTTCCTCATATGGGCAGATGGAAAAACCAGCAGAGATGTCACTGGCCACAACTCTCACCCACCAACTGAAGACCACATCAAACATTCAGCCTGCAGCCTGCCCTGTGATCACGTTAATACTTTACACCATAACACTGGTCACCTCTCCACTTGTGATTTCTTCCTTCCAGGCCATGTCAATATATTCTGAGAAAATAAAGATTAATCTTTGACCAGTTGTTCCAAAGGCTACAAACTTGGTGGGTCATGTGTCTGAATAAAGTTTTGTACTACGGTTCTGGTAGGGAGCAGACATTCTTTAATGACCGTGCAGTGAGAGTGGCGAGCCCATCTCTAGTGTTGCAGTACTCCCAACAAGACAGGCAGCTGGACTGGGCTCTGCACTGAGCACAGGCAGCAGAGATTGGTGCTGGCATTGTTGGAGCTTTCTATCACAGCTGCTGAGCTGTGTGTCTGCACAATGGGCAATGCTGTAATGAAAGCCCTTGTGAACACGAATGAAAGTCTCCTCTTTTTTATTGTACAGAGTACCAACTGACTCAAAAACACAAAATGTAATGCAGACATTTGTAAACATGACGAGAGGTCCAAATGGCCAATCACAAGAAGAATTTGTGGGACCCCCATCTACTTTAAATGGGTGCGATGCCTCCGAGAGCAGGTGACATCTGCTATTTAATGTCCAGTCCTGGTATCATGTTTGGTATGAAACTCTGGCGACCTTTACTGGGGATGATCAGATGGAGGTTTCATCCTTTCTCCTTCCATTTAAATATAAAGTGGTAGGACACGGGTCAGTACTTGTGAGTCTCCACTCAATGAGCTTCTGTTCTTGGTCTTGCTGTCATGGAAGATGGGGATCTAAGGGCAGAGGGTTTCCCCACCAGAAGGAAAGGGAAATTAGATCGTAGATTACTACAGTCAACTGTGACAGAGATCTTTGTTTGCTACAGGCATTGGTCAGAAGTGAAAGTGGGTCACTTTCCCACACGCTTGTCCAGATGGTGGTGCTGAGTATGGGAAAACTTTGAAACAAAACTTCAAACGCACAGTTTTATTGCGATGACAATATGGAGAGTGTAGTAACAATGATCTCAAGAGGATCTTTACTGCCATGTTTAGACTCTCCAAAAACAAGAAGTGCATTTATATAGCGTCTTTCATAACCACAGCATGTCCCAAAGCACTTTACAACCAATCAGGTAGTTTCAAAGTGCAGTCACTGTTGTAATGTAGGAAATATGGCAGCTAATTTTAAACATGGAAAGCTCCCACAAACAGCAATGTGATGATCATAGAATCGTACAGCACAGAAGGAGGCCATTCAGCCCATCATATCTTTGCCAATTCCTTGAAAGAGATATCTAATTACCCCACTACCCTGCTCCTTCATTTAAGTCCTGCAATGCTCCTTCCTTCAAGTATTTATTCAATTCCCTTTTGAAAGTTATTATCGATGCTGCTTCCACCACCTTTTCAGGCAGTTGACTGCTTTAATGATGTTGATTGAAGGATAAACATTGGGCAGGATTATGGGGAGAACTCCACTGCTCTTCTTTGAAATAGTGTCACGGAATCTTTTACAACCACCCGAGAGGGCAGATGAGGCCTCGATTTCACATCTCATCTGAAAGACGGTTCCTCCAACGTGGCAGCCCTGCAGTGCGAGCCTAGATTATGGGCTCAAGTCATGCTTTGGGAGGCCCAGAGGTTGTAAAAACTCTCTATAAATGAATTAACGATTTGCCGTTGGCAGGTGCAATTATACTGCAGCCGATGCCCAACTGACAACGTGGGCTCTTGCTGCAGCTCTTTTCTCTGGAATAGAGAAGGCTGAGGGGTGGTCTGATGAAGGTCTTTAAAATGAAGAAAGTGTTTGATAAGGCTGCTGTTGTGAGAGAGACCAAAACTAGGGGCCATAAATATAAGACAGTCACTAATAAATCTAACAGCGAATTCAGGAGAAACTTCTTTACCCAGAGAGTGGTTTGAATGTGAAATTTGATACCATAGGGACCAGTTGATGCATTTAAGGAAAAGCTAGATAAACACATGAGGGAGAAAGGAATGGAAGGATATACTGATGGGCTGAGATGAGTTATGGTGGGAGGAGGCTCATGTGAAGCATAAACACTGACATTGATGTATTGGGCTGAAAAGCGTGTTTCTGTGCTGTAAATACTACTAATGATACAAGGAATAGGGAACATATATTGAAGGATGCAGGAGGAATATGAGGAGGCACTTTTATACGCAGTGGGTGCTAATGGCTTGGAACTCGCTGCCCACAAGGATGGTGGAAGCAGAGACAATCAATCAGTGGTTCAAAAGTAAGTTGGATGGCCACTTGAAGGAAATAAATTTGCAGGGCAACGGGATCAATCGGGGGAGAGGGACTGACTGGATAGCTCTGCGGAGAGCAGGCATGGACTCAATGGGCCGAATGGCCTCCTTCTGTGCCGCAAATGACTCTATGGCTCTAATTCAATGTAAATGCATGTGAAGTTGATGCTTTAGTAAGCTCCTGAGGATTGTGTGTTATTTCAAAAGGCCCAGTTAAGAACCAATGGTCCACTGCAAGGAACATCTGAGGGGTGCAAGATTTGTAGGCTGTGGGTCACTGATGGAGCATCACGCTCCAGGATCCACACAGCAACACAGATTCGAGCAGTGGGAGAAACACAGCTATAAACACCAATGTGGTAATTAACAATTACTTCACACAGCTGCAAATGCAATGTATTAACACTCTCACTGACAAATAGAAATGACTGACCTTCTTTCCAAAGTCTCCTCTATAAATTTAGAACCAGGTCCATCACACTTCAGGTGTCATACATGCAAATGCCAACATCACACTTAAAAAGTGCAATGAAAAGAGGTTTCCATTAGACTAGATGGATCGAGGGAAGAATAGATAGAGACAGAGAGATAGACCAACAGATAGACAGAAAGAGTGAGATAGACAAAGAGAGATAAACAGATGGACTGACAGAGAGAGACAGACAGACAGACAGAATATATATATATATAGAGAGAGAGAGAGAGAGAAGAGAGATAAAATAGGCAAATACGGCAAAAGCCTTTTCTGGATCGAGAAATTTTTTAAAAACAACACTGCTGGAAGCCTGGAATTAGTTGAAACGCAGACTTAAGTTCTGATTGTGAATGTTAATGGAGTGTAAAATTAGTATTAAATAGTCCTGAATACATATTCTCCACATTCACCCCTCTCAGGCGCGGACTCAAATGAAATACCTCTGGGTTCTCAGGAATAATCCACAGTTAATTCAGTTAGGAGGGTGGCACAGCTGGAGCAGAAGATTAAGTCTTCTTAAAACAAATAACAAATAAATTGAACAGTATAAGCTTTGTCGGACTTAATTAAAAGGCCATTTCTACGTTGCCCCACAGGCTGAGGTACACATCACACATCACTTACAACACAGCGACAGGGAGTGAAAGAACTGGTGGCATTGAGAAACAAAGAGGATGTAGCTGCTTTCCTTGGAGCAGAGAAGGCTGAGGGGGGACCTGATTGAGGTATACAAAATTATGAGGGGCATTGATAGGATAGATAGGAAGAAACTTTTTCCCTTAGCGGATGGGTCAATAACCAGGGAGCATAGATTTACAGTAAGGGGCAGGAGGTTTAGAGGGAAGTTGAGGAAAAATGTTTTCACCCAGAGGGTGGTTGGAATCTGGAACACACTGTCTGAAGGGATGGTAGAGGCAGGAACCCTCAACATTTAAGAAGTATTTAGAGGAGCACTTGAAACGCCATAGCATACAAGGCTGCAGGCCAAGTGCTGGAAAATAGGATTAGATTGGATGGTTGATGGTTGGCGCAGACGCGTTGGGCCGAAGGGTCTCTTTCTGTGCTGTATAACTCTATGACTCTATGCTGTTCAATCCCCTTTGTATCTGTTTAAGGTAAATGTGTTAATGCCACCAGTAAAATAGTAGGCAATGGAATTACACACAAACATAAAGCGTTCATGCGATACAACAAAGAACTTGCATTTCTACAGCACCGTTCACAACCTCAGCATGTCCAAAGCACTTTACAGCCAATGAAATACTTTTGAAGTGTAGTCACTGTTGTAATGCAGGAAACACAGCAGCCAATTTGCGCACAGCAAGATCCCACAAACAGCAATGTGATAATGATCTGTTTTTGTGATGTTGATTAAGGGATAAATATTGGATAGGACATTGGGGATATCTCCCCTGCTCTTTGAAGAATGCCATGGGACAACTTACAACCACCTGACAGGGCAGACAGCACCTCAGTTTAACAATCTCATCCTGAAAGATGGCAGCTGCGACAGTGCAGTGCTCTCTCAGTACTGACACCAGGAGTGTTAATCTGGATTATGTGCTTCAGTCTTTGGAATGGGCCTTCAGCCCACCAATATCCTGAATCAGAGTTAAGAGTGCTACCCACATGAGCCACACCAACCAGCTTCCCACAGTGCAATTTTGAAGCCTGATAGTAAGAATGTTTATTTGGAAACTGTTCACTCTGTGGCATCAGAGTCCTTAATTTTTAAATTGTGAGCAGGCCAGGGATTTAATGACAATCGCCACAATGAGTCCACAGGGGAGTGAGGATTGGATCTGGTTTTCTTACTGCTAAATGTCAGCTACAGGCAAAATAAGGCAACGCGGCCTGGATGAATTCCTGCCATTTGCACCTTCAGAAACTGGACTCCAGGTCAGCTTGTTGGGCAACAACACCCAGAAAATGGCAGAGGGGATAAAATTCTGCTAATAGTGTTATTGATCACAGACAATATACTCTTGGTATCATTGAGTTATTTACTCCCTTACAGATATAAAATCTTTCATAAAGGAGATAGATTATCAAGGATGAATATAGGTTGATACACAAAAATTGTGATGATTTCTTAGGTATTTTTTTCCTTCTCCAATTTCCTGCCATCTTCTCCTGAAGGCACTGAGTTGCACTGAGCAAGTTCCACATGCACTGACTACCCTCGAGTACTGTGTCCAAGTGGCCCTTTCCTCACATGAGCTCTGAGAGTAAACGTCAGTGGACTTTCCACAGTGAAGTGACAGTGTTAAAACTTCAAACGTATTTCACTGACTGTAAAGCACATTGGGAGCCCTGAGGTTGTGAAAGGCGCTATATAAATGCAAGTTCTGTCTTTCTTTCTTCGATGTGCCACCTTTCTTTTGGGCCTCCTTATCTCGAGAGACAATGGATACGCGCCTGGAGGTGGTCAGTGGTTTGTGAAGCAGCGCCTGGAGTGGCTATAAAGGCCAATTCTAGAGTGACAGGCTCTTCCACAGGTGCTGCAGAGAAATTTGTTTGTCGGGGCTGTTGCAAAGTTGGCTCTCCCCTTGCGCCTCTGTCTTTTTTCCTGCCAACTACTAAGTCTCTTCGACTCGCCACATTTTAGCCCTGTCTTTATGGCTGCCCGCCAGCTCTGGCGAACGCTGGCAACTGACTCCCACGACTTGTGATCAATGTCACAGGATTTCATGTCGCGTTTGCAGACGTCTTTAAAGCGGAGACGTGGACAGCCGGTGGGTCTGATACCAGTGGCGAGCTCGCTGTACAATGTGTCTTTGGGGATCCTGCCACCTTCCATGCGGCTCACATGGCCAAGCCATCTCAAGCGCCGCTGACTCAGTAGTGATGTGCCACCACTACTGTGAGAATAAGTGTTGTCCACAGCTTTTAATTTATGACTGAAAGCCATGGATCGAGGCCAGTGTGCCAACCTTTTGAACAGAGGGATTCCCAGCTAATGCTTCAAGTTTGAAAAGTGAATGTGAATGTAAGTAGAACACAAAGCACCAGGGCTTTGCCACAAGCAGGTGTGACCTGATTTCACTTTGCTGTGGCTGGGTTTCCCTTGACAAGCTCCACATTTCTAAAAAGAAGCAAATGTTTCTCTCCTTTAAGGTCATACATACAGCAACAACAATTTGCATTTATATAGCACCTTTAATGTTGTAAAACATCCCACGGTGCTTCATAAGGAGAGCAATCTGACAAAAAGAATGACATTGAGCCACATAAGGAGATATTGGGACAGGTGACCAAAAGCTTTTAGGTTTTAAGGAGCATGTTAAAGGAGTAAAGAGAAGTAGTGAGGCAGAGAGGTTTAGGGAGGGAATTCCCGAGCTTAGGGTCCAGGCAGCTGAAGGCACGGCCACCGATGTTGTAGCGAAGGAAATCGGGGACGTGCAACAGGCCAGAACTGGAGGAATGTAGGGTTGTAGCACTGCAGGAGGTTGCAGAGATAGGAAGGGGCGAGGCAATGGAGAGATTGGCACAAGAGGAGGAGCATTTTAAAATCAAGGTGTTGCCAGACCAGAAGTCAATGTAGGTCGTTGAGCACCGGGCTGATTAAAGAACTATTTCATTGGGGGGCTTTGATAGTCCCATCCTGTCCTAATTCTGATCAAGTTTCATTTCCCTTCCCTTTAACCATCCCCCGCAACATCTGGATTGCACAAAATCCCTAGGACCAGAGCAGTAAACGGGCACAGTTATAAGCAACCACACGAGGAGCAAGGACTAAACTTCACAAACGTATCCATGAATGGTGAAGATCATCTCTTAATCATCCATGCTCAAGAGAATACAAGCCTAGTCTGTGCAAACCTCTCTCACAATTTAACCAACTGCAGCTCAGCGGGCAGCACTCTCACCCCTGAGTCAGAAGGTTGTGGGTTCAAATCCCACTCCAGAGACCCGAGCACAGAAATCCAGGTTGATGCTCCCAGTGCAATACAAAGAGAGTGCTGCACTGTCAGAGATACTGCCTTTCAGGTGAAATGTTAAAGCAAGGTCCTGTCTGGTAGTTGTAGAAGATCCTATGGCACTGTTTTGAAGAGTAGAAAAGTTCCCCCTAGTGTACTGGTCAATATTTATTCCTCCATTATCATCACTAAAATAACAGATTATCCAGTCATTATCACATTGCAGCTTGTGGAGCTTGCTGTGTGCAAATCAGCTGCTGCGTTTCCTAAATTACAACAGACATTACACTATGCTGCTAAGTACTTTGGAGCTTTCTTAGATCATAAAAGGTGCTATATAAATGCAAGTTTTTATTTCCTTTCTAACTCTTTATCCACAGTATCAACTAGACGTCAAAGATCTTGTGACACATTTCAAACAGAAGGAGTTTGATCTGTCTTAGCCAACATTCCTCCCTAAACCAAGATCATGCTCACAACAGATTGTCATTCATCTCCTGGATATTACAGGTTCAGAATAACTGCTGTACTTTCTTATAATTTTGGCAGTTAAGAAACGTGCAAGTTCTATAACATCAAGTACTCAAAAGGGTTAATGTGCACTGTTTCATTTCAGTGATGGAGGGAGGGGCGCAACACTTGTTTTGTGTTTTTTTTATTGCAGTTCACTGTTGTTGTTGCTGCTTTACTTTGAACATGCTCCTTTTTGTGAATCTGATTGCAAGTTAGCAAATCAAGAAGTCTTAACACGCGTGCAAACCTTTCTGCCTGAAATGCAAATATTCACTCGTTCCCATGTAGGCTTTGTCCTAACTTCCAAAAATAGTGTTAAAAAACAGTGCTAACATTGCAGAAAATGTTTTCTGTTTAATTATAGTCATAGAGTCATAGAGAGATACAGCACTGAAACAGGCCCTTCGGCCCACCATGTCCGTGCCGACCAACAACCACCCATTTATACTAATCCTACATTAACCCCATGTTCCCTACCACATCCCCACCTTCCCTCAAATTAGTACAAATAATGTGCTCGTGAGTTAGCAAATAGAAATTTTGTAAACTCCCTGGGATTGCCCTGAAATCCAGAGATCCTAGTTTGAAAACCTCCGCCCTGCACAATAACATAGCATCACTTAGAGTTGTCAATCCTTTGGCCTGGAGTTTCCAGGAATTAAAGATTAATTTTCAGCACACTAGTGTGAGCAAAAAGCCGGGAGAAAGAATAACAGGGAGAAAAATCATTGGGGAATTTTTTTAAAAATTGTATTTTTATAAAAATTCTTCAAACACTTTTGTTTATAAGTTAAAAAAATGTCGGCCATTGGGGAGAAAAAGACTGCTTGACTGACAGTCCAGAATCACCAAATCAGGTCATGAAGTGTATTTGCTTTCCGATTGGTCATGGGTTAATGGAGCGCTGCGAGGATGGACATGTCAGGCAACCAATGGCATGAGTGTGGAGGCGAGGTGATTGGAGGGAAGAGGTGACATGATGACACCTCTAGAAATATGTCCAATCAGAGTTGGCAAGTCTACAAGTCACCGGATTTCAAAAGTAATTCATCGTGTTGTTCTGACATGATAAGGCACCGTGCAAATTCAAGCATCATTATTGTCTGATCACTACAACAGCAAGATGCTGTGCGAGCACCTGAATTATTATCGATGTATCGCATTAAGGGGTCCTGTGGGATTGTTGACACTGCACTTGAATTTACTTTAACAAGCACCAGTGCACAATAAATCATACTTTAATATTAATCATGTTATCAATGCCTTAAACACCAGTACTTAAATGGGCAAGTGTACCACTGGGAAATAAATGGTCTTAGATGTCAAGAACAGCTTCTTTTCCGCACGAATGGATAGCACTCTCTGCAGCTGGGAGCAGGAGACAGTGACACCCCGTACAGTTAGTGACGTTGGCCAGTTTGTACCAATAAACCCTGAAAAGAAAGGGAAAAAATTGTTGAGGAAACGGAAGGGGTTCGAGTCCCAGCTGTAGAAGGTTCCATTCATGATTTCCCTTGTTTATCTTACATTTCTGTAAATGCTACTGTACCTCGGCCTGAGCCACCTGCTCATTACAGCAGCATTGAAACAAAGCTACAGTTGACCATTATGAAGAGAGTATTAACACCACTGTGGCAGCCAATCAGCTGAAGGCAATACAGAATTTACGCCAAACACATTTTGTGTTGCAGCAAACAACATCTACTTCAACAATGCACCTCAGCAAAGTCTATTTACAAGAAAATCCTGCATTTATACAATAAAGAAAAAGGACTATTGCACTTTTGATGTCCACCGGATGTCTCAAAGTGCTTTACTGCCAATTAAGTACTTTTGAAGTGCAGTCACTGTTGTAATGTAGGAAATGCCTACTTTAATAGCACCTTCAACAGAGTAAAATATCCCGAGGTGCTTCAAAGGACTATTATCAACCAAAATTTGACATCGCGCCAAGTAAGGAGACATTTGGATAGGTGACCAAAAGCTTGGTCAAAGAGGTAGGTTTTAAGGACCATCTTAAAAGAGAGAGAGATACAGTGGTGGAGAGGCTTAAGGAGGGAATTCGAGAGCTAAGGGCCCAAGCAGCTGAAAGCACAGGCACCAATGGTGGAGGGATGAAAATCAGGAATACATAACAGGCCAGAATTACAGCAGCGCTGAGATCTTGGAGGGTTGTAGGGCTGGAGAGGGTTACAGAGATAGGAAGGGGCCAAGACCATGGAGGGATTTGGAAACAAGGAATGAAAATAACAGCCTAAAACTACAGCATTTCTTTCCCTGGTTCACTTCCCCCCCACCACCACCCCCACACCAAATGATTTGCCAATGTTGAGTAAATGCTAATACTGCATGTCACTCCCGCTGAGGAAAGAGCAGCAAACCCTGTGATCAGTAAGTTACATACTTGCACCTGGGAGCCAGTGTAAGTCAGCAAGCACAGGGGTGATGGGAAAATGGAAATTGATGCGAGTTAGTTATGAGCTACAGCAAAAAGAATTCATGGCCGAAACTACAGCAAAGCCTCCCAACAAAAGCAGGGTTATTTCTCCATTAAAATGCAGTCAGTGGAGGATAGTTACATAACATAAATGATGTGCATAAAATAAATCCCAGCCACTTAGAGCAGTGTGGTCTCCAGGCATGACTGATGGGGAAATTCATGCATCCAATCTGGCGAAAAGGCTTCTAATTAAAAGCAGTTTTAAAATGCTGGTCTGACAAACAGCAGTTTGCGTCAATCTGTGTGCTGATTAGGAATTTAAGCCATACAAGATATAATTTAGTGTCATCCAGCCCTGAGAATCTAATCAGGATGATCTAGTCCCATCCACTGTCAGACTCCAGGGAATGAGAAGCCAGCTGCAGCAGAATTGTTTGGAGTAATTAGCTGACGGAAAATGTTGGATGCAAAGTCACTGGGAGCGGATATGATGAGCTCTTTTTCCCTTTTGTTAATGGATGGAAGTATTTACACCAGCCTCAAGTACACTCTTCAGATGTGCCTTATGGCACTCACTCTCACCTTCTATCTTTGCATGCTTTGCTCCAGTTTATTTTCTTCTAAGATTGTTTTAGAAAACCAAGAGGGAGCTTGCTTTCTTTCCAATTCATTCTCAGGATGTGGGTGTTGCTGGCAAAGCCAGCAATTATTGCCCATCCACTTTGGGCCCAAGAAAGTTAGATCACAGTACTTTCTAAATGGTGAGAAGCTAGGAACTGTGAAGCAGCAGAGAGATTTAGGAATCTAAGTTAGTAAATACTAGCGGACAAGTGCAAAAATTAATTTAAAAGGCTAATATAATTTATCTCATGGGGTTATGCTACACAAAGATGTGGAAGTTATGCTACACTTGTGTAAAAACTCTGGTTAGACTCAACACTCAAGGAGCTCGACACCATCCAGGACAAAGCAACCAGCTTGATCAGCACCCCATCCACCACCTCAAACATTCACTCCCTCCATCACTGGTGCATGGTGGCAGCAGTTTGTATCATCTACATTCTACAAGTTGCACTGCAGCAACTCGCCATGCCTCCTCCAACAGCACCTTCCACACCCGCGACCTCTACCATCTAGAAGGACAAGGGCAACAGATGCAAGGGAACACCACCACCTGCAAGTTCCCCTCCAAATCACACACCATCCTGACTTGGAACTATATCACCATTCCTTCACTGTTGCTGGGTCAAAATCCTGGAACTCCTTCCCTAACAGCACTGTGGGTGTTCCTACACCTCATGGACTGCAGCGATTCAAGAAGGCAGCTCACCACCACCTTCCCAAGGGCAATTAGGGATGAGCAACAAATGCTGGCCTTGCCAGTGATGCCCACATCCCATGAATGAATAAAAACAAAGTAACTGCGTTCCGTTCTGGTCACTGCACCTCAGGAAGGATATATTGGCCTTGGAGGGGGTGCACTGCAGATTCACCAGAATGATAGCCGGCTAAAAGGGTTAAATTATGAGGACTGGTTGCTAGACGAGGCTTGTAGTCTCTTGAGTATAGAAGATTAAGGAGTGGCCTAATTGAGGTGTTTAAGATGATTAAAGGATTTGACAGAGTAAATAAAGAAAACCATTTCCTCTGGTGGGGGGAGTTCAGAGCATGGGGACATAACCGTAAAATTAGAGCCAGGCTGTTCAGGGGTAAAGTCAGGAAACACTTCTTCACACAAAGGGGAGTGAAAATCTGGAACTCTCTCCCCTAAAAAGTTGTTGAGCCTGGGGGTCAACTGAAAATTTCAAAACTGAGATTGATTGATTTTTGTTGGGTAAGGGTATTAAGAGTTATGGAACCAAGGCAGGTAAATGGAGTTAAGATACAGATAAGTCATGACTCAACTGAATGGTGCAACAAGCTTGAGGGGCTGAATGGCCTCCTCCTGTTCCTATGTTGCTTCCTATCTCTAGATGTTGTTGAGAAGGTAATGGGACCACTTCCTGAACCGTTGCAGTCCACGTGGTGAAAGTACTCTCAGAGAGCTGCTAGGAATCTACAAGAGTAACAATTCACACCCACTGTGAGTGAGTAAGGGGACAAGTGTTCCAATTCAAATGACTTCAACATCCCAAAACTCTCTATGCACAAAGAAGTGCTTTGGGACATTTTACTACATTAAAGACACTATATAAGAGCACGTTATGGTGGTTGTTGAAATTAAAAATATAAGAGCATAAAAAATAGGAGTAGACTATTCAGCCCATCGTGTCTGCTCCACCATTCAATGCGATGATGGCTGATTTCTGCCTCAACTCCATTTGCCCGCTTGCTCCCATATCCCCTGAGAGTCCAAAAATCTGTCTACCTCAGTCTTGAACAGACTCAACGATGAAGCATCTACAACCCTCTGGTGTAAATAATTCCAATAATTCACAACTCTCTGCATGAAGAAATTTCTCATCTCAGTCCTAAATGATTGACCCCCTAATCCTGAGGCTGTGTGACCTTGTTCTAGATTCTCCAGCCAGGGGAAACAACCTCTCAGTGTCTACTCTATCAAGCTCCTTCTGAATCTTGTATGTTTCAATGAGATCACCTCTCATTCTTCTAAATTCCAGACAGCTTAGACCCAATTTACTCAACCTCTCATCATAGGACCACCCTCACATCCCAGGAACCAAACAAGTGAACCTTCGCTGTACAGCCTCCAATGCAAGTATATTCTTCCTTAATTATAATTGGGGCTTATTGACAAATTGTTCTGAGATTCTGGTCCTTGCTTGTAATCAACACAGACGGACCAAGATAAACATCTGGATTCTTTTTATCTTGTGAGTTTGTCACAGTGTTTTGTTGTTTATTTATATTTTCTCTTCACTGGCCGGTTAAACTGGACAACCGGTCACTCCCAAGAAAGCACTGGTGAGCAGTGTTTGGAGCTGGCCATTTTAAGCAGGCATATCAGTATTTAGCTGACCGTGATTAGGATTTGCATCATCCAATTGCAGAGCAAACTTACTTGAAAAACACATGTACCAACAGCAAGTTGGCACAATGCCACAATGAAAGCTGCAGCTGATGCCAATTAGCACATTAATATTTATTTATAAAACCTGCCACAGTCAGATCCTGTTTAATTTATTCCCGTTTGTCACGTAGTGGGTGTGAGATGTACCCGAGTGAGATGTCATTGTGCTAGATCTCACTATTGCTCACAAGAGAAAGCCCTTACATATCAGTAGATCATCATTCGGTGCCTTGCCCAGTCCTGGCTATATCCTAGCTGTAACCTCAGCCTTAACTTAACAAGCACAATAAAGAACTATGCAAGTCCACAATGACTCAGGGTGAGCAGTTGATCAGTCAAGTTAATCCATTAGTTTCCTCAGTTTGAGTTCAGTTGACTGAAATCAGCTAGTGCAGTTGTTAGGAGCACTAATTAACAATTTCTATTTATTATAGTGCCTTTTACAGCAGCATTATAAAACAAAGTATGACCCTGAGCCACAAAAGGAGATATTAGGTCAGATGACCAAAAGCTTGGTCAAAGAGTTAGGTTTTAAGGAGTGTCTTAAAGGAGGGAAGTGAGGTGGAGAGGCGGAGAGGTTTAGGGAGGGTATTCCAGAGCTTCCGGCCTAGGCAGCCGAAGGCACGGCCGCCATTGGTGGAGCGATTAAAATCAGGGATGCACAAGAGGCCAGAACTGGAGGAGCGCAGATATCTTGGAGGGTTTGTGGGGCTGAAGGAGATTACAGAGATAGGGAGGGGTGAGGACATGGAGGGAATTGAAAACAAGGATGAAAATGTTAAAATCAAGACGTTGCTTGACTGGGAGCCAATGTTGGTCAGCGAACACAGGGGGTGATAGGGGAACGGGACTTGGTGTGAGTTAAGACAGGGGAAGTAGAGTTTTTGATGACTTCAAATTTACAGAGAGTAGCATGGGGGAGACCAGCTAGGAGTGCATTGGAATAGTCAAGTTTAGAGGTAATAAAGGCATGAATGAGGGTTTCAGCAGCAGATGAGCTAAGATAGGGGCGAAGTCGGGCAATGTTATAGAGGTGGAAAAAGGCGGTCTTAGTGATGGCACGAATATGAGGTTGGAAGCTCTTCTTGGGGTCAAAAATAGACTGGCTTAATTTCAGACTGTTGCCAGGGAGAGAGATGGAGTCGGTGGCTAGAGAATAGAGTTTGGAGTGGGGACCAAAAACAATGGTTTCAGTCTTCCCAATATTTAATTGGAGAAAATTTCTGCTCATCCAGTACTGGATGTCAGATAAGCTGTCTGATAATTTATCAACAGTGGAGGAGTGGAGAGAAGTGGTGGAGAGGTAGAGCTGAGAGTCATTGGTATACATGTGAAAACTAACGCCGTACCTCAGTAACTTTGAATGAGGTAAAAAAAAATTAATGAGGGTTCCTAATCCCAACTGATATTCAGTAAGCTCACTGCTGGAAAGTGTATGAGTGTGGACCTCAGGCAGTGATGTGCTGCAGTAACTGAACAGCTGCCAATGCTCAATGGCGAGGCTCATGCTTAAAGAATGGGCAGGTGAGCAAGGTTTTGAGGGGGCTGTCAGAACTCACGGTAAATCACCCTGCCCTCAAGCAAGAGTTAGCGTCGGGTGGGAGGAGGCTCATGTGGAGTTAAATGCCGGCAAAGACCAGTTGGGCCAAGTGGCCTGTTTCTGTGCTGTAAACCCAATGTAACTCAATGAGTGGAGGGAAGATGGCAGAAATGGGAAAGTGTTGAAACACTGGGCCTGTGTTTGTGATTTAATATGAAAACCAAGCAGAGTCTCACTGTAGTCTCACCCTTCAAGCCTCTCCCTCGTCACCCAGCAGAGTGCAGCAAAGCTCACCCATTGTTTGTGTTAAGTTATTCATTGTATATTTCTGCATTCGAAACTCACCTTATTAAAAAATATTATGCTGGGCAATACTTACACATTTAAAAACGGCAATGGAAGATTTTGGAAAATAACTCCAATCATAGGCCTGACTGGATAGTCTGGCATAGAATTTTCACACACAGTGAACTACTCAATTAGAGCGAATGAGTCCTGTCTTTAGGACAGCACACAATGATAGTAGACCATTTCCAAACCTATTATTTCTGCAGACGGAGAGTCTCTAACCTATTTAATCTCCTGAGGGATAAACCTGCACAAATACTTATTTTGTTCTTGCTATTTAGCAGTACTTATTGCCCATCCCTAGTTGGCCACAGGGTATGGGACTAGATTGAAATGTAGGCCAGGCAGGGGTGACAGCTTCCTTTCCCCAAGGACATTCATCATCCAGTTGGGTTTTTAAACACAATTCAGCAGCATTCAAGGTCATTTTCCCATTACCAGCCCCCAAATGACCAGATTTATTGAATTCAATTTCATTACTCACCACAGTGGGAATGGAATGCACAAGTTCTGGGTCCTAGTCCAGTACCATAACCACGAATGGGTTGCACTCTGCAGACAGTCACACAATCTCCACAACATTTATCTATTTTCACATCTCCAGCATTCCACCCCAACCTGCTGCATTCCACAATTATCAATTCATCCCGGCCCCAAACATTGTATCCATGTAAAATTTGATTATCTCAGCCTGTGCATCAGTCCTATATTTGAGGAGCTGATAGTCTGAGCCTCTGCTGCTTTTGCTGATTCCACAAGTCTACCATTCTGTGTGGAGGAATAAAAAAAACTACACACACACACACACACATTACACGCGTCTCTCAGTATGCTGAGAATTGAATTGTGTCTCTCTCAATCTTCAGCTGTGAAACAGTCAACCATGTCTCAGTGGGTAGCACTCTCTTGCCTCTGCATCAGTAGGTTGTGGGTTCAAGTTCCACTCCAGAGACTTGAGCACAAAATCCAGGCCAACACTCCCAGTGCAGTGCAGATGGATTGCTACACTGTCAGAGATGCTGTCTTTCAGATGAGACATTAAACCCTGTCCGCTCTCTCGGGTGGATGTAAAAGATCCCATGGTACTATTTTGAAGCACAGCAGGAGAGCTCTCCCTGGTAATAAAAGCAAAATACTGCAGATACTAGAAATCTGAGATAAAAATAAGAAATGTTGGAAATACTCAGCAGGTCTGGCAGCATCTATGGAGAGCGAAGCAGAGTTAACGTTTCAGGTCAGTGACCCTTCATCAGAACAGAGCTCTCCCTGGTGTCTTGCCCAATATTTATCCCTCAACCAACATCATAAAAATAGATTATCCAGCCATTATTGCATTACTGTTTGTGGGAGCTTGCTGTGTACAAATTGGCTGCTACATTTCCTACAACAGTGAATACACTTCAAAAAGTACTTCATTGGCTGTAAAGCACTTTGGAACATCCAGAGGTTGTGAAAGGTGCTATATAAATGCAAGTCTTTCTTTCTTTTCTCCCAGCAGTCGATCCGCAGCCCTCAGAGCCCCAAGCCTCAGGTATCATCCTCATTGTTCTTCACAGGTCCATGTTGAAAGGATCAATTTTCTTTTAAAGTAGGATGTGCAAAATTGTACACAACATTCCACATGCAACCAAACTAGGCAAAATGTCTGTTTCTGTGTTTTAATTTTGGGAAAATGCAGGTGAATTGGGACGCTTTCAGAGAGCTGGTCCTTCTGTGCGATATCATCCTATGGCACTAAATACGCTTGAGTTGGATCACAGGATTTGATTAGTTTGCTGATGAGAGCTTCACACAAACTGGAAATCTTCAAAAATCAATCATTGCATCTGAACCCTCTTCTTTCTCTACTTTTGCTATCAGACGTCATCTCATTTCATATTAAAATCCATCTGCACTTGGAAAAGTCCATTGCTATTCTCTTAACAGAACTATTTATTGATGAAGTATTCATCAAACTGTATCCATGACGTGCCTAGTAATTTGACTGAGTGCAACTCACCATAGTAATTGGAATATATTACTTAAAA
This sequence comes from Heterodontus francisci, assembly GCF_036365525.1. Lineage (NCBI taxonomy): Eukaryota > Metazoa > Chordata > Chondrichthyes > Heterodontiformes > Heterodontidae > Heterodontus > Heterodontus francisci. The sequence continues at coordinate 42,031,725 of NC_090408.1, read as the reverse complement.
TCAGGACATATGATCAAAGTGCTTCCAGAATGGTTGTTTAGCGTTACAATGAGTATGGCAGGAGAGTGATTTATGGGCTTTCATTTAATTTAGTTCTGTTTTTATGTTACAATATTCATTTAAAAATTTCGCAGATTCCCTGTTGGTGATGGTCAGAGTGTCATGTCCTGTGAACATGCAGGTCCCTCGGGAATTGGGCACAAGACTTGAATCAGGCAAAAATTGCTGATGGAGTAAATGGGAACGATGGCAAAAGACAATATTAGCAAAGAGTAGCCAATAAAAAAAGAATCTATATTTCAAGGTCAAATTTCTTCCTCATGACTTTAAGAAGCTTCTTGAAATCACCCTGAAAGGTTTTAATTGCCCTCTGTGCTCTTTGTAAAATACTATGTTGATGCATCGATGCTAAGTTCCTGTCAGCTCCAATTTAAGGTAATTGGCAAAAAAACCAGAGGGGAGATGAGGAGAATGCTTTTTAAATGCGGCAAGTTATGATGATCTGGAATGCGCTGCCTGAAAAGATGGTAGGAACAGATTCAATAGTAATTTTCAGAAGAGAATTGGATAAATACTTGAAAAGGAAATATTTGCAGGGCTTTAGGGAAAAAGCAGGGGTAGTGGGACTAATTCAGAGAGCCAGCAGAGGCAGGATGGGCCAAAGAACCTCCTCTGCGCTGCATCACTCTATGATTCTAACTGCACAACGCTGAAGATGATGCCTGTGTCACCATGTCTCGTTTATAAATAAAAGACGAGAAATTCTGATGGCGATCTTCATGTATAAATGTTCAATGTGTCCATACTCCATCTAATTTTATGCTGCCCTCGGCCCTTTTATTCTAAACAGATTAACGGCTGCATTAAAATTGTTGACTAGCCCCCGGTGCGGCCAACCATATTAGCCACAGGCACTAGTTTTAGTCGGTATTGCCTTACACACAGCGCTGGTAAATGTAATCCACTGCCACCATTCAGTAAACAAAGAAGTAAAGCATTCAGAACAATCAGAAAAACCACTTGCATGTTCTGCTTTTTAATCTTACTGTTTCACCAGCAAACACACAAAAAGGTTAAACTTCATATGCACAAATAGGAGTATTGAGATCACATGTCCAACGATGGTCTCTATTAATCATTTTTTATTTACTAAGCAGAAATTCAATTATCCATATGTAGCTCATGTTTAACATATTGGACAACACTGGACTAGCGTGCTTTGGTCCTGCCACTATGGACTGTGAGTTACCATATTGGTGAGTAAATCTGTACCTCTGCTGTGCTACTCTAACAAGGACGTAGGGAACAGTCCTGATTAGTTTGCCAGCTGTTGGCAGGAATAAGGGCAGGTGTTTAAAACAAATAATCAACTGGACAAAAAGTCTTTGGAGAATCTGTGAGAGGAGACTTTGCACTACAGGCCTTGGGCAGGGAGAAGAGTCAGTCATGAAAATGGTCAAACTCCAAAACAGACAGGTTTCACATTTCACCCAGTTCTCCTTTTCCCCTCAATCAGTTTCTGAGCAACACCAATTCAGCAACAAGAACTGACAATGTAAATGAAGCCCATGGAATCCCTTTCCAGTGAGGCCGACATGGACAATGCTATATAATAATGCGCATAGCCATCAATTTGTCAATATAGTGAACAGTGAAAATTGTAGACCGGGGATAATTGATACCCAAGAGTTGTTACAAGGTGTAATCTAACCCAGAGATTCAGATAGTTTAACCACAGAATAATAGATACTTGGGAGAGATAATAGACAGTAATTTAATAAAAGGATTCAGATGGTTTAAGCAATGATTAATTGACGTTGGGAATGATTACAAGCCAGTGTCATAGGCCAAGATAACTTTCAATGAACTCTTGGTTGGAATTTCTGGGATTACAAATCTGGTAGATAGATATGATACCAGGGATGAGAAATTACAGTTATGAGGAGAGACTTGAGATACTCTGGGACTATTCCTAATGGAGCAGAGAAGGCCAAGAGAAGATGTAATCGAGGCTTTTCAAAGTATGAAGGGTTTTTAAATAGAGTGAATAGGAAGAAACTATTCACTTTGATTAGACAATCAATGATGATAAGTCATTTATAGGTGTCAGCATTGGCTCAGTTGGAAACACTCTCACTTTGAATCAGAAGGTTGTGGGTTCAAGCCCTACTCTGGGGAGTTGAGCACATAATCTAGGCTGACACTGCAGTGCAACACTGGGGGAGTGTTGCACTGTCAGAGGTGTCAGCTTTTGGATGAGCCTTTAAACCAGGCCTGCATCTTCCTATTCAAGAGGATATAAAAGACTCTGTGCTGCTATTTGAAGAGGAGGAGGGATGTTCTCCCTGGTGTCCTGGCCAATATTGATTCCTCAACTATCACTTTTAAAAAAATGATCTGGTCATTTATTTCCTTGTTATTTGTGGGATTTTTCTGTGTACATGGTTGCTACGTTTCCTACATCACAATGGTAACTACATTTCAAACATAATTCATTGCTGTAAAGCACTTTGGGGCATAAGAGGTGCTACACAAATGCAAGTTCTTTCATTCATTCAAAAACAGCACTGAGAGTGAGGAGAGAGAATAGGAAATAAATTCTTCAAAAACTATTTCACGGCCTCATTTGTAGTCAAACTGCAGTACTCAGACATCAGATCAGTGTGTGCACGGTGCAGCAAGGAGTTTGCCAGATTTGTTGCTTGTTCTGATAATATAAAGCATTTTGGTTTGTCGAGGAATGATTGGTTATTCCTTCCTGAGTCAATTTTTGTGCTGCCAATGACCATCAGTGTGAATGACAACTGGCTGAGCCACTCACTGATACTGTGTTGACATTCACTCAAGATGATTAATGACCGTGCTGTCTTCGCCACAGATTCTTTCAAAAAATACTTGAAAGTTGAGCAGAAGGAAATCCTACTGCACTGACATTGTTGCCGCATGTGCTGGCCACGATTTATCCCTCATCCAACATTATTCAAAGAAATTAACTGGTTATTTATCTCATTGTTGCCTATAGGATTTTGCTGTGCGCAATCTGGCTGCTGCATTTTCCTACAAAACAGTGACCACACATCAAAAGTAATGCATTAGCTGTGAACTGCTTTGGGACATAGTGAGAATGTGAAATATGTTGTATAAGAAATATGTTATTTCTTTTAAAAATGAGAACCAAAAATAAGTCCTTGCGCTGAATCCTAGTTTGTGTGAACTTTGTGGAATCTCCCTACTGTAACCACAATTAGAGATGGTTGAGCCAAAAGTTCAAAAGATGGTTCACAGGCCAGGCCCTACTGTTTGTATGAAACTGCATTTTAATCACCAACCATGAATGTTCAACACTGTAGCCAAAGAAAGACTTGCATTTATATAGCTCCTTTCACTATCTCAGGATGTCCCAAAGCTCTTTTTTGAAGTGTAGTCACAGTTGTAATGTAGGAAACACAACAGCCAATTTGCTCACAGCAAACTCCCACAAACAGTAATGTGATAATGACCAGAAAATCTGTTTGGAGATGTTGGTAGAGGGATAAATATTGGCCAGAACACCAGGGAGAACCCTCCCTCCTCAAAATAATGCCATGGGATCTCTTACATCCACCTGGGAGGACAGAAAGGACCTCACTTTAAAGACACTCCCTCAGTACTGCAATGGGAATGTCAACCTAAATTTTACACTCAAATCTCTGGATTGGGACTTGAACCTACAACCTTCAAACTCAGAGGCAAGATTGCTACTCACTAAGTCACAATTAACAATTCAAGTACCAAACTGTTTCACAGATCTGCTTTCTGTTTGCTGAGGTCCAGTTTTAAATTGCAATTCAACAAACACCCAACATAGGAACAGTGACAAACTTGGCACCAAACTTGAGTTGACTCAGCAAATTCACAAACCCTTTGCTGCAACTCACAGCCACACAATATACAAGATGCTGCTGAACAACTGGCTATATTCAAGAGTAAATCATATATTGATATTTCTCATCTAAATATTCACTCTACATATAACCATTTTGTAATTTCATTTTTATTCTTCAATTGTGCTTTTTATTTCATTTTCTGCCTCACGCTGCTCAAGATTAAAAATTGTTGCTGAATTTGCTGTTTTATTCTGCTCCACTCCCAATGATTTTCCAACCTGCTCAGTGTAGTTTTCACCATCAATTTATTTTGTTAGTTCTTTTGTGGATGTTTTTAATTTCTGCCTTGGAGGCACTGAGTCACCCTGGGGTGCTGGTTCACTAGAATCTTTCATCAAGAGGCCATTCTTCTGCACCAGCTGGTTGACAAGCTCCTTGGCCGTAAGCGACCCTGAGCTTAGTGCAATCGCCTCCTCGCCAGCCACCCACACACATACATGTTCCGACTGAGGCTACAAGATGGAGATCAGTAGCAGGGAACGTGACTGAATATTTTCCTGCTGCCTAGTCCAGAAGCCTCAACGCCAATTATAACACACCTACTGCCATCAGAGAATGATACAGCACGGAAGGCAGCCATTCCACCCATTCTGACTGTGCTGGCTCTGTGAAAGAGCTAGCCAATTAGTCCCATTTTTCTCTTTCCCTATAGCCCTGCAAATTTCACTCCATTGAGTATTTATCTAATTCCCTTTGAAAGTTACTGCTGAAACTGTTTCTCCACCCTTTCAGAGAGTGTGTTCCAGATCACAACAACTCACTGTGTTAAAAAAAAATCTCCTAATTTCCTCCTGGCTCTTTTGCCAATCACCTTAACTCTTGAGTTCTCTGGTTACCGACCCTCCTGCCAGTGGAAACAGTTTCTCCTTTTCTACTCTATCAAAACCCCTCATAATTTCGAGCATTTCCATTGAACACCATCCTCTGCCATAGAGGTTTACGGCACAGTTCATTATGTGTGTGCAGGCTCATTGCTGGAACAATCCAAAAGCTAATGCCACTGCACTGCTCTTTTCCATGGCCCTGAATCTTTCTCTGTTTCAAATGTTTATCTATGTTTCATTTGAAAGATGTAATGGTCTCTGCCTCAACTAATCCCTAGAGAAAACCAGCCCATCCCCGAACAACTTTCAACATCAGAAATTTCTCCTAAACTCCAAACTCATTTTCTCAGTGACAATTTCAAACTGAAGGTTCATTGCCACTGATTCGTGGCTGAAATTCAGACCAGATTGGGGATTAAACCTGGACCTCTCTGATCTGCATGCTTTAGCACCATTTACTCATAACTGCTTTACGCTGATGGATTAGAATCCCATTGCCATTAATTAGGGAACACTCATGGGAAGTGGGGAGTGCAGGGGGATTAGATTTGCCAGTGTGCCAACAGCCAGTAATAAACACATTACCATGCCAATAACATCCCAAGGCAGAGCACAGGAAGCCAGCTCCACCTGTAAGCACATGACCATCATTATTGATGATATTGGCATCACCTTGTCATGGAAATCTCCTGCCAACCTGCATTGAAGGAAACACAGATTGAACTGCAAAAATATAGGCCATATTCAAGTACAAAACTGCAATAAAATCAGAGAATGATACAGCCATTCAGCCCATCAGCTCTTTGGTAGAACTATCCAATTAGTCCCACTCCCCCTGCTCTTTCCCCCATAGCCCTGCAAATGTATTCCTTTTCAAGTATTTATTCCCTTTTGAAAGTTACTATTGAATCTGCTTCCATTGCTCTTTCAAGCAGTGCATTCCAGATCACAACAACTCGCAGTGTAAAAAACATTCTCATTTCCCCTCTGGTTCTTTCGCCAATTGTCTTAAATCTGTGTCCTCTGGTTAACGACCCTCCTGCAACTGAAAACAGTTTCTTCTTATTTATTCTATCAAAACTCTTCATGATTCTGAACATTTTTATAAAATCTCCCCTTAACATCTCTGCTCTAAGGGGAATAATCCCAGCTTCTATTGTCTCTCCAAGTAACTGAAGTCCTCCATCCCTGGAACCATTCTAGTAAATCTCTTCTACATCCCCTTCAAGGGCTTCTCATCTTTCCTAAAGTGTGGTGCCCAGAATTGGTGACAATACTCCAATAGGCTACATCTCTGCTTATCTAATTCCACTACAAAAGAATCCCAATGAACCAAATCCCATCCCAATCGGTCCCATTGCTTGTAATCCCAATGGATCAGAATCTTCCCTATTCGCTCTCAAATGACCAGATCCTTCAAATTTACTCCCACTGCACAGCCTCCCAGTAGGCTAAATCCAATCCATTTACACTCAGGATGTAGAATTGCTGATCAAGTGAAAAATAATTCCTTAATTATTCAGCACTTAATTATCAGTTACAGCATTGTTGACGCACTGTTAAATTTCACCTGGTGACAGCAGAACATTCTAGGAGTCTCAGCGTTTTGTGAAAAGCAAAAGGTTTTTATTTGTTCAGTACCTATCTCTTGACTTTTGTTTATGCTGAATTTCTGAATCATATTTTTATTTTTCACCTTGTAGAAATCCTGATCCAAGCATAACATTTCTTGGTCATTGAATTACACATTTATCACACGAACAACCTGAATTCCTCAGGTAAGGAATACGTCATTACAGCTCCAGCTCTTATGCACCTTCCCTACTTTCCAGTCCTTTACACACTGGAGTGGTTGGTTGTTCACTGCAGTGTTGACGTATTGTTGACGTTAGATGGTTGCATACACCCAAGGTGAAGGCGACAATGCCAATATCTAGCCATTATGTAGTGCTGTCCAATTTTTATGTTCATCCAGTTGGAACAATTCAAAGAAGAGCAGAGGAGTTCTTCCTGGTGCTTGGGTCAACATTTATCCCTCAACATCAATAAAATGGAATACCTCACTGCTGTTTGTGGGAGCTTCCTGTGCACAAATTGGATGCCACATTTCATACATTATAACAGTAACTATGCTTCAAAAGCGCTGCATCGGCTGTGAAGCTCTTTGGGACGTCTTGAGGTTGTGAAAGGTGCTTTAGAAATGCAAGTATAGATTATCATAACTGAAACATCCTGCTGGCTCTAGTGTATGTAGCGAGTCAGAAGAAACAGACCAGTCCTACCCTGCACAGAACTCCCTCTCAGGTACAAGTATGTAACTTATTGATCATGATGCTAGGCACAGCTCTTCCTTAGCATGGGCAGAACTGGCATCCAATATCCATATTTACCTGATGATTGGCAAATCATTTGGAGGTGTTGGGGAAGGGGGTGTGGGGGGAGGGATGGTGGAAGTGTAGGACCAATGAAAGAAATCCTGTAGTTGTAGGCTGTTATTCTTTTTCTTGTGTTCAAATCACTCCAAGGCCTCGCCAGTCCCTACATCTTTAATCTCCTCCGACCCCACAACCCTCCAAGATATCTGCGCTCCTCCAATTCTGGCCTCTTGAGCATCCCTGATTTTAATCGCTGCACCATTGACGGCCATCTCTGCAACTGCTTGGGCCCTAAGTTCTGGAATTCCCTCCCTAAACTTCTCCACCTCTCTCCTCCTTTATGACAGTCCTTAAAACCTACTTCTTTGACCAAGCTTTTCATCACCTGACCTAATATCTCATGTGGCTCGGAGTCAAATCTTGTCTAATAATGCTCCTCTGAAAAGCCTTGGGACATTTTACTATGTTAACAGCACTATATAAATGCAAGCTGTTATTGTTGGTTTCCATATCAACATTCGACACTGGTCCCTAAAGGCTACAGATATTTAAAAAGAGGGTTGTTTAATGAAGGTTCCCAACTAAAACATTAATCTTTCCTTCTCTTTCAGACCTGCTGTGCACCTCCAGCACTTTCTGCGCTTATTTTTAGATTGCCAATGTTTGAGGTTTTTTTTTGTATCAGCAGCAAGCTCGATCTGTCTGACCAGTTGCCTCACTGCGGGCCTGATCAGCATGGATTATATTGGCCGTCTTCCTGACACTGAATCATCTTTGCCTTGGTGCGCAATCATCCTGTAAAAGGTGTCACTGAATCTCAACGCACAATACCCACAACCTGACAACCAGTATCTCTACTGTCAGCTTGCTAAAACTGTGTAGGAATGACTGCGCAAGTCGGTGAGGATTAATACTAACAGCGGATAACAACATATCAACTGCATTACACACCAGCTTGCAAATGCCTCAATGTACAAATTGCTGACATTAACAGAATCTGAGTTTTGTATAGCATCCGTTACTACGATGGAGTGTTGTCGGTCTAAAAGAAACACTGGAATAGCCCGGGATCCAGAAAAGTAATCTGACAATGACTTTTAGCTAAGTCTCTTTTCTATCGCCATGGGACTGGTCAGAGTGGGAATGGCACAAGCTAGGAAGTTCCAACGCAAAATGGGAATCAAAGTCCTATTTACATCACAGGACTCCAATTCTCATATTAAACGAGGGCCCGTTGCCTGAAACAGGTGAGCGCTTCGGACACCTTGGAGAGCCGGCATGGACTTGATGGGCTGAATGGCCTCCTTCTGTGCTGTAAATGACTCTATGGGAGGCCCCTTTCAAAACGATGTTTGGTCACATTGCCGGTGTTAATGAGGACGGGAAGGCGACCAACCTCCAATGAAAGGCGTTACCGTCCCGTTAACGCAAGATGAGGGCATTCAAACTGCACCTGGATTCAGCCGAGCACTATACAGTTTGAGCATGACTTCCTCCACACACTCCTGTTGTGATTATAGTTCAATATTCCATTGGCTTCACTGGTTGGACACAATGAGTGTCGAACTTAACCTACCAGTTATTTCAACACCATTCATGCAATACTTACTTCATTCATCTTTTTCCTTCCCTTCCAAACTGCAGTACTATACACTTGTGTAAAATTTAATCTGTTCTGGTTCAGCCCACCTGCATATTTTGTCCAATTCATTTTCTAATTGCCAAGCTGTCTCTTTCTGATTTAGTGTCACTGCTATCCAGATTCATAAAAGTGTGCAATTGATGCCCAAATATCACCAACTAAGGCCTCCCCCAGCCCAGCTAATAAACAGTTTCAGTAATGTCTGTCAGACATGCAGGGAAGGCAGAAGGAACAAGTATTTATGACCCAAAGAACAAAGTATCAGCTGTGGCTCAGTGAGTAGCACACTCACATCTAAATTCAGAAGGTGATAGGTTCAAGCTCCCCTCCAGAGACACAAGTCCATTACTGACTAACACACCAGAGCCAGTACTAAGGGAGTGCTGCACTGTCAGAGGTGCTGTCTTTTGGATGAGACATTTAAACAATGGCCTGGTTTGTCCACTATCCATGGCACTATTCAAAGACAATCAGGGGATTCCTTCCCTGTGCCCCAGCCAATATTTATCCCTCAACCAACACTACCAGAAAGGAACAGATTATCTGGTCATTATCACATTGCTGTGCATGGGAGCTTGCTGTGCACAAATTGGCTGCTGCAGTTCCTACATTACAACAGTGACTACACTTCAAAAGTACTTCATTGGCTGTAAAGCGCTTTAGGATGTTGTGAAAGGTGCTATATAATTGCAAGATTCTTCTTTCGTCTTTGCATTTCTCAGTTAACATCTCAAATCCCTTCACATATTTTGGAGTCCAGTGATCGTTGTTATGTTGGTTTGCATTGATTTACATTTATTTCAAACAACCTCAAGCCAAACACACATAAAATGTTTCTGAAGAAAAGAGATTTCTTTGGACACAGCTTCAGTCTGTTCAGAAGCATGGTTTTTAACAGAAGCCATCTCGAACAAAGGCTTTTTCTCTCTTTCAAGACAATAAAACCTCATCAAAACAACATCTTTCTTGAAACTGCTAACCACACAGCACCAAAAGGGTTAAAGTCCTCACGAGCTGCCAAAGACAAGACCCCAGATTACAGAGAAAGAATGTGTGTAAATGAGCTGCTATTAGCATTTGACAAATTCTGCAGGCTGGCCAGCATTCAGCTTTACACTGTCCTCCCTTCCCTTGGTTCCTTTGTAAATCTTCTCATGGCAGTTTTTTACCAGCTGTGTTGTCTTCAAGCCAATAAAAAAGACGGTAAACACCTTAACACCCTACTTCCTGTTTTACAGATGTACTGAGGGTGCTCAAAGCACAACAGGATTGACCCAATAAGCTCAGGGGGTTAATACCCGCCTGATTCAAAGTTTCGCACAACTGGGCTAGAAACCCGAGTCAGCCCATGTACAACCTGTGATAGGGTGGCACAGTGGCGCAGTGGTTAGCACCGCAGCCTCACAGCTCCAGCGGCCCAGGTTTAATTCTGGGTACTGCCTGTGTGGAGTTTGCAAGTTCTCCCTGTGTCTGCGTGGGTTTTCGCCAGGTGCTCCGGTTTCCTCTCACCACCAAAAGACTTGCAGGTTGATAGGTAAATTGGCCATTATAAACTGCCCCTAGTAAAGGTAAGTGGTAGGGGAATAGAGGGACAGGTAGGGATGTGGTAGGAATATGGGATTAGTGTAGGATTAGTATAAATGGGTGGTTGATGGTCGGCACAGACTCGGTGGGCTGAAGGGCCTGTTTCAGTGCTGTATCTCTAAATAAAAAATAAATAAATAAATAAAACCTCTGTACCGGGAGGCCTGGGCTCAATGGATATTGGATCTCGTTGTAATATTGGTGGTGAGTTGCAGTTGCCTGTTGCTCAGGCAGCTCACCCATTTGCTAAAATCCAACTTGAGGTTCTCCATCCTCCTGGCTGCACATCATTATGCAGGATGAGGAAGGAAGGGTCGAGCATGGGGGCTTAGCACAGACTGCAGTGGTGCTTTAGAGAAACAAGGAGCGTTGTGATCTGATCTGCACTGCTGAGATTCTCAGAGAGGTCCTGAAACTATCCTTGTGTTCAAATCCTCTCCATGGCCTCGCCCCTCTCTACCTCTGTAACCTCCTCCAGCCTCACAACCCTCTGAAATCTCTGCACTCCAGTTCTGGCTACTTGTGCATCCCCAAATTCCTTCACTCCTACATTGGCAGCCATACCTTCAGCTGCCTGGGCCCTAAGTTCTGGAATTCCCTCCCTAAACCTCTCCACCTCTCTCTCCTCCTTTAAGACGTTCCTCAAAAAACCTACCTCTTTGTCCAAGCTTTCGGTCATCTAAAATGGCTGTTTGCAGCAGGTAATATGGAGATCTGGGAAGCCTCTTTCACCAACATGCCCCAACCTTGGCACAAAATTGGAATGCTGCGCTTCATAATTGGTGCCCATTCTTCTTCTTCTTCTTTGGCCTCCTTGTCTCGAGAGACAATGGGTAAGCGCCTGGAGGTGGTCAGTGGTTTGTGGAGCAGTGCCTGGAGTGGCTATAAAGGCCAATTCTAGAGTGACAGACTCTTCCACAGGTGCTGCAGAAAAATTTGTTTGTCGGGGCTGTTACACAGTTGGCTCTCCCCTTGCGCTTCTGTCTTTTATCCTGCCAACTGCTAAGTCTCTTCGACTCACCACACTTTAGCCCCGCCTTTATGGCTGCCCGCCAGCTCTGGCGATCGCTGGCAACTGACTCCCACGACTTGTGATCAATGTCACAGGTCTTCATGTCGTGTTTGCAGACGTCTTTAAAGCGGAGACATGGATGGCCGGTGGGTCTGATACCAGTGACGAGCTCGCTGTACAATGTGTCTTTGGGGATCCTGCCATCTTCCATGCGGCTCACATGGCCAAGACATCTCAAGCGCCGCTGACTCAGTAGTGTGTATAAGCTGGGGAAGTTGGCCGCCTCGAGGACTTCTGTGTTGGAGATACGGTCCTGCCACCTGATGCCAAGTATTCTCCGGAGGCAGTGAATATGGAATGAATTGAGACGTCGCTCTTGGCTGACATACGTTGTCCAGGCCTCGCTGCCATAGAGCAAGGTACTGAGGACGCAGGCTTGATACACTTAGACTTTTGTATCCCGTGTCAATGCGCCATTTTCCCACACTCTCTTGGCCAGTCTGGACATAGCAGTGGAAGCCTTTCCCATGTGCTTGTTGATTTCTGCATCAAGAGACAGGTTACTGGTGATAGTTGAGCCTAGGTAGGTGAACTCTTGAACCACTTCCAGAGCGTGGTCGCCGATATTGATGGATGGAGCATTTCTGACGTCCTGTCCCATGATGTTCGTTTTCTTGAGGGTGATGGTTAGGCCAAATTCGTTGCAGGCAGCCACAAACCTGTCGATGAGACTCTGCAGACACTCTTCAGTGTGAGATGTTAAAGCAGCATCGTCAGCAAAGAGGAGTTCCCTGATGAGGACTTTCCGTACTTTAGTCTTCGCTCTTAGACGGGCAAGGTTGAACAACCTGCCACCCCTGATCTTGTGTGGAGGAAAATTCCTTCTTCTGAAGACTTGAATGCATGTGAGAGCAGCAGGGAGAAGAAAATCCCAAACAGTGTGGGTGCGAGAACACAGCCCTGTTTCACGCCACTCAGGATAGGAAAGGGGTCTGATGAGGCGCCACTATGCTGAATTGTGCCTTTCATATTGTCATGGAATGAGGTGATGATACTTAGTAGCTTTGGTGGACATCCGATCTTTTCTAGTAGTCTGAAGAGACCACGTCTGCTGACGAGGTCAAAGGCTTTGGTGAGATCAATGAAAGCAATGTAGAGGGGCATCTGTTGTTCGCGGCATTTCTCCTGTATCTGACGAAGGGAGAACAGCATGTCAATGGTCGATCTCTCTGCACGAAAGCCACACTGTGCCTCAGGGTAGACGCGCTCGGCCAGCTTCTGGAGCCTGTTTAAAGCGACTCGAGCAACGACTTTCCCCGCTATGCAGAGCAGGGAGATTCCACAGTAGTTGTTGCAGTCACCGCAGTCACCTTTGTTTTTATAGAGGGTGATGATGTTGGCATCGCGCATGTCCTGAGGTACTGCTCCCTCGTCCCAGCACAGGCAAAGCAGTTCATGTAGTGCTGAGAGTATAGCAGGCTTGGCACTCTTGATTATTTCAGGGGTAATGCCGTCCTTCCCAGGGGCTTTTCCGCTGGCTTCATAATTGATGCCCATTACACCCATTTTATTCCACGAAAACAGGTGCAACAAGGAGAAATTCCCCCCCTCCGCCTGCACACACTGTACCGTTAAGTTTTAATTTCCCTTCATCACCTCCTCCTCCCGCCCACCCCCACAAGAACTGATGCTGTTGTTCAATTGCTTGTTTGCGTGCGATTTCCTCAATGATTACATAAATAAAACAATGTAACTGGGTAACTGGGACATTACAGGAACATGCTATCCTGCACTGTCACAATAAGGTGTAGCAGCGGACAAAAAATGCATTTGCCTTTGACACATTTTTAATCCTAAATCCCACATTTTTATAGGCGTTTACTTCACCTGTGCCTCTCAGGTGAGATGTTAAACCGAGGCCCCATCTGCCCGCTCGAGTGGATGTAAAAGATACCACGGTCACTATTTCAAAAAAGAGCAGGGGAGCTTCACCGATATCCTGGCCAATTTATCCCTCAACCAAAAAAAAATTACCAGGTCATTATCACATTGTTGTTTATAGGCACTTGCTGCACAAATTAGCTGCTGTGCTTCTTACGTTTCAACAGGGACCACACTTCAAAAATACTTTGTTGACTATAAAGCAATTTGGGATGACCTGAGTCGGAAAAGGCGTTATATAAATGCAAAATCTTTCTTTCATCGCTAAATATCTTGAATAGGTGAGTGTCTCCCTACCTTCAAGGCTATTAGGCTGTACTAACTGATTAACACTAGATGTTTGGTGACCTACATATTCATCAGCAAATCCCGAGATCCAGATGGTCTGAGACAAGGCATGAACAACAGGAAAATGAAAGAGACAAACTTATCTATCATTCGGGAAAGCATCCTCCCAGGTTTGCCCTTAGCTTCTAATATCATCTGTCTCAAGTTCTGTTCAAAATAAAACATTCATTTATATTCTGGCGAAGACTACAGTAAATAACTGCACCTTCTAGCTGTTTACCAGTTTGATTTCTTTCTTGAGTTGTGCTATTAAGACGAAGGAAGACTGCAATGTATTGCCTCGGACAGGATTAATGGGATCAGTGATCCTAGTAAAACACTGACACGGAGACAGCAGCTCTGGGGAAAGGCATTACAGCAAGACAATGACTCAGTGAAATCTCCAGCTCGGGGGATGGTGGGGCAGGGAGGAGTGGAGGGTCTATGTGTGGGGGAGGGGGTGAACGGCATTACTTAGAGGAAAGGTTTTCTAATCTAATGATGCTCCTTGCATCTTCATAGATTGACTCAAGGGATTAGGGCACAAAAGGGCTCAAAATGTGAAATTAAAAGGAGCTTTGGGGAACATTTGTGAAAATCAGAAGACATCTCGTGATATTTTTACCTCTTTCCTTGAGGGCTACTTTTGCAGTTTGCAATGGCGTGGAAGGTTGGTGCGGTGGGGAGGGGGGAGGTTGGCTGGAGAGAAAGAGTTGCGAAGAGGGAAAGAGTTAATAATGGAGCAAAATTCACGAGGAATTTTGACCTCAAAATGATCTAGGACACGTAGAGGAAACACACAGCCCAGATTCCAGGTGGTAGCAGAATTGAACACGGCTTGCAAAAATAAATTCTCTCACAAAAAGTCTTAACCAAGGAATTTCTGGATATGATTCAAAAAGCAAACTGGAATGGCCCTATGGCCTCTGGTTCCACAGCTGCCGGTACACTTTCAGTACTTCACCAACATTTGGCTATTTGTTATGCAAGCCGAGGCAGTGAGTATTGGCAGGTTATTCACCCATGGAAAGCATCACAGGCAAGACTAACCCTATTCTCAACCAATCTCCACACGTGCAGGCTTTCTAAAGGAGTCTGGTGAGTGATCTGCCCAACTATAACAGCTTGTATTTATATAGCGACTTTAATGGTCTAAAATATCCCAAGGAGCTTCACAAGAGGAAACACTTGTCATCACTAAAAGAGATTATCTGGACCTAGCTGTTTGTGGGAGCTTGCTGTGTGCAAATTGGCTGCCGCATTTCCTACATTACAACAGTGGTTGCACTTCAAAAGTATTTCATTGGCTGTAAAATGCTTCAGGACGTCCTGAGGTTGTGCAAGAGTGAGCAACTAAGCCTCACAGAGCAGGAACAGAGCAGGTTCTACAGAGCTTGGGCAATCCACTCCAGTGGTTTGAGGAGTCTAGAAGGAGGAGACAGAGATGAAAGGTTAAATGTAAGAGATTTAAGACAGACAGCAGGACAGACGTACTTTTAGAGTGCTGTGAAATGCATTACAGGAGTTAGTGACTGAAGAAGTCAACATTTACAAATAGGTTAGAGGTGGTTGAAGTAAAGTGAGATAAAGGGATTTGGAAACACGGGATTAGGATAGTGCTCGTGTGGAGGATAAACACCAACATGAACCAGTTGGGCCAAGTGGCCTACTGGCAAGTCATAATTTTTATGCAATTTCTAACCACAATTACACACATAAGAGTCTCATTGCAGGATCAATAAATCAATCTATTGCCATTGTAAAACATACGTAGCAAGAACTATCTTGGCCTTGAGCTACATCAAGGGATATCAGCCAGCAATCCGCTCCTCTAAATCTATTAAACAGACAATCCATTTCTACAGATTACTCTTCTGTTAGATCACAACAAGGATTAAGGGTGGAATCTGAAAGTCCCATATGCAGTAATATGTAAAGTTATAGCGCACGAGGGGCAAGTTAATTCAGGGTGTGGAAAAAATATTATACCTCTCACGTGAAACATATCATAGCAAATGACAGAAAAATCCAATTTAATAGGATAAATTTAGGCTTAACCAGAAAGCAGGGAATATCCCTTCCCAGCACAGGAACATGGGAACAGGCCATTTAGCCACTCGAGCCTGTTCCACCATTGAGTGAGATCATGGCTGATCTGCGACCCAACTCCACATACCTGCCTTTGCCCCATATCCCTTAATACCTTTGGTCAAAAAAAATCTATCAATCTCACATTTAAAATTAACACTTGATCTCGTATCAATTTACGGAAGAGAGTTTCAAACTTCCACCAACCTTTATGTATAGAAGTGATTCCTAGTTTCTAATTTCCAGGGAATACAAACAATGTTACCTCTAAACTGCACGGGTGCACATTTGCACAACAATCTGAAACTTATCATGCAGGGTAACAAACTGGCCAAATACACCAACGGTTCCTTTAAGATGAGCATGAGCACAGTCGCAAAGCGATCTTAAAGGACAATGCAGTCTAACAAACAGGCTGTGCATAACAAAGAAAAATTAGAGGGTATGTTAAATACAGCCCGAGTTTGTGTAATCACTCCTTGTAATTTAACCTTTGGAGTCCAGGTTTTTTTCTGGTCAATCTGTGCTGCATTCCCTTCAAGACCTAAAGTGTGGTGCCCAAAACTCAACACATACTCCAGGTGTGGTCCAAACAAGACTTTGTACAGCATCCACCTTTGTAGAACGTCTTGACAACACCAATTTGCATTTATATAATGCCTTTAACATAGTAAAACAACCCAAATGGCTTCACAGGACCTTATCAGACAAAAATTGACACACAGCCACTTAGAGATATTAGAACAAGTGAACAAAAGTTTGGTCAACCAGGTATGGAAGATCTTAAAAGGAGGATCGAGAGGTAGCGACAACGTATTTTGTGTTGCTTTGGCACAGAAGTTACCTTATTATATTACCTTAACTGTAACTTTTTCCGAAAGTTTGTTGGCATCAATGACTTAGCGAGCCTGGTGACAGGGCCCATAAAAGACCAAAAAGGTAACCTATGTGTAGGAGCGGAAGATATTGGTATGGTTCTTAATGAATACTTTGCGTCTGTCTTCACAAAAGAGGGGGACGACGCAGATATTATAGTTAAGGAGGAAGAGTGAGAAGTATTGGATGTGATAAACATAGGGAGAGAGGAAGTATTAATGGGATTAGCATCCTTGAAAGTTGATAAATCACCAAGACCAGATGAACTGTATCCTAGGCTCTTAAAAGAGGCAAGAGAGAAAATAGCAAAGGGTCTGACCATCATTTTCCAGTCCTCACTGGATACAGGTGTGGTGCTGGAGGATTGGAGAACTGCTAACATCGTACCTGTTTAAAAGGGAGCGAAGGATAGACCGAATAATTACAGGCCAGTCAGTCTAACCTCAGTAGTGGGCAAATTATTGGAATCGATTCTGAGAGACAGGATAAACTGTCACTTAAATAGGCACAGGTTAATCAAGGATAATCAGCATGGATTTGTTAAGGGAAGATCTCGTTTGACCAACTTGATCAAATTTTATGAAGTAACAAGGAAGATAAAAGAGACTAGTGCAGCTGATGTGGTCTACATGGATTTTAACAAGGCTTTTGACAAGGTCCAACATGGAACACTGGTTAAAAAATTAAAAATCTCATGGGATCCAGGAAAATGCAGCAAGGTGGATACAAAATTGGCTCAGTGGCAGGAAACAAAGGGTAATTGTTGACGGCTGTTTTAGCGACTGGAGGGCTGTTTCCAGTGGCAATCCGCAGGGCTCAGTACTGGGTCCCCTGCTTTTTGTGGTATATATATTAAACGATTTGGACATAAATGTAGGGGGCATGATCAAGAAGTTTGCAGACACACAAAGATTGGTCGTGTGGTAGATAGCGAGGAGGATAGCTGTAGGCTGCAGGAAAATATTGATGGTCTGGTCAGATGGGTAGAAAAGTGGCAAATGGAATTCAACCCGGAGAAGTGTGAGCTGATGCATTTGGGGAGGCCAAACAAGGCAAAGGAATACACGATTAATGGGATAATATTGAGAAGTGTAGAGGAAGTGAGGGACCTTGGAGTGAATCCACAAATCCCTGAAGATAGCAGGACAGGTTGAAAAGGTGGTTAAAAGGCATATGGAATCCTTTCCTTTATTAACCAAGGTATAGAACACAAGCGCAGGGAGGTTATGCTGGAACTGTATAACTCATTGGTCAGGCCACAACTTGAATACTGTGTGTAGTTCTGGTCACCTCATCACAGAAAGGATGTAATTGCACTAGAGAGGATACAGAGGAGATTTACGAGGATGTTGCCAGGACTGGAAAAATGCAGCTATGTGGAAAGATTGGATAGGCTGGGGTTGTTCTCCTTGGAACAGAGAAGGCTGAGGGGAGATCTGATTGAAATGTACAAAATTGTGAGGGGCCTGAGTGGAGGTGAAGGGTCAATTCACCTTAGCAGAGAGGTCAGTGACGAGGGGGAATAGATTTAAAGTGACTGGTAGAAAAATTAGGGGGGGGAGGAGGAAAAACGTTTTCACCCAGAGGGTGATGGGGGTCTGGAACTCACTGCCTGAAAGGGTAGTTGAGGCAGAAATTCTCAACTCAGTCAAAAGGAGTCTGGATATGCACCTCAAGTACCGTAATCTGCAGGGCTACGGACCAAATGCTGGAAGGTGAGATCTGAATAGGCGGATCGTTTTTCGGCTGGTGCAGACACGATGGGCCAAGTGGCCTCTTTCTGTGCCTTAAACTTTCTATGTTTCTAACACAAAGAATGTCTCTGACTTGTCCTTGCAATGCTGATATACACAGTATAACAAATAGCCTTGAGAGATTCTCCTGGACATGTCAATACAAATGACATGTAAAACTCATGACAATGGCACCCATCTCAGTGATTTGTTTAAAATCCCTAAAACAGTGATCATGATAGAAAACTGAACAAGTAGCTATGCAGTAAGCACCTAAGGTGGGGGTGGAATCTACTGTAATATTTCTACAATTCATTTATCATTAGTTTTAGAAAACTGATATGATTAGGGTTTTAATTATGTAGCTGCTATTTCAGCCCCTGCCAATCTCCCACAAGAATGCGTGCAATTAATTAGCACCTGTTTGTCAAGCATCTCAATGAGTTCATCAGGTACTTATCATTAAGGAAATAAAGTGCCCATTATGGGCAGACGACAGTCTTTTGATAAGGGATTGAACAACTTCTTGAAGAAGGAGGTACATGAGTACGTATCAGAGGGTAGGGTATATTAGTTAAATTCCCCTAGAGAAGATTCATGGAGCAACCTTAGTCTCCTGGAGGCCTTATGGAGTTAGGAAAGAATTTTCCAGTTTTACCTGAAATTGACCACAGGTCATTTTTCTCTTCCAGCACCTCCTACAAGGGTCAACATCACCAGTGGTTGAAGAGGTCAGTATGTGAGTTACAATAGCCAGTAAATGAAATGGGCACCAATGTGCCCAATTTCTTTTTCTTGCATTTGTTTTCTTGTTTGTAACAACAACATTCATTTATATAGCACCTTTAATGTAGCAAAACACCCCAAGGCATTTCACAGGAGCATTATCAAACAAAATTTGACATCAAGCCACAAAAGGACCAAAGGTTTGGTCAAAGAGGTAGGCTTTAAGGAGCATCTTAAGGAGGAGAGAGGGGTAGAGAGGTGGAGATGTTTAGGGAGGGAATTTCTAAGCTTAGGGCCTTGGCAGCTGAAGGCACGAGTACCAGTGGTGGAGCAATTAAAATTGGAGATGCTGAACAGGCCAGAATTTGAGGAGCACAGATATCTTGGGAGGTTTGTGGGGTTGGAGGAAATTAAAGAGATAGGGAGAGGTGAGGCCACAGAGAGATTTGAAAACAAGAGTGAGAATTTTAAAATGGAGGTGCTTCTGGACCGGGAGCCAAAGTAGGTCAGCAATCACACGAGTGATGGGTGAACTGCACTTGGTGCGGGTTAGTAATAGTAACTGAAGCCTTGTCCTTGTGTCTCCACCACTTTTGAAGGTTGAGGCCTGGTGACAATCTTGGGCCATGGTTCAATGACAACACCACTTAGCCCCGATTTTCTCCAGGGAAAAATGTTCTCTTGTGTCTTGTGCTAGTGATCATGCCCTCCCCTGTGTTGTTAATTGTGTTTAATTGTATGCCAGTGGTGGGCATTAACTGGAGATTCACTTGCGCCCCTATAAATAGACACAGACTGAAACTGTAGTTGTTTGGTTAGGAGGTGCATGCTTGTAATGTGTAACTCTGTAAATAAATGCTTATAAAAGTATGTACAAATTAGCTCCAGTTCTATCCTTCGCCAAGTGGCTTTCTGGAGTATAACACATGTGTGCCTGGATATTGAGCGTTGGTGGAATTTCAATGAGAAGGATCCATTGTGACTGTGCTAGTTATTTTCCTCACACAGCCCAGATAAATGAAGGGTTTTCAGTAAGCTGGTCAGCACAGGCAAAATATTGAACACAACACTGAAGCCAATTATCATCAAACCACTCCTGTGATCAGAGATACAACCTGAAAATTAGAGCTAGGCCGTTCAGCAGTGATGTCAGGAAACACTTCTTCACACAAATGGTAGTGAAAATCTGGAACTCTCTCCCTGCAAAAAGCTGTTGAGGCTATCTGCCAACTGAAAATTTTAAAACTGAAGTCAATAGTATTTTTATTCGGCAAGGGTATTAACAGTTATGGAACCAAGGCGGGTAGATGGAGTTAAAATACAGATCAGCCATGATCTAACTGATTGGAGGTACAGGCTCAAGAGGCTGAATGGCCTGCTCCTGCTCCTATGTTCCTGGATCTCAGCAAAGACCAGAAGCTGAATTAAGGACATTTCTGAGTTTCAATCTTGGCAGTGCCTTTACTGAGGCACCAGGAAGAGCACTGTAATATCAGAATGTCAACTATGGATCAATAACACACTCGCTCAGCAACATCACACAGATGAACGGCAATATAATAACAGCAAAGGTAATATTCTTCTGGGTTGCACTTGGGTCCTTTTCTGGCTTCTTTATCCACATTACATGCTGTCGCCGTTCTTTTTAAGGGCCTGTTGTCATTGTAAGAGAGTTGTGATCAGGCTGATACTCTATGATTGCCACAATAGATAACATAATAGAGAGCTATATATCCTCGTTTATTGGTAACACAAAGAGTGGTGGTATAGTAAGTAATGTGGAATGGAGCAGAGAATTACAAAGCAACAATGCTAGATTAAGTGAGTGGACAAAACTGTGGCAAATGGATTTCAAGGCAGGTAAGTGAAAGATCATCCACTTTTGACAAATAAAAAAAAGAGACAGATACGAGTATTATTTAAATAGTGAAAATCTAGGAATAGTGGAGGTCCAAAGAGATTTAGAGGTTCAACATGGTTAATTATAATATAGTAGTTGAAAACAAAAAATATTCAGAAAGCTAATGGAAGGTTAGCTTTTATAACTAGAAGGTTAGAATATAAAGGGAGGAAGTTTTGCTAGAACTATATAAAGCCCTGGTTAGACCCATTCTGGAATAATGTGTACAGTTCTAGGCACTGAAACTTACAAAGGACATGTTTGCCTTGGGATGACTGCAGCACAGAATAATCGGATTATTATTAGGGCTCCAACGGTTAGTTTTTATGTAGAGATTAAATAAACTAGGCTTGTATTCCCTGGAATATAGAAGGTTACATAGAACATAGAACAGTACAGCACAGTACAGGCCCTTCGGCCCACGATGTTGTGCCGAACCTTTAACCTACTCTAAGATCAAACTACCTACATACCCTTCATTCTACTATCATCCATGTATCCATCCAAGAGTCGCTTAAATGCCCCTAATGTATCTGCTTCTACTACCACCGCTGGCAGTGCATTCCACGCACCCATCACTCTCTGTGTAAAGAACCTACCTCTGACATCTCCCCGAAACCTTCCTCCAATCACCTTAAAATTATGCCCCCTGGTGATAGCCCTTTCCGCCCTGGGAAAAAGTCTCTGGCTATCCACTCTATCTATGCCTCTCATCATCTTGTACACCTCTATCAAGTCACCTCTCATCCTTCTTCGCTCCAATGAGAAAAGCCCCAGCTCCCTCAACCTTTCTTCGTAGGACATGCCCTCCAGTCCAGGCAGCATCCTGGTAAATCTCCTCTGCACCCTCTCTGAAGCTTCCACATCCTTCCTACAATGAGGCGACCAGAACTGAACACAATATTCCAAGTGTGGTCTAACCAGGGCTTTATAGAGCTGCAGCATAACCTCGCGGCTCTTAAACTCAATCCCCCTGTTAATGAAAGCCAACACCCCATACGCCTTCTTAAGAACCCTATCAACTTGGGTGGCAACTTTGAGCGATCTATGGACGTGGATCCCAAGATCCCTCTGTTCCTCCACACTACCAAGAATCCTGTCTTTAAGCCTGTATTCTGCATTCAAATTCGACCTTCCAAAATGAATCACTTCACACTTTTCCAGGTTGAACTCCATCTGCCACTTCTCAGCCCAGCTCTGCATCCTGTCAATGTCCCGTTGCAACCTACAACAGCCTTCCACATTATCCACAACTCCAGCAATCTGCGTGTCATCGGCAAACTTGCTAACCCAGCCTTCCATTTCCTCATTCAAGTCATTTATAAAAATCACAAAGAGCAGAGGTCCCAGAACAGATCCCTGCGGAACACCACTGGTCACCGAGCTCCAGGCTGAATACTTCCCATTTGATTAAGGTTTTTAGGATTTTGAAAGGAACTGATAGGGTAGATAGAGAGAAACTATTTCTGCTGGTGAAGTGAGTCTAGCACAAGGTTACAGAACCTTAAAAATCAGAGTCAAGCCATTTAGGAGAGAAGTTTGGAAACATATCTTCATGTAAAGTTTGGTAGAAGTGTAGAACTCTCCAACAAAAAAAAAGATGCTCACTTAATAATTTTAAGTCTGAGATCAATAAATTTTTGCTAGCCAAGATTCTAAAAGGATATGGAGCCATGACAGTTGGATAGGTGTAAAATGATGTGATTGAATGGTGGAAAAGGCTTGAGTGATTTACTGTCCTCCTCCTGTTCCTATGTTCCAAAAATTCTTCTGGGGGGGATACTGCATTGCCTGCTGGGGTGGATCCATCTTTCCATCCCCTTCTCCAGTCCTACAACCCTCCATGATCTCGGCAATCTCCTCTCACCCTACACTCCTCTCTATCTCTGTAACCTCCTCCAGCCCTATGACCCTCCGAGATCTCTGTAAACCCCTCCAGCCCTACAACCCCCACTTCCCTCTGTAACCTCCACCAGCCGTACAACTCTCCCTATTTCTGTAATCTCCTCCAGACCTACAACTCTCGGAGATCTCTGTGCTCCTCCAATTGTGCGTTCTTCCACATTCCCCCTTTTAATCACTCCACCATTGGCGGCCATGTCTTTAGCTCTCCGGCCCAAAGCGCTGGAATTTCCTCTCTAAACCTCTCCATCTCTCTCTCCTCATTTAAGATGGTCCTTATACCTACCTCTTTGACCAAGCTTTTGGTCACTTATCCTAATATTTCTTTATGTGGCTCAGTGTCTTTATATGGCTTTGTTTGATAACACTCCTGTGAAGCACCCTGGGACATTTTACTATGTTAAAGGCGCTATATAAATGCAGACTTTGTTGTTGAATTATAGAATACCACAAACCTGATCTGCTGAAGTGCCAATTTTTACATCACAGCCTTCCACCTGGTTTTCACTCAAGATTTTAATCATTTACACCTGGAGATATCATCAGTGAAAGTTAACAAACATGCAAGTTCCAAAAGACATTCAGTACTCAAAAGGGTTAAGCTGCGCCGCCTGATGTCACTACCACAGGCATTTTACTATTTCCTCAGTAAAACCTTACACAAGATGCTTCATCCAGCAACAATACTTCTTTAATGCAGAAAGATACCAGTCCTTCCTCCACCAGTGGGTACATGTGTAGGGACCCATCACACTAAAGAAAAGTTTCTTTCATCAAAATAATTGTGGTTAAAGTAGTTCACACATGTTCATTCATGAGACTGCTAGCCTCCATCTGCTTCTTTTTGGGAGGGTAAGAGGAGTGGCAAAAAGTGCTGGCGGACAGACATCACAGGAGCAACATAAGGACACACGTATTGTATTTCACCATGTTAAATCTGGGTGTTTCAGTATTAAATAAACAGTACTTCAACTAGTTGTCTTAAATTAGCCTGCACTCATTCAGAAAGATATGCATCCTTTTTGTCCCTTAATAGGATCGGAATCACCACACTTGTAAAATCAAGATTTTCTACTCATCCTGGCTGAATTTGCTCCTCGTTACCATCCAATCTTCCAGGAGTTGCCACTGTTCTGACCACCCCACCATTCCCTAGCACTGGGATAAGGCAGCCAGTATACCTTCTATTTCTCACTGTTATCTACAGCCTGACAAGGAAGAGAGGGATTATTAACTGATCTTTGCTACGACAGATGCATTTTACACGGATGGTAATTGATGTAAGTTAATTCCTTCTCCCACAACACTGGTGTTCTGCACTAAAGCAAAAGATAAGCCCACTTTAGTCAACAATCATTAAAACAACTATTAGGAGGATGGTATGGAGACCAACATACTAACAAAAAAGTTAAGCATATTTCTGAATACAATCAGGGTTCGAGATGACCATAATCTCATTCATTTAATGTGGGTTATCCTCTTGGCAGTGCAGCCAAGACAGTGTATTGTGTACATACAATAACTAATATATATTCAAAATACACACACAGAGAGCAGCAAAACATGCATGCAGTTACAAAAGGTGCAAAGTGTTTCACAGATACATGCAGTTGCATCTTGCAAATGAAGAAGAAGCGAATGCCCTTGTCCCAGCTCCCAGGGTGGCACTGACCTGGATGGTGCAGGCATATTCGGAATCGTCCAGCAGCCTAACGGTGCAGTCGAACTCCCGGTCCAGGTTCCTGATGCTGCCGCTCCTCAACCTGCTCAGCATCTTCGCCGGATTTATATAGCGAGAAACAGAACAAAAGCGAGCGGATTTTAAGGTTGTTTTTTATTGGGTTTTTTCAAGATTTTATTCTAATGGTTGGTTTATTTTTCCTCCTCCTGCTGCAGTTTGCAGCCCCTTGTTGCCTCTGGGATGGATCGGATCCCTGTGCCAGGGCTGACTCCTCATTGCCCCTGTCTGTCGCTGCAGCTGATGCTGGAACATCGCAGCGAGTAGCAGCAGCCGGGAGAAAGTATCCGATCAGCGGGGGAGAGGGCGGAGCCTCATCCGCGCTGACTGACGGCCCATTCCACCAATCACCGCCCGGCCCTCTGTGACTAGCGTGGACCTGCGCTAATAGTGGTGGCGAGTGGGTGGGGCCTGAGGCTCCGGCGGATGAGTCAATAGGCGGTGAGAGGGGGCGGGTGCTGGGCGGCATCCCCGCGGGTCTCCGGCCCGGGAGAGGGAGTCTATTCATTGGGGAGGAATAGGCGCGGATTTAATAATGGAGACAAATTTCAACAATCTTTAAATGCAGTGCATCAAATAAATAAATACTCATTTGCCCATTGTGCATCCCAGGATTTTTACCTGTCCGTTGCATTTTATCCGCTTTTCCTGTTTCCTATTGTGCTTACTGCCTTGCAAATACTGCATAATGAGAGCACCGACAGCACTGGGTTTAATTTGTTCTCTGTCTCTCTGCAGCGCCTCCGTACATCTCTCAGTGACTGTTCTGCATAAATCTCCCTTTATTAGCACACAGTCCGGGTGAAAGAGAGCGAAGCAAGATGGGGTGGAGCCCACACAAACACTGGGTTAGCTCCTGAACTCTCCCCAAGGGTAAGGGTCTCACTGAGGGGGAGCAGAACAGCAAAGAGGACAAAACAAAGAAACCCACATCCCAAAAAAAGGAAGCATCAAACGGGCTGAGCTCCAACCAGCTCCAGCACAGCGCACAGATGCCTTTGAATGAGTTATCACGTTGGGTAATCACTAGCCAAAGGCAGATCAATTTACATACATAAATATATTCGGACTTGAGTGAGCAAAGCGAAATGCCCAAAATCATTTCGGTGGGGAGGCATAAAGAACTCGACTGGAAAGTCAAACTGCAGACAAAGCTCAAGCCGAAACTCAGAGACGTCATGATTACTAATACCATGAAATATCTCACCTAAAGAAAAAGTCAGATCCCCTGTAGCATATCAAAGTGAACAAGGCAATGCCAAGCACATTGCAGTGTGTGAGGTGCCAAACATGGGTGGTAGAGTCTGCCAAAAAAAATCATTTTCAAATATTAATAAAACATAAATAAATAACCATTTGCCTTAATGCAATTCTTAAAAAGTTCCCCAACTTCTTCTGCCCAATCAACCTGGTCTGGAACCCCCTCCATACCCAAAAATGACCACAACCTGGCTTTGAGCTTGATAAAAGATATCCAAATAGCATCATACAGCACAGAGGAGGGCCATTTAATCCATGAGTCAGTTCTCTGAACATCTATCTAATGGGTCCCTCTCCCCCCTGTTCTTTCCCCACAACTCTGCATTTTTTTCCTTCTCAATATCCAATTTATCCAATTCTCTTTTAAAAGTAATCATTGAATCTGTTTCAGCCATCCTTTCAGGAAGTGCATTCTCGATCACAACAATTTGCTGTGTAAAAAATCATTCTCCTTATCTCATCTCTAGTACTTTCTCTGTTCACCCCAAATCTGTGTCGATGGGTACTAACCCTCCTGCATGTCTTAGCTCCATCAGTGGGGTTGGTATGGGGGGTGGGGGGGGGGGGAGAGGTCATGACCCCTGCCCCAATCACCACAAATTCAGCTTATTTTGTATGTCAGGACTCTTCCAAAACTTGGAAAATAATTTATTCACTTAACTTTCAAATTCCCAATTGCAGTGCCGTTTTAAGTCAGACACAAATGGCAATGTGGCATTGGAGGCATCACTGTGCCAAATTGGCCAAATCTGGACTTCGACACAATCCCACACCCCACCAATCTTCAGACATTAGCTCCATCTCTGGCCATCCCTATATTTTCTCTGACTAGCTGATTTCCCATGGCACTGCTCATGGTAAATTCATGTTTTTCAATTAACAGGAACGTTGTATGATATAATTCACAATGTATTATTCTGCTGCTAGGTAGAGCCATGTTTAAGATAGTCTTTCATTTTCAGGCCAAAAAAGACTAATTGTAATAAGTAAATGCAGCATGAGGTTACTTAGAGTTTAATTGCAAAGGAAAGTTTTCATATGGCCAGATATTTTTGAATTTCCAGCTCCAAATCAAACACCACACTAAAATGAGGATCTTTCTGTATTCATGTTTTGCGACTCTGTAGTTTTATGGCTGGAGTAGATGTTAGATGCAACATTTCAATGTTCAAAAAACCCCAGCACTTTATATAGTGCTCTTTGCATCATCAGGATGTTCCAAGATGCTTCATAGCTAATGGATTACCTTTGAAGTGGGGTCACTGTTGTTTTGCAGACAAACACAACAATCAATTTGCGGGCAGCAAGATCGCACAAACAGCAACGAGATAAATGAGCCAGTAAAATGGTGGTGTTCATTGAAGGTGGAAGAACACCAGGAAAAATCTTCTGCTCCTCTTCAATAAACCCTTTGGATCTTTTATATCCAAGCAAGCAGATGAGGACTCAGTTTAACATTTCATCTGAAAGACACAGTACTCCTACGCTATACCTTGAAGTGTCAACCTAGTTTATGTATTCAAGTTGACAGGTAGGATTTGAACCCACAGCCTGGGTGAGAGTTGCCATTGAAGCATCGCTGGCACTTCCATTTATAATCATAAGTGTATTTTATTTTCATTTTAATTTTGTATTAACAGTATAAAAGAGAAGTGCCCCTCCCACCTTCCCTTCCTTTCCTTTCCAGCAAGAAACAAGTACAAGGAGACCTTAAGAAATAGATGAAAATGTGGAAAGATGTAAATTCAAGTCCATATTCCCAATTGTATTAAGCAAGGAGATGCCGAGCATTGAAAATGTAGTCACTGCTGTTATCTAGCAAACACAGCAGCCTATTTGTACTGTCATGCTAGGCCCCCACCCGCCAAGAATGAGGCACATTAATTTTGTCATGAACATCGATTTTAAACTGTTACTGGAGTGAAGAAAGGACTTGTTAAACAGATCAGCCGTGGCTGGAAAAGACATTTGCATATTAACAGACGGTGTTTGGAAGGCCAAAGCAGCCATTCCCTGACATTTCACCCACAATGGACTTTTGCTCACCAGATATTGAAGGTGGGGGAGCTTGCATTCCAGGTTGACTGCTAAGATGGCCGAATACACAAATGGACATGGTCAAACCAGCTAGTCACATGACTAACCTGCTGGGCAACATGAGTTCTTTGAAACAAAAACAAGAAATGCTGGAATCACATATTGTTTGCCTTTGCTCCGTGACCTTTTGGTCAGCTATGTGGCCTGGTCCAATCTGCACCTTCTCCTTTGTTATCTCTTGCCCCACCCCCACCTCACTTGCTTATAATCTGTGACTTTTCTAATATTTGTCAGTTCCGAAGAAGGGTCACTGACCCGAAACGTTAACTCTGCTTCTCTTTCCACAGATGCTGCCAGACCTGATGAGTTCTTTGAATTTGTACAAACAGTTTCGGCAGAAAGCTGTTTGCTCCTGGACTGAGAAGATCTCTGCTGTCTGCTCCCATCTCTTTCTCACGGAATCCCAAATCCACTGAAGACACATAAACCCCAAGAGAGAAAAGTATCCTACAGCGAACAAGGTTTAACAAGAATTCTAGGCCCCAACGAAAAGCAAGATCTACCTACACTCAAGGACTCTACAGTGAGCTCGAAGAACTGTAACAACTCTTCAGATATTGTCTCAAACCTTTCCACTTTATTTTTCTTCTGCTCTTTTCTGTCTCTATTTGCATGTGTGTGTCGCGTATGCATGCTAGCATGGGGCGCGGCATGTATCCATAGACGTTAACCGAATTAGAGTTTAAGTTTAATAAAGTTCAACTTTTCTTCTTTAAACCTAAGAAAGCCTGTTTGTGCTGGTTTCTTTGCCTTATAATTGGAAAGCGGTGAACAAGGATTCATCAAGGGCGAGCTAAAAACACGGTGTGTTAAAAATTAAATCCTGTTACAGTAAGACCAGGTGAAGGCTGAAGGGGAAACCTAGAACTCTTTCTCACTTGGTCGTAACAGAGATTTGGGTGCTAGCATCCGGAATTGACCCACAGACAAATGAGAGAAATTGGAAGTGGGAAGCCAAATTGTTCCCAATCAAAAAAGAGCAAGATTAATACAGGTTTTCTTGTGGTTGTGTATGATTGAATACTAACATGTTTGCAACTGAAGCTAGTAGCTCCCCAAGCCAGGTGAAATAACTTGGGATAAAAGAACTGTCTATGGAGGAGTTGAGGAAAATGGCTGAGCAGTGTGGGATCACTGTATGTGGCAAGGCTAGGAAGTCAGTACTGCTAAGGCTAGTGGCCAGCCATTTTTCCCTTGAACCTGAAGAAGCAGAAACAGGTTTAGAAGCAGACCCAGACAGGGTACTGTTAGCAAAGATACAATTGGAACAGAGGAAACTTGAATTAGAAGACATGGAAAGAGAAAGAGAAATAGAGAGACAGGAGAGGGAGAAAGAGAGGACAGAAGGAACGTGAAGAGAAAGAAAGAGAGGACAGAGAGAGAGAAAGACAGGAGAAGGAACGAGAGAGTGAAGAAAGAGAGAGAGAAAGAATATTCCAGAAAGAATGCGAAGAAAGAGAGCTGAAGCGGCTTGCATTAACTCGGGGGTGAAAGAGTAACCCCAGTGAAAGCATGGCCAATATGGAGGAGTGTAATTCAGGGCTCGGTACAGAATTGTTAAAACAGGCTAAATTAATTCCAAAATTCAATGAGGAAGATGTAGAAACATTTTTTGTGTCCTTTGAGAAACTGGCAAGACAGCTAAAATGGCCAGCTGATACCTGGCCTCTTTTACTGCAAAGCAAGCTAACTGGAAAAGCCCATGAGGTTTATTCCCTGTTGCCAGATGAGAGTTCATCAAATTATGAACTGACCAAAAATGCTATCCTCGGGGCATATGAATTAGCACCCGAAGCCTGTCGCCAAAATTTTAGAACCCTGAAGAAGCAAGCTAATCGAACTTATCTAGCGTTTGAAAGAAGTAAGCAGCTGGCTTTTGACCAGTGGCTGAGGGCTGTTAAAGTACAGCTCAGCTATGAGAATCTCAGAGAAGTAATTCTGTCAGAGGAATTGAAACGCTCTCTTCCACTTTCCATAAAGACCCATGTAGACGAGCAGCGGGTCTAGAAAGCCCGGCAAGCAGCCGTCCTGGCTGATGAGTTTGCTTTAATTTATAAGTCGGTTTCCCAGGGGAGAACCTTTCATACTCATCCCCACAAAACCGAAAGGGACAAAGGGTGGGAAGGTGATAGGAGCCCAAGCTGTCTTGGGAGAGAAAGGAAAGCAGGGGACACAGGGGGCCGTCCACTAGCTAAAAAGGAAGGTGCTGTGAGCAAGAGTGAGACGCGGAGACCTGTGTGCTACCATTGTAATAAAGCAGGGCATTTAAGAGCTGACTGCTGGAAACTAAAGGGAAAACCTGTAGGGTTAATCAGGGCACACCGGCTCAGTGAAGGAGAAAAGACCCTGATGGAAAGCACAGCAGAACAAGCTGTGGCTTTAACTGCACTAAGAGTGAGATCCAGGAAGTCTACCGTTGCAAGTGCAAATTTAATAGGGTTCTTGAGGGTTCTCAGGGTATTGTGTCTGAAGGAGAGTAGCCCCATACCCCTCAAGTGGGGCAATCAAGCCCATAGTGATTCGCAGGCACACAAGGGCCACCAGATCCCTTTTACTGGGAAAAGGCCTGACCTTTCCCCCAGAGAGTGCCGTGAACACCAAAATGGTGGTGAATGGTATTGGAGGGCAGTGTATGCCTGTACCTGCACACCTGGAGTGCAACCTAGTTTTGGGACCGGTGACCGTAGGGATTGTCCCTAGTTTGCCTGTGGATGGGGTTGACTTGCTCCTACGTAATGATCTGGCGGGGGTGAAGGTGGTAGCCCCCCCCCTAGTAGTGAAAGAAAGACCGCAGGAGGTCAGAGAGACAGGGCAATGGCAGGAGACGGTCCCCTGCAGTTTTCCTGAATGTGTAGTGAATCAGGCCATGATCAAACCAGCTACCCCAGAGGAGACAGAATTGGCACTGCAGGCAAATGACCATGAGGTCTGCCTGTCCGAGACTTTATTTGGAAAGTTAGAAGACCCAGGGAATGAATTAAATGGATTTTCCCTAGCTGAGGCTCAGCGAGCTGACCCAGTATTGCGAGAGTTAGCACAGGCTGCCCAGTCTGAAAGTGAAGCAGAGGGAGTCTGATTGCAACTATTTAAAGAATGAAGTACTGATGAGGAAATGGAGTTCTCCTCACAGACCTGATGACAAACAGTGGACAGTGGTTCACCAGTTAGTGGTGCTGCAGAGGTACTGGAGAGAAATACTAAGAAGGGACCATGAGATTACAGTGGCTGTATATACCGGTATGTGAAAGACCAAAACCCGCAAAAGACAACAGTTTGACTGGCTAAAACTCCACAAGGTTTGGTGGAGTACTGCCGGTTTGCCACATATGCCAGGTGAGGAGAAACCCCACCTACAGTGAAACCTGCACCCCGAGTCCTGTACCGGTGTCAGAGGACCCTCCAGCAGAGGGCTGGTGAACTATAAGGGAACCCTAGACCGCTTTCTCACCTTTGAAGCCTGGTGACTGTTATGTAGGTGGAAACAATGCATTGACCTGCAGATGTTACATTCTTTCCCACCACCCTAACACACAGGAGCAAAGTCCGCCAGGATTGTAATGATACAATAACTGGTCTGTATCAGTGTTGGTTGACGATATTATTAAATTTTTCTGTGAACTAACAAATAAGATAAAAAATCTATTTTTGAAAACTGCAGCCAAAGCAACATCAACAGTAATGAAAAGGAAACCTTATCAAAGTCACAAATGACATCCTATATGAACTTACGAACATAGCGCCTAGTTTTTCAGCTGGTGCAGACACGATGGGCTGAATGGCCTCTTTCATACAAATTAAGAGCAGGAGTAGGCCACTCAGCCCCTCGAGTCTGCTCCGCCATTCAATAAGATCATGGCTGATCTGATTGTAACCTCGACTTCACATTCCCACCTACGCCCGATAACCTTTCACCCCCTTGCTTATCAAGAATCTATCTACCTCTGCCTTAAAAATATTTAAAGACTCTGCTTCCACCGCCTTTTGAGGAAGAGAATTCCAAAGACTCACGACCCTCTGAGAGAAGAAACTTCTCCTCATCTCTGTCTTAAATGGGCGACTCCTTATTTTTAAACAGTGACCCCCCAGTTCTAGATTCTCCCACAAGGGGAAACATCCTGTACACATCCACCCTGCCAAGACCCCTCAGGATCTTATATGTGTCAATCAAGTTGCCTCTTACTCTCCTAAACTCCTCATAAGACAACCCACCCATTCCAAGTATTCATCTAGTAAACCTTCTCTGAACTGTTTCCAATGCATTTACATCCTTCCTTAAATAAGGAGACCAATACTGTACACAGTACTCCAGACGTGGTGTCACCAATGCCCTGTATAACTGAAGCATAACCTCTCTAATTTTGTATTCAATTCCCCTCGCAATAAATGATAACATTCTATTAGCTTTCCTAATTACTTGCTGAACCTGCATACTAACCTTTTGCGATTCATGCACTCGGACCCCAGATCCCTCTGCATCTCAGAGCTCTGCAATCTCTCACTATTTAGATAATATGCTTCTTTTTAGTCTTCCTACCAAAATGGTCAATTTCACATTTTCCCACATTATACTCCATTTTCCATATCTTTGCCCACTCACTTAACCTATCCATATCGCTTTGTAGTCTCCTTACGTCCTCTTCACAACTTACTTTCCTACCTATCTTTGTGTCATCAGCAAATTTAGCTACCATACCTTCGATCCTTTTGTCCAGGTTATTTATAGAAATTGTAAAAAGTTGAGGCCCCAGCACTGATCCCTGCGGCACACCACTCATTACATCTTGCCAACCAGAAAATAGCCCATTTATGCCTACCCTCTGTTTCCTGTTAGCTAACCAATCTTCTATCCATACCAATATGTTACCCCTACACCATGAGCTTTTATTTTCTGCAATAACCTTTGATGTGGCACCTTATCAAATGCCTTCTGGAAATCTAACTACAATACATCCACCAGTTTCACTTTATCCACAGCACAAATTACTTCTTCAAAGAACTCAAATAAATTGGTTAAACATGATTTTCCTTTCACAAGTTTTTTGTTGATTCTGCCTGATTACCTTGAATTTTTCTAAATGCCCTGCTATAGCTACTAACATTTAATAATATCGTCCAACATTTTCCCCAAGACAGATGTTAAGCTAACTGGCCTGTAGTTTCCTGCTTTTTGTCTCCCTCCCTTTTTGAATAAAGGAGTTACATTTGCTATTTTCCAATCTAATGGAACCTTCCCCAAATCTAGGGAATTTTGGAAAATTAAAAACAACGCATCAACTATCTCACTAGTCACTTCTTTTAGGATCCTAGGATGAAGTCCATCAGGACCTGGCGACTTTTCAGCCATACCACTTTGCTGATGATTGTAATTTTCTTGAGTTCCTCCCTCCCTTCCATTTCCTGATTTACAGCTATTTCTGGGATGTTACTTGTATCCTCAATAGTGAAGACCGATGCAAAATACCTGTTCAATTCATCTGCCATCTCCTTTTTTTCCCTTATTAATTTCCCAGACTCACTTTCTATAGGACCAACGTTCACTTTGTTAACTCTTTTTTTTAAATATCTGTAGAAATTCTTATTATCTGTTTTATATTTCTAGCTAGCTTTCTCTCGTACTCTAATTTTCTCCTTCTTATCAATCTTTTCGTCATTCTATGTGACTGTTGTTAATTGTGTTTAATCATAGGCAGGTGGAGGGTGTTAATTAGGATCTTCCTTGTGTACATACAAGGAGACACTTACTGAAACTGGGTGAAGGTTTCAGTGAGGAGCTGCATGTTTGTAATCTTTTTACTTTGTAAAATAAATGCAAGATTGGCTCCAGTGTAATCCTTTAACAACAATCCTTCCTCGACTTGTCTGCAGTTTTTGACACAGTTGACCACAGCAACCTCCTCCAATGCCTTTTTTTCAGAACATATCTGAAAACTCCACAATTGCACAATATATCCACAATTCGTCTATGGAAAGCATCTTCCATCAATAGCAACTAACTATGCCTTGTTCTTCATTCTGTCCCCTGTGGCTTCTTCCCTCAATTATTTCTGCTACCAATATCTATTAATATCAATATCTCCCAAGGTTATTTTATGGCTATCCAGATATGTTCTTTGCTGCATATTTGGTGACTAAACAAGCAGGCAGGAGCAGCCAGAGGCAGCTGTATCAAGCAAACAATACCTTATAAATATGGCACTAATGATTGCTGGGGCATCTTTTCAGTTTCATTTCAATAAGAATGTTCTTGTAAATTAATCAGTGGATCATGTTGAGATAGGAGTACATATGTATGTTATTGATTCTGGCTTCTGCACTGAATGCCAGCTATTTGACCAAGGCCTTTATGCAATTTCAATTAACAGAGTGTTTCTGTGTGCAAACAATTCAGATAACTGAGAGGATATACTTATCAGGAAAGGCTGGGGGGTGGGGGGAGGGGAGGGGAGGGGAGGGGAGGTGGGGGTGACCTAACAGAGGTCTTTAAGATTATGAAAGGGTTTGCTAGGGTAGGCACGGAGGAGATGATTCCACTTATGGGTGGGACCAAATCTAGGGACCATAAATAAAAGATAGTCAAAATTTAAATAGGGACTTCAGGAGAAACCTCTTTACCCAGAGAGTGGTGAATATGTGGAACTTGCACCCATAGGGAGTAGTTGAGATGAATAGCATAGATGCATTTAAGGGGAAGCTAGATAAACACATGAGGGAGTAAGGTGCAGAAGGATATGCTGATAGGGTGCAATGAAGAAGGGTGAGAGGAGGCCCGTGTGGAGCATAAATGCGGGCATGGAGCAATTGGGTCAAATGGTCAGTTTCAGTGCTAAACATTCTGTCATTCTTTGTAATTTTATGCTCTGATAAACAGCCAGGAGCTCCAGTTAAATTCAGAGTTTGAGGACAGAACCCGTACAAAGAGATGGCTCATTGCGCGAATGTTAATTGCGTACAAGGGCGTCCTTGCCCATCTTCCCAGACACCTGGGCCATTCTCCAGTGCCTTAC
Organism: Heterodontus francisci; assembly: GCF_036365525.1. NCBI lineage: Eukaryota > Metazoa > Chordata > Chondrichthyes > Heterodontiformes > Heterodontidae > Heterodontus > Heterodontus francisci. The sequence continues at coordinate 41,996,770 of NC_090408.1, read as the reverse complement.
ATAAGAAGCTAGTTTCCCAGTTCTCTGCTTCATGGCTTGTTGTAATTGAAAAAGAGAGAAAACAGGAAGCAGTTGATTAAAACATTCGGTGGGAGCGAGCTTTGTGAACACTTGTTAATCCATTGAATGATTCCTTGTCTAAACTCCCAATTCTTTCAATATGTCAAACATAGGTTTCAATTCAAGTCTTCTAAAGGCCCCCAACATCTAAAAAGCTAACCAGCAAGAATATCCTCCCTTCTTTTGTATTAGATAGAAGGAAAAAAATTCCTGTGGAGAATGTTTCTTGATCATCTATTTTTCATGAAATGTACTTGTTCTAGATAAATTTCTCAACATATCCTCCAGTCTTCTTGTCAGTATGTTGGCTAAAATATTCAAATCAAAGTTGAGCAAACATTCAGATCTTAACCTTCTATGTTGCCAGGGGTGTTTATTTAGCTTCAAGAGAATCAATGCTATTACTTAACTCGCAGTAGGCTTTGTTAGAGGATGTATGTTCTTATAACGCATTCTTCAACATACTTGGGTCCACAACATTAAATGTTAGATGTCACAGATTTACTAAGCATACAATCATAACTAATATTAACAAAAATTAAACAAGCAGTTAACCAAGCATTTATGACAAAACCTTGCATGTTTTAGCCAGAGATTTCAAACACGTTATATTCGAGCTTGGGTTTCTGGTTACATAGAATTACATACAATATGGAGCATAGAACCAGGGATCAGCATCAACATGTTGCACCACGGGACATTTGACAAAATTATTGGATTCAGCCATGGACATGGGGGCAATTAATCTGTATATAAAGTGTGTAGCCAGCCTAATGCCATCAAAACACAGACCGATTTAAAACACATTTCTCCCTATAAATAAAGTTGCTAAGCATCAATGGAGAGCAGCACGACTGTAGCTAGCAAGCAAAACAGAATAGAGATAGCTACACCATGTGCTAACATTGCATTAGCATGTAGCCAGCAAGCTAAACCATTGTGCAACAAAAACCAGGACAGAGAAGAAACTTTATGTCATTCGACCAGTAAAATAGCAAATAATTTTCCACACTGGAAAAAGTGATTAGCTAGCTGGCCTAGTTAGCTAGCAAGCTAATAATAATTATAAATTCAACTCACTATAATGTTTTCAAATGTACCTCACCACCACAGCTACATCGAAGTCCTTTGTGCTCATTGTTGCAGTTGCAATACGTAGACAGGCATCACCCCGACAGTTCTCAAGGCAATTTCTTGTGGATGTTTTGAATGTGTTCAAGTGGCTGAACCCTTGTTCGCAGCAATATGTGTCAGGGCTCAGTGTCAGTAAAAAAAAGTGATAGCCTTGCCAGTTCACTGTATTCAACCTCACTTAAACAAAAGACACCACAATTTGGTAACATCACTGCCACAGCAGTCTGAGTTGAAAAGTATCTTGACAGCCTCATCTTCACAGTTCAATGTATATTGCATTTCAACTTTGCTGGAGTCAATGTCTTATGTAAATCTTGCATCAAGTTTTTGAATTTCTGGGACTGGTGGCTTTTGGTTGCAGGGGTCTAAGTAAAGCATGCATTTCACCAGCGCTTTTTCAGGAAAACTGGCCTTGAATGCCTGTTCAAGTTTCCTTGCATATCCAATGAATGTTGCTTTTGCCTGGCCAATCTTGGTTTCTGGCAAGTATTGCTGCTCGTTACACTCCCACAGCATCTCTGTGACCTTGGCACTGGGGACAGACAGGTAGCTTGGAGATACGTAAGATTCCAGCATAGAATCTTCATTTGAAGACTGTTTAATTGGCTTCAAAATGATCTTGAAGTACTTCTCCAGAGAGCAGTATGCGTTGTACAGATCAGAATTCTCTTTCTGCAGTGTCAAATTCATTGATGCGAGAAATGGCAAAACCCAGTTCAAGAAACTGAGATACAGAATGAATTTTGGAGATTGTAACATGTCATGGATATTCTGGCAATTTTTTCTATAATTTGTTAACCCATTCTCAAATGCCTCTCTCTCAAAGTATTGCACTAGAGAATCCCACATTAGCTCAAACCTCTCAATGCAGGCAGCCAAGTTTAACCAGCAAATTTTTTGCGGCCAACCAGGTTTGAGTATTCCTCTTCGTTCAGCTCGCAAATCTGTCTAAGTTCCTTTTTTCTCGCAGCTTCACTGAAATGTCTCAGTGTTGCTTTGATCTTGTCTTCCACAAAGTCAGGTATGATTGATTCAGCATCTTTAGCCATTAAGACTTGGCGATGGGTCATACAGTGCTGAATGAATAAATCTCCATAACGACCTTTCAGTCGCCTTGAAACACTTACAAGCTGGGCTAGCATTACAGATGCCCTATCTGATGTAAAGCCCATAATTTTCTTTACAGCATACTTGTTTTGGTCATTTTCCAAACAACCAACAATGGCTGCACTCAAGCTGGGCTTGATTTTTTTTCAAATTCGACACCATGTTTTTTCACGGGTAAGAATAAAAGCGGGAAAAACGTGACCGGAGCTAACGTTTTGTCTGATTGAATAACAAAGCTTCTTTGGTTCCATGTCATTAAGATTCTACAATAAGTCTCAATTTTTATGACTAAATTACCACTGCCATCAAAATTTTTACCATGGACACTGGTGCCCGTGTACGGACATGTTGCCAACCCCTGAAAGAAACAGGCCATTTGGTCCAACAAGTCTGTTCTGATATTTATAGTCCACATGAGTCTTCTCCCATTCCACCTACCTCATTTCAGCTTTTCAACATATCTTTCTATTCCTTTTCTGTCATGCACTCGTCTAGCTTCCATTTGAAAGCATCTAAGCTATTTGCCTCAATCATTTCCTGTGGTCGCAAGCTCTACATTCTCACCGCTATCTGAGTAAAGAAATCTCTTCTTATTTCCCTATTGGATTTATTAGTAACTATCTTGTACTTACATTCCCTACTTTAGGATTCTCCAACAAATGGAAATGTTTTCTCCACATCTATCCTGTCCAATCCATTCCTAATTTCAAAAACTTCTATCAACTCACCTCTAAGTTTTCTCTTTTCTAAAAAAAAACCCCAACCTGTTCAATCTTTCAGATCTTAATTGATTTCCAAAGTATCTGTTCCAACACAAGTTTTTGTTTGGAACCCTTCTAAGTTCTCCTCCCCCACATTTGGTAGGATGCAGGGAGTAGTAGGGGATGCCCAAGAAGTATGCAGTTGGAGGCACGCAGAGATCCGGGAGGGTTGTAAGGCTGGAGGTGATTACAGAGATAGGGAGGCGGCTCCTCTCTTTTGGCATGGTAGAGATTGGGGATACAGTATGTGGCAACCACAGGCCCAAGCTTGCCTACCCCATCCCATAATATGGAATCCAAATAATTCTGTTATAATGGGATTAACTCAGCACACCATTTACTTTATTAACAATAGTAACTTTTTATTGTCTTTAATCAAGTAGTTATATTATATTATGAACATTTTTATTTGTCGCAATATATCTCTGCTTCAGCCTTACACTTCACCAGAAGAAGAATCTTACAGCACAGGAGGCCATTCAACCCATCATGCCTGTGCTAACTCTTTGAAAAAGCTGTCCAATTTAGTCCCACGCCCAAGTTTTTTCCCCATAGCCCTATAAATTAGTCCTCTTTAAGTACATATCCAATTGCCCTTTGAAAGCTCCTATGGAATCTGATTCCACCAAACTTCCAGGTATTTCATTCCAGATAATAATAACCCTCTGTGTGAAGAAATTTCTCCTCATTTCCCCTCTCGTGCTCAAGCCAATTATTTTAAGTATGTGACCTCTGGTTACCAACCTGCTTGACAGAGCAAATAGTTTCTCCCCTATTTGCTCTATCAAAACCCTTCATAATTTTGAATACCTCTATTAGGTCTCCCCTTAACCTTGGCTGCTCTAACAACAACAACAAAAACCTATATTTATATAGCTCCTTTAACATAATAAAAGGTTCCAAGATGCTTCAGAGGAGCATGATAAAACAAAGTATGACACCGAGCCACAAAAGGAGTTATTAGATCAGATGGCCAAAAGTTTGGTCAAAGAAGTAGGTTTTAAGGAGTGTCTTAAAGGAGGAAAGTGAGGTCGAGAGGCAGAGAGGTTAGGGAAGGAGTTTCAAGGATCAAGGTTGAGAACAATTGCAGCTTCTTCAATCTCTCCACATAACGGAAGTTCTTCATCCCTGGGTATCATCCTGGTAAATCTCCCCTGCACCCTCTCCAAGGCCTTGACATCCTTCCTAAAAGTGTGGTGCCCTGAATTGTACACAATACTCCAGCTGCTCAGGGCTTACCAAGGTTTAGTATGACTTCCTTTTTTGTATTCAAACATCACTGCAGGAGAACTTGATAGACACATAAAAATTAGCATTTAAGAAATATATTTTTGTCCTGGACCTAGAGTTTCCTGGTAAGGAAATGCAGAGTATTTCAGACTGATCATCTCTTGATGTGAAAATCTTCACACATCACTAAGAGTGAGCAGGTTGGTACCTGCATCAGTTCAATAGCTTGATTAAAAACAAAATAAACTCTACAGATCTAATTAAAATGATATACTGTAAGTTATAACAAATACCAGAGCATGATTAGAAATGGTTCGTTTAATTATTAGAAACTAAACTATAAAATCTTCAAGCCTGTGACATATGATGTCATGGGAACCACTCTAACTGATTGCAAGCTTTCAATCATTCTTAGATATTCAATGTTTATTATAGAAACAGTCACAAATCTTCAATTAGAATAAAGCTCGGTTTGAAATAAATACAACCTGTGCTGGAAAAGTACTTGATGTTTGCCTGTGGTAGGGAGTGTTAGATTTAGCATTCTCATCCCAGGACAACAATGACTGCACTTCCAAAGTAATTCATCAGCTGTAAAACTAGTGCGCTCGAATCTACATCCTTTAGACTTGATGCAGAGGTTAGGACTAGACAAGACAATGATTGAGGCCAATCCTACTGCAGCCTGTCTGAGATCTGTAACTCAACATAGACCAGGGATCGAAGCTGGCCTTTTCTGTCTATTTGGTCCATCTAAAGATAAGCCCATTTCTTCTTCACCCGGGGCCCAACTATCTGTTTTTGTGTGGAACTGTAGTATAAGGGCTTGAAGGGGTTAAAGTTTGGGACAGTGTGAGTAATACCTCCCACTATGATGATGTAAGAGATCACATGAGAGACAGAGACTTGAAGACGAAGTAGCATAATATACTTCTGTAAAGCTGTATATAGTTCCTTAATATGTAATAAACTAGTTATTGTTAAAACCTACCCAAGACTCAGTAATCTCTCTTAGCTAGACTAACCAAACATACAACAGGAACAACTTACAAAACCACAGTCTTTCATTAGTGTTTGCCAGGGCTCATTGGGTAGCATGCTTGTTTGTAAGTTACAAGGTTGTTGGTTCAAGCCACAATGCAGAGATTTGAGCACAAATTCTAGGCTGACACTCCAGTACAGTACTGAGTGAATGCTGCACTGTCAGGGGTGCTGGCATCCAGATAAGACATTAAGCTGGTGTACTGGCCAATATTTATCCCTCAACCAACATCACTAAAATAGGGTATCTAGTCATTATAACATTGCTACTTATGGGATTTTGCTGTGTGTTTCCTACAACAGCAACTACATTTCAAAAGTCTTTTATTGGCTGTAAAGCATTTTGGGATGTCCTGAAGTCTTGAAAGGTACTATATAAATGCAGTACTTTCTTTCTATTGGTCCCAAGAGCTAGTCTTTCAACCAATCAAAAGCCCAAAACATGACAATTAACAGAGATGATCCCCCAAGATCATCTGAATAATGGAATTAATATTAGTGCATAATCCCACATCTGCTCTAAACACTACCTCAGACAGGATTTAGCATTTTGGGTCAGGTCAAATGCAGCTCCCGACCCAGCAGGCACCCAACAGTGATTTTCCCTGTTAGAAAGTACTGAATTAAATGGATCTCCCCTATTTGAGGCTCAGCAAGCCAACCCAGGACTGAGAGAGTTAGTACAGGCTGCCCAGTCTGAAATTGAAGCAGAGGGAGTCCCTGACTGCTACTATTTAAAGAATTAGGTACTGATGAGGAAGTGGAGTTCTCCTCACAGACCTGAGGGCAAAGAGTGGACGGTGGTTCACCAGTTAGTGGTGCCGCAGAGGTACCGGAGAGAAATATTAAGAATGGCCCATGAGATTACAATGGCTGTACATGTCGGTATATGATAAACCAAAGCCCACATAAAGCAGCAGTTTGACTGGCCAAAACTCCACAAAGATGTGGTGGAGTACTGTAGGAGTTGCCACATGTGCCAGGTTGAGGGGATACCCCAACCCACAGTGAAACCTGGACTCCTAAGTCCTGTACCGCCGTTTGGAGGACCCTCCAGCAGAGGGCTAGTGAATTGTAAGGGACCCCGACCGAGAACAAAAGGGGACAGACAGACACAGGGCTGGCAAAAAATTAGAGAGGAAAGGGGTAAAAGGGACAAAGATAACAGGTTAAAGGATATCCGAGAGAAATCCCAAATGGAAACCCCTACTGTCCGGTCAGCCAACCCCAAAATGTTGGAAAAATTATACCCTACATCCTCCTACGTAAATGCAGACACCAGAAGCACCCCACCAGAGTTGCTAACAGCATTTACAGAAACCTGCAGAGACAAAGAAAATCCTCAAGAGGGCAGAAAAACCCTGATGCCTCATCTAGTCGAAGTGCCACAGTGGAGTGCAGTAGAGTCTGCAAATACCTGCAAACAGGGGTGTTCCAGAGGACAAAGGGAATATTAGCAAAGAATTCCACCACCCCCCCCCCCCCCACCCCACCCACCACAGTCAGGAGAAAAGGGAACCAAACATCCCCTAAAGTGAAAAGCCCTTGCATGACTCATCAAAGCACTGAAAGAGAGTGTTCAGGATGGATCCACCCACTGCGGACTCACATCAGCAGAACTCCAAACCAGGGCTAATTAAATCTAACCCTCCCCCTACAGACATCAACAGGAACAAAGGCACCCTAGGCAGTCATGGAAATGTGCAAACTGCAAACCTCCCCAAAAATCACATGTTTATTGGGAAGTCAAAAGGGGCAGTTTAAAGCAGCCCTGCTACAAAGGAAAGACAGGCAGTAACAATTTTTAGGATTTCTGAATGAATGAAAATGAATGAGAGAAGTGCATGTGTGTTTTCCTGTACTTTGACTCCTTTCTATTTTTATAATGAAATGCTCTCCTAATATCGCATTTTATTCCGCTGGATGTGGAGGTGTGACAAAAACCAGACCTACCAAAAATGGGACATATTAATTTCATCATGTGGAACATTTTGAACTGTTACTGAATTTGAAATAACTTGTTTAAAGAGACCACAGTAGTGGCTGAAAACATGGCCGCACATTTGCATTCGAAAAGACAGTTGAATAAGAGAGACAATGGAACTGCTCCCTGATTCAATTAACCAGATGGATTTTGATCAAGAGACATTGAATGTGTAAAAGGCATTTGACCCCCACACCCCCGCCCCCCCATACTGAGAGTGGAGTGTCTGCCAAGCTTGGGGGAAAATCCACAAACCTCGCCAGGCAGGTTGTTCCAAATAAGGAGCTAGTCACATGACTAACCTGCTGACCAACTTGGAGTTTTTTGAATTGTGCCACACAGTTGGAGAACAGACTGCAACTGAACTTGATGAAGAGAGCACCTATCTCTCTCTCTCTCACTCTCTCTCATGCAAAGTTCCAGGGACCCATGGAAGTAACTCCAGCCTCAAGAGAGAAGACTCCTGCAGCCTTCTGCTACCAGCTAAATAAGTGAAAGTGTGCACTGGGCCCCAACGAGAACTGCAAGACTTGCTTTTCATTGAATCCCAAAATGAGTAACTGAACTCCATATTACTTCAAAACTCTCCTCTTTAATTCTTTCTCCTCCTCTGTCTCTATTTGCATGTGTGTTTATCGCATATGCATGCTGGCATGGTCGCGTCGCATACTTTTAATAGTTTTAACCGAATTAGAATTTTAAGGTTAATAAACATACACTTTTCTTGTTTAAATCTAAGAAAACCTGTCTGGTTGATTTCCTTGCCGTTAAAATTAGTAAGCAGTGAGCAAGGATTCACTGAGGGGAAGCTAAAAACATGGTGTTTTAAAAATTAAAAGCAAAATACTGCAGATGCTGGAAATCGGAAATAAAAACAAAAAGTGCTGGAAATACTCAGCAGGTCTGGCAGCATCTGTGGCGAGAGAAGCAAAGTTAACGTTTCAGGTCGGTAACCTTTCATCAGAACTGGCAAAGGTTAGAAATGTAATAGGTTTTAAGCAAATGAAGCGGGGGTGGGGCAAAAGAGAACAAAAGGGAAGGTGTTGATAGGACAGCGTCACAAAGAATAACTAACAAGGAGGTCATGGGGTTTTAAAAATTAAACCCTGTTATGGCCAAACCAGGAATGGTCTGTGAGGGGAGCCCTAGACCCCATCCTCACCTGGTCGTAACACCTGAATTGGCCAATTAGTGGCCAGAGGGCACGCTCGCTGTCCAATTGAAGCAGGAGGACCATTAGGAGGTCCCCCAGCATGAAAGAAGCTGCAGCCTGCCATTACAGCTAAGGGAGAGAGGGCGCCTCCACCTTCATGGGTTATTTCCTCCACAGGGCGACCTGTAGCCGCAGCTGTGAGGCCAGGCATGCGGTGGCCTCAAAGGGTTTGCTGTAAAATGTACATGGCATGTAAAATGGAATGGAAGGGTTGTGAGGCAACTCACTCCTGCATTGAAGAAAACTGATTTCCTTTGCAGTTTTTGGAATGTCAACTTGGTGTTGTTTTGAACTGTTTTGTAATGTATTTTTTTTACAGATTTTTATGAATAAAGTATATTTTTGGGGGAAAAAAATCCTGGAGTACTGGCCCCCCTGGTCTGCCACCGGAAGGCTGCCTTCAAAGCAGCCTCCGTGCTCCCGCTGCCGTGGGGGGCCCCGCAGACCATCCGGAAAATTTCAGTTGGCTTTTGATAGTTGGCCTTAATTCTCCTCTAAATTATCTAAATAAGCTACCTGCAGTTTGTGGGCAGGTGGCTCTTCCGCACCCGAACCGGCCTCCAGCAAAATGGCTCAGGAGTGGGATGGTTCTGGCAAACTGGCACACTGGCTGGCAACGCGAAATTACACGGCTGCCTGCCTCCACTCTTGTCCCACCCATATCGGAACAAACATTCTGCCCCCAGTGTCTGTCGGGATTTACGTACATAGCCTAGACTGACACTCCAGGTCTATTGCATGCTGAATATCCCATTGCACTCACTCACTATCAATCTCTTCGACTGGTTTCAATCACCCAAGGGATCAGAGAGGTATTTTCCAGAGTATTTGTTCCTTTTACTTGCTTTGGATTTTTCCCTGTATGTTTTTGCCTCTCCTGGGAGATTACACGGCTGGAGGGAGGGGAGGGGCAGTGGGCTGAGTAGGAAGTATTTAGTCACAATTCTCTGGCTATCATGGTATCACAATGTGGGGCAGGCTGGATGGAGCAGCTGCTCCTTTGCCGCCTGTCATTTTTGAATATTGATAAAGAAGAATAGAGAGTTCAACCAAAACAATCCCAGATTAGTCAGTCATTCATCTCATTGGTGTCAATGCAACATTGCTGGCACAGATTGGCTGCTGTATTTGGTGGCTGCATGATAACAGTTGCTACATTCTACAAGTTACTCAAAGTGTGCAGTGATTAGGGATGCTTAATGATATGACAAGGTGCTATAGAGGCACAATTATTTCATTTCTGAGTGCGTGTGGCTGAATTCTGGACAACAAAGGAAGAAACACTTGCATTTCTATAGCACCTTTCACAACCTCAGGAAATCCAAAATGCTTTACAGCTAATGAAGTCCTTTCAAGCATAGTCACTGTTGTAGGAAACGCAGCAGTCAATTTTCACACAGCAAGATCCCACAAATAGTAATTAGATAATGATGTTGGTTGAGGGATAAATACTGGCCCGAGCAGATGGGTGGCTCTTAAAATCGTGCCATAGGATCTTTTACATCTGCCTGGGAGGGCAGGCTGGACCTCGGTTTAATGTCTCATCTGAAAGATAGCACTTCTGACAATGCAGCACTCCCTCAGTACTGCACTGGGACTGTCAGCCTGGATTTTGTGCTCAAGTCTCAAGAGTTTGGCAATTGATGCAAACTGATTAAGAATTGCATTTGGATTCTCCCAGGTGCTTAAATTTAAAAAAATAAAATTTTAATGAACTTTGTGGCAGTTTTTTAGATTCTTGGACTGTGGGCATCACTGGCAAGGCCAGTAATTTAGTGCCCATCTCTTGTTGCTCTTGAAAAGGTACTGAGTGGCTTGCTAGGCTACTTCAGAGGGCAGTTAAGAGTCAACCACATTAGAGTGGGACTGGAGTCACGTACAGGCCAAATTGGGTAAGGACAGTAGGTTTCCTTTCCTAAAGACATTCATGAATCAGTTGTGCTTTCAGGATAATCTGACAGATTCACAGTCACTTTAACTGATACCAGCTTTTAATTTCCGATTCTGTTTTAAAGTGAAGTCAAATTCTCAAACTGTTATGGTGGGATTTGAACTCATGTTGTCTGGATTATTAGTCCTGTAACACAACCACTAGGCTCCTGTACCCTTAAGTCTGAAAATTATTTACTGTTTTAAGAAAAAAGAATAGCAAATCAGCTCTTTTGATGAACTCAGTGAAATTCACCCAGTTATTACTGGGGGAGGCAGTCTTTAGTTTATTTCAACTGTTTCTCTGCTCAAAGACATAAAGTTTGCTAAATTCTTTAATTACTGCTTGCAATTGGGTTGTTTTTGCTTAGTCTTTCGCTTTGGACACCCTTGTTCATGGTCTAAAAATAATTTGAGTGGAATTTATCGAACTCAGACCTGCCCTGCTCCCATTGTCAGTGAGCCGGTACCGAGATAGTGAGAGTGTGAGAAACACTCCCCCTACTGGAAATATCAGTACTTTACCCAACAATGCATGAAAAAGCAATCATGCCAGTTATTAACTGTATAAAGACATTAGTTTGGCACTAAGTATTTTTAACAGGCTAAAAACTTCTATCAAATGTAAAGGACAGTTCTAGGAACATTGAGGATTTTGGAATGTTTTCCTATTTGCAGTGGTGTCCGAGGCTTATTTCTATACAGGAAAATAGGATCAGGAGGTAGCCATTCAGCCTGCTCCTCTATTACACAGAAGGTACAGGACAGGAACAAGCTATTTGGCCCAATTGGCCCATGCCAGTATTTATGCTCCAAACAAAATTTAATTAGATTATTGCTGAAAATAGATTCCTGTGGTCAAAGTTTTTCGTCTTGCACTCATCAGGACACTCCGCAAGAATAACCAATGTAAGGGAAAACAAAAACTTATATTGCATGAGAAGAGAGTGCTGATTGGTTGGCAAGTGAACTCTGATCGGTAGAGGCTTTGCCACGGAGAATGCACCAGTTTATGGTGACTAATAGTTAACTGCCAAGCTTTGTTTGAAATTTAAACCAGGCAGCTTGACTCTGATTGGTCAAGGCATTGCCCTGAAGAATGAACCAGCGAATGGCTGTCACTTATTTTATTCAGCTGAAACAGGCGCAATGTTTGTATATATTCTTTCTGTCTGCAAAGAATAGGGCCCTGTGTATTAACATATGTCGCTTCCAGTACACGCAAATGCACCACACTGCGAGCCCTACTGACAATCTTAAATTGGTCGTCAGCGTAATTCTTAGCACACTGTGGATTATTTGGCAAATGTTGTCCAATCGCAGAATCACGTCTAATGTTGGACACTGTGTTTAGAGTTTTGCAGGTTGATAGGTAAATTGGCCATTATAAATTGCCCCTAGTATTGGTAGGTGGTAGGGGAATATAGGGACAGGTGAGGATGTGGTAGAAATATGGGATTAGTGTAGGATTAGTATAAATGGGTGGTTAATGGTCGGCACAGACTCAGTGGGCCGAAGGGCCTGTTTCAGTGCTGTATCTCTAAATCTAAATCTAAAAAAAAAAATCTAAATCAAAACTAAGTCCTTTAGGATTCAGCCAGCTTGGTCAGTAGTGGTGTTACTGAGCCAGTCTTCGTGATGGACATTGAATTCCCCCACCCAGAGTACATTTTGCGTCCTTGCTACCCTTAGTACTTCTTCCAATTTGTGTTCAAAAAAGAAGCACTGATTCATCAGTCGAGGGGCGGGGTGGGTGGCGGGAGGTGGTAATCAGCAGGAGGTTTCCTTGCCCATGTTTGACCCGATGCCATGAGACTTCATGAGGTCCGAAGCTGATGTTGAGGACTCCCAGAGCAACTCTCTCCCGACTGTATACCACTGTGCTGCCACCTGTGGTGAGTCTGTCCTGCCAGTGGGACAGGACATACCCAGGAATGGTGATGGTGGTGTCCGGGTGATTGTCTGCAAGGTATGATTCCATGAGTAAGACTATGTCAGGCTGTTGCTTGACAAGTCTGTGGGACAGCTCTCCCAACTTTGGCACCAAGCCCCCAGATGTTAGTAAGGAGGACTTTTCAGGGTCCACATGGCTGGTTTTGCCATTGTCGTTTCCAGTGCCTAGGTCGATGCCGGGTGGTCCGTCCTGTGTCATTCGTTTTTTTAGACTTCATAGTGTTTTGATACAACTGAGTAGCTTGCTAGGCCATTTCAAAGGGCAGTTAAGAGTCAACCACATTGCTGTTCGTCTGGAGTCACATGTAGGCCAGACCAGGTAAGGACGGCAGAGTTCCTTCCCTAAAGGACATTAGTGAACCAGATGGGCTTTAGCGACAATCGGCAATAGTTTCATGGTCACCACTAGACTTCCTTTTAATTCCAGATTTTTAAAAATCATCCTGAATGCCAAATGAAGATTAAGAAATAAGATTACCTTTAATCGCCTATACTCAAGAGATTATAAGCCTAGTCTATGCAGCCTGTCCTCATAATTTAACCCTTTTAGGCTCGGTCTCATTCTGGTGAATCTGCACTGTACCATAAGACATAGGCTTGTTGCCAAGGTTCAGACACAGTGACTTCTGTATGTGAAGAGAAAAAGATTGGTGAAGACAAATGTAGGTCCCTTACAGTCAGAAACAGGGGAATTTATTATGGGGAACAAAGAAATGGCTGACCAACTAAATGCATAATTTGGTTCTGTCTTCACAAAGGAGGACACAAATATCATACCAGAAATGTTGGGGAACACAGACTTTAGTGAGAGGGAGGAACTGATGGAAATCAATATTAGTAGAGAAATGGTGTTGGGGAAATTGATGGGATTGAAGGCCGATAAATCCCCAGGGCCTGATGGTATGCATCCCAGAGTACTTAAGGAAGTGGCCCTAGAAATAGTGGATGCATTGGTGGTCATCTTCCAAGATTCTATAGACTCTGGAACACTTCCTACAGATTGGAGGGTAGCTAATGTAACCCCACTATTTAAAAAGGAAGGTAGAGAGAAAACAGGGAATTATAGACCAGTCAGCCTGACGTCAGTAGTGGGGAAAATTCTAGAGTCCATTATCAAAGATTTTAGAGCAGAGCACTTGGAGAACAGTGGTAGAATCAGACAGAGTCAACATGGATTTATGAAAGGGAAATCATGCTTGACAAATCTACTAGAATTCTTCGAGGATGTAACTAGTAGAGTTGATGAGGGACAGCCAGTGGATGTGGTTTATTTGGACTTTCAGAAGGCTTTCGACAAAGTCCCACATAAGATATTAGCATGTAAAATTAAAGTGCTTGGGATTGGGGGTAGTGTATTGCGATGGATAGAAAATTGGTTGGCAGACAGGAAACAAAGAGTCTTTTTCTGAATGGCAGGGATTGGTGCTAGGACCCTAGCTATTCAAAATGTATATCAATGATTTAGTTGAGAGAACTAAATGTAATATCTCCAAATTTTCAGATGACACAAAACTGGGTGGGAGGGTGAATTGTGAGGAGGATACAGAGAGGCTTCAGGGTGATTTGGACAAGTTGAGTGAGTGGGCTAATGCATGGCAGATGCAGTATAATGTGGATAAATGTGAGGTTATCCACTTTGGTAGCAAAAACAGGAAGGCAGATTATTATCTGAACGGCTATAAACTGAGAGAGGGAAATATGCAGCGAGAACCGGGTGTTCTCGTACACCAGTCGCTGAAGGTAAGCATGCAGGTGCAACAGGCGGTAAAAAAGGCAAATGGTATGTTGGCCTTCATAGCGAGAGGATTCGAGTACAGGAGCAGAGATGTCTTGCTGCAATTATACAGGGCCTTGGTAAGGCCACACCTGGAATATTGTGTGCAGTTTTGGTTTCCTTATCTGAGGAAGGATGTTCTTGCTATAGAGGGAGTGTAGCAAAGGTTTACCAGACTGATTCCTGGGATGGCAGGACTGACGTATGAGGAGAGATTGAGTCAGTTAGGATTATATTCGCTGGAGTTCAGAAGAGCGAGGGGGAATCTTATAGAAACCTATAAGATTCTAACTGGACTTGACGGGGTAGATGCAGGAAGGATGTTCCTGATGATGGGGGAATCCAGAACCAGGGGTCATAGTCTAAGGATATGGGGTAAACCTTTCAGGACTGAGATGAGGAGATATTACTTCACCCAGAGAGTGGTGAGCCTATGGAATTTGCTACCACAGAAAGCAGTTGAGGCAAAAACATTGTATGTTTTCAAGAAAGAGTTAGATATAGCTCTTGGGGCAAAAGGGATCAAAGGATATGGGTGGAAAGCGGGAACAGGTTACTGAGTTGGATGATCAACCATGATCATAATGAATGGCGGAGCAGGTTCGAAGGGCCGAATGGCCTACTCCTGCTCCTATTTTCTATGTTTCTATGCATCTCAGCTGTGACACTGCTTCTTAAATGGATTTGTGAAAAATCAGAGTGCCAAACAATCAAGGTCACTCTTGTATATTTTCCAACAGCTCAGTTACAGAGCAACATAGGATCTAGGATCAGACTTTCAGCTGTTCTTGTTGTGATATTGCTTTAACAATGTAAGTACTCCACACAGCATCACAAGAACTGATGTCACTCTGCATGTGATCAGTTCGTTGAAGTTGAGCAAGACATCTAGTCGCACGTGTAAGACAGAGCTCTCTTACAAATGTGTTACCATACAAATAAAGAATCCACAGTTTATGACCACTCAACTTAAGATAGTTTTGTTCCTTATTGATACATAAAAGCAATAACACAACAGTTCTCTCTGTTGGCAGAGGGTGCATTGATCAGAGACAACATCAGGAAGGAAATTAAAGAAGAACTCCTTTTTCCCTGGAAAGGCGAAGGCTGGTGGGTGACCTAAAAGAAGGCTTTAAAACTGTGAAAGGGTTTACTAGGGTAGACGTAGGGATGATGTTTCCACTTGTGGGGAGTTCAAAGCTAAAGGCCATAAATATAAGAAAGTCATTGATAAATATAATAGGGAATTCAGAAGAAACTTCCTTACTCAGAGAGTGCTTAGAATGTGGAACTCGCTAACACAAGGAGTAGTTGAGGCGAATATATACTTGTACTGAATGGCGGAGCAGGCTCGATGGGCTGAATGGCATATGCCTGTTCCTATGTTCCTATGAATCGCATCGATGCATTTAAGAGGAAACTAAAGAAACACACGAGGAAGAAAAGAATAGAAGGATATTCTGATAAGGTGAGATGAGGTAGGGTGGGAGGAGGTTCCTACGGAGCATAAACACCAGTATGGACAAGATGGGCTAAATGGCCTGTTTCTATGCTGTACATTCTATGGGGAATTACAATGATTTAGCACCTTTAATGTAGAAAGTGCTTCACAAAGGCACAATCAAATAAGTGGATCCTGATCCAAAGAAGGAGATATTAGAAGGGATCTGACAAAAGATACATCCAGTAACAATATAATCTTGCCCCAGCATCAAGGGAATTATTTATCTGCTAATAGGAGTAATCTCACATCAGTTGAGATGGATGGGATGGAATATAATTAAAAAGCAGGTAAGTTATATTAAACTCTTGTGGAACCTTGGTTAGAAAACACTTGAAGTGCTGTGTAAAGTTCTGGTTTCCATAATAGTTCCATTTCCATTAAACTTTATTTTTACCAATAGAACATATAAAAAACCTATAAGTCAAAACTCCATTGATCCGGATTTGTAAAATGCAAATCATACTTGAATAATCTAATTGAATATTTTGATCAAGTAACAGAGCAGATTAATGAAGGAAATGCAATGGATTTTGTTCATATGGTTGTTAAGAAAGTGTTTGACAAAGTACCACATATAAAGCTGCTTCACAAAATAAAGGCTCATACGAATAGGAACATCAGTATCAGCTTAGATTAAAAAACAGTGGTGCTCCCCAAGGTTCACTTCAAGGACTACTACTTTTTTGATATATATAAAAGACTTGGATATTGGAATATAGAGTAAAATTCCAAAATTTGCCAATGATACCAAACTTGGAGGAGTGGCAAATAGTGAGGATGATAACAATCGCCTGCAACAGGACATAGATAGGCTGGCAGAATGGGCAGACAAGTGGCAGATGAAATTTAATACAGACAAGTGTGAGGTGATGCAGAAGGGATAGGGAGAGGCAATATAGACTTAATGGCACAATTCTAAAGTGTGTGCAGGAACAGAGGGACCTGGGAGTTCATATGCAAAGATCTTTGAAGGTGGCGGGACATATTGATAGTGTAGTTAGCAAAGCATATGGGATCTTGAGCTTCATAAATAGGGGTATTGAGTAGAAAAGCAGGGAGGTTATGCTGAACCTTTATAAAACTCTGGTTTGGCCACAATTAGAGTATTGTGTTCAGTTCTGGTCACCAACTTTAGGAAGGATGTGAGGATCCTGGAGATGGCACAGAGGATATTTACCAGAATGGTTCCAGGGAAAAGGGATTTTAGGTACAAGCTTAGGTTGGAGAAGCTGAGGTTGTTCTCCTTAGAACAAGGAAGATTGAGAGGAGATTTGATAGAGGTTTACAAGATTATGACAGGTTTAGATAAGGTAGAGAAAGAAAAGCTGTTCCTATTAACTGATGGTACAAGGACTACAGGACGCAGATTGAAAGTTTTGGACAAGAGATGCTGGAGGGATGTGGGGAAGTCTTTTTGTTATGCAGTGAGTTGTCATGACCTGGAACTCACTGCCTATGAGTGGTGGAAGCGGAGATGATCAATGATTTTAAAGGGAAATTGGATGGGCCCTTGAGGGAAATAAACTTGCAGGACTACGGGGATAGAGCAGCGGAATGGGACTAACTGGATTACTCTACAGAGAGCCGGCATGGATTCAATGCTCTGAATGGTTTTCTTATGTGCTGTAATGACTCTATAACTTTATAATCCAAGACCTGGATTAATGGTTTTGTTGTCCAGACCAACAAAGAGTCTTTCTTTGAACCCCTGAGGTTTCAGTGAGTTTAGCTATATTGATGGCTATTAATTCTTACTACTGGGGATTACTGCAACAATTTTAAACGTTTAAAATTCAAGTTAGCCTATTGCTGGAATTCTCCAGTTCTGCCACTGGCTGGGACTGTGCTGAAAACTCAAAACGCAATGTAGCACACTCCTGCATAGTGCCATCAAGTGGCAGCAATCAGGAGGTCAAGGACTCAAGTAAAATGGAAAGAGTGAACGAGGAATTTGAAAAATAAAATTCTCAGAACAGATACAGACAAAACAAATTGGTTCTAATAGCAGCAAACAGTGGGATTAATAACTTCACCATGCACCTCATAAAAGATTACTGTAGCTAATTGTGATGAAACCAAGAGCGAAAGGACAATATAATGTCCACTGCCCGATAAAAGTAAGAACTTGCATTTCTGTAGCACCTTTCACTCAGGACTTCTCAAAGTGTTTTACAGCCAATGAAGTACAGTAGTTACTGTTGTAATGTAGAATGGCTCTCATTCTGTGACTGAATACAGTATCATCACCCTGAATTTGTTAGTTTTATTAAACAAACATTTTATAATATTTACTAGGTTTGTTCCTCATTTTGTTTTGTGTAATCTCAAGGACAACAGTGGTTCAAGGATTACATAGAAATTACAGCATTGAAATATTGCACCCAGCCAATCTGGCTGACAAGATTGGGTGCAACGGGGGTTTTACACCCTGTCTGATTTTACTCTCCATCGCGGAGAGCAATACTGGGGGGTGGTGAAACCAGGATTCCACCCGCTATCATGGGTGGGTTTCCTGCCTGGTGACTTGGGTTAGAATTACCCAAGAATCTGGCACGAGGTCGAGTCATTGCTGCCACCATAAAAAGAAAAGTCACGCCATAAGGAATAAGCCTTGTAACACATCCTCCCAGGGCAAGAAATCCTGTTCTGACTAATTGCCTGGGTGTGCCAGAAATGAATCCTGATTTATTAACTTACCTTTTGACTCTATTCAGAATGTTATAAATGCTGGTACATTTAGTGCTTGCCAATCTTAGCACTATGTAACATCTCCCAGTGTTATAGGGACCTAATTGCACAGGATCTGGGACTGACAACATTAAATGGCATGTGAGGAAGATTGGAAATTCTTCAGCAGTCCTGCTGTAACTCAGGCCAGGCAATTGCAGAAGGCCCCAGAGGTGGGTCAGGCCTCCTACATGTGACGGAGAACACAACTAGGGGCCATATAGTCACTGCTAAATCTAATAAGGATTTCAGGTCAAACGTCTTTACCCGGAAAGTGGTGAGAACATGGAATTCGCTACCACATGGGGTAGTTGAGGTCAATAGTATAGATGCATTTAAGGGGAAGCTAGATAAGTACATTTGCTGGAGTTTAGAAAAGTAAAAGGTGACTTGATTGAAACATATAAGATTATGAGGGGTTTTGACAGGGTGGATGTGAAAAGGATGTTTCCTCTTGTGGGAGAATCTAGAACTGGGGGTCACTGTTTAAAAATAAGGGGTCGCCCATTTAAGACAGATGAGGAGAAGTTTTTTCTCTCAGAGGGTCGTGAGTCTTTGGAACTCTGTTCCTCAAAAGGTGGTGGAAGCAGAGGTGGATAGATTCTTGATAAGCAAGGGGGTGAAATGTGATCGTGAGTAGATGGGAATGTGGAGTTGAGGTTACAATCAGATCAGCCATGATCTTATTGAATGGCGAAGCAGGTTCGAGGGGCCAAGTAGCCTACTCCTGCTCCTAATTCGTATGTTCGTATGAGGGAGAAAGGAACAGAAGGATGTGTTGATAGGGTGAGATGAAAAAGAGTGGGAGGTGGCTCATGTGGAGCATAAATACTAGCACAGGTCAGTTGGGCCGAATGGCCTGTTTCTGTGCTTTAAATTCTATGTAATTCTATGCAGCAGATTAGGAGAGCTGATAGACAGGAGAGAAGTTTAGGTTAAACTCTGTGGTTGGTGTTCTGTGCAAACTTTTAAAATTATTTTTTAATATTCATTCATTGGGGTGTGAGCATTGCAGGCTAGGCCATCATTTATTGCCCATCCCTAATTTCCCTTGAGAAGTTGGTGGTGAGCTGCCTTCTTGAACCGCTGCAGTCCATGTGGGGTAGGTATACCCACAGTGCAGTTAGGAAGGGAGTTCCAGGATTTTGACCCAGCAACAGTGAAGGAATGACGATATAGTTCCAAGTCAGGATGGTGTGTGGCTTGGAGGGAAACTTGCAGGTGGTGGTGTTCCCATGCAGTTGCTGTCCTTGTCCTTCTAGGTGGTAGAGGTCACGAGTTTGGAAGGTGCTGTCTAAGCAGCCTTGGTGCGTTGCTGCAGTGCATCTTGTAGATGGTACACACTGTTGCCACTGTGCGTCGGTGGTGGAGAGAGTGAATGTTTGTAGATGGGGTGCCTATCAAGAGGGCTACTTTGTCCTGGATGATGTCGAGCTTCTTGAGTGTTGTTGGAGCTGCACCCATCCAGACACATGGAGAGTATTCCATCACACTCCTGATTTGTGCCTTGTAGATGGTGGACAGGCTTTGGGGAGTCAGGAGGTGAGTTACTCGCCACAGGATTCCTAGCCTCTGACCTGCCTTTGTAGCCACAGTATTTATATGGCAACTCCAATTCAGTTTCTGGTCAATGGCAACCCCCAGGATGTTGATAATGGGGGCTTCAGCGATTGTAATGCCATTGAACATCAAGGGGAGATGGTTAGATTCTCTCTTGTTGGAGATAGTCATTGCCTGGTACTTGTGTGGCACGAATATTACTTGCCACTTATCAGCCCAAGCTTGGATATTGTCCAGGTCTTGTTGCATTTCTACATGGACTGCTTCAATATCTGAGGAGTCACGAATGGTGCTGAACATTGTGCAATCATCAGCGAACATCCCCATTTCTGACCTTATGATTGAAGGCTGGTCATTGATGAAGCTGCTGAAGATGGTTGGGCCTGAGACCCGACCCTGAGGAACTCCTGTAGTGATGTCCTGGAGCTCAGATAATTGACCTCCAACAACCACAATCATCTTCCTTTGTTCTAGGTATGACTCCAACCAGCGGAGAGTTTTCCCCCTGATTCCCATTAACTTCAGTTTTGCTAGGACTCCTTGATGCCATACCCGGTCAAAAGCTGCCTTGATATCGATGGCAGTCACTCTCACCTCACCTCTTGAGTTTCACTCTTTTGTCCATGTTTGTACCAAGGCTGTAATGAGATCAGGAGCTGAGTGGCCCTGGCTGACCCCAAGCTGAGTGTCATTGAGCAGGTTATTGCTAAGCAAGTGCAGCTTGATAGCACTGTCGATGACATCTTCCATCACTTTACTGATGATTGAGAGTAGATTGATGGGGTGCTAATTGGCCTGGTTGGACGTGTCCTGCTTTTTATGTACAGGACATACCTGAGCAATTTTCCACATTGCCAGGCAGATGCCAGTGTTGTAGCTGTACTGGAACAACTTGGCTAGGGGTGCAGCAAATCCTGGAGCACAGATCTTCAGTACTATTGCCGGAATATTGTCAGGGCCCATAGCCTTTGCAGTATCCAGTGCCTTCAGTCGTTTCTTGATATCATGCGAGTGAATCGAATTGGCTCAAGTCTAGCATCTGTGATGCTGGGGACTTCAGGAGGAGGCCAAAATGGATCATCAACTTCTGGCTGAAGATTGTTGCAAATACTTCAGCCTTATCTTTCGCACTGATGTGCTGGGCTCCCCCATCTTTGAGGATGGGGATATTTGTGGAGCCACCTTCTCCAGTTAGCTGTTTAATTGTCCACAACCATTCACGGCTGGATGTGGCAGGACTGCAGAGCTTAGATCTGATCCATTGGTTATGAGATCGCTTAGCTCTGTCTATCACATGCTGCTTATGCAGTTTGGCACGCAAGTAGTCCTGGGTTGTAGCTTCACCAGTTTGACATCTCATTTTGAGGTATGCCTGGTGCTGCTCCTGGCATGCCCTCCTGCACTCTTCATTGAACCAGGGTTGGTCTCCTGTCTTGATGGTAATGGTCGAGTGGGGGATATGCTGGGCCATGAGGTTACAGATTGTGGTTGAGTACAACTCTGCTGCTGCTGATGGCCCACAGCGTCTCATGGATGCCCAGTTTTGCATTGCTGGATCTGTTCGAAATCTATCCCATTTAGCACGGTGGCAGTGACACACAACACGATGGAGGGTATCCTCAATGTGAAGGCGGGACTTGGTCTCCACAAGAACTGTGTGGTGGTTACTCCTACCAATACTGTCATGGACAGATACAGCTAAGGCAGGCAGATTGGTGAAGACGAGGTCAAGTAGGTTCTTCCTCTTGTTGGTTCCCTCACCACCTGCCACGTACCCAGTCTAGCAGTTATGTCCTTCAGTACTCGGCCAGCTCGCTCAGTCGTGGTGGTACTGAGCCACTCTTAGTGATGGATATTGAAGTCCCCCACCCAGAGTACATTCTGTGCCCTTGCCACCCTCAGTGTTTCCTCCAAGTGGTGTTCAGCATGGAGGAGTACTCACTCATCAGCTGAGGGAGGGCGGTAGGTGGTAATCAGTAGAAGGTTTCCTTGCCCATGTATGACCTGATGCCATCACTCCCCTCATCTAAGTCATTGATATAAATTGTAAAAAGTTGAGGCCCCAGCACAGACCCCCACGGGACTCCACTCGTCACATCCTGCCAATCAGACAAGGACTCATTTATGCATACTCTCTGTTTTCTGTGAGCCAGCCAATCTTCTATCCATACTAATATGTTACCCCCTACACCATGAGCTCCTACTTTGCACAATAACCTTTTATGTGGCAGCTTGGCAAATGCCTTCTGGAAATCCAAGTACAGTACGTCAGCAGGCTCCCCTTTATCCACAGTACATGTCACTCCTTCAAAGAACTCCAATAAATTGGTTAAACATGACCTCCCTTTCACAAAGCCATGCTGACTATTCCCGATTACCTTGAGTTTTGCTAAGTGCCCAGCTATAGCCTCCTTAATGATCGATTCTCATACCTTCCCCATGACAGATGTCATGCTAACTGGCCTACAGTTACCTGTTTTCTGCCTCCCCCACTTCTTGACTAGAGGGGTTTTATTTGCTACTTTCCAGTCTGATGGAACCTTACCAGAATCTAGCCAATTTTGAAAAATTAACACCAACGCATATACTTCCTCATTAGCTACCTCTTTTAAGACCCTAGGATGAAGCCCCCATCAAGACCCGGGGACTTGTCTGCCCGCAGCTCCATCAGTTTGCTCACTACCGCTTCCCTGGTGATTGTAATTTCAGCAAGTTCCTCTCTTCCTTCCACCTCCTGATTTACAGCTATTACTGGAATGTTTTTTGTATCCTCTATTGTGAAGAGAGCAGCAAAATATTTGTTAATTTCATTCGCCATTTCCTTATCATCTATTATTAACTCCCCATTCTCACTCCCTAGAGGACCAACACTCACTTTATTTACTCTTTTCCTTTCTAAATACCTGTAGAAACTCTTGCTATCTTTTTTTACATTTCTAGCTAGCTTCCTCTCATACTCTAATTTCTTTCTCCTGATTAACCTTTTAGTCATTCTACCATTCTTTATATTCTGACCAATCATCTGACCTGCCACTCATCTTTGCACAGTTATATGCCTTTTCCTTAAGTTTGCTGCTTTCCTTAACTTCTATAGTAAGCCACAGATGGTGGGCCCTCCCCTTGGAATTTTTCTTTAAAGTAGGAATATACTTATCCTGAGTATTCTGAAATATCCCCTTGAATGTCTGCCACAGCTTCTCTATTGATCCATCTCCTAGACTAAACGCCCAGTTCACTTCAGCTAACTTAGCTTTCATGCCCACATAGTTGCCCTTACTTAAGTTTAAAATACTAGTCTTAGACCCACTCTTCGCTCTTTCAAACTGGATGTAAAATTCAATCATGTTGTGGTCGCTGCTGCCGAGAGGTGCCTTTACTCTGAGGTAATTAATTAATTCTGTCACATTACAAAATAGCATGACTAATATAACCTGCTCTCTGGTTAGTTCCAGAACGTGCTGCTCTAAGAAACTATCCCGAAAGCATTCTATGAACTCCTCATCCAGGCTACTATTGCCAATCAGATTTTTCCAGTTTATATGTAGATTAAAATCACCCATGATTACTGCTGTCCCTTTATCACAAGCACCCGATATTTCTCTTGTATACTTCGTCCTACATTATGGTTACTATTAGGGGGCCCTAGTGACTTCTTTCCCCTACTATTCCTCATCTCCACTTGGATGAGGTGAAATTTCTTCACTCAAAGGATATGAATCTTTGGAATCTCTACCCCAGAAGACCCCTTGAGCATGTTCAAAAGAGAGGTTTTTGGGAATTAAAGTATGGAAATAGTATGGAAAGGTGGAATTGAGGTAGAAGATCAGCCATGACCTTACTGAATGGCGGAGCAAGCTCCAATGGCCTACTCCTGCTCCTATTTCTTATGTTCATAAATAAATCTGGAATAAAAAGCTCAAATTAGTAATGGTAACCATGGAAGTACTGGATTTTCCTAAAATCCATCTGGTTCACTAATGTCCTTTTGGGAAGGAAATCTGCCATCCTCATGACTCCAGACCCACAACTGCCCTTTGAAATGGCTTAGCAAGCTACTCAGTTGCATTCACCATCATCTTCTTGAGGGCAATTGGTGATGGGGCAATAAATGGGGCCTACCAGCAACGCCTGCATCCCAAAAATAAATATTAAAGAAACAGTATCCTCTGTTGTTGGCAGAGGCTAATCTTAGAACTGTCAAAAGCAAATTGATGACTGGCGTCTGAAAGGATTTTCTTTGTGTTTTAAGTGGCGGCAGCAAGGAAGTCACAGCCAGCAGTTGCTCCTGTGAATAGGAGTGACATTATTGTTATATGGTGCTTAAAATAGCCTTGTGCCAATATTTAATGCCATATGGTAGAGTTGATGTGGATGTGATGTTAGCTGTGCCTCAGTCAGTAGCACATGGGAAGATCTTCTAATCCCATGACTTGTGTGAAGCTTTGTACTTTTAGATCTGTGTCCTCAGTGCAAATTAAATATCATATGCACATGAAGAAATACTTGCATTTATAAAGCGCCTTTCATGACTTTAGCACTTCCTGAGGCATTTCCCAGTCAATGAAATACTGGATTGTCACACAATCACTACAGTATCATGGTGAATTGGGCTAGTACGTTGCTGGCTGTGTGTCAGAGCTGGCGGCAGCACTAAAGAGCAAAATAAAAGAAGCTTTTGGAGGATCATACAAGAAAGAGATAATATTAAACTGAGGCCCTGTCTGATCGCTCAAGTGGATGTAAAAGATCCCATGGAACTATTTCAAAGAAATGGGGGTGGGGGGATTTTCCCTTGCATTCTAGCCAATATTTATCCCTCAATCAACATTATTGAAAAAAAAATTATCTCATTGATTATTATGGGACCTTGCGTGCAAATTGGCAGTCACATTTCCTACATTACAACAGTGACTACACTTCAAAAGCAGTACTTCTTTGGCTGTAAAGCACTTTGAGACATCCTGAGGCTGTGAAAGATGCTATATAAATGCAAGTTCTTTTTGTCTTTTTTAGTTGAAAATAAAATCAGGTGGGTTTTAAAGCGGGTAATCAGTCTGATTACACCAGTTTCTCACTGGGAGGGTTACGTTAATATTAACTCCCCTTATATTTTCTAACTTACTATATTATCTCAGGCAGCAACTGACTCAGTGAATGGCAACAGGACCTCCTTTACATAATATATTGTCAATTACTGATGGTATGTGCTGACCCAGCTTCTGCAGGTCAATTGGTGGACATGTTCAAAAGGCACAGAAAATGAAAAGGGAACACAATGGAAAATCACTCTTTCCATTGGCAGGAAGGATTCTCAGGCTGAGAGGATAAGATGAAATAGAAAGAAAACAAAAGAAAGGTTTTGGAGGATTGCCAGGAGCACAAAAACAAATTCTGTTAATTGACCTGTTAAAGGATCTGAAGATAAAATCAATATGACACTCTGTAGGAGTGCCTTTCAAGGACTTAGATGTACCCAAGTGATTGTGTTGGAATGGTCTGTTACTCTATATCAGCTTGCTCGCTCTTTTCAAAATTAACTTCTCCATTTTTTTTCTATTTTCATGCCCACTTTTAGGTTTCTTCCTCTCCTGCCATCAGCTGCTGACCCGTACAAATGAAGTTAAGAACACAAGAAATAGGAGCAGGAGTACGATCCCTTTGAGCCTGTTCCACCATTCAATAAGATCATGGCTGATCTTCAAACTCAACTCCCCGTATTCCTTGATTCCCAAAAATCTATTGATCTCCAGCTGCAATCTACTCAGCAATTGACAATTCACAACCTCTGGGTTAGAGAATTCCAACAAGTCACAATCTCCTCATCTCAGTTCCAAATGACTGACCCCTTATCCTGAGAATATGACCCCTAGTTCCAGACTCTGCAAGAGCCTCCCTATGTCAGTGGTGCTCTAGAACTTGCTCTCAGTAAGATGTGTGCGGTGGGTTTACATGACCTATGCTCAAATTTTTCCTGCACAAAGCATCACCCAGACAAAGTTCAATGTGTAAGGAATCATGTGTGCAATCCCACATCTTATCCCACTGGAGCATCAACATTCAGCACTGTCTATACTCAAGAGCACTATAATACTTATTACAAGGGATTGAGCACAAAAGCTAGGCTAATGCTCCAGTGCTGTGCTGAGAGACTGCTGCACTGTCAGATGTGCTGTCTTTCGGATCAGACATTAAACTGAGGCCTGCCTGCCCTCAGGGGGATGTAAAAGATCCCACGGCACAATTTGGAAGAAGAGTAGAGAGTTTGTCCTGGTGTCCTGGCCAATGTTTATCCCTCAATCAACATCACTAAAATAAAAACAGGTTATCTGTTCATTACCACATTGCTATTTGTGGGATCTTGCTGTGCACAAATTGGCTGCTGCCAAAGAGTGACAACATTTCAAAAGAACTTCATCGGCTGCTTTATTGGCTGTAAAGCACTTTGGGATGTCCTGAGGATGTGAAAGACGCTATATAAATGCAAATTCTTCCTTTCTTGGAGTGGGCTACTGGCTGGGTTCATACTGGTTTGCCTGAACAGTTAGATCCATAGCTAGGATCTCAATTGAGCTAGACCCATTCCACCAAGATTTCCACTTGGTGCAGGAATGGGGTTATTAATTGACCTTCTGACATAAACTGCATGATGCCATATTCCTGGCAGGTGCTGCCAGGGACTGGTTTGGACTGACATCACTATCAGTCCAGATATGGAAGCTCTGAAATATCACCCAGCTCAAGAATATACAAATGTTGAAAGCTTAAAGCAGAATCAGCAGAAAGGTGGTTAGGAGGGCCTATTGCCTTTATTAGCCAAGGCATAGAATATAGGAGCGGGGAGGTTACGATGGAGCTGTATAAAATGCTAGTTAGGCCACAGCTGGAGTACTGTGTACAGTTCTGGTCACCACACTATAGGAGGGATGTGATTGCAATGGAGAGGGTGCAGAGGAGATTCACCAGGATGTTGCCTGGGCTGCAGCATTTCAGCTATGAAGAGACTGGATAGGCTGGGGTTGTTTTCCTTGGAGAGGAGAAGGCTGAGGGGGGACCTGACTGAGGTATACAAAATTATGAGGGGCATTGATAGGATAGATAGGAAGAAACTTTTTCCCTTAGAGGAGAGGTCAATAACTAGGGGGCATAGATTTAAGGTAGGGGGCAGGAGGTTTAGAGGGGAGTTGAGGAAAAAAAATCTCACCCAGAGGGTGGTTGGAATCTGGAACACACTGCCTGAAGGGGTGGTAGAGGCAGGAACACTCACGATATTTAAGCAGTATTTAGATGAGCACTTGAAATGCCTGAACACACAAGGCTACAGGCCAAGTGCAGGAAAGTGGGATTAGTTTTGGACGGGTGCTTGATGGTCGGCGCAGGCACATTGGGCCGAAGGGCCTGTTTCTGTACTGTAAAACGCTATGACTCTATGACTCTAATTGTTCTCAGAATCACGGAATTGTTACTGTGCAGAAGAAGGCCATTCATCTCGTCTTCTCCCCATAACCCTGCACATTCATCCTATTCCTATAACAGTCCAATTCCATTTTGAATGCTTCAATTAAATCTGTCTCCAACACATTCCAGACTAAAGGCCTGCCACCCGACCTGATCCCGACGGGACCCGACGACACGTTAGGTCCGGGTCGGGTCGGGTTGCTCTTCCGGGTCTGGCTTTCGGGCTCGGGTCAGGCCGGGCCCGGGTCGGACACACACAGCAAGAAGTATTAAAAGTAAAAAAGCCTACCTGAGCTGGGAGTCCGGGACGTCAAAGAGGGAAACTCTGAGTCTGCGCAGTGAGTGAGTGAGCGTCTCTATGACGTCATCATGCTCATGCTGCAGCTTCCTGCAGATTGGGAGTTTGAAGGTTAGTAAAGGAAACATTCCGATGGTCGGGTCGGGCTTGGGTCGGGTCGGGCTGGGCGCAAGAAAAAAATGGAGGGACTCGGGCCGGGTCGGGCTCAGGTCCAATGTGGTTCCGTTGGGTTCGGGTCGGGTTTTTTTTCATCACCTGAGCAGGCCTCTATTCCAGACCTTAACCACTCACTGCATGAAAAAGTTTTCCTCATGTCATTTTTGCTTCTTTTACGAATTACTTTAAATCTGTGCCCTCTCGTTCTCAATCCTTTCATGAGTGGGATCAATTTCTCTCTAGCTACTCTGTCCAGACCCCTCATGATTTTGAATACCTCTATCAAATCTCCTCTCAGTCTTCTTTTCTCCAAGGAAAACAGTCCTAACCTCTCCAATCTATCTTCGTAACTGAAGTTTCTCATCCCTGGAACCATTCTCGTGAATCTTTTCTGTACTCTCTCCAATGTCCTCACATCCTTCCTAAAGTGCTGCACCCAGAACAGGATGCAATACTCCGGCTGAGGCCAAACTAGTGTCTTATAAGTTGAACATAACTTCCTTGCTCTTGTACTCCAGACTCGGAGGGCGGAGTTCCAGAGCGGTAAGTATAAAAAACTTACCTCGGAGATTCTCGGAGCAGACTCGGAGGGCGGAGTTCCAGAGCGGTAAGTATAAAAAACTTACCTCGGGGATTCTCGGAGCAGACTCGGAGGGCGAAGTTCAAGAGTGGTAAGTTACCTCAGGTGGGGAAAAAAAAAACTGAAAACGTGACGTCACAGGAAAGCTGTGACCTGATTGGCTGGTAGGGAATCTGTACCGAATTTGAAAATAAAACTGATAAAAATTGATTAAAACACTAATTAACTAATTAATAAGTAGAGTAACTAAACCAGAGGGAGGAGATTACAGTATTTAGTTCGCATTTAGTATTTATTGTAGAAATCTAGCACGAGGGACCATATAGTTAATTATAACAATTTAGTAAGGATTTAATAAGTATTTATTTATTTTATATTAATTAACTAATTAGTGCTAGAAATGTCAGTTAGAGGGGTGAAGTGCTTCACCTGTGAGTTGTGGGAGGTCCGTGAAGCTTCCAGCGTTCCGGACGACTACATCTGCAGGAAGTGTACCCAGTTGCAGCTCCTCACAGACCACATGGATCGGTTGGAGCGGCAACTGGATGCACTAAGGAGCATGCAGGTGGCGGAAAACGTCATAGACAGGAGTTTTAGAGAATTGGTTACACCCAAGGTGCAGGCAGATAGATGGGTGACCGCTAGAAGGGGCAGGCAGTCAGTGCAGGAATCCCCTGTGGCTCTCCCCCTCTCTAACAAGTATACCGTTTTGGATACTGTTTGGGGGGATGGCCTATCAGGGGAAAACAGCAGCAGCCAGAGCAGTGGCACCATGGCTGGCACTGTTGTTCAGCAGGGAGGGGCAAAGCGCAGAAGAGCAATGACTCTATAGTCAGGGGCACAGATAGGCGCTTCTGTGGACGTGAAAGAGACTCCAGGATGGTATGTTGCCTCCCTAGTGCCAGGGTCAAGGATGTCTCTGAACGGACAGGGGGCATTCTGAAGGGGGAGGGTGAACAGCCAGACGTTGTGGTATACATCGGTACCAATGACATAGGCAGGAAGAGTGATGAGGTCCTGCAGGGGGAGTTTAGGGACTTAGGTAGTAAGTTAAAAAACAGGACCTCTAGGGTTGTAATCTCTGGATTACTCCCTGTGCCATGTGCCAGTGAGGCTAGAAATAGGAAGATAGTGCAGCTAAACACGTGGCTGAACAGCTGGTGTAGAAGGGAGGGTTTCAGATATCTGGACCATTGGGCTCTCTTCAGGGACAGATGGGACCTGTACAAGAAGGACGGGTTGCATCTAAACTGGAGGGGCACTAATATCCTGGCTGCAAGTTGTGCTAGCGTCACTCGGGAGGGTTTAAACTAGTGTGGCAGAGGGGAGGGAACCAGAGCAGTAGGACAGCTAGTGAAATAAATGAGGAGGACATAGTAAATAAGGCCAGTAGGACTAAGAGGAAGAGCAGGCAGGGAGATTTAGAGATACAGCACTGAAACAGGCCCTTCGGCCCACCGGGTCTGTGCCGACCATCAACCACCCATTTATACTAATCCTACACTAATTACATATTCCTACCACATCCCCACCAGTCCCTATATTTCCCTACCACCTACCTATCTTAGGGGCAATTGCTAATGGCCAATTTACCTATCAACCTGCAAGTCTTTTGGCTGTGGGAGGAAACCCACGCAGACACAGGGAGAACTTGCAAACTCCACACAGGCAGTACCCAGAATTGAACCTGGGTTGCTGGAGCTGTGAGGCTGCAGTGCTAACCACTGCGCCACTGTGCCGACCCTAGAGTGTTGCTGAGCACAGCGGGACTGGTGGTCTGAAGTGCATTTGTTTCAATGCGAGAAGTATAACAGGTAAGGCAGATGAACTTAGAGCTTGGATTAGTACTTGGAACTATGATGTTGTTGCTATTACAGAGACTTGGTTGAGGGAAGGGCAGGATTGGCAGCTAAATGTTCCAGGCTTCAGAAGTTTCAGGCGGGATAGAGGGGGATGTAAAAGGGGTGGGGGAGTTGCATTACTGGTTAAGGAGAATATCACAGCTGTACTGCGGGAGGACACCTCGGAGGGGTCATGCAGCGAGGCTATATGGGTAGAGCTCAGGAATAGGAAGGGTGCAGACACGATGTTGGGGGTTTACTACAGGCCTCCCACCAGCCAGCAGGAGATAGAGAAGCAGATATGTAGACAGATTTTGGAAAGATGTAAAGGTAACAGGGTTGTAGTGGTGGGTGATTTTAACTTCCCCTATATTGACTGGGACTCACTTAGTGCTAGGGACTTGGATGGGGGCAGAATTTGTGAGGAGCATC
Source organism: Heterodontus francisci (assembly GCF_036365525.1). Taxonomy (NCBI): domain Eukaryota; kingdom Metazoa; phylum Chordata; class Chondrichthyes; order Heterodontiformes; family Heterodontidae; genus Heterodontus; species Heterodontus francisci. The sequence goes on along the minus strand of NC_090408.1, from coordinate 41,966,031 downwards.
CAGGAGGGCTTCTTGAAACAGTATGTAGATAGTCCAACTAGGGATGGGGCCATTCTGGACCTGGTATTGGGGAATGAGCCCGGCCAGGTGGTCGAAGTTTCAGTGGGAGAGCATATCGGGAGCAGTGACCATAATTCCATAAGTTTTAAGGTACTTGTGGATAAGGATAAGAGTAGTCCTCGGGTGAAGGTGCTAAATTGGGGGAAGGCTAATTATAACAATATTAGGCAGGAACTGAAGATTTTAGATTGGGGGCGGCTGTTTGAGGGTAAATCAACATCTGACATGTGGGAGTCTTTCTAACGTCAGCTGATTAGAATCCAGGACCAGCATGTTCCTGTGAGGAAGAAAGACAAGTTTAGCAAGTTTTGGGAAGCTTGGATAACACGGGATATTGTGAGCCTAGTCAAAAAGAAAAAGGAAGCATTTGTAAGGGCTGGAAGGCTAGGAACAGATGAAGCACTTGAGGAATATAAAGACAGTAGGAAGGAACTTAAGCAAGGAGTTAGGAGGGCTAAAAGGTGTCATGAAAAGTCATTGGCAAACAGGATTAAGGAAAATCCCAAGGCTTTTTATACATATATAAAGAGCAAGAGGGTAACCAGGGAAAGGGTTGGCCCACTCAAGGACAGAGATGGGAATCTATGTGTGGAGCCAGAGGAAATGGGCGAGGTGCTAAATGAGTACTTCACCAAAGAGAAGGACTTGGTGGATGATGAGCCACCCAGGTCCCTCTGCTCCCGCACCCCCTTTAGAATTGTACCCTTTATTCTATCCTGTCTCTCCATGTTCTTCCTACCAAAATGAATCAATTCACATTTCTCCGCATTGAACTTCACTTGCCACCTGTCTGTCCATTCCACCAACTTGTCAATGTCCTTTTGAAGTTCTACACTATCCCCCTCACAATTCCCCATGCGTCCAAGTATCATCCGCAAACTTTGAAATTATGCCCTGTACACCAAGGTCTAGGTCATTAATATATATCAGGAAAAGCAAGGGTCTCAATCCTGACCCCTGGGAAACTCCACTACAAACCTCCATCCTGAAAAACATCAATTAACCACTTATGCACATATACACCCAGGTCCCTCTGCTCCTGCACCTCCTTTAGAATTGGTTCCTGTCACTCAGCCAATTCCGTATCCATGTTGCCACTGCCCCTTTTATTTGGTAAGCTATAATTTTGCTCACAAATTTGTTGTGTGGCACTGTATCAAATGTCTTTTGGAAGTCCATGTACACCACACCAACTGCATTGCCCTCACCAACCCTCTATACTACCTCACAAAAAAACTCCAGCAGGTTAGTTAAACATGATCCTGCTGGAGCACCAGTCCTACTCAGGCCCCCTCTCCCAATTCTTTTTCCGGTACATTGATGACTGTATTGGTGCCGTTTCCTGCTCACGCCCCGAACTGGAAAACTTTATCAACTTTCCTTCCAATTTCCACCCTTCTCTCACCTTTACATGGTCCATCTCTGACAGTTCCCTTCCCTTCCTCGACTTCTCTGTCTCCATCCATGGGGATAGGTTGTCTACTAATATCCATTATAAGCCCACCGACCCCCACAGCTACCTCGACTACATTTCTTCACACCCTGCCTCCTGTAAGGACTCCATTCCATTCTCCCAGTTTCTCCGTCTCCAACGCATCTGCTCTGATGATGCTACCTTCCATGACAGCGCTTCTGATATGTCTTCCTTTTTCCTCAGCCGAGGATTCCCCCCCACTGTTGTTGACAGGGCCCTCAACCGTGTCCGGCCCATTTCCCGCACCTCTACCCTCACCCCTTCCCCTCCCTCCCAGAACCGTGACAGGGTTCCCCTTGTCCTCACTTTCCACCCCATCAGCCTCCATATCCAAAGGATCATCCTCCGCCATTTCCGCCACCTCCAGCGTGATGCCACTACCAAACTCATCTTCCCCTCCCTTCCCCTGTCAGCATTCCGAAGGGATCGTTCCCTCCGTGACACCCTGGTCCACTGCTCCATTACCCCCACCACCTCATCCCCTTCCCACGGCACCTTCCCCTGCAATCGCAGGAGGTGTAATACCTGCCCATTTACCTCCTTTCTCCTCACTATCCCAGGCCCCAAACACTCCTTTCAGGTGAAGCAGCGATTTATTTGTACTTCTTTCAATGTAGTATACTATATTCGCTGCTCACAATGTGGTCTCCTCTCCATTGGGGAGACCAAACGCAGACTGGATGACTGCTTTGCGGAACACCTCCACTCAGTCCGCAAGCAAGACCCTGAGCTTCCGGTTGCTTGCCATTTCAACACTCCCGTCTGCTCTCATGCTCACATCTCCATCCTGGGCTTGCTGCAGTGTTCCAGTGAACATCAACGCAAGCTCGAGGAACAGCATCTCATTTACCAATTAGGCACACTACAGCCTGCCGGACTGAACATTGAGTTCAATAATTTCAGAGCATGACGGGCCCCCCATTTTACTTTTATTTTTAGTTATTTTTTCTTTTTTACATTTTTTGCATTTTTTTGTATGTTTATTTCATTTCATATTAGTTTGTTCAGTTTGCTTACCCACTGTTTTTTTTCATGTTTGTACTTGCTGCTGTTCAATCTTCAGTCTGTTAACACCCTATCTGTACTAATGCTTTGTCTTTCAACACACCATTAACATATTGTTTGCCTTTGCTCCACGACCTTCTGGTCAGCTATTCAGTGGCCTTGTCCAATCTACACCTTCTCCTTTCTTATCTCTTGCCCCACCCCCGCTTTACTTGCTTATAACCTTTGACATTTCTAATATTTGCCAGCTCCAAAGAAGGGTCACCCAAAACGTTAACTCTGCTTCTCTCTCCACAGATGTTGCCAGACCTGCTGAGTATTTCCAGCATTTCTTGTTTTTATTTCAGATTTCCAGCATCCGCAGTATTTTGCTTTTATTTTAGTTAAACATGACTTTCCCTTAAGAAATCCATGCTGGCTTTCTTTAACCCGTACTTGTCCATGTAACTATTAATTTTGTCCTCAATTATTCTTTCTAGACGTTCCTCCACCATTGAAGTTAAACTGACTGGCCTGTAGTTGTTGGGCTTATCTTTACATCCTTTTTTGAACAAGGGTGTAACGTTTGCAATTCTTCAGTCCTCTGGCACCACCCCTGAGTCTAAGGAAGATTGAAAATTTATGGCCAGTGCCTCCACAATTTCCACTCTCACTTCCTTTAGTTCTTTACTGTGGTTCCTAATTATTGCTGTGTTATTGCCTGGACAGTGAAAGGGAGCTGGAAAATACTGAGTCCTTTAATATCCTTATCCGATAAAATGGAGTCCGCATTTGCTTCAGGTTAGTTTTATAGCTTTGGTAAACTCATATAAGTCACTGTATAAAAATGCTAAACAAATTAGACTAATGCCACGCAATTCCAAGAAGTATTTTTGTGGTTGCAGTGTACATGGTTCATTTCTGTTTCTGGCTCACTATGTGTTTTTTGGCTTCATCCCTCAATCTTCAAAAACAACTTGTATTTATATGCCCCTTTAAGATAGTAAAATGTCCCAAGGCACTTTACAGGAGCATTATCAAACAAAATTTGACCCCTAGGAACATCTCTTTGCAGCTTCCTTAACTATAGCTCCTATTTTGGTATCATTTGCAAATTCCAACATCACTCCCCCTAGACTTGTATCCAACTCATTGATATACACAATTTACAGAAGTATCCCAAGAATTGAACCCTGTAGGAAACTACTATCCACTTCTAACCACTCAGAAAAACCATCCTTAACTCCCGCTTTCAGTTTCCACATGTTCTAACCAGTTTTTGATTCACTTTTCTATTCTCCTCCTAATTCCATACCACTTAATGTTCTCTAAAAGTCTCCTGTGTGGTACCTTGTCAAAGGCTTTCTGAAAGTCCATGCACACCACATCTACTGCATTCCCCATCCACCTCCTCAAAGATGTCCTTCAGGTCTGTCAAACTCTTCCTTTCTGATATCCATGTTAGCTGCTCCTAATTATTTTCTGTTGTCACAATTCACACCTCCTCTATACCTATCTTTTGTTTCTTTACTTGTCCCATTACCATCTCCTTTTGCCTTGCATCATCATCCCTTTTCTCCAGGTCAACTAATAATTCCATTTTTAAAATGGGTATTAGCAGTTTGGGTAGCATCTAAAAGTTTTGCAGTATGGATCGACCTGACAACTTCCCACTCCCCCATGCGCTGAGTTTGTCAACGCAACTAAATGATAACAGTGCGATGTCATTTCATAGAATGATACAGCACAGGAGGTGGTAATTTGGCCCATCGTGCCTATGCGAGCTCTTTGAAAGACCTATCCAAATAGTCCCACTCCTCTGCTCTTTCCCCATAGCCCTGCAAATTCTTGCCCATGTTTGACCTGATTCCATGAGACTTCATGGGGTCCAGAGTCAATGTTGAGGTTTCTCATGGCCACTCCCTCCCGACTGATTACCATTGTGACGCCATCTCTGGTGAGTCTATCATGCCACTGGAACGGGACATATCCAGGGATGGTGATGGAGGAGTCTGGAACGTTGGATGAAATGTATGATTCTGTGAGTAGGCCTATTCTAGGCTGTTGCTTGACATAGTTACAGAACTGCATCAAACAATTATAAGAAAACAAGCTATGTCCTCCTGGATAATTACTTCAATGTCTCAACTAATCCTAAAGAAGATGAATCACCAAGGGATACAAATAAGATAGTTACAAGCAATTCATAATGGCTTGGTTTATCAGAAATAAGTAAAGTCCCTTCACCCATCACACCTGTGCTTTTTGACCTACATTGGTTCCTGTTTGAGCAATGCCTCGATTTTAAAATTCTTATCCTTGTTTTCAAATCCATGGTCTCCCCCATTCCTATCTCTTTAATCTCCTCTAGCCTTACAACCCTCACAGATATCTGCACTCCTCCAATTCTGGCTTCTAGTGCCCTCTGATTTTAATCGTTCCACCATTGGTGGCCGTGCCGTCAGCTGCTGAGGCTCGAAGCTCTGGAATTCTCTCCCTAAACCTCTCCGCCTCTCTACCTCATTTTCCTCCTTTAAAACGCTCCTTAAAACTCATCTCTTTGACTAAGGTCATCCTCAGCACCATTTGCGACTCCTCAGATACTGAAGCAGTCTGTCTAGAAATGCAGCAAGACCTGGCCAACATCCAGTCTTGGGCTGATAGGTGTCAAGTAACACTCGTGCCACACAAGTGCCAGGCAATGACCATCTCCAACAAGACAGAATCTAACCATCTCCCCTTGACATTCAATGGCATTACAATCGCTGAATTCCCCACTACCAACATCCTGGGAGTTACCATTGACCAGAAACTAAACTGGAGTAGCCATATAAATACTGCGGCTAAAAGAGCAGGTCAAAGGCTAGGAATCCTGCGGCAAGTAACTCACCTCCTGACTCCCCAACGCTTGTCCACCATCTACAAGGTACAAGTCAGGAATGGAATACTCTCCACTTGCCTGGATGGGTGCAGCTCCAACACTCAAGAAGCTCGACACCATCCAGGACAAAGCAGCCTGCTTGATTGGTACGCCATCCACAAACATTCACTCCCTCCACCACCGACGCACAGTGGCAGCGGTGTGTACCATCTACAAGATGCACTGCAGCAACGCACCAAGGCTCCTTAGACAGCACCTTCCAAACCCGCGACCTCTACCACCTAGAAGGACAAGGGCAGCAAATGCACGGGAACACCACCACCTCTAGATTCCCCTCCAAGACACACACCATCCTGACTTGGAACTATATAGCCGTTCCTTCACTGTCGCTGGGTCAAGATCCTGGAACTCCCTTCCTAACAGCACTGTGGGTATACCTACCTCACATGGACTGCAGCGGTTCAAGAAGGTAGCTCACCACCATCTACTCAAGGGCAATTAGGGATGGGCAATAAATGCTGGCCTACCCAGCGACATCCACATCCCATGAATGAATTAAAAAAAAGACTCTCGATGTATCAATCCTTTAAATGTAATTTCCTTGTCTTATGTCACTCCCACTGCCATTGTCTACTGTTTCTGTCATTTTATGAATTAAAGTCTGACCTTGAAAGTGATGCATGGAGACTTTGGAAATCTCACTGGCACCATCATGTGCATCAGTAAGAGGAGAGCTGATACAGTTAGATTTTAACAAATTAGCTGGAGGATAGAAAATTAATGATACCTTGTGGTTTCTACAAGCCAAATGTAGTGAGCAAGAAAAGAGGCAGCAAGAGAAACAAGCAAGGCAGATTTTTATTTTGAAATCCAGGATGTTACAAAATGAAAACAGGAATTAGAAGGAAACGTTTGACAATTACACAGCTGGCAATTATGTATCCTGTGATACTATCAGTCACTGTACAGAAACAGAACCAGTTCTGCAGATTAGTTTTGTACAACACAAGAACAAGAAAATAAGGACGGGAATGCGCCAACTCAACAACTACAACAACAACGTACATACGAACATATGAATTAGGAGCAGGAGTAAGCCACTCGGCTCTTTGAGCCTACTCCACCATTCAATAAGTTCATGGCTGAACTGATTACTCCACATTTCCGCCTACCCTTGATAATCTTCCACCCCCTTGCTTAACAAGGATCTATCTACCGCTGTCTTAAAAATATTCAGACTCTGCTTCCAACTGCTTTTTGAGGAAGAGAATACCAAAGACTCTCAACCCTCTGAGAGAAAAAAACTTCCCCTCATCTCTGTCTTAAATGGGCGACCCCTTATTTTTAAACAGTGACCCCCAGTTCTACATTCTCCCACAAGGGGAAACATCCTTTCCACATCCACCCTGTCAAGACCCCTCAGGATCTTATATATTTCAATCAAGTCGGCTCTTACTCTTCTAAATTCCAGCGGGTACAATCTGAGCCTGTCCAATCTTTCCTCGTAAGACAGCCCACCCATTCCAGGTATTAGTCGAGTAAACCTTCTCTGTACTGCCTCCAATGCATTTACATCCTTGCACACAGTACTCCAGATGTGGTCTCACCAATGCCCTGTATAGCTGAAGCATAACCTCCCTAATTTTGTATTCAATTCCCCTCACGATAAATGATAACATTCAATCAGCTTTTGCAATTACGTGCTGTACCTGCATACTAACCTTTTGCAATTCATGCACTAGGACACCCAGATCCCTCTGCATCTCAGAGCTCTGCAATCTCTCACCATTTAGATAATATGCTTCCTTTTTATTCTTCCTGCCAAAGTGGACAATTTCACACTTTCCCACATTATACTCCATTTGCCTGGTATTTGCCTACTCACATAACCTATCTATATCCCTTTGTAGCCCCCTTATGTCCTCTGTACAAGTTACTTTCCTACCTATCTTTGTGTCATACGCAAATTTAGCAACCATACCTTTGGTCCCTTCATCTAAGTCATTTATATAAATTGTAAAAAGTTGAGGCCCCAGCACAGATCCCTGTGGCACACCACTCGTTACATCTTGCCAACCAGAAAATGATGATCCATTTATGCCTATTCTCTGTTTCCTGTTAGCTAGCCAATCTTCTATCCATGCCAATATGTTACCCCCTACACCATGAGCTTTTATTTTCTGCAACAACCTTTGATGTGGCACCTTTTCAAATGCCTCCTGGAAATCTAAGTACAATACATTAACTGGTTCCCCTTTATCCATAGCATATGTAACTCCCTCAAAGAAATCTAATAAATTGGTTAAACATGATTTCCCTTTCACAAAACCATGTTGATGCTGCCTGATTACCTTGAATTTTTCTAAATGTCCTGCTATAACATCTTTAATAATAACTTCTAACATTTTCCCTAAGACAGATGTTAAGCTAACTGGCATGTAGTTTCCTGCTTTCAGTCTCCCACCCTTTTCGAATAAAGGAGTTACATTCGCTATTTTCCAATCTAACGGAACCTTCCCCGAATCTAGGGAATTTTGGAAAACTAAAACTGAAAAGTGTTGAAAGTGGTTTTAATAGCCCCGTATAGAGGCAAAAATTATTCAGCATGCTTTTACACACAGTAATGAGATAGATTCTAAGCAAAAATAATGGCTTAGCACAGAAAGAAAGGATGAGTCGAGTAACACAGGCAACACAGCCCTTGAGCTATGGTATGGATGTTGGTTGACCCGTATGTCAGTTGTATGTGACCAATGCCTGTACATCCCCTCTGCTTTCTCTCCCCCTTCCTGCATCCTCACTTTGTTGAAATCAAGAATAACTTACTTGTCTCAAAGATCTGAAACTCTCATGCCTCCCTAACTCTTTCCTTCTGCCTCCTAACTCTTTCCTTCCTCCAGCACGTTGCAGCCTTTCAGAATACAATTACTGCTTTCTGATTTACTCCAATCTTCTCTTTTACTCTTAACCTTGATGGTGTCTTGGCCCTCCACTTAATACTTCTCAATTTGTAAACAACTTTTCTTTTTATGGAAATGCTATGTTTGCTTTATCATGTAGAAGATTAAATACAAACTCAGCTCCTTATTTGAAAGTTGTGTGCAACAGGAGAATACCTGTAACCCTTTGCGCTGCACCTTCGTAGTGTCGCACCTAACTCGCAGCTTACTCCTCATTACAATTTATGAAGTAGCTATTGAGAAGTATGCTAGTAAGTTGCTAAGTGATGTACAACCAGCTAAGAGCATATTCAAATAGGGAAATGGTCTAAAGTCCACTCCATTGTGACAAGCGCATAAGAAATAGGTGGGAGAGTAGGACATTTGGCCCCTTGAGCCTGCTCTGCTATTTAATAAGATCATGGCTAGCCACCTACCTCCATAATCCCTTGACCTCTTAATGAAAGGGTGAAGCTGGGAAAGTGCAAAATTGGAATGAATGCACCTATTTGAAAAAAGCATATTTGAGGGTTTTAAGTACTTAACATCTGTACATAGAATGTCATTGAATTTAGTGCACAGAAATAGGCCAATTGCCCCATCTTGTCTATGCTGGTATTTATGCTCCAGATAAGCCTCCTCCCACTTTACTTCATCTCATCCCATCAGTATATCTTTCCATTCCTTTCTCCCTCGTGTGCTTATCTAGCTTCCCCTTAAATGCATCTGTATGTATCCAGAATGGTGGATTAACATCAGAAACTCTAATCTTAATCCTAATTTTTTTCCTTCCTGCCTAGGATGATGTTGATTTGAGATGGTTCTGTAGGGGGCTTATAGCTGCCCCTCTCAAGTGGCCATTCTCATTGATCCTAGAGAATGTGTCAGCAATCTGTTTGGCCATGATGCTCCTCCCAGTAGTTTCAATCCTGTCCCCAGTTGGCATTCACAAACACTAAACTTTGCCATTTCCCCAGGAGGTCACAGTTGAGATTATGAATCACGGTGTGGAATTATGGAATAATTTTGTTCCCTAACTCTGTGGTATTCCTCTTAAAGATGATCAGGAGGCATGATACTAAGCAGCACAAAAATAGATAATAAGAAACGCCTCTGAATTACAATGTGGCCCTACTAATCCAGACTGACACTCCCAGTACAGTACTGAGGGAGTGCTGCACTGTTGGAGGTGCCGTCTTTCAGCTTTTCCCTTCCTCAACTGGACAGGAAATTAGCAGCTGAGGTTTGCCCCTTGCCCTGCCCAGGGATTGACCAGCATGGCTATCAATTAAACTATCTAGTTCACTGCCCAAGATTGGACTTTCAATAAACCTAGCCACACCCCAACAACTTCCTTCCCACCATCCCAGATGCTCAAATGAAAGACTATCCCATCAATAATAGGTGTGTATTTTTGTAGGGGTCCTGAAGTGAGGTAAGCACTTTTGAAGTATTGTCACTGTTGTCATTTAGGTGAAGTGGCAGTCAAATTGTACACATCAACCTCCCACAAAAAGCAAGGTGATATTGACCTGATAACCTGTTTTAATTATGTTGATTGAGGGATAAATATTGGACACCGGATGGAACTCCTGTGCTCTTTTTCAAAATAGTCCTGTGGGAACAAAAAAGCTTTTATTTCCAGATTTTTTAAAACTGAATTTAAATTCCCAAAGTGCCAAGTTGGGATTTCAACTCATGTTCTCTGGAATAAAATTCCAGCATTCTGGATTACCAGTCCAGTGACATTGTTGCTACGCTACACTACTATACCTGTCTTAATGTAATGACTTCTGAAATTGTTGCTTTGTAGGGAAATAAGTGCAGACAATTTGTCCACAGCATAAATCACACAAACAACAATGAAATAAATGACTAGATAATTTGTTTTTGTGTTGCTTGAGGAATACCTGTTAACTAGCACACTATGATAACTCCTCTGCTCTTCAAGTCATGCCCTGGAATAACTTACATCTACCTGAACTAGCAGGTGAGGCCCCCATTTTACCACCTCATCTGAGAGACAGCACATCTGACAGTGCAGCACCCATTTAGTACTACATTGAAGTATCAGTCTAGATTATGTGCTCAAGTCCTGGTTTAGAGGCAGAAGTGCAACTGTTGAACAAAGATGGTACTTGGTAAATAAAAACCTTCCTCAGATTGGGTCTATTATTTCATGTCCCTTGGATTCATTCTACATAACTGCTTAAATCCTGTTCTATCATTATCCACTTAAACAAAAGTCAGTATAAAAGATAAACAGTCTGTAACAATTCCAAAACAATCTTGCAGCAATATTACTAATTCAATGGACAGTGCGGCCTATCCGAGCTGTTGTTGATTTGTTACTTTACAGGAGAGAATGTTCTGTATCAAGCCTGACAGAAAACAACTATCATAGTGAATTATGTATGGCTATGGTTATCCATTAGAACAATAAACAATTTGTTTTTTGTTTCAACTTGTTTCTTGCTACATAATTAAACTTCTTTGATCGCCTGCCCATTCTTTGAAGCAGCAAGTTTCCCTTGTTCCTTTCTTTAAACATCTATTGCTCATTATCTGAAAATGATCCCAATAATTCACAGAGAGCAAGTTATACATGTATAATGCCTACTGATAGCTTCATTGTCCTGCCCTTGCGCCTTCTGCTGCTCTATTGTTGGAGCTGGGATATGACATTCATTTTTGGAGGCTACAAGTTGAATTTATTAAGAAAAGATACTTGCATCCTCTCCAACCCCAGTTCTTGATTGCTATTTAATATTCAAAGGTGCACAATGTGTCAATATTCTGTACCATAATGAATGAGAAAGGAATGGAAGGATATGCTGATAGGGTTAGATGAAGAGGAGTGGCAAGAGACTTGTATGTGAATAAACACTGGCATGGACCAACTGGGTCAAATGACCTCTGTGCTGTACATTCCGTGTAATTCGATGCAAACTGAAATGTTTATCTTTTACCTTTCGACTGTCAGTCTTTGAGGGGCAGTCGCTTCACTTACTCCCAGCCACTATCACAGCCTGCTTTGGATTGTCACACAAGCTAGGTTTACAGTGGCTTCCTAGAGTTCTTGCATTTTAAAATGTACTGAAAGGCAGTTACCATGTGCCATGTTAAAATGATCACAATTTCACTGTGTTGTAAATGCTGCTCATGTCATCCAAAGCTTTCAGGTCCTTTTAATTCAGCAGGATGTTGCAATTGGCTTCAATCTGTTTTCCTAGAGTGAGCACGTCATTCTTATTTTCAGTCCACAATTGGCTTTCCAATGTTCATAAAGAAACAAAATCAAACTGAACAAATTCTCCATGTGCTTCCATAGACTCATGTCAACCTACCTTCATGATTTCCCACATGCACAGTCCAATCCTCTAAAAGGACATCTCATCCTTTGGTCCCTGGCTCCATTGTCGGTGGCCACTCATTTAGCCACTAATCTCTTGCCCTTTGAAACTCTCTACTCAGTATGCTCCATCTTACTATCTCCCTCTCTGCTATCAAAACATCCTCAAAACTTTCCTCTTCAACCGTGCCATTGATTCTCTATCTCTTTTTCCTTTTCCATATGTTTGCTGCTCACTGTATCCCTTTATTTATTACTGTAAAGTATTTTGAAAGATCTTCCTGCACAGAGAAGTGTGGTATACGTGCCAGCTGTCATAAGTTACATGTCATAACAGAATTTATTGACCAGGCTCAGTGAGTAGCCTGTGGGTCAGATCCACTCCAGAGACCAGAGACTTGAGCATCAAGTCTAGGCTGACATGCCTTGTGCATTACTGAGGGAGTGCTGCACTGTTGGATGTGCTGTCTTTCAATGAGATGTTAAGCAGAGGGGACTGTTTGCTCTTTTAAGTGGACATAAAAGATGCCTTGACACTCTTTTGAAGAAGAATAGCAGAGTTCTCTCTGGTGTCCTGGCCAATATTTATTCCTCAACCAACATCATTAAAATAGAAATCTTCTCATCATCACATGGTTATTTGTGGGAGCTTGCTGTGCAGAATTGGTGGCCATGTTTCCTACAACAGTGACTACACTTTGGAAAGTATTTTAATTGGCTGCAAAGTGCTGTTGAATATCCTGAGGTTGTGATAGACACGACAGAAATGCAAGTTTTTCTTTTTGTTGTTGTTAAAATTGCAGATTGAATAAGCCACAGCCCTGTCCTATTGAGCCATGAATTCATTACTTTCCTAGCTCCTACGACACGCACGGTCAGACTGAGTTTCCACCCAAGACTGAAGTCGGTAAATAATAATAAATCAATGTTATATTATCCTCTTGGTGATGAATATTCAGAATTTCTTCTATTTATTTGCAATTTTAAGTTATCTTCATCCTTCATCAAGATTATCTACCATGTTTGTGTGGCAGCTCCTGTGCCAGGTCGAGCAACAGTACTCTGCTAATGGATAGACCAGGGCGAGTGAAGCAGTGCGTAGTGTGCTGGCTCTGCTGCCTCAGTTGGTACCCGCCAGTTACATTATTAGATTCACTCTTGACTTGACCTTGACTCCGGTGTTTTGAAGGTGTTGCCAATAGGTCAATGTACAGTCAAGAGTGAAGCCAAGGTATTTTGGTGTTGGGTTGTGGGTGAATGATCGGTTGCAGAACTGGACGTGAAGTTCTTCTCTGGCTATGACGTTCTTCCCTGGCCTTTTGAGTTGTTCAGGTGGAAGGTGGAAATGACAGTCTTGGCGGCATTTGCTTGGCGTCTCCATATTCTGAAGTAGACTTCCAGAGAACATGGATCTTCAGTGAGTGTTTTCTCAATGTCCTGAAGTTCTTTAGCCTGGAAAACCAGGGCCAAGTTGTCAGCATATATGAAGAACCATGACTTTGTGGGAGGGAGGTCACTGGTATATATATTGAAGAGGGTCGGTGTGAGAACTGATCCCTATGGGAGCCCATTGTTGGTTACATGTGGACAGCTGATTTTATCTCCAAGGTGCACATGGAACTGTCAGTTGTTGATGGAGTTGATTAGTTGTAGGGTTTTCCCACAGCAAATGGTTTTAAAGTGACAGCAACCTTCATGTGGTCCTCCTGTTAAAGTAAGTTTTCCAACTAGAAAACCTGCAAACTAATGCTGTTAAGAAGGCGACCAAACCCTGGTCTCTGGGCTCCTCATTCAAACAGTAAAAACCCAGGAAGGTTGAAATGACCGTCTTGACAGCATTTGGTCAGTCTCCATTTTCTGATGCTGGTGTATATATATATATATATATATATATATATAGAAGAGGGCAAGTGTTTCCACCTCCAGGAAATCATGAGGATTATTTCTGGAATATTGAGACCAACACAGCTCAAGTGGCTTCCTGTGCTAGCACACATTGAACCCTTGTTGTCCGCAGGGAAAACATTCTCTTCAAAGAACACACTTCATTAGCTGACAGCTAATGAAGCACTCCCAATGATACAGACCTCAAATAAATATCCACGCACACTCATCTGAAATCTTGTAGCCCCTACTGAAACACACTCCACACCCAACAAACCAAAGACAGCCCACCGCTCATTGGAGCTCCTCCTGGTCGACTGCTAACATCACCACCCGCAACCTGGTAACTGACCCGAGTGGTGAAGTTCAAGGTTTCAATCTCCCACGGAAAATCTGGTCAACCCTCAACCACTTGAGGACGGACCACGGAAGATGTGGCCACTTGCTCCACAGTGGAACATGAGGACCAACTCAAATTGGGACTGTGGCCATCCAGGTCAGACCATTGACCACATATTGAACTCATGCCCTGAGAGAACCATTCCTGATGGCATCACAACCACTCACACTGCATCAGCTGAAGCTGTTGAATGGATTGTTAATCTTGATATCGAACTATAACTGCTTCCGCAGACATACAAAGATATCAATACAAAAGCAAAATACTGCGGATGCTGGAAATCTGAAATAAAAACAAGAAATGCTGGAACCACTCAGCAGGTCTGGCAGCAACTGTGGAAAGAGAAGCAGAGTTAACGTTAACTCTGCTTCTCTTTCCACAGATGCTGCCAGACCTGCTGAGTGGTTCCAGCATTTCTTGTTTTTATTACGAATATATCAAGATTATGGTGCCTCTTCGTTAACATGTAACTCAAGGATTTTAATCAAAATTTAAGTGCACCAAACAGCTTGAGAAAGAGATATCCCTTTTAATCTGATCCTGGATTGTGTGCCACAGACTATTCATAATTATCCATTCAGTGGAGGAATGAATATTTCTCATCAATCCGCATTAACAATACTTAAATTTATCGGGGGGGGGGGGGGTAAAATTTTGTCATTGAAAATGTGTAACATAAATAACTGAGGATTAAGTAACGAATGCAATGGGAATGTAAATATATGAATTACACCAGACATGACATCCCTGCTGATTCCACCTGCTTAAGGCAAGGATGCTCTGCCAAACTTCCACATATTTTAAGGAAGCAGAAAATTGCAAAATGCAAAGTAAGAAAGGGTTGGGTGCTGGCGAGACATGCATTCAAGGTGTCACATCCGTATAAACATGAAACAAAAACAAGAAATGCTGGAACCACTCAGCAGGTCTGGCAGCATATGTGGAAAGAGAAGCAGAGTTAACGTTTCGGGTCAGTGACCCTTCTTCGGAACATGAATGCTGATATGCCACTGTAGCCTCAATCATACCCGCAGGAATAAGAGCCACTTCACAGCAAACCAAGCTCGACGAATGCGGAAGTATTGCTTGCTCACTCTCACTAACTTGCTACGGCATCGGACCCGCCCACCTTCCCCTGGGGCGTTGAGCAGCCAATAACAAAGCACGGTTCCGGAAATTGATTGGTGGAGCCGGTATGCGAACCCCGCCTCCCCCAGGTCGTTTGATGACGTCACAATGCCCGGCGCGGTTGGGTTAGGTTGCACCCAGTTTATAACCGGGGAGGTCGGAAGGAGGCGGGCGGGCACAAGAGAGTGGGTGGTGGGCCTTGGACGATTCAAGAGCAGAGAAGCAGGAGCGGATGGGTCGGGAGGGAGATTATATATATTTTTTTTAAATCACATCACTATTAGGGGCAAATCGATAGGGCACTGAAGGGGGGGAGGAAAAATTGTCGGCGCGAGGCTGAGGAGATTGTTCGACAAGTGGCGGTTGGAGTGCGATGAGCGGCGGGTTCGGCCCCGGCTCCGGTCTCCCGCTCGCCTGGGAGGGTTAAAATCGCTCGTTTATCCTTCAGGAGATGAAGTAATTTCGAGCGTCAGGTTTCTGTCATCTACCGCCTCAGGCCCCGGGTTTATGTTCTGTGGTTTAAAGGTGGGCGGCGGGTCCCGCGTACTTATCCGATTGATTATCCTTTAGATTATTTTCATACCTGTGAGGCCGAGGTCGCTTTTTGTTTTCCGCCCGCTCCTGTGTCTCGGTGTTTTGGCGGTGGTGATGTTCGGGAACAGTCGGCGCGGGGGCCGGGTGCCGTCACTGCTGCTGGTCGGGCTGCTGCTGCTCATGGCCGTCCTGAGCTTCAACTACTGGATGCTGTCCACCCGCAACAGCAAACTGCAGCTGGAGGTGGCCGAGCTACAGGTGCAGGTAGGGCGGCTGCACAGCTGGGGGAGGGGAGGGAGGGAAGGAGAGAGGGGGGGGGGTCTGTCCACAACCCCACCCCCTGGGGATCTGTACCCCACCCCCAACACCTATGCCCATATCTGGGGGAAGCTGTTCCCCAAACACCTGGGGAGCTTTGCACAGACACACCCACCCCTGTCTGTCGTCTCGTACACCCGCTGTACTCCTTAGCTGTCGCCTCACACATTAACCCCACCCACCCATTCACTTTGATCTGTCTCCTTATGCCACCCTGCCCCCACCCCAGGCTGTTTCCTCACATATCACTGTACTTAGCTGTCTCCTCGCATACACACATTGACCCACCCACCCACTCTGGTCTGTCTCCTTATACACCTCCCCCCTTCTCTTCTCCCCCACCCCCCACCAATGCTGTCTGTCTCCTCATGCACACCCCCACCCCCAGTCTGTCGTCTCCTCCACACACCCACTCCCAGTTTCTCACCTACTATATGCATGCATATACACACACACACACATACAGCCATGAAAACTTATGCAAGGTTTATAAGTGGAAGCTAAATGGTAGGCATTGGTTTACATTGTCTTGTATTCATTGAAAGTTCAAGGCTTGGATGGGTTTGGTTGATTTCATATTTGTTTTAAATTTTCCATAGCCCATCCAGAAACATCTGATTAAACAAAATAAACAGCTGTTATGTACATTGAAGGTGCGGCAGGCTCATACGGTTTGCTGTAAATAGGAATATAGAGGACTAAGAATACTGTTAGGACCCAGCAGGTGTGTCCCAAACATTTTGCTTCCTTGTTTTGTACCAAAGTGATGTAAATAAATTGCTCCTGTGGCTTGGGAACAGTAGAATGTGGGAAAAATCTAGTTGGGGAAATAACTAACATCACTGGTGAATTAGTTTTGTGGAAATATCCCATAAGGTTTTTTGCTACATATGCTGACACAACTGCACAGGAGATCATTTGCATTATGTAGAAACAAGGCTGGTTATATGAGGATTCATTGTAGGTGCTCTTGGGTTTGTAGCATGAAATGGCAAAACCCTCATGTAGAGAGGGGCAGGTTTTGGTGAGCTGAGGTTTAGTTCAGGTCTGCTGCATGTGCTGATGAAGTAACCACTTGCATGTATATAGTTGCATTAATGTAGGTAACTGTCCTAAGGTGTTTCACAGGTGTAATCAGACAAAAATGGATGTCGAGCCAAAGAAGGAGCTATTTGGAGGGGTGACTGGAAGCTTGGTTTAAGAAGTGGGATTTAAGGAAAGAGGTAGAGGTTTAGATATGTTGAATTTGATGGAGGATGGGGGGCTGGCCTGGAGAGCAACAGACTAGTCAAGTCTGGTGGTGACAAAGGCATGGGTGAGAGTTTCAGCTGCACATGGGCTGAGGCAGGGACAGTCCTTGTGATGAGGTGTTGGGAGCTCAGCTTGGTGTCAGATAAAATGTTGATTTTTGTGATATCTGGTTCCACCTCAGATTGGCTGGGCTGGAGTATGCATTTGGTGGCAAAGGCCTGGAGCTTGAGGTAGGCGCTGAAGATGACAATCAAGTTAAAAGGTTCACATTTGGTTTAATAGAATTTATAGTACAGCTGATGAGGTCTCCACGATTGGCACTTGTAATTTCATAGCAAGTTTGCAATATTGAAGGTGGTGATGTCCATAGGAAAAGAATGACGATGCACTACTGTACTATCTTGTGATCTGTTCTCAAGCACTGCAAATAGTAAGGGAACATCTTGTGCAGTGCTTGCTGCAGCAGAATTGGGAATAGAGAAGTGAAGAAAATATTTTGGTATAATTCAGGGATTGGTGCAATGTGAAAACTAATTTACTATTTGTCAGATAAATGTAGCTCATAAGGCCAAAGGATTTATGCACTTCCTGATTCCACAAGATGAATTATTTTCTCCTAATGTACAACTACAAAACTAAAGTTATACTTTTTTGCGATTCAAACATCAACTTTTTTTTAACAGCTGGTGATTGAAACAACTTGACTTAATTGTCGTGTTAGTTACAGGTTATTAAAACAAACACTTTACTCACTGAATTACAGATTCTGCATCATGTATTCCATTAGTAGCAGTTCAAGTCTGTCTTGTGTATAATGGGTGACAATTGGGGTTTATTGTAGTAGCTTAGTGATGTAATAAGTTGCTGTCCACCATGTTTCTTACATATTGAGTTCCCACTGTTGCTTGAGAGGAAGGGATACCAAGGAATGACCTGATGCTTACAGGATCAGAGATAAAATCAATGTGCATATAACCTTAAACTTTATTCACACACTTAACATTAGTATATTCTAATTAAGTCTATTGTGGCAGCACAAGACGAATGTTTGTCATAAAAGTTGACATGTTTCATATGTGGTAGAATGTCAGCAAGGTTTTATTGCATTGAAAAGCAGTAGGCGCCTGTACTCTATTAAAAATTATTGTTTAGCAATTTGAATATAGGTTGGGCATGAAGGCATTTATTCTTAAAATAAAAAATCTGATTTATAATTTAAGTTACAGTCACCCCTATCATGCAAATGATGTTTAACATGAATTAAGGATTTCTGATGTAAGCCAGTGAATTGATTTAATCACTCAGCAGGTCTGGCAGCATCTGTGGAAAGAGAAGCAGAGTTAACGTTTCGGGTCAGTGACCCTTCTTCGGAACTGACAAATATTAGAAAAGTCACAGATTATAAACAAGTGAGGTGGGGGTGGCGCAAGAGATAACAAAGGAGAAGGTGCAGATTGGACCAGGCCACATAGCTGACCAAAAGGTCACGGAGAACAGGCAAACGATATGTTAATGGTGTGTTGAAAGACAAAGCATTAGTACAGATTAGGTGTGAATACACTGAATATTGAACAGCAAGTGCAAACCTGAAGAAAAACAACCTGAAAAAAACCAGTGGGTAAGCAAACTGAACAAACTAAGATGAAATGAAATAAATGCAAAAAAAGATTGTAAAAAATGTAAAAAGGAAGAAAAAATTACTAAAAATGAAAGTAAAATGGGGGGCTGTCATGCTCTGAAATTATTGAACTCAATGGTCAGTCCGGCAGGCTGTAGTGTGCCTAATCGGTAGATGAGATGCTGTTCCACGAGCTTGCGTTGATGTTCACTGGAACACTGCAGCAATACCAGGACAGAGATGTGAGCATGAGAGCAGGGGGGAGTGTTGAAATGGCAAGCAACCGGAAGCTCAGGGTCCTGCTTGCGAACTGAGTGGAGATGTTCCGCAAAGCGGTCACCCAATCTGCACTTGGTCTCCCCAATGTAGAGGAGACCACGTTGTGAGCAGCGAATACAGTATACTACATTGAAAGAAGTACAAGTAAATCGCTGCTTCACCTGAAAGGAGTGTTTGGGGCCTGGGATAGTGAGGAGAGAGGAGGTAAATGGGCAGGTATTACACCTCCTGCGATTGCAGGGGAAGGTGCCCTGGGACGGGGACGAGGTGGTGGGGGTAATGGAGGAGTGGACCAGGGTGTCGCGGAGGGAACGATCCCTTCGGAATGCTGACAGGGGAAGGGAGGGGAAAATGCGACTGGTAGTGGCATCACGCTGGAGGTGGCGAAAATGGCGGAGGATGATCCTTTGGATATGGAGGCTGGTGGGATGAAAAGTGAGGACAAGGGGAACCCTGTCACGGTTCTGGGAGGGAGGGGAAGGGGTGAGGGTAGAGGTGCGGGGAATGGGTCGGACACGGTTGAGGGCCCTGTCAACCACAGTGGGGGGAAATCCTCGGTTGAGGAAAAAGGAGGTCATATCAGAAGCACCGTCATGGAAGGTAGCATCATCAGAGCAGATGCGTCGGAGACGGAGGAACTGGGAGAATGGAATGGAGTCCTTACAGGAGGTAGGGTGTGAAGAAGTGTAGTCGAGGTAGCTGTGGGAGTCAGTGGGCTTATAATGGATATTGGTAGACAACCTATCCCCAGAGATGGAGACAGAAGTCGAGGAAGGGAAGGGAAGTGTCAGAGATGGACCATGTAAAGGTGAGAGAAGGGTGGAAATTGGAAGCAAAGTTGATAAAGTTTTCTAGTTCGGGGCGGGAGCAGGAAACGGCACCGATACAGTCATCAATGTACCGGAAAAAGAGTTGGGGGAGGGGGCCTGAGTAGGACTGGAACAAAGAATGCTCGACATATCCCACAAAAAGACAGGCATAACTAGGACCCATGCGGGTACCCATAGCGACACCTTTTACTTGAAGGAAGTGCATGGAGTTGAAGGAGAAGTTGTTCAATGTGAGAATAAGTTCAGCCAGGCGGAAGAGGGTGGTGGTGGATGGGGACTGGTTGGGCCTCTGTTCCAGGAAGAAGCGGAGAGCTCTCAAACCATCCTGGTGGGGGATGGAGGTGTAGAGCGATTGGACGTCCATAGTGAAGAGGAAGCGGTTGGGACCAGGAAACTGGAAATTGTCAAAATGACGTAGGGCGTCAGAAGAGTCACGGATGTAGTGGGAAGAGACTGGACCAGCGGGGAAAAGATAGAGTCTAGACAGGAATAAATAAGTTCAGTGGGGCAGGAGCAGGCTGACACAATGGGTCTGCCGGGACAGTCCCGTTTGTGGATTTTGGGAAGGAGGTAGAAGCGGGCTGTCCGGGGTTGTGGGACTGAGGTTGGAAGCCGTAGAGGGAAGATCTCCAGAGGAGATGAGGTCAGTGACAGTCCTTTGGACGGTGGCTTGATGTTCGGTGGTGGGGTCATGGTCCAGAGGGAGGTAGGAAGAAGTGTCCGTGAGTTGGCGTTGAGCTTCTGCAAGGTAGAGGTTGGTACGCCATACAACAACAGCACCACCCTTGTCTGCAGGTTTGATGACCATGTCGGGGTTAGACCTGAGAGAACGGAGTGCCTCAAGTTCAGAGGGGGACAGGTTAGAGTGAGTGAGGGGGGCAGAGATATTGAGACGACCAATGTCTCGCCGACAGTTTTCAATGAAGAGATCAAGAGCGGGTAAGAGGCCAGGGGGAGGGGTCCAGGTAGAGGGAGAATGCTGGAGGCGGGTGAATGGGTCTGCTGGTCGGGGGGAGGACTCCTGGTCGAAGAAGTGAGCCCGGAGGCGACGGAAGAGGAGCTCAACGTCATGCCGAGCACGAAATTCATTGAGGTGGGGGCGTAAGGGGATAAAACTGAGACCTTTGCTGAGTACAGAACGCTCAGCATCAGAGAGGGGGAGGTCAGAGGGTATAGTGAATACACGGCAAGGGGTCAGATCAGAAGGGGTGGGGTCAGAGGGAAGTGAAGCGGAAGGAGGATCTGGAGGGGCATTAGTCCCCATCAGCTGCTGGAGCTTGCGTTCCTTAACACCTGAAAGGAAGAAAAAAAGTTTTTTGTTAATGCGTCGGATGAGATGAAAGATGAGATGAAACTGCGGAGTTTTTGTTTCAGATTTCCAGCATCCGCAGTATTTTGCTTTTAATTGATTTAATCAACTGTTTTACTACTAGAGTTTTCCCTTTTCTATAAATGTTCTACTCTTCCTATCTTCCCTTGAGCAATTTATATTTGTTTTTAGTGGTATGGTTCAATAGGGATGTCGTCATATCTAGCCTGATCCTGTCCTCATCCAGCATGCGCATGTTAATCGATAATGGGAACCGCAGCTGTGTTTTCTACCCCACTCCTTAATCCACCTTGACATTTTAAATCAAGATGGATTGTGATGCGGTCTGTAAAACTTTTTTGTTGAAGAGTAGAGGTGGTGGCTCTGAACATAGGTGAAAGAAAATGCTGCACATAACATCTTGGGCAGCACGAGCTTGATTTCTAAGTGTGCTGTGGAGAGGCTTTTGCAAAGGTCGAACATCTTGGAAAATGGAAAACCAAGAGAATCATTCCTAGTCTGCTCTTTCTATGAAGGAAGAAAGACTTTCATTTATAAGAGTGACTTTCATGACCACTGGACGTTTCAATGCTTTAGAACCAATGGGGTAGTTTTGAAGTGTAGCCACTGTTGTAATGTAGGAAATGTGGCAGCCAATTTGGGCACAGTAAGCTTCCCTAAACAGCAATGTGATAATAACAAGATAATCTGTTCTTGGGATGTTGTCTGAAGGATGAATATTGGCAGGAGACCAGGGAGAACTCCCCTGCTCTTTGAAATAGTGTCGTGGGATCTTTTACATCCACCTGAGAGGGCAGACAGGGCCTCGGTTTAATGCCTCATCAGAAAGACCGTGCCTCTGACAGTGGAGTACTGAAGGATTGCTGCACTGGAGTATCAGCCTTTGTTTTTTTGTCTCAAGTCCTGGAGTGGGACTTGAACCCATAACCTTTTGTTAGAGGTGAGATTGTTACCAACTGAACCACGGCTGACACACAATGTCTTCTATTCAGGGTGCTCAGAGGTTTAGGGACAGACCATCATCCAGTCCTTTGGTTGTAACTGAACTGGAAGAAATTGTGCATCTTCCAACCAAATGGTTACTCATGTTTCCTTCCTTATGAAATATCTTTTAAAATGGTTGCAGATTTGATTTGAAAATCTTTGATTCTAAATCTACAAAGTAGAAATATAGTACATCTTTTTTTTTTTTAGATTAGAGATACAGCACTGAAACAGGCCCTTCGGCCCACCGAGTCTGTGCCGACCATCAACCACCCATTTATACTAATCCTACACTAATCCCATATTTCTACCACATCCCCACCTGTCCCTATATTTCCCTACTACCTACCTATACTAGTGACACTTTATAATGGCCAATTTACCTATCAACCAGCAAGTCTTTTGGCTTGTGGGAGGAAACCGGAGCACCCGGAGAAAACCCACGCAGACACAGGGAGAACTTGCAAACTCCACGCAGGCAGTACCCGGAATCGAACCCGGGTCCCTGGAGCTGTGAGGCTGCAGTGCTAACCACTGCGCCACTGTGCCGCCCTTGTATTCTTTATGACTCAACTGGCTTGCAGCTGCCTGTAACGAATTTGGCCTAACCATCAGTTTCAGGAAAACTAGCATCGTGGGACAGGACATCAGAAATGCTCCATCTATCAATATCGGTGACCACACTCTGGAATTGGTTCAAGAGTTCACCTACCTAGGCTCAACCATTACCAGTAACCTGTCTCTCGATGCAGAAATCAACAAGCACATGGGAAAGGGGTCTGCTGCTATGTCCACACTGGCCAAGAGGGTGTGGGGGGAAAATGGCGCTCTGACAGGGAACACAAAAGTCAGTGTTTCAAGCCTGTGTACTCAATACCTTGCTCTACGGCAGCGAGGCCTGGACAAAGTATGTCAGCCAAGAGCGACGTCTCAATGCATTCCATCTTCGCTGTCTCCGGAGAATCCTTAGCATCAGGTGACAGGACTGTATCTCCAATGCAGAAGTCCTTGCAGCAGCCAACATCCCCAGCACGTACGCCCTACTGAGCCAGCAGTGCTTGATGGATTGGCCATGTGAGCCGCATAGAAGATGGCAGGATCCCCAAGGACGTATTGTACAGCGAGCTAGTCACTGGTATCAGTCCCATCGGCCGTCCATATCTCTGCTTTAAAGACGTCTGCAAACGTGACATGAAGTCCTGTGACATTGACTACAAGTCGTGGGAGCCAGTTGCTAGCGATCGCCAGAGCTGGCGGACGGCTATAAAGGCAGGGCTGAAGAGAGGCAAGTCGAGGAGACTTAGCAGTTGACAGGAAAAGAGGCAGTGTAAGGAGAGAGCCAACTGTGTACCAGCCCCGACAACCAACTTTATCTGCAGTGCCTGTGGAAGAGTCTGTCACTCTAGAATTGGCCTTCATAGCCACTCCAGGCACTGCTCCACAAACCACTGACCACCTCTAGGCGCTTACCCATTGTCTTTTGAGACGAGGAGGCCAAAAAGGAAGGATATTCAAGGATTAAAACATTCACTGATCTTGTTCCAGAAACTAACTCTTGGGTCTGAGCTGATACATTTGCTTTAGAAGTTGCTGGACTTGTGTGGCTGCACAGGCTCACATTCAGACTGATGGGGGTGGGACACAACTTATGGTGTAACAGAGCTACAGAAACACCATTTTCTTCCTTTTTCATGATGTCCCATTTTGGTGAACTGTTCCTGTCAGTATGGGCTGCCATGGCCAATATTGCTCTCACTCTAGTAACTAATGCAAATGTTTATTTACATAAAAACCTGAACGGTCAGTTAGTCATATAGAAGTCAAGTACTAATCTGCAGGGAGGTCATGAAGAAAGGACCACTGACTTTGGTTTGGTCTGGTACAAACTGTGATAAGGACAGCACTGGGAGAAGTCTCCTTTTGAGCTCAGGTTTCTATGATTCTAAGAGGGTATTGATATTTTGGAGTTGGTGCTAAATGGGAAATTGGACAAATTATTCTGTTCTGTGTTTTACCTTTCCAGAATGTGTAATGGAGTTTTGAAAGGAGCAAATGTTGGTAGCATGTGCTACATCAGAAATCTGAAGCATCCACTCACTTGAAAGTTTATAGTACAGAAAGAAGCCATTGAACCATTGTTTGTGCTGACTCCTGCTAGAGAAATCCAAAACTAATCCCACTGCTCTGCCCTCTTTCCTCAGCCCTGTATCTTCCTCTGCTCCAGTATTTTTTCCCCTTACTGTAATGGTTCTCTGAATCAACTACTCTGGAATAGCATTCTATTTTCGAACAACTCTCCTCATTCTTGGTGAGTTTAAATAGATCTCTCATCACTGACTTTATAATCAGAAATAATCTTTCCCATTTTCCTTTTCAAAAGTTTCCATGTTTTAAAATCACTATTCTACCTCCAGGACATTGCCTGACTTTGCCACTGTCTCAATTCATCTGCTGCTGAAACCCCCATTCATGCCTTTGTTCTGTCTAGACTTGACAATCCCAATGCACTCCTGGCTCGTGTTCCACATTCTACCCTTCCTAATCTTGAGGTCATCTAAAACTCTACTGCCCGTGTCTTCACTTGTACCAAGTCCTGCTTGCCTGTCATCCCTGTGCTGGTTGACTTGCATCAGCTCCCAGTCAAGCAACACTTTGATTTTTAAATTTTAATCCTTGTTTTCAAATCCCTTCCTAGTCTCTCCCCTCCCTATCTCTGTAATCTCCTCCAGCCCCACAACCCTCCAAGATGATTGGGCCAGAATTAGATGAGCACAATCTACATCATAGAAACAGGCCATTGGGCTCAAGAAGTCCATGTTGGTATTTATGCTTTACTTGAGCCTTCTTTCTTTGCGTACCCCTTCCTTCCCCAAATTTGTCTCACTCGATGCTTCTCTTCCTTTCTTCCTCCTGTATTGATCAACCTTTCCCTTTTGAGGCATCTGCTATTGTCTCGACTACTGCTTGTGGTAGCAAATGCACATAAGCACTCTAGGTAAGGAAGTTTCTCCTGAATTCCCTATTGAATTTATTAGTGACTTATTTTGTTGTTTAGTTATTTCATGTTGTTTTATCTAAAATATATAGCACCTAGTTTTGGAATCCCTCCAAGTGGAAGCATCTTTTTATCTATCCTATTAAAGTGCTTCATAACTTTTAAAGTCCTTTATCAGGACACCCTCAATATTCTTTTTTCTAGAGAAAATAGTCCCAGCCTGTTTAGTCTTTCCTGATAGTTATAACCTCTCAGTTCTGAGATCACCCTTGTAAATCGTTTTTTGCACCTACCCTGTGCCTCTATCTTTTTTGTAATATGGAGATCGCAACTGTAGACAGTAATTTAAGTA
This sequence comes from Heterodontus francisci, assembly GCF_036365525.1. Classification (NCBI taxonomy): domain Eukaryota; kingdom Metazoa; phylum Chordata; class Chondrichthyes; order Heterodontiformes; family Heterodontidae; genus Heterodontus; species Heterodontus francisci. The sequence continues at coordinate 41,940,438 of NC_090408.1, read as the reverse complement.
TGGTTCAACATAACTTCCCTACTTTTCAATTCTGTTCCTCAAAATGAATCCCAGTGCTTTGTTTGCATTTTCATGGACTTGTTAACTTGTGTTGCTATGTTTAATGATTTTTTTCGATGTGTATCCCTAGATTTGTTTGGTTTTTACCCCATTTTCCAAGGAGTGAGTGGTCTCTTTATTCCTCCTATCAAAATGTTCCACTTTAAGGGAATTCTCTTTTTTTCTAAAAACATTTTGAATATGATCCTTTCACAAGCTGTTTATATTTTTGTAATTGATTTTTACAAAAAAAAACGTAATCACACATCTGTAACCTCAGGGATAGCCACATATGAAAATTTTGTGGATTTGGCCTGAGGATTTTTTTGTTTTGATTTCTAACTGCTATTGGAATAGAATTTTACAGCACAGAAGGTGGCCATTTGGCACGTCTTGCCTGTGCTGACTCATTGAAAGAGCTCTCCACCTGATCCATTGCTGTATCCTTGAAGCCTTAAAAATGCCTCTGTCAAATAATTATCCCCCTGCCCTTTTTAAAAGCTATTATGGATTGTGCTTCTCCCACTACTTCTGTTCAGGAATTAATTAGTCTTGAATTAAAACCTCATGAGGAGCACAGCTCCTGCAAAACAGTTGACCTCTATTACAGAAGAAAATAATTCTGGCGATCACCTTGTTATTTTTGACCTCTGGCCTAGCTACTCAGTTCCTCTAACACCAGACACATCCCCCCCCCCCCCCCCAGCAATCCCCCACACTGCTGCAGCCTGCACCTCTAAAGCAGGTATTGACTGTGATTGGAAAGAATGAAGGTTAGAAAGTTTCTTTACTGCCAGATTAAGTAAGCTGTTTACAATATGTAGGGTATACATAAAAAAGGCAATACGTCCTTGAAGGATTCCTTATATTTTTGATCTTCAAGGGCTAACTTCCCCACTACTGTAATTGAAAACCCTCGCTTACATCAAGTCATATTTTTCTTCTCTTGAATATTTTACGTCTTGATAGTGCTGTCTGAAAGAAATGCTTATCTATACAATGGAAAATTGATAATTTGTATATTCCTGCTGTATTAAATTCACCTGTTTGTTTTGATGGCTTTTGCACCTCTGTGTTCTCTGCCCATTCTGAGCTGGAGGTAGATTTTCGTGAAAGATCAAATGATCTTCACACAAGATACCACACAATCTGTCACAGGACCACATCTGTTTTGAATCTGAAACCTTCAAAAGCAAGGACGAAAAGTTGATATTGCACTTTGTGGATAGAACTTTACTTCCTGTGTTAAATCTGAGATCTCTTTAGTGATGGTAAAGATTTTACTTTTTGTTGTACAGTTCCTAAGTCTCTTTCTGGAATGCATTTGCACTGTTGAATGTTTTGTCCTATTCATGTACATGGTTATAGTTGCTGTGAATTTTACACTTTCAGTTGAGGAATATTAGTGGAGGGGAATAGAATAATTTCCATTTCAGGAACCCAGTATCTGCAGTTATTGTTCTCATGTCATGGTTAGATACAGTACAGAGTTCTCTGTCAGCAATGTGTCTCAACCCCAACATCAGAAGATTATTCCTTAAAGAACTATGAAGGGTTTTTTAACTTCTTCACCAGCCATCATATGGCCTCTCTGAATGAGATTGCCAAATTGTGGGCAGTGTTATGATCTTGTTCTGCCCACTAGATACTGGATAAGACTCTTCAAATACATTCCATGTAGAACTCTCGTAGTAATTTGATAGTGGAGTTTTTCATTCTGTCAGTCTGACTTGTTCCCAAAGTTCAGAATGCATTGTGTAACCCCAGTGGGTTGCCTGATTTGGTTTTTTTAAAAAAAAAGATTCACCGTGGGGAACTTCAGTGTGTTTGACGTGGTTTCAGATCCAACCTAGACCAATGCAATGAAAATGTGCTCTGTCTTGATGTAAGGTTCCTATGTAGTGTAAACTTTTCCATTTTGATCTGTTCCTAGTAAGCTTAGGCCTACAGCTAATTTGGTACTAACTGGCAATGTCACTCAGATGGTTAGTTTAGGAAGTGAGAGAGAAAATGTCATAGTGGTGCAGTAAGGAGTACTTTTTTTTGAGGCTGGCTCATCATTGGGGCAGAGTAGGCTGCAGTTTTGGTCTGCCTCTTGCAGTGCTAAGTGCGACCTAGCAGTGCTGGATGCTGACACTGGGATACAGGATTCTCTCTGCATGCTTCGAGGCCCCAACAAATGGGGGTTAGAAGCCCACATTGTGTGGGAAACAGGCACCTAGCAGTGATTTTTTCTTCCCCTCCCCGAATTGGCTAATTAGTAGCTAAAGGGCAGGCTCACCATCTAATTAAGGATGGTGTACAGGCTCTCTAAGCTGGAGGGCCAATAGGAAGCTCTCCAACACTGAAAAAACAGAACCCTGCCTGACCAAGTGAGCACTTCAAGGTGGAGGTGCCCTCTCTCCAGCTTTTTTTAAACTTTGAATCAAAAAGTGCCCTTAGCAGCCTGACCACCATTATGGAGTGGGAACTTGTGGCTGCAGATAAAGTCAGGCAGGCGGGAGGGCCTCAAAGCCTGTCTGGAGTGCTGCCCCTGTCCTGGTCTACTGTCGGGAGGCCTCCTCCTGGCAGCTGGCCTAGTCTCCGAAGAGTTGGGGTGTGGTGGCCCTGAGGATGACTGGAAAATTCTAGTTGGCATCTGGAAATAGGCCATAAAAGAGCCTATTCTGATGAAAGGTCACAGACCTGAAACGTTACCTCTGCTTCTCTCGCCACAGATGCTGCCTGACTGGCTTGAGTATTTCCAGAACTTTCTGTTTTTATTTCAGATTTCCAGCATTTGTAGTATTTTGCTTTTATTATCATAGAAGAGCCAAAATTGGCGACCCACCACTTGCTGAAGCTCAATTACCCCCCCACCCCCAAACCATGAAAATGGCCCGGGGGCAGGAAGGTGCTGGCAAATCGGCACGCTATCTGACGCAAAATTCCGCGCGCCCTCATCAGGGCTGGGAAATCCAGTTCTGGATGGCTAAAGTGGAAGGTGTTGCATTCTCCTGTAGTGATGTATTTGAATACAAAGAAGGAAATAGTTCAGTTGTGTGGAAACTTAATCCTGATGAGAGTAGAATTTCCAGATACACCACCACAAATTGGTATTGTGTAATTTTAGTAGTACAGATACGATGAGAAGTCAAGCAAGGTCTAGAAAAATCTAATAGCAAGATTAGACAGGTATCTTGTTAATGTGTAGAATCCCTTGTAATTAGTTCAGGGGTTTTTAAAAACTCAGGTGCCACAGTGAGTAGTAATCTTTTTGAAACAAGTGTTGCGTATTTGTTCCTCATACTGGAAGCTGCATTTCACTATCTGCAAATTTTGTGTAATATTTAAAATCAAATTAGACCAATACTGTATTTCCAATCTATTGAGAAAATTGTCCTAGCAGTTGTAAATACCACATTGATCCAGGAATCAGCAGGTCTTTAGCCTCTAATTGCCCTCCTAAGTCAAACTTTGTAAAGAGAAATCATGTCTAACTTGAACATCTGCCAAGATAAATGACCATGTAAATGATTACAGTGGGGAGCAGCTATACCTTTGTCTTAAAGTGACACCTGTACTTTAGCAGCAGAATAATGCCTTGTGTTACATGATAAAATGCCCTTCTAAAACTGTATCCTCTGCATGATGGTGTTCAGTGCCCTGGAAGAACTGGCTTTTATAAACAAACTGTTACTAAATAAAGAATTTATGTCGTGCACCAAAGAATGAAGAATTTATGTCGTGCACCACTAATGAAGCTCCAAGTGATGGTGCAACACATGTTGCTTTTCTAAGTTCATGAGTATTTCTTGTTTGATTTTGTGAAGCGCATTTAGTATAGTTTTCCTTAAAAATGAAAATGCTATTTTGGAACTTTCTGAAGAGTAGTAAATTGATTCACAAAATGATGGATAGATGAACTGATGAATTAATGCTGTGACATCGATAGTACAGATGATGGTTTGTAGTTGTTAAGGATGAAAATTGAAAACAATTCCTGATATCTCCACTTTTTAAAAAAACATTGTTGCTAAGGAAGCTATTGAATAGTAAGGCAGCTGAAGAGTGAATACAAGAAATGTAGGAAGAGCTCCTGGATGGTGAAGGATGTTTGGCTTAATGAGTTGAGAGATAAAGGATGAACAGGTAAAATTCTTTTTAAAGAGAAAATGTCTGTGTGTTTGGTACTGGCTATCTTACAGGTTTGGTTTAGAATTATGATTTGTACGTACTTAGACTTCTCAGGCATTTGAGAAGGTGCCACATCAAAGGCTATTGCAAAAAATAAAAGCTCATGGTGTAGGGGGTAACATATTGGCATGGATAGAAGATTGGTTAACCAAACAAGAAACAGTAGGCATAAATGGGTCATTTTCTGGTTGGCAAGATGTAACGCATGGTGTGTCGCAGGGTCTGAGGTCTCAACTTTTTACAATTTATATAAATGACTTGGATGAAGGGACCGAGGTATGGTTACTAAATTTGCTGATGACACAAAGATAGTTAGGAAAGTAAGTCGTGAGGAGGAACTAAAGAGGCTGCAACGGGATATGGATAGGTTAAGTGAGTTGGCAAAGATTTGGCGAATGGAGTATAATGTGGGAAAATGTGAAATTGTCCATTTTGGCAAGAAGAATAAAATAGCATGTTATCTAAATGCTGAGGGATTGCAGAGCTCTGATGTAGAGGGATCTGGGTGTCCTAGTGTATAATCGCGAAAGGTTAGTATGCAGGTTCAGCAAGTAATTAGGAAAGCTAATAGAATGTTATCATTTATTGCAAGGGGAATTGAATACAAAAGTAGGGAGGTAATGCTTGGTATACAGGGCATTGGTGACACCACACCTGGAGTACTGTGTACAGTATTGGTCTCCTTATTTAAGGATGGATGTAAATGCATTGGAAGCAGTTCAGAGAAGGTATACTAGACTAATACCTGGAATGGGCGGGTTGTCTTCTGAGGAAAAGATGGGCAGGCTAGGCTTGTATCTGCTGGAGTTTAGAAGAGTAAGAGGCGATTTGATTGAAACGTGTAAGATCTTGAGGGGGCTTGACAGGGTGGGCCTGGAAAGGATGCTTCCTCTTGGGATAATCTAGAACTCTGGTTTACTGTTTTAAAAATAAGGGGTTGCCCATTTAAGACCAATAAGGAGAAATGTTTTCTCTGAGGGTCGTGAGTCTTTGGAACTCTTCCTCAAAAGGCAGTGGAAGCAGAGCCTTTGAATATTTTTAAGGCACAGGTAGATAGATTCTCGATAAGCAAAGGTTATCAGGGGTAGGTGGGATCGGCCATGATCTTATGGAATGGCGGAGCAGGTTCGAGGGGCTGAGGGCCTACTCCTGCTCCTAATTCGTATGTCCCTAACAAACTATTGGTGTTATGCTGCTCTCTAATAGAAAAGTATGTGCTCTACTGCCGTTGTACACTGAGCACTATTTAGTGTGAATTTTTAGATGGTGTTCAAATATTTGACTTTCCACATCTTGGTTCAAAACAAAACTGGATTAGGGAGAAAACCTAAAGGGATTTTTTTTTTTGCTTCATTGCAATTCTGTACATTATTTTGTAGTTCAACATAAGTGAAATATGTCAGTATAATATTCAAAATATTTTAAAACTTGAGATGGTGATTTTGGAGGGATTTTTAAAAAAATTCCTGAGATGGGAAGAAGGAATTTCAAACAGATGACAAAATTGGTGATCCATGTGGATCATTGTGATGCAGCAATCCTAAAATCTTATGAAATGCAAGCGAAAGCTTGAGTGGCTTATGATGAGATTAAAAGTTCCTTTTTGAAGCAGATGAAGGTGCAAGGCCAAGAGTGGAGAGAGAGCAGAGTAACGGAATTGTTATGGATTCCTGTTGCAGTAGCCAGCACAAACATAATGAGTTGTATACTCTCCCTCTGTGCCCTAAATTTCAATGAAACTTGGAGATATGGCAATCTGGGAAAAGTATAACTAATGCTACCTCACAGCATTCTGTACTCTTAACAATTTTCAGCATCATTGCCAATTTTGTAAATCATAGAACAGTCTTCGGAAAATACAAATGCTGCTTGCTCTTGGGCAGCTAACCACCAGCTCTGGGGCAGTGCCAAAGATATGGCAGTGTAGGCTTTAGTTCATTCACTTGGCTGTGCAGTGAGAAAAAATTAAAAGTAACCTACTTTTTTTTTTTAGTATCTTTCCTGACCTATAAGTTTACTTAAATTCTAGCCATGACTATCATCAAAATATTGCATTGACGTCAATATTTTCAAATATATAATGCTGTTTTGTAACTAGTTTTTGAGGAATGCGTTCAGTTTTTTTTACTATCAGCAACTGTGACAGCCGACACAGAATATGAAGTATGTTATTTTATGGATCAGCACATATTTATTATCGTTTTCTTTTAAAGCACTGACTCATGCCAGGATTGCCTTACCCAATCCTATCCATGCTCACTTGGAAACTTAACTAATTTTTCCATCCTCTATTTTATTTGGATTACTTAATCAGGTTCCCAAAATGACCAGATAAGGCCCATATTTTCCTTTTATAAAAAAAAATATTTCGAGAAGGGTGCACGGATGAATAGCATCGCTCCAGCATTTTTTTTTAAGCTGTGCTCCTGCATCCAAAGCCCAGACTCCTAGTGCACTGACGCAAAGCTAAATATCAAAGTTACATAAATAGGAGGTTCTTTATGGAACATCCAGATAATCTGACTTTTCCTGCTGACTAGGCACCTGTTGCCTGTGGAAAAAAATCAATTAAAACACTACATTTTATTTTAGTGGATTTATATAAAACTAAGCCCCAATGCCCAATTAAATTCTTGTGGATAATGGTATTGCAGATAGTCAAGATTCTGCTGTACAAGTAATATAAAAAAACAAGCTCCTGTGCTGAGGTCTTGCAAGTTTAAAAAAAAAAGCTGTTATGTGAAAGAATTTTCTGTTCACTGTAGCATTACACTAAATATAATTTTAAGATGTTAGAAACTCACCAATCTTGTGAAAATGCTGCCACTTCAAATGTTAGTAATAGTTTTTGCCATCTGAAATTATGGAGCAAGGAAACTGGAATCAAAAAACATTCACAGTTCTTGCTGATCATCCTTTTTGTAGAATTCTTAAATAATAGCATCAAGGAAATGTAGTGGATATGGTTTATAAGGATTTTCAAAAAGCATTTAAAGTAACAGCAAAACCTATGGGATTAAAGGGCATGTGGCCATGTGGGTAGAAAAGTTTGACTGTCAGAACGCAAAAGGTAAAGGAAGTTTCTCAGACTGGAAACAGAGCTGTGATCCACAAGGCATGATGTTTGGGCTCATTTTAAAATGATCTGGACTTGGGAATTGAGGGAACTAATACAGAAATTTGCTGATGACAAAGTTGGGACATATGGTGAATTGTGATGACTGAGGCTGTACGGGGGAAAAAAACAGATCGTTTAGCAGAATGGGCAGAAAGGTAGAAGATACTGTTTTAATGGAGGTAAATGTGAAGTAATACATTTTGTAGTTAAGAATTGGGAATTGTGTACACTTTAAGACTTTTAAGTGCAGTAGAGGAACAGAGGCAGGCACTTTGGTGTACTGATATTAAAAGTGTCAGTGCAAATAGAATAAGAGTGTATAAAAGGTCAAATAGGGTGCTTGGTTTTGTATTTGGAGGTTTTAATACAAATACATGTTTTACATGCATACTTTTGGGCACCCTTTATGGGGGGGAACATAAAAAGCAATGGAAAAGATATAATGTGGATTTACTAAGTTGTCTTGAGGATGAGGGGTTACAATTATGAAAGGACACCTTGAGAAGTTGGGGAGCTGAGTAGGTTTGGGTTGACATGATGGGGTCTTAAGAATTATTATAGGTTAAATATTGATGGCTTTTTTCCATTGGTTCAGTGTGACAGTAACAAGGGGACAAAGTTGAAATGTTTGTATGAAGAATTGGAGCAAGTTCAAAAATACTTTGTGCAGAGGGTGGTTAGAATGTAGAGTTCTCTGCTACAAATCATTATTGAATCAGGGTCTGCTCGTAAAAGGGTTAGTTGCTTGAAAAGGGAGAATATTTAATGGAATGGGGTGCAAGAAAGAGAGTGGGGTCAGACCATGTAGACATGGTCCAAAAAAAACAGTGTAGACATAATTGGCCACATGGCCTTTTGTCTGTTGTAGCATTCTATCTATCTAATTCCCGCTGTCCAGAAATGATCACTGGACTTTCTGTACCTGTACTTCTATTCACATGGAGAGCTTTCTCCTGCAGCTGGTGTAGCAAGTTTTGGTGCAACCTATACTGAAATAGAAAATGAGTGGGATCAAAAATTAACCAGGTCATGAACAGGTCTGATGAAAGGTCACAGACCTGAAATGTTAACTTTATTTCTCTCTCCACAGATGCTGCCAGACCTGCTGAGTATTTCCAGCACTTTGTTTTAGTTTCATGAACATAATTGGGTAAGGAGAACAGCATTGCATCGGTCTTGAAAGACTTGAGAATGCTCAATTAAAATGTTTGATAGTTCATGTTGAAATGAGTAGCACAAATTGCATTCATTCAAACATATGAGAAGAAAGATTCCTCTGTGTGTGTGTATGCTAGGTAGAGTGAAATTATAAATTTATTTATAAAGACTGCATTTCTGATTTTATCCTCACTGACCTGTTTCTGTCAGCACTAGATAAATCGTAGTTGTACTATCACAAGAACATGTCCCAAGGTTTCAGAGATGTAAAAAAAACAGATGCTGAGCCAAAGGACGAGAGATTGGGAAGGGTCACAAAGTTTGCCAGATGTAGCTTTTGAGGAGGAAAGGCTCTTGGGGAGGTAGAAATGTCTATAGAGAGAATCTAGGGAGTGGGACTTGGGTACTAGAAAGCTTGGCCACCAGTACTGGGAAGAGGTTGGGACAGATGGACATAGAGGCTGGATTCAGGAATTGTCAGCTGGAGGAGGTTCGAGATGGGGAAGAATTTTATGACCCTGAACCTACTGATCTCCAAAGACAAAGTTCCCTTCCATATTTCCATCAGCAGACCACCACTATATTGTACTATTGTATTGTCTAGAAATAATCTATGTGGATTTCTCCTGACTATTACCGTCATAGGGATATTGGAAATGTGGAAAAGATGCGACAGAAATTAAATTTGGGAAACAGTCAGTATAGATGGTGATGGGTGAGTGGGACTTGGTGTGGTATAGGATGTGACTGGAGTTTATGGAAGATGTAAAGTGGCAGACTGCCAAAGAGAACATTGGAGGTTTTAAATACGTATGTCAGGATTTCAGAAGCAGCAGCAGATCAGAGGTGGAAGTAGGCAATGATGGAGAGGAATGGTGTACATTGCAGTTTAATCATGTGTGATCATCACTCATAATGAACACTGCTTTTCATGTTTGTTTTAATGAGCAGTATTGTTTCATTTTGTGATTTGTCTGGGTTGTGCAGTATAGACAGCTGAAGCTTCAGTTCACTGACTTGTGATGTCGTTCATCCTAAGGAGTAGGAAAGCCTGGGGAATAGTACTTTGTATTGAATTGCTTCACCCATGTAACTTGAAACTTCAGTTCAATAATTTTGCCCTCCATGATGACTTACCAGTTTGGATTACCCTTCACATGCTCTTATTACATAGTTACAGGTGGAACATAGTGCAGCTATGTTAACTTGGCACTTTGGACTAGACTTGTGCCAATCCAGAAGTGCCTAAGCTGGAAGAACTTGTACTGAGTGTACTTTTATGACTGAGGATGGAGGAGCGTGCTGTCTTTCTCTAGTTCTGCTTCTTCACGGGTCACAACATATGTTTAAATGTTTTACCCAGTTACCGATACAGCCAATTATATACTTCATCTATTTTAATTTTAGAATAAAATCTGCCAACCAGGTTTCTTTAATAAACAACAAAATAATTATTTTATTTTAAACAAGACTCATTCAATAAAGATGCAAAGCTAATTAACACACAGGTTGAAATATGAAGGTATAAATATATTCTCCCTCTAAATAACACAGAACACACACCGGTTAAAGGAAAAATAAAAAACTTTCTCTGCAGAGCTCAACTTTACAAAAACATAAATACTTTGGCCAAATACTTTTTCCTTTCTTGAAGGAAAATAATATGTTATGGATTGTTCCAGATGGTTCTTCAGTCTGATGTCCAGGTTCACATAGATGGATATCACTAGACACATACGGTGGTCACTGGGATCTTTTCAAAAGCAGTTTGTTCAGGGGATTTCAAGAGAGTCTTGCAGAAGTTTCTCAGGAGAAATGCTACATTAGTTTCTCCAGTTCTCGCACTGGATTCTCAGGGTTTTTCAAAGAGGTGGAACGGGATGAACTGGTAGCCTCTTTTTCTCAGCAGGCTTGCACCCCAATTGCCCATTCAGACAGTTCAAAAACCAAACCACCTCCTGACCACCATAAATCTAGACATATCACTTCTCTGTAAACAACTCTAATAGTCAGCACTGCTCCTGCTGTTTACATGTGATTTCCAGTAAGTTTTTTTTTAAAACCACGTCCCGAGTGTCCTTCTCGTGACCCTTTTTTTAAAAAAAAAAAGCCCAGCATCTCTCCAGGTATTTCCACAGTTTTTTGAACACGAGTTCTCAAATATTAAAAATGGAAGCACCTTCATAACAGTACTCAACCTTTTTTTTTTTTGATCTTGCCTCATTTAGGCGCATACAGGTCATAATTCAGGTGGCCTGAAAAGCTTAATTTCTGGGCATAGCCAGAATTCACTTGAGAAACATCTTTAACCTATATCCTAATGTCTGACTGTGAAAGGAGACTTGGAATGGTGTCAGAGAGCAAAATTAATGAGTCAAATGGAACCAAATCTTATAAGTTTGGCAAGCAAGTCACCTTTACAGTTTGAGACAGGATGATTTACAACAAAGTTGCTTTGAAACTGTATTAAAATAAATCCTGCAGCCAACTGTCCTTATATAAGTAGGTTTTGGATAAATTTAAGGTTTTCAAACAATCCTCCACAATTCTGTATCTCGTGGTTCTTATCAAATTTTCAAGTCATCTGTTTGTGCAACAAATTCCATTTGTTGTCTTCACCAGGTAAAGAAGACAGATACTGCTAAAAGTCGTCTGGAGAAGAGGAACTCTGAGCTCATGGGACAAGTGGACACTCACAGGAGGCAGCTTGATGAAAAAGAGGATGAATGTAGTAATCTGAATAACCAACTCCAAAATAAAGAGAATATGATGAAGAAGTGCTTTGAGGAGAAGGTAAGAATAACATTGTCATTAGAAATAGTGTTATGTTATGGTCATAATCTGCATACCAAAGCCAACAATTAACAATCATGCAGTATTTCATGAGGTATTTACCATCTACTAAGGATTACTCTCTTTGCATTTAGTGTATTCATAATATTTTGTGCAAAGAATGACTTTTTAAAAATGTATCACTTGTTTCCCTGCTATATTGGTTTTATTTTTGGGAACTGATTAATGGCTATATCATTTTATTAACCACATAGCTGCTCGTTCTGGAAGGATGAAAATAGTTGTTTCTTGTAACAAAGCTAAATCTTCCATGGAGAAGAGAAAATTGAACAAGCTTCCCTGTTGCATTTTTAATTACATTTTTTACGTAGAGCCATCTCTTGCTGCGAAATTTTAAATTGCTAAGGAATGTAATCAGTAAATTAGGAATATCGGTGTAAAATTGCAGTGCAATGTGTTCTGCCTCTGAAGATTGGGAAGTGACCCTGTTTTAATAATAGATCAGTATCATAGGCTAAAGTGAAATGAATTTTGTGGTGCACTTGTCGCTAAGTAATTCAGAGCAAGTAAATATGCAAGCTGACTAGTTTTAAACTATTTCGAAGTACAGTTTCTAAGATGTGCAGTGTGTGAAATAAATTGATTTAACTTCCTCAGTGCTGAATTTCCTTTCCAGCTATCAAATTACTGTCATACATAATTGAGGGTTGTCAGTGTTGTAAAATTTGATGTATTTTTTTGCTTGTGGTAGCACAGCCACTATTAAATGTTCTTCACCAGCAAAGCTAATCAGGAGCAAAATTAAACATATGCTTTGAATAATTGTCTTAAATTGTTCTCCCAGGTTCAACGAGCCTGTCAGCACTTGGTGTTGAGGCTTGTACATAAATAATTGTTGCTTGGTGAAGCTGCCCAGTGGCCATTAACCATATCCTAGCAAGGACATGATGTCTTCAGGAGCAGGAATGATGTACACAAAAATAAACAAACACAGTAGTACATTGAGCATCCAAGAATCTCTGTTTCAGAAGCTCCTTGTCTGTCTGATGACCTTTTATAGAGAACAAATTCGGCATTTGTGCTTATTAACTGTAAATTAAGGTTAGTGTTAGACTAACTTGTGGGGTTCAGATTTTTACTCAGTCCAAAAAAATGTTCACTTGAGTTTTAAAATCAGCTGTATCCCAAGTAATAGCCTATTTGGTTGTAACAAAAATTGAGGATCAAAACTGACCAAATATGCAGTAACAGCTCTGATGAAAGGTCACAGACCTGAAAAATTAACTGTTTCTTTCTCCATAGATGCTGCTAGACCTGCTGAGTATTTACAACACTTGGTTTTTATTTCAGATTCCCAGCATCCACAATACTTTGCTTTTATTATTATGCAATGACAGTTGTCAGATTAAGGATGCCACTGAGTTAGATAGGTTGTCTCTTCGGTATCATCAATTTCAGTTGGGAGGAGCTATAGAGTTGAAGAAGCAGTTCACAAATTTTAGCAGTTTGTGCCCAAAAACCAATTTTTTCCTAAATATTGGCTGCATGTCATGCATTTTTTTTATGAAGTTGCTCAATGGACGTTTGAATAGAAAGGTGTGCACACTTTAACCTCTTGGGGATAAAATCACATTTTGTTGAGTTGTGATGTTTTGAGGGGATTTGTAACTGGAGTGTAGTATATTAATTTCTCTGGGCTGAATTTTACTGACCCCCTCGACATCGGGATTGTGGCGGGGGGCTGGAAAATGCCTCCAGGAGAGGCCTGCCATGCTCCCCAAGGCTGGGAAGGCCTCGCCCCATATTACTAGTGGCGGTGAGGCTTCATGGCGGCCCCCTGCCCCTTGGTGGCGGGACTGCCATTTTAATGTTAATGAGCGCATTAATTACCTGGTCCCGCCAGCAGTCACGCTCCAATATAGCGGTCGGTGGCTGGCACTACTGTGCCGTCTGATCTCTGACTAGTGATGTGAGGTGGAACACTAGTGGGGGTGGGGGAGCAGGTAAGTTCCTCAGTGCAGGAGGGGGGAGCAGTGCCAAACTAATTTCATTGGTCTGGTAAGGGACAAGGGGTAAAGATTAAAGCTTGTGAACTTTGTGGGTGGGGGGGGTGGGGGGGTGTCAAGTGCACAAGGTAAGTATTTTAGTGGGGGGTGAGGGCAAGGAATGAATTGTTTAGTCATGGAGGTGTGGGAGAGGGGCTTGAAACATTACATTTTTAATTTTATAATGCCTATAACTTTAAAAATTCAAAATCAGCAGAAGGGCTTGATGAAGCCCTTTAGAAATGGCACTGGCGCCTGCATGTCATCGGGGTTGTGGGGGCGGGGGAGTGCAGTACGCCCCGGCCATGTAAATGAGCCACTGTGCTTAATATTGTGGCAGCTCTGTGGAGTAAATCCCGAAAGTGCTTGCTGCCAAGATCGGAGGCAAGCTGGTAAAATTCAGCCCTGTTTTATATCACAACTTGAAGGTGTCTCTATTACATTTCTGGAGAAAATGAAGATAGCCTAATGCATGCCAAAATTAAAAGGGAGCTTGATAATTGGGAGAATCAGGGACTGTTTGAGTTTTAACAGTCAGCACTTTGACCCTTTTAAGTACTGAAGGGTTTTCTGGGTTTTTGATTTTCCATCATTTGCTATTCTGAAGATTTAAAAAAAAAAATCTTGCAATCTGAAATAAAATTGGGGAATTCTGAAAATGCACAGCAGATATGTGGCCTTGTGAAAGATTACTTAATATTTTGGATGTGACTCTTCACCAGGAACCCTACTTAAATGTCAGCTGTGTAGGTCCCAAGTTTTCTGTTTTTATTAAGCTTGCTGCTCTTAACTACAAGTACTATTGCTATCATTCCTGACAAAGCAGATCTCTATATTTTTGATTTTGAGAAACATCGTTACAAAAAGAGGCAGCATGGCTGTATAAATAATGTGATTTTTAGTCTAGCCTAATGGACCAGAGGCAATGGTTTGACTTGAAACCCTGCTGCCAGTAACACTACCGGTTATAGAAAAAAAAAACTTCAAGATAGGGACAGATTTATATCCAGTATGCATCTGAAAGCTAACCTTTTACACAGCTCCCTCTGACGTTGCACCCCAGAGCTGCCATTTATCCAAATTGCAGAGCAGGTGATGGCCAGTCCTAGCCTTACAGAGGAGCAAAAGAAAGCAAGTAAGAGCTTGAGCTTTAAAAACTAATTTCTTATAACTTGGGTGGTGCTAGGCAGAATTGAGGATAAAAATAAACAAGTACTGTGATATGATAAAGGACTGGTCAGAGCTGGTTTGTTCAGATTTTTTCACAATCTATTATAAGTGATGTAAAACCATAATTTTAAATACTTTTGTCCTTCAGACAAAGTTGTCTCTTTTTGATTTATAATCTACTGTTACTCCCACAATGCTTGGTATTGCTCAACTTAAATCACAGTTCATTTAAATAGTGAAATCTACTTGCTAACTGTTCTTCCAAACTCTCAACAAGGTGAGCTTTCACCATGCGCAGTAACGTTCTCCCAATGAGCTAGTTGAGAAATCAAAGTGCCCAACATTGTATTAAACCATAGAAACAAGATGATACCTGATCTGGTTTGAGTTGGTGCCATCTGAGCTAGAACAGCCATTGGGGCAGGCAGATTACTCTCTGCCTTTGGGCTAGGGGAGCAGAAAATGTAACCAGCGTTCTGTTGCTCCCTATTTAATATCTCCTAGGTTGGGTGAGAACAGGAACCAGTTCAGCAAGATAGCTTAAATGGTCAACTCTCCAGCCTTAATCATAGCAACTGGCCACTTTGAGATGTCTGCACTCATTTGAGCTGTATCCTAGCAATAGTTGGTACATATAGGAAGGGGGGGAAACTGGAATACAGCCAAAAACTTTAACATATGATTGACACATTTGAGTATGTTTCAATTGATAGTACCATGATTGAATTAAATTGCAGCCTACCATACTGGTTCATTAGTGCTGAAATGCAATCCTGTAAACAATGCTGAATGTTATAGAATGTCATGTAGAGGCAATCTAGGTGTGACATATTATGGGTTGATGCAATCCAAGAGTATTGGAAAATTATATTCCTAGGGCCTGGGCAAAAAGGAGTCAGTGCAGTCCTTCCAAGTCCTCGGATAATCAGTATGCTTTGTTGTCACTTTGACAATTTAATTTGGGTTTTACTGTAGTTGAATTGAATAAGGTCTCAAACTGTTCCTTCTGCACTGACTGAATATAACAATATTCCATTCTGCAAACAAGGTACTGATATTTTTGTCATTTGTCAAGGTGATTGAAAGAGAATTTTAGCCAAAACAGTGGCAATTTTTTTTCCAATCAGTCACTGAAATATGTTCAGCTTGCAACCAGTTTGGCTGAATATAGTATTGATCTGCACTGCAATTGATGTTTTAGCTGTACATTTGAGGTTAGAGCTGGCATGTTAATGGGTACTCCCCTTGGTATCTTCTATAAGTTTATTGGGATTTAAAGGCCTGTCTGTGTGTGTGCCTGCCTGTCTGTGTGTGTGTGTGCCTGCCTGCCTGCACCACTGCTCCTGCATGCGGTAGTGTGACCAGGGAACATGTTACTTGTTTGCTGTGTGGCATGGCATGATGGAGGACTCAAAGAAGGAAGCAAATGACTCAATTCGAAGTAAATTGCATGGTGGGACAATCTTCAATGAAAAGATGTTGGCAAACTCAACAATTGTACAGAGTATTAGAGTATTTTACTATAATAAATAAAAAAAACAAAGTTATGGAAATACTCAGCAGGTCTGGCAACATCTGTGGATAGTTGCAGAGTTAACGTTTCAGGTTGGTGACCTTTCATCAGAACTAAAGGTCACTGACCTGAATTGTTAACTCTGCTTCTTTCTCCACAAGTGCTGCCAGACCTGCTGAGTATTTCCACCACTTTCTGTTTTTATTTCAGATTTCCACCAACTGCAGTATTTTGCTTTTATTATTAGTTTTTTAAAAAAGCATTGCTTCTACATAATGACAATGACAAAGGCAGGGTTTGGAAAGAATCGGCTTAAGTGGTTAAGAAGCAAATGATTGAAATTTAAGTAGTCTGAGGTGGAATTTGCTGCCTGATGCATTGAATGCATTATAGTATTTGTCATCCTAAATTAACTGGTAGAAGGTTCTGATATTAAAAAGGTATGTTATTGATTTTAACAGGAAAATTTTCAACCAAATGACTATATTGTAAGTTGGGGGCTGGGGGATTTAGTAGCTACAATTTTTAAAGCATGTTTTCAGTGCCATGTAATACAGCTTCACTGTCTAAGTGAAATGTTTTGCAGCTATGGTAATGTCTGTCAATCACAGTATTCCATTTGTGAATATGTCTAGTGTAGAATGAGGTTATAGTGTGTAGCATGTGCCAAGTACTATTCTAGCCAAGTTGTTTCCCTTAGCTAGCCCCTGCTCAGGCACTGTGTACCAGTTAATGGTGACTGCAGCACACATCGTTAAGGCTGGAAGAGGCAGTGGCTGAAGTGTTTGATCTGAAAGCAAAGATAACCTAATGTGAACAAAAAGCAAAAAAAAAAACCTGTAGAGGCTGGAATTTGAAGTAAAAGATAGTGCAGGCACTATTTGACAGGTCCTAGAACCAGAGAAAAATTACAGCACAGAAGGCCATTCAGCCCATCATGTCTGCGCCAGCTGAAAAAAAACTAGCTGCCCAATCTAATTCCAGCACCTGGTCTGTAGCCTTACAGGTTACAGCACTTCAGGTGTATGTCCGGTACCTTTTTTTTAAAATGAGTTGAGGGTTTCTGCCTCCACCACCGATCCGGGCAGTGAATTCCAGACACCCACCACCCTCTGGGTGAAAACTTCTTTCCTCCTGTCAGTTCACATCCATGGAAGGAACAGGTGAGTTAATGTTTCGAGTATCACCAGAGCTGGTGGAGTCTACACCTGACGAATGAACTTTTTTGTTTTCTCCACACGTGCTAGTTGACTTGCTGAGTGTTATCTGATCCTAGTTATATTGTTGAGACCGAGGCAGGAGGAGTGCACTGTTAATTCAGTCCCACTTCTCCACAGGTCACAACATATTTAAAATTTTCCCACTTATTAATAGAGGCAATCATGTACACTCTTTTTCCCAGAATAGAACACACTAGCCAAATTTCTTTACTGAATAACAAAATTCAGTTTATTATAAAACAAGTCTTAAGCAGTAATGAAGCCAAGCTTAAACACAGATCAAAATTTTTAAAGTCTCAATATAAAAATTTAAAGTCCCTTTTTTTTTTTAAACCTTAACATTTCATGGGCACACATGTATACTGGTTAACTGAAATAAAAAGGGATTTTGAATCAGAGCTCTGTTACAGACAAAAAAAACACCTGGGCAGATCACTTGCCGAACCCTGAGGAGACAGCAGATGAGACTTGCTGCACCAAAACTGGCATACAGTCCAACTTCCGAACACGCGCAGACAGGCCACCAAGATCTCTTCAGGCGGCGTCGAGAAGCAACTCTCGCAGGCCCTCCTCAGATAGGAGACGAGATGAATCAACACAGCGGACTTCATAGGGTCTTTTATGGAATTGCTGCAAAGTGAGCTGGGTTGTAGTCTTTCTCCTTCCTTGACGCTTCAGCAAACAACTTTATCTCCTTCTGAGAAGGTTCAAAAATACACACGCGCACACACGCACAGACCAACAACACAAAGCTTGTGTTTTCTGCCCATCCAGGTGCTCTGCTGCAACTGGGCTTGTCTAATCAAAGGTGCACTCGTCACTTCTCTGCTTCTGTTACCAGGGTTTCTGTTCCATCTCCAACCTGAGTCATGTGACAACCAATAACATTGTTGCCAATCCAGCTCCCTCTGTGTCCTCTTGATGGCTCTCTTTAAAAACTATAACTTCCTTTAAAAAAAAACTTTAACAAAAAACAATCACTTTCATAACAGTATAAGTACTTTTGTACCTAAGCTGTTAGTTCTCATTGTTTTTTCTGGATTGTTCTGTTGATGTAATGAGCTGAATATTTACCTTTTACCAATAACCATATGATTTTATAATATTGTCCAGTCTGTAGTGTGAATGCAAAGAATGGAGCATTAACACAGGAGCTTATCCTAGTGTTGCATAACTCCAAATGTTCTGTCCAGAACGTTTTCACTGAGATTGGTAAAGCTTTCATTCTGGAGGACCTAGATTGTGAATTGGGATTTGAACTCTATATTTTACTATATAGAAAATATGCATGTTTTTCTTGCTACTTAGTAAGTGCATTGGTGTTTAAAGATTATGTTTAAACAATTAGTTGTGCTTTCGAATCTCTGTTCTAGACTTGTGCATGGACTTGGAGAGAGCAATTACCCCACTTGGACTGCTGCTAAATTAAGTGTAACCTTTCATTATGCTTCCATACTTGTATCAGGCAGCAGGAAACTATTACAAGCCAGGAATTCAGCAGGCTATAACCACTGATCAACTTTACTAACAAAATTGGGTAACATTATATAATAGAGAACTTACTAATGCTGGAGTACGAGACCGCTGGGATTTAGAACTCATCAGCACAGTCCTTAACAGCTCTTCTCGGCAGCCTTCTGGAATAAAACAGTTTTAATGACAAAGTCCAGATTTTTCTCTCATCCTGTTGACCCCTGCTGCATCCCAAGGGCTAGAGAGCGATTTTATTATCTTTCTAAACCTAAAAGTGCAAATTTTATGATCAGTTCATTTTGGCCACCTCTTGGATTATTTTATAATCTGGAATGCAGAAGCTTGTCCTAATGGAGTTAGAGAAAAAAAAAAATCATAAATTTTGTATCACTGGCATTTTGTCATTGCTGCAAAATTTAATTTAAAATTTGAAAAATGAATAAAATACATGCAGTAGATTCTCGCAATCCACCTAAAGAGTAGAAGCTTTCAATCATAAATTATATTTGGGCTATCACAGTGAATGGTATATGCAGTATAAATATACCCAGCAAATTATAATGGCTGGTGCATTTCCTGTAGTACATATCAAATCAGGAGGTTGCTGCATAATCCTAGAGATCTATTTTGCCAGACAGAGGGCGAGATTTTTTGCTGGATTTTTTTTCCCTGCGGACTTCTGAATCCCGCTCAAACGTGGGTCAGAAGCCTGCACTGTGTGGGAAACAGTCACTCATGATTTTCCCTGCAGTGGCCAATTAATGCCCAGAGGGTAGGCTAGTCATCCAGCTAGGTACGGTGAGTGGACTCTGAGTTGGAGGCCCTCCATCAGAGGCCTTCCAGCTTCAAAGCAGCAGTAGGGGTGGGTAGCCATGCTGTCACAAAAATGCCCTAAAGTGGATAGGATAGAGCCGGGGAACTGACATGCGAGTCAGTAACGCTATTTTTAATGACAGCCCACCTCTGCTCCCGACCAGGCGGGGCCTAAAAATCAAGCCCTATGACTCTACCTTGTATGGAGGTTAAACAGGCTAAAAGGTACAAAGTAGAGATAGTGATTTTTTTTTAAATCAAATATCAATTTTTCTCCCTTTCTCCTAAATTTGTTGACTCCTGTTAAGTTATAGTTCAATGAGCATCATTAGTTTTCCAGTTCCTTTCCCAAGCAACCATTCTTCATATGTGAAACCAATACAGTGAGTTGGTAGGGTGTTTCACTTTGAAGGCCCTCATGGGCAAGCCTGATGTCATTGCTATCCAGTGACTCCTGTTAATCGGGAACTAGTTTTGTTCCCCACGAGGCCAGTTGTTAGCACTACAAAATGAGATCAGCTATCATTACTTGCTAGTCTCCTAACCTCTCAAATGCGTTTAAATCCTTTCATGGTCTTGCTGCTCCCTATCTCTGTAACCTTTTCAAGCCCTACAGCCCCATCCCATGAGAACACTGTATTCCTCCAACTCTTTCCTCTTGTACAACCCCATTCCCTTTGCCTCACCATTGGAAGCCATGTAGTCGGCCATCTAGGCCCTAAACTCTGGAATTTCCTCCTTAAGCCTCTCCATCACCATCTCCTTTAAGACCCTCCTAATACCACCTCTTTGACTACACTTTTAGTTACTCATCCTTTGGCTGTGCCTCCGTTTCACTTGTCTGTTTAGACTTGGGTGAAGTGCACTGGGATATTTGTTTCTGCATGAAAGAGGCTATAAAAATGCAAGTTGTAACTTGGCAAAGGCCAAGGATTAAACATTGGACTTTCCTGGCCTGTAAACCCTGAGATATTGGATAAACTAGCTGAGCCATTAGGTTTTGAGTTAGCTTAGTTAAAGCTTTGTGACCATGCAACTTTGTGTTAGAATTATCAGCAGAGATCGCTTTAACATTGGTTACCATTCTGAAATCATTTGAACTATGAAAGATTTGCATGATGTTTTGGATAGGAATGCAATCGATTTAAGTTAAATATATAAAATTATCTGCCATGAAACAGATTTTCACAGGTTTTTTTTCTTTTCCCTCAAGGTTAAATTTCAGAATAATATAACAGATCAGCTGTCTTTGATCCATCAGTTACAAGGTAAGAATCGAGGGATTGAAATTTTTTTTGACCGACTGCTAAGTGTTCACATTTTGGCTACAAATGTGGTTTGCCGCACCACTCTATTCCTAGCATCTACGCTACGTGTATTCCCAATGTTGCTTTATAGCACTCATTCTTGTTATGTGAATAGGCTTGTATTCCAGAAACTGAATTTTTCCCACCTTGGCAGCTTGATCATTTAAATTCAATTTTTTTAAAAAACTCATCAGCATGTGTGACTGTGAAGCAGTCAGATTGCTGTGAAAGCCCACAGTTCATGAATGTATTTTAGAGAAGGAAATTTGCTGCCCTTAACCATTCTGGCCTATATGTGACTCTCTACACACAGCAAAGCATGTATTTCTTATCTGCCTGCTGGGCAATTAATGTTGGCCTTTCCAGCAATGCCCACATCTTGAGAAACAATAATTTCAGCAGTATGATTGATATACTGTTTCTAACTCTACTACATACCAACACAATTTACCCTTTCACAGCACAAGAAGAAATCAGGGTGGCCTTAGAGGAGTCAAGGAGAAAAATAATAGGATTCTGTAGGGTGGAGGACATCTTTTTAACCTTTTTTATTGATCCTTATTATTTTTTGAGTAGAACAATCAGTGCAAAAATATATCCTTTGCAGTTATGAGTCTTGGTAATCTGCATATTGTATTTAATTAAGCACAGTATCTGCCAAATGATGCTTCACCTCCCGAAGGACGTGGATGAGCTTTCCGGACGTCGATGGTGGGCACTGAGGAAATGGCTTATTACCTGCACCAGATTCCACCCCACCTCCCCCCCCCCCTTTACCCCCCTTCCACCCCCCCCCCCACCCCCGTCCCCTTCCCTGCTCCACCCTCTCAGCTCACCCCCTCACAACCCCGTCCCAGCCCGCCCCCCCCCTCGCACCATCTTCACCCCGCACCCCCTTCCCCTGCACCCCCCCCACCCCCTCCCTCTACCCCTCCCCCTTGCATCCCCTCCTCCCACCGGCACCATCCTACACCTGTGTAGGGGCCCCAACAACCCCACTGCCTTGTGGGCGTCTCGGGAGAGACCAAGGCTAAGGGAGTAAACCCTAACAGAAAATCCGGAGCGGAACCCCGTAGGCGGTCATGTGTCACCTTTGGCATGTTTCCGGCAGTTCCTGCAGCCATACTGGTGCCAAACGTCGTGTCCTGCACTCCTTTGGACCCCACCAGAAAGGCCGAGAGGGGGGTTTTGACGACTGGGCAACTCTCAACCTCCATAAATTTGCCCAGGCATGCGCCATGGAGAGGTCACTCCATAGTTGCCTCACAGCGACTAAAACAACACGGAAGGCAGCAGTTACGGGTTATAAGTCCAGATAAATTGGCGTAGAAACTGGGCGCCACGGGTTGCCTTTGTCGGTGGGAGAGGTCATTGCACCTCACTGGACAGCTACCGCCCGCCTCAAACCGGGCAGCCCCCGGTCAATAAGGTTCTGTCCCGCCACAGTCTGCCTGCTTCAATGGGTGCTTGGAGCTCAGGGTCATTGCCCGAAAGGTGGACTGATACACCGCACCAAACAACATGAAAAAAGGAAAGAAGGTACCAGCCCTTCGCTTTGCAAGCTGGAACGTCAGAACTATGTGTCCTGGCCTGTCGGAAGACCTTACACAAATCAACGATTCTCGGAAGACCGCCATCATTAACAACGAGCTCAGTAGACTCAATGTGGACATTGCAGCACTTCAGGAGACTCGCCTCCCCGCGAGTGGCTCTCTAGCAGAGCAAGACTACACCTTCTTCTGGCAGGGCAGGGATCCTGAAGAACCAAGACAGCATGGAGTGGGCTTCGCCATCAGAAACTCCTTGCTCAGCATGATAGAGCCTCCCTCAAATGGCTCGGAACGCATACTGTCCATCCGACTGCTCACCACCTCTGGTCCAGTACACCTACTCAGCATCTATGCTCCAACACTCTGTTCCGCACCTGAAGCTAAAGACCAGTTCTATGAACAACTCCATAACATCATTAGCAGCATCCCCAACACCGAACACCTATTCCTGCTGGGGGACTTTAATGCCAGGGTTGGGGCCGACCATGACTCATGGCCCTCCTGCCTTGGGCGCTATGGCGTTGGAAGGATGAATGAGAACGGGCAGAGACTGCTTGAGTTGTGTACCTATCATAACCTCTGCATCACCAACTCGTTCTTTCACACTAAACCCTGTCACCAGGTTTCATGGAGGCACCCAAGATCACGTCGTTGGCACCAGCTAGACCTCATTGTCACAAGGCGAGCCGCCTTAAACAGTGTTCAAATCACACGCAGCTTCCACAGTGCGGACTGCGACACCGACCACTCCCTGGTGTGCAGCAAGGTTAGACTCAGACCAAAGAAGTTGCATCATTCCAAGCAGAAGGGCCACCCGCGCATCAACACGAGCAGAATTTCTCACCCACAGCTGTTACAAAAATTTCTAAATTCACTTGTAACAGCCCTTCAAAACACTCCCACAGGGGATGCTGAGACCAAGTGGGCCCACATCAGAGACGCCATCTATGAGTCAGCTTTGACCACCTACGGCAAAAGTGCGAAGAGAAATGCAGACTGGTTTCAATCTCATAATAAAGAGCTGGAACCTGTCATAGCCGCTAAGCGCATTGCACTTTTGAACTACAAGAAAGCCCCCAGCGATTTAACATCCGCAGCACTTAAAGCAGCCAGAAGTACTGCACAAAGAACAGCTAGGCGTTGCGCAAACGACTACTGGCAACACCTATGCAGTCATATTCAGCTGGCCTCAGACACCGGAAACATCAGAGGAATGTATGATGGCATGAAGAGAGCTCTTGGGCCAACCATCAAGAAGATCACCCCCCTCAAATCTAAATCGGGGGACATAATCACTGACCAACGCAAACAGATGGACCGCTGGGTTGAGCACTACCTAGAACTGTACTCCAGGGAGAATGCTGTCACTGAGACTGCCCTCAATGCAGCCCAGCCTCTACCAGTCATGGATGAGCTGGACATACAGCCAACCAAATCGGAACTCGGTGATGCCATTGATTCCCTAGCCAGCGGAAAAGCCCCTGGGAAGGACAGCATTACCCCTGAAATAATCAAGAGTGCCAAGCCTGCTATACTCTCAGCACTACATGAACTGCTATGCCTGTGCTGGGACGAGGGAGCAGTACCCCAGGACATGCGCGATGCCAACATCATCACCCTCTATAAAAACAAAGGTGACCGCGGTGACTGCAACAACTACCGTGGAATCTCCCTGCTCAGCATAGTGGGGAAAGTCTTTGCTCGAGTCGCTCTGAACAGGCTCCAGAAGCTGGCCGAGCGCGTCTACCCTGAGGCACAGTGTGGCTTTCGTGCAGAGAGATCGACTATTGACATGCTGTTCTCCCTTCGTCAGATACAGGAGAAATGCCGTGAACAACAGATGCCCCTCTACATTGCTTTCATTGATCTCACCAAAGCCTTTGACCTCGTCAGCAGACGTGGTCTCTTCAGACTACTAGAAAAGATCGGATGTCCACCAAAGCTACTAAGTATCATCACCTCATTCCATGACAATATGAAAGGCACAATTCAACATGGTGGCTCCTCATCAGAGCCCTTTCCTATCCTGAGTGGTGTGAAACAGGGCTGTGTTCTCGCACCCACACTTTTTGGGATTTTCTTCTCCCTGCTGCTTTCACATGCGTTCAAATCCTCTGAAGAAGGAATTTTCCTCCACACAAGATCAGGGGGCAGGTTGTTCAACCTTGCCCGTCTAAGAGCGAAGTCCAAAGTACGGAAAGTCCTCATCAGAGAACTCCTCTTTGCTGACGATGCTGCTTTAACATCTCACACTGAAGAATGCCTGCAGAGTCTCATCGACAGGTTTGCGTCTGCCTGCAATGAATTTGGCCTAACCATCAGCCTCAAGAAAACGAACATCATGGGGCAGGATGTCAGAAATGCTCCATCCATCAATATTGGCGACCACGCTCTGGAAGTGGTTCAAGAGTTCACCTACCTAGGCTCAACTATCACCAGTAACCTGTCTCTAGATGCAGAAATCAACAAGCGCATGGGTAAGGCTTCCACTGCTATGTTCAGACTGGCCAAGAGAGTGTGGGAAAATGGCGCACTGACACGGAACACAAAAGTCCGAGTGTATCAGGCCTGTGTCCTCAGTACCTTGCTCTACGGCAGCGAGGCCTGGACAACGTATGCCAGCCAAGAGCGACGTCTCAATTCATTCCATCTTCGCTGTCTTCGGAGAATACTTGGCATCAGGTGGCAGGACTATATCTCCAACACAGAAGTCCTTGAAGCGGCCAACATCCCCAGCTTATACACACTACTGAGTCAGCGGCGCTTGAGATGGCTTGGCCATGTGAGCCGCATGGAAGATGGCAGGATCCCCAAAGACACATTGTACAGCGAGCTCGCCACTGGTATCAGACCCACCGGCCGTCCATGTCTCCGTTATAAAGACGTCTGCAAACGCGACATGAAATCGTGTGACATTGATCACAAGTCGTGGGAGTCAGTTGCCAGCATTCGCCAGAGCTGGCGGGCAGCCATAAAGACAGGGCTAAATTGTGGCGAGTCGAAGAGACTTAGTAGTTGGCAGGAAAAAAGACAGAGGCGCAAGGGGAGAGCCAACTGTGCAACAGCCCCAACAAACAAATTTCTCTGCAGCACCTGTGGAAGAGCCTGTCACTCCAGAATTGGCCTTTATAGCCACTCCAGGCGCTGCTTCACAAACCACTGACCACCTCCAGGCGCGTATCCATTGTCTCTCGAGATAAGGAGGCCCAAAAGAAAAGAAGCACAGTATTAATTATCTTGCTATCCAGTGGTTTCCTGCTGATTGTGCATTTTGGATTTTAGGAGAAGGTGGCATTGGCTTTGGTTGTGATGTATTACACATTCAAGTAGCCGGCTACTGATCACTGTCAAGATTAGAATAGTCTTTCAAGCTGCTGGCACCTGTGAAGTCGTACCTCAGTAAAAATCAACACTTTTAGAAGGGGAAATGAAGGTAGAGGAAGAGTTGCACAATAGTCAGACTAAACGTGGATTCTCCAACTTTGATTTCAAACTTGTAGCATATTCTGAATGAAAATGCTGAGCTCCCCATGTGATTGAATAGTAGTGCAACTCAAAATTCCTGCGGTGTGCAGCGGATCTGCAAGGAAGGAAGCTAACTGTTGGAGTTTGACTTTTAAGATAGCAGTATATGTCATGATTATGTAGGAACAGAAGAGTAGGCCATTCATCCCCTTGAGTCTTTCTGCCATATTGTAAAAAACTTACTTCATAAGTCATTCTCTTTGTAACGAACTGTTCTATGAAAATAGATAACCCTTGTATGGCTTTGAATGGGGCGATTACCCATGGCTAATATCCCAGATGTCAAATTGGAATCAAAACATCTCAATTGTGTATCTCGTCATTTTCCTTTACGGTCTGTGCTCTTATTCCTATGGATGTTTATACTACAGTTTGAAAAATGATGGGTCATTTAATTCCCCTTCAGATAACTTGGTAATGGAAGCAACTTTTGTTTTATCTTTTAGCTTTTGAAAACTATAAATACTCGTGAATGCCATTCCTGTAAGGCAGCATTGTGGCACTGCAAGATGGAGCAATGATCTGCTACTATATTGAATTGTAGAATGTAGGTTTTACTGAATAATTTTGGCAATTGCTGAGCAGAAGTGCTGAGTGGAAATGGAAAGGTTAATGTCACCTGTAGTTCCTATTTACAGAGCTGTGTGAGATGGGTAAAGGGAATTAATTGGTACCATGAGTAAAGTTCATGTTTGAAAACCCATCTTTGCATTGAATTGAGTTCCGTTCAAGTGATATTTACTTCTTTATAGATTAATATGCATTTGTGGGACTTCTGTAACTGAAGTAGTGGAACAATGTTCAGTCTTAAGCAGGAGTCTGTCAACTATTATGGTGCAGAATGCTATTAGAGTCAATTGGTGAGGTGTTGAAATATGTTTATGGAGCTCTTTTGAGCTCTAATTAGCAGCAGCATTTTGTTTTACCAAGACAGGATCCAGAGCATTAGCATCAACATTAGGATTTCCTGCAGGTCCCAGTCAGGAAAAGTAGTTCAACTCTGAATTCTAGAATTTTCTGCCTCTTGATTTTAAAAGGGCAGTTTTCAGTTGGTTAATAAAGCAATGATAAAGTGACAAAATGGATCTCCAAGCCTTTCACAGACATAGATGTCAGGTGATGTAAGTTACGGAATGCTTACTATATTATTTGTATGCTTTTAGTGATCTAGTTGACTTTTTAACTAGAGGGCTTGCTGCACATGTTAAAATTAAACTAAAACTGTTCTTTCTGATGTAACTATGAATTGGTACTGCCTGTGTAGCATCTCTGCAATTTCTCCTTGAATTGAGAAATATTAGACAAGGTATATAATAGGTTATAATTGTGGACAGGCAGCTTGATGAGACTCTCTATTAGTCATTCAGTTATGCTATCTGGCCCCTCTTTCAACTGCTCTCATCCCACTTGTCTGTTACGTGAATTCAAATAACTTTTTAAAAAATATATACATTCTGTAGAAATCCTTTCCAAAACAAATCCCTTTAACTTTTGTAGGCTGTTCATAAATAAGAGTAGGTACTACTAAGAATAGTTGCACAAACTCTTGGTTCTCCATCACATAGTACTGCAGGGAGGTAGGGTGCAAGGTCACATCAGTTCTTATGGCAAGTTCAATCATGAATGCTTCCTAACATCTTGCTATATAATGGTATGGACCTGGGAGCTGCCCATCTACACTGTCCTTAAGTGAATAATGGTGCGTGGTACTAAGGGGACTAAAAAGATGAGGGCATGAAGCAAAGGGGCAGAATAATATTACAGTAAGTTTCATATACAGCTTGTCATCCCTATTAGTTACTCTAAGCACACTCCAATTGTTATGATAGCACCTCAGTTGAAGGCCACTGCAAGAAAGTAAAATGTATGTATTTTCAGTGACCAATAAATGCTTTTGGGTTGCACAAAATGTACACTCAAGCCAGTGCGCGATAGTCCCCAGAAACAAGTATCACTCCACAAAATCTTGGTGCATTTGATAAACCTGAGCCGCTTTTGCATTGAAGCACACCAAAGCTACTTCAGGGTGATGTGAAAGTGCCCCATGAGTGCCACCTTGGACTTTATTCTGTGGCAGGGATTTTCCTCAGTGATGCTGTGGTATTGCTGCCCCAATAATATTTAGTCCAACTGAAGTGTTTTCTCTTATACAGAGCAGCTTGCTAAGTTACGGCAAGAGTTCATGAGGCAGGATGATCAGCTACAGGAATACAGGAAGAACTCCACGACCTTGGAGAAGAAGCTCGAATATGAGAGGTAAAGTATTCATTCTATACAGTTTCTGTATTGTGAAACTTTAACTTTCTCTTTTTCCCAGTCTTTTTGCACTAAATGCAACTGATTTATGAAGATGCTGCTGAAGTCAAATTGAACCTTGTAAATTAAAAGTTAATCTCTTCATCTAACCCTTCAAACCATGCGTTACCAATTCTTGGTAGCTTGGTATTGACTTGTTTTGAAGTACTAAATCTTATTGTCAAACTCTTTGTAGCTTTATATGTTTAGCCAAAGTTATATTTTCAAATAAAAAGAATTCACCAATAGCGAACTCATTCTTGAGTAAAAGCTTAATTCACTTGTGATGGTTTGGGATGTATGGTCTGTACTTCTCGTGCAGTGACATTGTAAACATGCTGTTTTTGAATATTTTACTGCACCTATTGACCAACAATTCTTCCCTTTTTGAGATTAATTCACTCATTCGGTCATGAGCTAGTCATTACATGCAAAGAAAATATTCATTTCCTTTTAAAGTTCAAATCAACAGTTGATTTCAGGATTTTGCACCATTTTTCCCTTTTTCATCTTTGTCAGGCTTAGTTTGTTCTGTTTTCCATAACTAAATTTTTCACAAGCAACGTCAATCGTGTTGATATATTTAAAAAAAAAAAAAAATTGCTGTGGTTGTGGAAGTGCATGTTTATACTGATGAATCCCTGCAGTACCATTTGATATTCAAGTGAAAATGCTGATATAACTTGTAAATGAAGAGGGTATTTCTAATTATTTACCTCTTACCCCAAAATACTGGGATAGAAGGGGGAAGGTAGAGAATTTTTTTCTGGCTCTCATTCTATCTGAATTGTATGCATTAAAAGAATGGTGCAAAAATCAATATCTATTTGATGAAATTGCCAGTGTTGGCAACAGTTTATTTTCAATGTAAGTTTCTTTCTTTCGCTCGCACGCTCGCTCTCGCGAGTTTCTGTCCTTTTTTCCTGCCAACTGCTAGGTTGCTTCGACTCGCCACACTTTAGCCCCGCCTTTATGGCTGCCTGCCAGCTCTGGCGATCGCTGGCAACTGACTCCCGTGACTTGCGATCAATGTCACAGGACTTCATTTCGCGTTTGCAGACGTCTTTGAAGCGGAGACATGGACGGCCGGTGGGTCTGATACCAGTGATGAGCTCGCTGTACAATGTGTGTGTCCTTGGAGATCCTGCCATCTTCCGTACGGCTCAAGTGCCACTGGCAAAGTAGTGTGTATATGCTGGGGATGTTGGCCGCTTCGAGGACTTCTGTGTTGGAGATATGGTCCTGCCACCTGATGTCAAGGATTCTCCGGAGGCAGCGAAGATGGAATGAATTGAGACGTCGCTCTTAGCTGACATACGTTGTCCAGGCCTCCCTGCTGGAGAGCAAGGTACTGAGGACACAGGCTTGATACACTTGGACTTTTGTGTTCCGTGTCGGTGTGCCATTTTCCCACACTCTCTTGGCCAGTCTGGACATAGCAGTGGAAGCCTATCCCATGCGCTTGTTGATTTCTGCATCGAGAGACAGGTTACTGGTGATAGTTGAGCCTAGGTAGGTTAACTCTTGAACCACTTCCAAAGCGTGGTAGCTGATATTGATGGATGGAGCATTTCTGACATCCTGTCCCATGATGTACTTTGGTCTTCGCTCTTAGATGGGCAAGGTTGAACAACCTGCCACCTGATCTTGTGTGGAGGAAAATTCCTTCTTCTGAAGACTTGAACGCATGTGAGAGCAGCAGGGAGAAGAAGATCCCAAACAGTGTAGGTGCGAGAACACAGCCCTGTTTCACGTCACTCAGGATAGGAAAGGGGTCTGATGAGGTGCCGCTATGCTGAATTGTGCCTTTCATATTGTCATGGAATGAGGTGATGACACAGGCAAAGCAGTTCGTAGAGTGCTGGAAGTATAGCAGGCTTGGCACTCTTGATTATTTCAGGGGTAATGCCATCCTTCCCAGGGGCTTTTCCCCTGGCTAGAGAATCAATGGTATCACTGAGTTCCGATTTTGATTGCTGTACGTCCAACTCATCCATGACTGGCAGAGATTGGGCTGCATTGAGGGCGGTCTCAGTGACAACATTTTCCCTGGAGTACAGTTCCAGGTAGTGCTCAACCCAGCAGTCCATTTGCTTGCGTTGGTCAGTGATTGTGTCCCCTGATTTAGATTTGACGGGGGCGATCTTCTTAATGGTTGGCCCAAAAGCGCTCTTAATGTCATCGTACGTTCCTCTGATGTTTCCGGTGTCTGAGGCCAGCTGAATATGACTGCATAGGTGTTGCTAGTAGTCATTTGCGCAATGCCTGGCTGTTCTTTGTGTAGTGCTTCTGGCTGTTTTATGTGCTACGGATGTTAACTCACTGGGGGCTTTCTTGTAGTTCAGCAGTGCAATGCGCTTAGCGGCTATGACAGGTTCCAGCTCTTCAAAGTGAGATTGAAACCAGTCTGCATTCCGCTTCACATGTTTGCCAT
Source organism: Heterodontus francisci (assembly GCF_036365525.1). Taxonomy (NCBI): domain Eukaryota; kingdom Metazoa; phylum Chordata; class Chondrichthyes; order Heterodontiformes; family Heterodontidae; genus Heterodontus; species Heterodontus francisci. The sequence continues at coordinate 41,909,809 of NC_090408.1, read as the reverse complement.
AGGTGGTCATTACAGAGTCATAGATGGTGTCTCTGATGTGGGCCCACTTGGTCTCTGCATCCCCTGTAGGAGTGTTTTTTGAAGGGCTTTTTCAATGAATTTAGGAATTTATGTAACAGCTGTGGGTGAGAAATTCTGCTAGTGTTGATGTGCGGGCGGCCCTTTTGCTTGGAATGATGCAGTTTCTTTGGTTTGAGTCTAACCTTGCTGCACACCAGGGAGTGGTCAGTGTCGCAGTCCGCACTGTGGAAACTGCGTGTGATTTGAACGCTGTTTAAAGAGGCTCGCCTTGTGACGATGAGGTCCAAAAGGTGCCAACGACGTGATCTTGGGTGCCTCCAAGAAACCTGGTGACAGGGTTTAGTATGAAAGAACGAATTGGTGATGCAGAGGTTATGATAGGTACACAACTCAAGCAGTCTCTGTCCATTCTCATTCATCCTTCCAATGCCATAGCGCCCAAGGCAGGAGGGCCATGAGTCATGGTCGGCCCCAACCCTGGCATTGAAGTACCCCAGCAGGAACAGGTGTTCGGTATTGGGGATGCTACTAATATTATGGAGTTCCTCATAGAACTGGTCTTTAGCTTCAGGTGGGGAGCAGAGTGTTGGAGCATAGATGCTGAGTAGGTGTACTGGACCAGAGGTCGGATGGACAGTATGCGTTCCGAGCCATTTGAGGATGGCTCTGTCATGCTGAGCAAAGAGTTTCTGATGGCGAAGCCCACTCCATGCTGTCTTAGTTCTTCAGGATCCCTACCCTGTCAGAAGGTGTATTCTTGCTCTCTTAGAGATCCGTTCGCAGGGAGGCATATCTCCTGAAGTGCTGCAATGTCCACATTGAGTCTACTGAGCTCGTTGTTGATGATGGCGGTCTTCCGGGAATCGTTGATTTGTGTAAGGTCTTCTGACAGGCCAGGGCATATCGGTTTGCAAGCTGAAACGTCAGGACTAAGGGCTGGTACCTTCTTTCCTTTTTTCGTGCTGTTTGGTGTGGTGGTACAGTCCACTTGTCAGGCAATGAACCTGAGCTCCAAGCACCCATTGAAGCAGGTGGACTGTGGCGGGACAGAACCTTACTGACCGGGGGCTGCTCTGTTTGAGGCGGGTGGTAGCTGTCCAGTGAGATGCGATGACCTCTCCCACCGACAAAGGCAACCCGTGGCGCCCAATCTCTACGCCTGTTGAGCTGGACTTATAACCCGTAACTGCTGCCTTCCGTGTTTCAATGTAAGTTGGTAATGATGTATATGTGCTTTTGAGAAAACATTGACATATAACTATCTTAAATGATATGAGGCAGACTAGTGAATAAATATTTGGTGGGATGTGGCTGAATGACCTTGCAACTGTTGGAGAACATTGCTTACGAATGCTATGATAAAAAACATGGCTGTGTTTGCTGACAATGCAACCACTAGGTGGTGCAGTACTGGCAAATGCAGCTTCATTGACTGAAATGTCAGTTTGCGATGTGTCAGGCAGCTGCCAGTAATAAAGATGGCGTTGCTCAATTTGACTCAAACGAATTGAACCCAAACCCTGCCCTGCCCCTCAATGGCCACAGTTGCTGCCTCCACCCCTCTCAACAGTACCCCACTCCCTCTCGCAATCGCTGCATTAAGTTTCCTGCGATTGCTGCTCCATTCCACCATTCTCTCCTGTATCCGACTGCTTGGCATTCCCTCGCCGTTTGCTTCCCGCCTCACTGCCTGGAGAAAGGCGGGGGGTGGGAGCGGCGAGGCGGGATGGAGCAGGGAAGAGAAACGGCGATCATGGGAGGGAGCGGGGTACTGTTGTAGGGGATGGAGGTGGTGATCGCGGCCATTGAGGGGTGAGGCAACTCTAACGTCTTTATGCAGTGAAGTCGCTGCGCGCATGCACGGATTCATACTGACAATCTGGCAAATGTTTGGATGCACTTTTGATGGCGATTGCTCTGAGTTATTGGGACACACCGTTAAAGCATTTGATTTTGAAGGAAGTGCAATGTATGCTTAAGAATAAAAATAGTCTTGTTTTCATTTGAAATGTAGAAGATTTAGAGGGGATGCGATTCAGGTCTTTAAAATGATAGGAATACAGAATGTGGATATAAGCAGGTTATTTTGACTTTAGCTACAATCTTGAGTAAAGGACATGATTTACAAAATGTGAAAGCTTGAAGTGAGATCAGATATAATTTTTAATGAAAGTGGTTTAGTGCTGATCAACATTTTGAAAGGAGATAGCCAAAATTTGATTTATAGTGGTGATGTTTACAGACAAAAATATGATCAAGTACTCTGTAGAGAACACTGCTCTGTGGTGTCAGAAACATGGAAATACCAACTGTGGAATCCAAGAGGTTATGATTGAAAACTGGATTGAAATTTTAGGTTACAGCTTTCTAACTCTTCCCCATTGGCGCAATGTAGCTTCAACTATACCGCAGATGTGAAAGTGGTTTTAATTGTTTGATACTTTAACTCAAAGTCAAACAATGGGAGATCTGACCAGGAGGTTGTCTAGGCACCACTTTGAGTTTGTTCTGTCATGGAGTACAAGTTCAGCCCTGTGTATAGCTGTATTTTAAAGGTGTGCAGGATACTGGACTGACTGGGTACTTGTTTAAAATTGGTATGGACTTTTTAAAGTTGAAGACCAGTCCCAGGTCTGGCACTCTGAGCATTTGAAAATGATCTCTACAAAGCTGCTTTATGAAAGCTGGAACATAAGAGCTAGGAGCAGGAGTAGGCAATTCAGCCCCTCGAGCCTACTGCACCATTCAATGCGATCATGGCTCATCTCACCTTGGCCTCAGCTCCACTTTCCTGCCCGTTGTCTATAACCCTTCAACCCATTTCTAACTAAAAATCTGTCTATCTCCTCAAATTTAGCCACTGCCCCAGCATCCACTGCATTCTGGGGTAGTGAATTCCACAGATTCACGACCCTTTTGAGAGAAGTAATTTTTCCTCATCTCTGTTTTAAATCTGCTACCCCTTATCCTAAAACTATGACCTCTCATTCTAGATTGCCCCACAAGAGGAAACATCCTCTCTATGTCTACTTTGTCAATCCCCTTAATCATTTTATATTCCTCCAATTAGATCTCCTTTCATTCTTCTAAACTCCAGAGAGTAAAGGCCTAAACTGCTCAGTCTCTCTCTTCATAAGACAAGCCCCCCACCTCTGGAATCAATCTCGTGAACCTCCTCTGAACTGCCTCCAATGCAACTACATCCTTTCTCAAGGGAACCAAAACTGTACACAATACTCCAGGTGCGGTCTCTCCAATGCCTTGTACAGTTGCAGCAACACTTCCCTACATTTATACTCTATTCCTTTAGCAATAAATGCCAAAATTCCATTTGCCTTCCTTATCACCTGCTGTACCTGCAAACTAGTTTTCTGCGATTCGTGCACGAGGGCACCCAGATCCCTCTGCACCGAAGCACTCTGAAGTTTCTCTCCATTTAGATAATTTGCCTTTCTATTCTTCCGACCAAAATGGAAAATTTCACACTTATCCACATTAAACTCAGTCTGCCAAATTTTGGCCCATTTATCTAATCTATCCATATCCATTTGGAGATTTCTTTATTGCAACTTACTGTCTCACCTATTTTAGTGTCGTCTGCAAATTTGGCTATAGTACCTTCTATCCCTGCATCCAAGTCATTTATATAGATTGTAAATAGTTAGGGCCTGAGGACTAAACCCTGTGGCACCCCATTAGTTGCATCTTGCCAACCAGAAAAAGACCCATTTATCCCGACTGTGTTTTCTGTTGGTTAGCCAATCCTCTATCCAAGCTAGTAAATTGCCCCAACCCATGTGAACTTACCTCGTGTATTAACCTTTTGTGCGGCACCTTATCAAATGCCTTCTGGAAGTCCAGATATACTACATCTACAGGATCCCCATTATCCACTTTGCTTGTTACAGCTTCGAAGAACTCTAGCAAATTAGTCAAACACGATTTACCTTTCATAAAACCATGCTGACTGATGGATTGCGCTTTGACTTTCTAAATGTCCTGTTATTACTTCCTTTATAATGGATTCTAACAATTTCCCAACGACAGATGTTAAACTAACTGGTCTAGAGTTGAACATACACCACTAGTGTTGACTCTGCTCTGTGTTACTCATTATAATCCACTGATGGCCATCAGAGATCGACAGTTGTAATATTAGATGGTATCCTGCAGTGTTGGTTCTTGCTTTCAAATAAATTAAAATCACAGCCACTGTCAGTAATTATTCAAGTGGACTGATGCACTATATGCAATTTTAGCTGAGAGCTATCAAGTATGACTGGTTTCAAAAACTGGTGATGGCATAAGTAGACACCGTATTATACATTTAATTGGATGATCAAACCAGGTGTCTGAAGACCCAATTTCTGTATTTCCTGGTTTCATGTGTTGTCAATTTTAAGGTTCATAATTATTTCAGCACCTCACGTCTACTTTTGAGAAAACAAATATTTTTTTAGCTTTGTGTGTACATCTTTTGTTAAAAAGGATTAGGTAATGGTTCAGCATTAGACAGAACATTACTGTAAAAACACTGCCTAAACCTGCCCAATAAGAACTTGGTCAAAACAAAGGTTAGCTTAATAGATAAACAGTATTAGTTGGGAACAACTTTAAAAGTGTCCAATTGGAGATACTTAATTTTCTCGTGCAACTGGCCCAATGTGTATCTTTTTTTGTTCAGCTGTGATCTGTTGTAAATCCTAGAATGTTGTCTTGTTTGGTTTGGGATGTTAGTCCTCTTGAGCATTAGTGTTTGCATACAAAAAATGTGTTTTCAAATAAAATCAGCAGTTGCTTAGTTTATCTAATCTTGATAACTGATGCTGAACCAAGATGAGATCAGAAATAAATCCAGTTAATGATCAAGAGTCGTCCTCTTTCAGTCAGCTTATCGCTGCATCTGAACACTATGGTGTATCAGTTAGAAATTTCTAATCAGGAGTTGCCTGAATTTATTCCCATTGTAAACAAAATAATGTAGGAAATCCCATAGGATAACATAGTCGGTTAGAAAGCTGACCTTTTCCCGGTAGGACCTTGATTTGATTCCAGCTCTGAATGATGAGATGAAAATCCTTTCTACAGGGGTATAAACAAGAGTTTGCATAATTTCAACCTTAAGCTATGTGCTAATACTGAATGAAATAAGTAGATATGTCATCTTAAACCTTAAATGCTAATAACTTGCCCTTTTGACGAATACAAGAAAAGTAATTATATTTGATTCATTAATTCCAACACATGTAGGTAGTGATTGAAAGGATTTGGGGACAGGATGGGTAAATGTGCTTAGAATGGTTTGCTTGTGTGAAGGATAAATGTTGATGTGGACTAGTTAGGCCAAAAAGCCTGTTTCTGTGATATAACCTCTGTGAATTTTAATAATTCATCCTTGTTTTCCACCCTCCCTGTATGAAGAAATGTCCTGGAAATGAGCTGGCACCAGCTCAAAAGAATTTGCTATGTTGGGAGACGGGGGAGGGGTGGGGGAGGAGGGTGTGGGGGGCGGGCGGAGCGGGTGTGGGTGGCAGGTGGTGGTGGAAATGTTAAATAATTAGAGCTGTGCTACTGGAATGCTGTGGTTTCATTGATTAACCACATTTGACAGGTGACTTAATCTATTGTTTTCTGCCAGAACCTTTTAAGTTTGGTTCAACTCTAGTTGCAAGGGAAAAATGCATTTTTGTATTTCCAGAAGAAATGCGTAAATTTGTCTTTTTAAAAGGTGGGATAGTTAGTTATTTCCAAAGGCCCTGTGGATGATTCTGTGCCTGTGTCACGAAAGAAGAGAGTGATTAGTATATGTGGCTAACACTCATTAAATAATTAATACCTGTTTCCACCAATGATTTTAATACACTAAATACCTCTGCAATGAATGCCAAATGTAATTTATACAGACTAACTTTTTTCACTAGAGGGAGCTAAGGGTTTTTTGTTTTGATGTTTATCTTGACCATTAAGATTATTTTCTGCACAAATTTTATATGGGTTTTATCTTGTGGCAAACTGGCAGATGCAGGTGTCAAAACTCATGCAGAAACAACTCGTATTATACAGCATCTCTCCTTTTGATTTTGAAATTCTGTCATCTTTATCTGCTTCATTTGGTGTTAGATTGGTCAGAGTTGTATTACTCTCCAAATGCTGATCAGTTTCATCTGCAATACAGCAGTTTTCTGATTTGAGTTACTCTTATCTAGTTGAGTTACTATTACCTGTCATTGTCTGACGCTGAATACATTCAAATCTGCCAGCTGCTGCAGAGTGCCTTACTGTTGCCGGCATCTTTTCAGTCTGTCCCTGTTCCAATGGTTGCATAGCAACTGATGCTATAATCTCAGACAGTGGAGCGAAGAGACAGATATGTTCAAAGCAGTAGAAAGCATTAATTGTATTCTGATAACATTGAAGGGGAAATTCTCAGTGCAGACTACAACCTGGGAATAATTATCAAATAAGTGCGATATCCATTTCCTTGTACAATTGCAACTTTGTTAGAACCACTGAAAAGTTGACACAAAGACAGGACACACTTGAATTATAAGTTGAGCATTTCTGGGAAATCATAACACAGTGCCATACTCGAGTGCCAAATATCAGAGAATTTTAGTCCTTTTTAAAGTAGTGTACCTTGTGAAATTTACAGGATGTGTCTGGACATTTAGCTGCTTCATACATCTGAAAAAAAGTTGTTGAAATATATAATGGTTGATTCTATGTGCCCATAGAACTATTTATCTGAATTTATTTTCATTTATATATTTCCCTTTTTTTTTTTCCTGTTTTTTTTTTTTTCCTCCTCTTCCCCAAAAACATGGTGACCTAGATGACCTGCATCGTTACAAGTCTAGATCGAGCAGGCTAACTGCTGCATCCTGAACCACAGTGTTGCAAATTAGCTTCCTAATTCTTGGACTGTGCTAGGAAGTCACCTGCATAACTGGCAGTTAAAATATGATGCATGTCATAGTCATAGAGTTATACAGCACACAAACAGGCTCTTCGGCCCATCGTGTCTGTGCCGGCCATCAAGCACCTATCTATTCTAATCCCATTTTCCACCATCTTGGCCCGTAGCCTTGTATGCTGTGGCGTTTCAAGTGCTCATCTAAATACTACTTAAATGTTGTGAGGGTTCCTGCCTCTACTACCCCTTCAGGCAGTGTGTTCTAGATTCCAACCACCCTCTAGGTGAAAACATTTTTTCCTCAAATCCCCTCTAAACCTCCTGCCCCTTACCTTAAATCTATGCCCCCTGGTTATTGACACCTCCGCTATGGGAAAATGTTCCTTCCTGTCTACCCTTTATGCCCCTCATAATTTTGTATACCTCAATCAGGTCCTCCCCTCAGCCTTCTCTGCTCTAAGGAAAACAAGCCGAGCTTATTCAGTCTCTCTTCGTAGCTGAAATGCTCCAGCCCAGGCAACATCCTGGTGAATCTCCTCTGCACCCTCCCCAGTGCAGTCACATCCTTCCTGTAGTGTGGCGACCAGAACTGTACACAGTACTCCAGCTGTGGCCTAACTAGCGTTTTATGCAGCTCCATCATAACCTCCCTGTTCTTCTATTCTATGCCTCGGCTAAAGGCCTGCTACCCGACAGGACCCAGTGACGTGTCTCGTTGCTCTTCCAGGTCCGGCTTTCGGACTCTGGTCGGGCCGGGTCTGGGTTGGCGACACAAAGTAAGAATTGCATTTTGCTCTGCTGGTAAGTGTTGAAAGTTTAAAAAAAAATAAATAAATAAATTAAAAAAAAAAAAATCTACCTGAGCTGGAAGTTCGGGACGTCGAGGAGGGAAACTCTTGAGTCTGTGCAGTGAGTGAGTGAGCGAGCGTCTCTATGACATCATGTTCGTTCTGCAGCTCCTGCAGATTCAGTCGCAAGGTAGTTAAAGGGAACATTCTGGTGGTCAGGTCGGGTGTGGGGAAAAAATGGAGGGGCTCGGGTCCGATGTGGTTCTGTCTGGTTCGGGTCGGGTTTTTTCCCCGACCTGAGCAGGCCTTTAGCCTCTGCTACTAAAGGCATGTATCCCATATGCCTTCCTAACCACCTTATATACCTGTGCTGCTGCCTTCAGTGATCTATGGACAAGTACGCCAAGATCCCTCTGCCACTCTTTGCTTCCTAAGGCCCCACCACCCATTGTATATTCCCTTGCCTTGTTTGTCCTCCCAAAATGCATCACCTCACACTTCTCGGAATTAAATTCCATTTGCCACTGCTCCGCCCATCTTACCAGCCCATCTATATCGTCCTGTAATCTAAGGCTTTCCTCCTCACTATTTACGACACCACCAATTTTCATGTCGTCTGTGAACTTACTGATCATGCCTCCTATATTCCCGTCTAAATTATTAATGTATACTACAAACAGTAAGGGTCCCAGCACTGATCCCTGCAGTACCCCACTAGTCATAGGCCTCCATTCACAAAAACAACCCTCGACCATCAGCCTCTGCCTCCTGCCACTAAACCAATTTTGGATCCATTTGCCAAATTGCCCTGGATCCTATGGGCTCTTACCTTCTTAACCAATCTCCCATGCAGGACTTTACCAAAAGCCTTACTGAAGTCCATGTCGACTACATCAACTGTTTTACCCTCATCTACACATCTATTCACCTCTCAAAATTCAATCAAGTTTATTAGACATGATCTCCCCTTGTCAAAGCCATGCTGATTATCCTTGATTAATACCTGCCTCTCCAAGTGGAGATTAATCCTGTCACTCAGAATTTTTTCCATTAGTTTCCCAACCACTGATGTTAGACTTACCGTCCTGTAATTACCTGGTTTATCCCTGCTACCCTTCTTGAATAATGTTTACACATTCGCTGTCTTCCAGTCCTCTGGCACCTCTCCTGTGGCCAGAGAAGATTTGAAAATTTGTGTCAGCACCCCTGCTATCTCCTCTCTTGTCTCACATAACAGCCTGGGATACATTTCATCTGGGCCTGGGGATTTATCCACTTTTAAGCCCACTAATACCTCCTCCCTTTCAATGTAATTTATTCGAGTGTATCACAATCCCCCTCCCTGATCTCTACACCTACATCATCCCATAGTGAACACAGATGAAAAGTAATCACTTAAAACCTCACCTATGTCCTCCACACACAGATCGCCACTTTGATCCTTAATGGGCCCTGCTCTTTCCCTGGTTATCCTCTTGCCCTTAATATACTTATAAAACGCCTTGGGATTTTCCTTTATCTTGCCTGCCAGTGTTTTTTCATGCCCCCTCTTCGCTCTCCTAATTACTTTAAGTATCCACCTACACTTTCTGTACTCCTCTAGGGCCTCTGCTGTTTTCAGCACTGTGAATCTGCCATAAGCCTCCCTTTTTTTCCTTATCCAATCCTCTATATCCCTTGACATCCAGAGTTCTTTGGACTTGTTGGTCCTACCCTTCACCTTTACGGGAACATGTTGGCCCTGAACTCCCAATCTATCTAGAACAACAGAACAGTGAAAGACTTGTATATTTATATGCAGTGTACCATTGCTACTATTTAAAAAAAAACTGTGGGTTCCTAGCTCATGTTGTATTGAGGCTAAAAAAAAAAAGATTTTAAGATGGAAAAGTCCTTCACTTTTAGTATCACCAAGGGCACAAAGTGTGCATCATTTGACAGCTAAGAGGATGCTCGGATAAACAGTTCTGTGTACCTTCTGTTTGAACAGTAGAGCCTCCCTCTCCAGTCTCTGTTTAAAATCGCAAACACTGTCCTGCAAACAATTCATGGCTTCTAAGGGGAATTTGCTGGAGGGGAAGTCATGTATATTAAAACCCTACAGTACCCATAGAATAAATTGTGTATATTTTGGGGGGAGGCAGGGTGGCCTAAAAATGTACCTCCAAAGAGTTAAATATTGGAGGGAAAAAGTAAGGTAGAATATCTGGGTGTTATAGTGACTTTTTTTCCCAAACTAGATTTTACTCCAATTTAGTAAGTAAATAAATTGCTGGCTGCTTATCAAGATATGAGAGCTCATTAATACTAATCAGAATACTGACCTATGCTGTGTTTAATGGAAGTAGTTTCTCTAATGCAAACATTTCTGTGGCTTTTGCCAGCAGCAGTGTTGCTTTTTGTGAATTCAGTTGTTGTTTCTGGGGTTGCAGAATGTATTTGCTCTGTTAGCTTGCAGCTTGCTGTTTGAGATGGCTCACATTGATGCCAAATCAACCAGTTTGTTTTGCTGGCTGAATTCAGGGACAATGAGCTGTCTTCCTGCATATGAAAAGTGCTTTAGAAATGCAGGATGCTATTTTTCTGAGCACTACTTACTGTTCTTGGATGTTGTCTTACAGCCTGCAATGCGGTCAGCAGATCAGTGCACTTAAGGAGCAATGTGAAGAGAAGATAAAGACTTTAGGGAAAGTGCTTGACCAGCCTGCAAAACATCAAGAAGGTCCCATTAAACAAAACCAGGCAAGCTGCACAGAGTTTTTGGAACAATATTTTCAGTACAGTTCAACTGACCTTGATCATTATTTAATCCCACCTACCATTTCACTTTGCTTCGATTTCACAGCCCAGAGAGGAGGAGGAGGAAGCGGCTAATCCTCGGAAATCTGACTGGGATTACAACAAAGCCAAAATAAATCCTGAGATTGAGCAGCAGACGGCTGAGAACAATAAACCCAGCATCAATTTTAATGAAGCAAACAAACTGCAGCCTCACCGAGATGATGGAAAGAAATTACCAAGTAAGAGAGGCTGGTAAATAAGTAGTATCATTATGCAACCTAGCAACTGACGTACTGCCTGCCAGATAAGCATGTTTGAATAGTTGTTTGTGTATACAGATACTGTAAACTCTGATTTGAAAGATGCAGTCCATTTTGCCTCTGGGGTGCGATTTGTTTTTGATGTTTGTATCACTGAGCTTTGGAAAAACAAATTGAATCTTTGGGCCTGTTATTGCTGAATTTGTATTGCATGTAAGGTAAAAGTAATATACAAAACACAAACATTTCAGCTAGGAAGTAGGAGTCCAATCCTGATACTTTTGAAATAAAATGTTAAGACATTTAAAAACTCTAGCACCCTTTTAGTTTGTAGTCTGTCTTTTTTTAGAAAAAAGAAGTCAGTAGACTGAGCTAAATTACATTTTAAGTTGTTCCCTGCCAATCAGAAACAGCAGTCTTGAACATGTTGCATGTTATCTCGCCATACTTCAACCCTTTGATTAGAATAAAAGGTCATTCAAAAGGGAAAGGCCGTGCAAGTTCAACTTGATTTGCTAATGTGCTATCAGATTCACAAAAGGGAGCATGTTCAAAGCAAACCAGCTGTAACAGCAGTGAACAGCAATTAAAAAAAAAAACACCCAATCAGGTGTTTTGTGACTGGCACATTTTGCTAAAATGAAATGGTGCAGATTAACCCTTTTGGCTTTTGGAACTTGCATGTTTGTTGACTGCTAAAAATGATTTTACTGTTTTTTGGGTAATTGGTTCCCTCTTGGATCTGTAGTTACCCTATGTACAGCCACTTTTTGCAAAATGCTGGACAGCTTGATGTTTTGTGATCTTGTTTGTTTGTGATATTTCACAAAAATGAAAAGTTGTTAATTTAGTGTCGGGGGGAGATGGGGATGGGGTGAGGGGGAAGAGTGAAACAAATAGTCCAGTGAACTTGAAGTATTTAATTCTCACTCAGTACATATGGTTTCAACCAATGTATAGTTTGAACAATCATTTACACAGCAACCTGGCATGCAACTAAGTCCATATATCATACATGAGAGCAGAGGAAATTTGGTTAATTATGATTCTTGCATATTTAACATTAAATGTCAATGTTCCAACGACCTCCTTTTTTACTCTAGATAACTTTTATTAGTGCCTTTTCAGTCTTCTCACACCTGACTTTGCTACTTCCTGATGTGATTTTCACAAATTCTGAGAATTACTTGAGGCATGGTATCAACATACTCCCTCGATTCTCATTCACTTCTTACAACTGTTAAACAAAATCTGTGCCTCTTAACTTTTGGCTTCAATACAAGTACTTCATTTAGTTGCTGTGTTTAGCTTCCCTATATTTCCCCTGCTCTGAAAGGGAAATCCCAAATCTCTCTCGCTAAAGCTGCCTTCAAGAAGTTGGTTTCCTCTTTGCAAACCGTCTTTTCCTTTCAACAGCTTTTAACTCTAAAGTTCATGTCCTGCCCAAGACTGTACTCAACTTCCTGAAGATGCAGCGAAGGTTCACCAGCCTGATTCCTGGGATGGCAGGACTGACGTATGAAGAGAGATTGGGTCGATTAGGCTTGTATTCGTTAGAGTTTAGAAGAATGAGAGGGGATCTCATAGAAACCTACAAAATTCTAACAGGACTGGACAGACTAGATGCAGGAAGGATGTTCCCGATGGCGGGGGAGTCCAGGACCAGGGGTCACAGTCTAAAGATAAGGGGTAAGCTGTTTAGGACTGAGATGATTAGGGATTTCTTCACCCAGAGAGTGATGAACCTGTGGAATTCTCTTTCACAGAAAGCAGTTGAGGCCAGATCATTAAATATATTTTAAGAAAGAGTTAGGTATAGTTCTTAGGGCTAAAGGGATCAAGGGATGCCAGGAGAAAGCGAGAACAGGATACTGAGTTTGATCAGCTATGATCGTATTGAATGGCAGTGCAGGCTCGCAGGGCCGAATGGCCGCCTATTTTTCTGTTTTTTTTCTAAACTTTTAACTTGTCCCTTGTCCCTTGTGTGCTTTGATGGAATCCAAGAAAAACTTGTTACCTGATGATCTCTTCCCCCTCTCCCTCTATGATTGATTAGCACTTCTAAAACTTTCCTTTCCTAAGCTACCAATACTCCTCTCGCTGTGTTGAAATCAATTTTTCCTGCTCTAATGGGTACTTTCCTTGGGCTTTTAAGTTGTGCAATTCCTTCCTCAGTGAGACTGCCATTCTTCAGTTTTTCCTTTGTCAATTCCTCCTTGTTTTTAACCTTGGTATCTTGCACGGTGAGCCTTATTCTTTCTCCACCAGAGCACTGTATATACAATTTACAGCATGCACTGTCAGTTCCAGGTGACTGACAGATGCCACAGGGGAGTGAGGAGCTGTCACCAAGCAGGGCAACACTAATAATGTATGAACGCCATCATTTCCCAAGTTTCCCTCCAAGTTGCACAATATCCTAACTCAAACGTGCATCATGGGTCCTTTTGGTGCCAGGCCAATATTCCAGAATTCCCTACCTAACACCATCACTTCAGTGACTCCAGTGGGGATGGGCAATAAACATGGCCTTGTCAGCATCACTTGCATTCCAAAATTAAATGTATTTGAATTTAAAGGAAAAAGTATCCAGCCTGATCAGGATTTTACACTTGAATTATTTTTTAAACATCAGTTATCTATAATGTGTATGTATTTTTAAATATACTTGTACTGCTAATTTTTTTTTTTAATTGTCTTTACAGATCTGGGCAAAGCAGATGATGATGCTGGTATGCCTGGGATAGAAGAAAATGAACAGGCCAAACCTGTGGACCTTTTGATTGGTATGTACAAAGAGAAAGAGTCTGATATTAAAATTCATGTAACTTTCAAGTATTTTTATACAATTGAAGTGTATGCAAAAAGACTATTTCTTTATGCAATTACATCCTGAGTTGTATGACCTAATGAGCTGGATTTTTTTCCAGACTCTTTAACATTGGTGCAAATATAATTTCTGTTGGGAAGTAGTGTACCGTCTCCTCCCTATGCTGAAACCATCTCTATCGCACACCACCACTTTCCTAGAGACTAGGAACCTAACTGTGTGACTTTAGTGGGTGGAGTCAGTATGGTGCCATCTACCATTCCTCTCCCCACTTTTGGTTCTAACAGAAATTGGGTGGGAGCTCTAGTTATCTTCCTAATCCCTAAACAAAAATTACGCTTTTCCTGTCCTACTTCCTTTCTTTAAATAAAATCTCAGATTTTTGCTTTCATTTTAGTTTTCTGTTCTCTCCTCTGGTTGATTCATGTGTCTCTGCGTTCTCCTACTAAAAATGCCAAGACTCAGTAATCCTTCATAACTGGCTATGAAGTGCAAAGCCAGGTCACATTCATGCTTCCTCTGATCTCTGCATCCTGCTGTTCAAGGCATGATATGTAATAGCTCTGAACCAACACTGCATTGCCCATCTGTTTGAAACATTCGAAATGAGGGCAGACTGGCTAATGACATAGTCACTGACCAACTGGAATCATTAAAATGTTTTAATGATTTTAAAACAGTTTTTCACTTTTTTGTAAAGTGTCAGCTGGTTAGATTTGCTTCTTCTTGCCTCCTACAGCAGTGGTTCAAAATAATAGTTTCAAAAGTAAATGAGGAGAAATATCTTTATGAATTTTGGTGCAGCGATCGACAAAAAAAAAGTGTGGTAGGATCCACATTGGATCTCCCGTGGTTGGGGGCGGAACATACACAAACCATTGTTGCAAAAGACTGTAGTTGTAGTGCCACCTTGTGGTAATATTTGGAAAGTAGGAAAATTTATTAAAATGTAGATGAAATTCAAGCAGTTTTTATAAGATCACAAGATATTTGTAAGGAAGGCCATTCAGCCCATCATAGCATCTAATTGCTTTGTCACTCTTTGTTCAGTGGTAGTGTCTCAGCTGAGTCAGCAGATGATGGGTTCAAGCCCATGCAGGTGGCTGTTAAAGATCCCATGTCATTATTTGAAGAGCAGAGTATTCTCCTGGCTACCATTATCCCTCAATCAACACCATTTGAGAAGGCTTAATTGGCCATTGGTTTCATTATTTGTAGGACTGAGCTATTCATCAATTGGATTCTGCATTTCCTAACAGTGACTGTACTTCATAGTTGTGAAAGTTCATTGGGATGTCCTGAGGTTGTGAAAGGTGCTTTATAAATACAAGTTCTTTCCTTTTAATCTTTAAATGATTCCCATGTTTTTTGCACCCACTACTCTTACCTGGAAGCTTATTCCACATATTAATCACTTTGTACGAATGATTTCCTGATACCTGTCCTAAAAGTACCCTTTTCTCTCTAGTTCAAAAGTGTTTCCTAGTTCTGCTCTCACTGTATCATGGTAATATTCTCAGTTAACTTTTTTTCCATATCTTTAACAATTTGTATAACTCTTAAGATCACCTCCTTTCCAGGTTGAAATGCGTAATGCTCTCCAGTCTTTCCTCCTAACTCAAACCCCTGACACTGGGATTAGCCTTGTGACTTCTCTCTGACCTGCCTTCTGCGCTTGAATGCCTCTTGTTTTTCAGTGACCAGAACTGGACACAATATTCCATGTGTAGTCTAACTACAGCAGTCTAAAATAAGGACAGAAAATGCTAGAAATACTCAGCAGGTATCATCTGTGGAGTGAGAAAGAGTGTTAATGTTTCACCTTTCAATCAGAACTGGGAAAAGTTAGAAATGTAATGGGTTTTAAGCAGGTGAAATGGGAAAGGGTGGAGGGAGAAAGATCAAAAGGGAAGGACTGTTAGGGTGGAAGACAGGAGAGATTAAATGACGAGTTAGTCCTGTGGCACCTTTCCATGCAAACACAGGAGATGCAATGCCTGCCTTTTTACTTCCTCTCTCTCCTCACCATCCAAGGCCCCAAATACTCCTTTCAGGTGAAAGTGATTTAAGTGCACTTCTTTCAATTTATTATACAGTATTCGCTGCTTACAATGCTGTCTGCTCTACACTGGGGAGACCAAACGCAGACTGACCATTTTGTGGAATACCTTCGTTCAGTCATAAGCAAGACCCTGAGCTACCAGTCGCCTGTCATTTTAATTCTGTACCTTGCTCTCATGCTGATCTGTGTCCTTGGCCTACTGCAGTGTTCCAGTGAAGCTCAACGTAAGCTTTCAATTAGGCACTTTACAGCCTTCCCGACTCAGTTTAACAATTTGAGACCGTAATCTGTGCCCCCATTTTGACTCCTTTGCACATGTTGGTTTTTCTCTTGTTTTTGCTTTCGGACAGCAGCAACCTGCTCTAGGCGCATCCTTTGTTTCTTTACTTGTCCCGTTACCACTCCCTTTGGCCTGGCACAACTAACTCCTGTCATTTGATCTCTCATGTCTTCCACCCTATCACAGACCTTCCCTTTTTTTTTTGTTTTTTCCCACTCTCCCTCATCTCATCTGCTCAAAGACTATTACATTTCTAACCTTTCCCAGTTCTGATGAAAGGTCATCGTGAAACATCAATTCTGTTTCTCTGACATCAGGTGCTGCCAGACCAGCATATGCATATTTCCAGCATTTTTTGACCGTTTCAGATATCCAGCATCTGAAGTATTTTGCTCTTGTATTGGAGCAGTCTAAATTTTGATAAGTCCAGTTGCTTTTGCAGTGCACAGTTAGTAATTCTTGGTAGGCGGGTGGTGAGTGAAGGCAGTGAATCACAGAATTGTTACAGCACAGAAGGAGGCCATTCAGTCCATGTCTGCACCAGCAGGAGAGTGGGTACAATGGAATTAAGGTGTTCAATTTGCAATGTTGGCATGATTGATGTAGTGAAAAACATATTTCATTTGGTGACCAGCATTCTATAACTCCTTCCATGGTGTTTGACTCTATAGCAGAATTAAAGATCTAAACACATGACAATGTAGACGTAAATTACATGGGAACTGGGACTATTTTATATTTTAGTTTTATCTAGCTAATAGTCTTAAATGTCTGTTAAAATGGCTGAAGCAGAAAATGATTATCTTCATAATAAATTCTTCCCTTAGATCACAAGAAAAACAAACTGGAGTTTGAAGAAATTGAGAAACCAGTGTCTAGGAATGGTGGGATTCCTGGAGACAAACTGAATGTGGAGACTAAAGTGAAGCCTGCCGCACGTTTTGAGAGGGGCCTGGTTATGCAGGCTCCCCCTCCAAACCAGGCTATGCCATACGATAACCAGAAAAACATTGCAAAACTTGGACAATTATTCATTGGAAACATGCCAAATCCTGTTGTCCGTGGGGAACCACCCAATGCAGAAGATGAAGATCTCCATGTCCGAGCAGATGAAATTGGGGAGTCTCCGAATCACCAGCCAGGTTTACAAGCCTTTTTGAAGTGTTTTGTAGTTTGTCTCCATCAGATGATAAGGAAGTTATTTTAGAAGCATGCATATGTAAATTCTAAATCATTAACAACTCTGTTTCAATTCATGAACTTGAACTAGAATGCACTCTGGTATGGCAGTGGTTTGTATTGACGTGCCATTCCGTTAGCTGTGATATCCAGATACCAGTCTGATGTGGTTAAAGCCTGTGCTTCTTGCTACACACTGATCCTGTGTTCTACCGCCTTGTAGTACAACCTACTACACAGAATCTCAAATCAACCACTTCACCACCACCACTGCCCCTCACCCCCCCACCCCCCAGCCACTAGCTCCTATTTCTGAGCAGTTATGCTCAACAACATAAAATGAGCCTGCCTGTGATGTAATTTTTGATATAGGCATCAATAGAGAGCTAGACCCAAAGCCTGCCTGTTGGCTGGAGGAACAAAAGTACTGGTGCCAGCTTTAAGTTCCTGTGCTGTGGCTGCTGTCTAGCCGTTACCATGCACGAGGTCCAGAAATTCCACCCTGTCTGAAATACACCCCAATTGGAAAATTTAAGCTTTTATATTTTACCTACATAAAATAATGAATGGGGAGCAACTCTCATGTTGGCGTGCAGCCTGTGGAAAATAGAACAATCTGTATTTTTGGAATTCTGTGCATAAATGTTACTGGAGTCGTTGGGACTTTGCAATATCAGCCATCCAATCACATTTTTAAAGTTTTCAGTTTGGCATCTGTGGAACTTTGATTTATATTTTGTGGCCAAATAGTTACAGGAAGTTTCTCCATAATTGTCAGTAATAAAGTTAGTTGTTACCTTATTACGCGAACATCCTTGTACAAAATGTGGGACTGACTTTCAAACTCCTGCAATACTTATTGGCAGAAACACTCCTGTGGACATGTGCCAGTATGACTGTATCTCTAAATAAATAAATAAATTAGATGGAAGATGATTCAACAACTAAAATGGGTTGTCAGGAAAAGGTGGTTGAGGCTGGGACATTGGACTCATTTAAGAAACTGCTTGATGGTAGAGTTAGCTTGTAGAAGGGTGTCAGATGAGCTGTAGTGCCTCAATGTTGAAGTCCATACTGACCACTTCCACCTACAATTGCCTTCTCAAAAATTCACCTGTGAGAAATAATGTGAAAGCCACATATTATAAATAAGTGGGTTACCAACAATCCTAAAATCTAAATCTGGGATTTAAGCAATTTGTTCCAAACATTGGAGCTTTGTATTAATAAGATCTCTTGCAGATTAAAGTCTGATCACTTGGGGCTTTCCATTCTCCAGTATGTACTAACGGTTTTTTTTTTGGTTGTGAATTGCACAGTGATTGTTACATTTGCTAATAGAAACATAGAAAATAGGAGCAGGAGTAGGCCATTCGGCCCTTTTTGAGCCTGCTCTGCCATTCATTATGATCGTGGCTGATCATCCAACTCAATAACCTGTTCCCACTTTCTCCCCATACCCTTTTGATCCCTTTAGATATAGCTCTTGGGTCTAATCTTTCAGTGAGAACATCCTTCAGGATTAGCTGCGTGGAGCATCTCTGCTCTCAGTCTAGTATGGCATCACAGCTGAAAATAAATCTCTCCTGATTGTGAAAACTCTAGTCATTAAAAGAGATTATGGATAGGTAGGAGTGATTTTTCCAGGCGCTAACCTGGAATTGGAGACCTGATTGGTTTATTTGTTTATGGTTCATGTGATTCCCTTGTAGATAGTAGATACCGCAGACTTCTAGTATCCTTCAATTCAGTAAGTGTTTGATAATGTTTCCAGTGACCAATCACTGCAAACCAATCTTCATTGGAAGTTAACAGAATACTAGTAACAATGAGCTGTGGATTGAGGATAGAAAGAAAGAAATACGCGCATTTATATATCCTCTTTCATGAGCACCGGATGTTTCAAAGCACTTTACAACCAATGAAGTACTTTTTGAAAGTGTAGCCACTGTTCTAATGTAGGAAACTTCATGTAAGAATAGCAAGATGAGTAGAACCATCTTGCCTTTCCTCAATATCCAGGTACAACAGGGAACGTAGGAGCAGGGGCATGCACCAATTCATAATTGAACTGTGCCTAAAATTTGTGGGGGTTTTTTTGGAGTGTAACTTGTTCACAATGAATAGATTCCTCCTAATGTTTTTTTTTTCTCTTCCTGAACTGTACAAATATAGTCCCAGATAGACAACATCAAGGGAAACTGATGCATCATTTAGCCAAGGAACCTGCTATGCAGCCGCCACCTAATCAAGCTCTACGTTTTGTTCGTGGCCAAGCCTTCCCAAATCATTTTGATCACCAGGGTGGGAAAAGACGCGAGAAAATAAAAGAACCAGGAGAGCATCCTAAAGATCAACAGGGTAAGTGTTTCTTTATTTTTTTTTTTTTAATTTTGTATTATCTGTTCATTCATTTTCAATGTTCTCTGCATTTAATGAGGAACAAGACTTTACCATGTTCTGTTCTTCTCTATAGTGGCACCCTTCTATTATAACAGGTTAACTGCTATGTTAAAATGTAATAAATAGAATTACACTACAAATGTGGGCAATTCTTTCATTACATAAAAATCTTGAGTTTGAAAGTGTTAAGGGAGAGAATGTTTAAATTTTTTAGCATTAATACAAGATTATAAAATATCAGTTTTAGGTGTCTGTTACCTTTTTGATTTTTAGTGTTTATAATGAGCTAGGATTCTTTATCATTGTGTCCTCTGCACATCACACGAGTATAATTAACTTGATAGATCCTAAAAAACCAAGCACAGTTGTGTACATAATGTCCTTGAATAGCAAATAGGTATGTGTAAATCTCCTGTACCTACATCATCTTGGGACCTGTGCCATTAAATGAGTTCACTTTTCAGCAGCCAGTGATTCTCTGCTCTTTATCTGATTGCTTGCTCAGAAACTTGGTCCAAGTCTTCAGCCTACCTACTGGAGTAGCTGAGATCAGTCGAGGAGGATATCAAAAATCCTGTCAATTGATCCAGTCAGCCGGGGATTTTCTGTTCAGATTTTAGACTTTGGTGTGGATGCTGATCATCAGATGAACTTCCAAAAAAATCTCACTGGACTGCTCTTTAAGCACACAAAAGAAAGGGAAGTTATGCTGTTTAGGTCCTGTAGTAACACCAGTGATGGTTGTTCCTTTGACAACCTATATTTAAAACAGGTGGGGAAACAAACTAGCATTAACCTTTCCAGGGCTGAGGTACATATTGAAGTTTTATACTTCATACAGAGCATGTGATAATTCACTGTCTTTTAGCACTGAGCCATGTAATATGTCACTTGCATCAAAAATAAACTTGGTGTCACATCTGCACAAATATCTGCTAAAGTCTTTAAATATTGTGCAAAGTGCAACATCCATTTGTAATCATTGTTGCATAAAACATAGTTGCAAAAACACGACACTGCAACTTGTTAAGCTTGTCTCTGTTTCACAGAGCCACGCTCATAAGGAATAGCTGCACCATGTTTCTTCTATTATTCAGCACTAACTAGGTAAGCATACAAGACCGAAAAATAAATCGCACCCAATGGTGTCTGACAGATACTGATGGATGTTGAGGTAACTTCCGCATTACATGTGCAAAGGGCTTAACTTGAGTCTATACTGGGGAGTTTCTTATAACATAATGCCAACATAGTTCAGACAGCAGATGGGAGTGTGAATCCTTTTATGTCACTTATGGACACAGGAATTTATAATGGGGAAGTTAACTAGTTGATGTTCCATGGTGTTGCATGTGGGGAGTCAAGACTAAGTATAGACATCAGATGATGCATGGTTAGAGGCTAGGAGATAATTAATTGAAGGTGAGCAGAAGTAATCCAGTTCCCATTTTAAAATTATAGATTCTGTCATTTCTATATTTGTTATAAATTCCTATATCCATACTTACAATGGAAACCGTGTAAACTTGTAAAACTAATTACATCCTCCCTTCCATCACCAACCACCACCACCAGTGCTGCTGCAGTATCTGTTGGATATATATAATTATTTATGACAAGTCTACCGAGTGATTTTTCCCATTGTAAATGTGGATGTAGCAATTTTATTATAATTGAAAAGGTAGCCAAGAAGTGTGCACAGACGAAGATTTTTAGTATTATGAATGGATCTGGATAAACTGCTCTCTGTCAAGTTTGGCATTGAAGGCTGTTCTAGGGCTGACTTTTAGAGCCTGGCGAGCTGAAAAAATGGTGGCCTGCACACCGCAGAGCCAATGCAATCTCCCACACAGTGGCTTATTTAAATAGCCAGGGCGGCCCACCCCACTCACCCCCAGAATCATATAGAGGGGGTGGGCTGTCCGCTGCCAGCAATGGCATCAGCTGCCTATGTGCTGGCGTGGCGCCATTTTTAAAGGGCAGCCAGCCCTGCTGGCATATTTAAGTTTTTAAAGATATACACCCCCCCCCCCCTCAAATTTATCAAATTTCTAATGTCCCTTTCCTACCCCCAATAACAATTGTATTAACTTTGCCCCCCAAAACACAACTTTTAAATCTGACTTCCCACAAGAGACTGCACAAAGTTTAAAGTTCACCCCTTCCCACCATCCCCTATACCCATTACATTTATTTGACCCCGTTTCCGCCCCCTGGTGCTGAACATATTAACTGCTCCCCCTCCCCACCAGTGTCATGCCGGCTTTTCCCAGACACTGAATTGAAGGCATGGGAGTGCTGGCCACCGCACTGAGCCCAGAAGATTAAAGGTAAAGTCACTTTTTTTTTTACATTTAAATTTATTCATCCAATTCCTTTAAATATTGTAATTCAGTTCCCACATCCAACGACGGAGGGGGGCCCGCCACGGAGCCTCACTGCTGCTGGGAGGATCGGGCCGAGCCCTCCCGGCACCAGCCTCTGGTGGGTCTCTGCTGGAACAATCTTCTGTGTTCCCACGCCCTCCATCCACTACAGAGCCTGACGTCGTGGGCTTGATAAAATCCAGCCCCTAATCTAGCCCATCTGGAATAATAGAATAGTTGGGGACAGACATTTATGTGGCGTTTCTTGTTTTAATGTCAGTATAACAGTCATTGTTTCATATTCAAGAATATCCTACAAATATTTTAACTGTTTTGGGAGGTAGGGGAAATGAGATTTACACCATCTCCATATAATGTCTGATAATGTGGTAGAGTTGCCAACTCTGGAGCATCCAGGAATTGGTTTAATTTTGAACAGGTGCCAGGCAATGACCATCTCCAACAAGAGAGAATCTAACCATCTCCCCTTGACATTCAATGGCATTACCATCACTGAATCCACCACTATTAACATCCTAGGGGCTACCATTGACCAGAAACTGAACTGGAGTAGCCATATAAATACCGTGGCTACGAGAGCAGGTCAGAGGCTGGGAATCCTGCGGCGAGTAACTCTCCTCCTGACTCCCCACAGCCTGTCCACCATCTACAAGGCACAAGTCAGGAGTGTGATGGAATACTCTCCACTTGCCTGGATGGGTGCAGCTCCAACAACACTCAAGAAGCTCGACACCATCCAGGACAAAGCAGCCTGCTTGATTGGCACCCCATCCACCAACATTCACTCTTTCCACCACCGATGCACAGTGGCAGCAGTGTGTACCATCTACATATGCACTGCAGCAACGCACCAAGGCTCCTCAGGCAGCACCTTCCAAACCCGCGACCTCTACCACCTCGAAGAACAAGAGCAGCAGATGCATGGGAACATCACCACCTGCAAGTTCCCGTCCAAGTCACACACCATCCTGACTTGGAACTATATCCCCGTTCCTTCACTGTCGTTGGGTCAAAATCCTGGAACTCCCTTCCTAATAGCACTTTGGTGTACCTACCTCACATTGACTGCAACGGTTCAAGAAGGCAGCTCACCACCACCTTTTCAAGGGCAATTAGGGATGGGCAATAAATGCTGGCCTAGCCAGCGGCGCCCACATCCCATGAATGAATTAAAAAAAAACGCAAGAGAAAAATTGAGGGAACAAAAAAGTTTTACATTTTCTTTGAACACACATTATTTATAGAAATATTCGAAATGGGGAGAAAACTACTTTGTGCAAGGCTGTTGAGGTGGGAGGTTTTGTGATGAAACCTCCAAAAATACATCCAACCAGAGTTCGTAACCCTATCTTGACGCTCTTAGTGTCATGCTAGGCCCCCACCTGCCAAGAATGAGGCACATCAATTTTGTCATGAACATTGATTTTTAACTGTTGGAGCGAGTAAATGACTTGTCAAATAGATCAATTGTGGCTGGGAAAAAAACCATTTACATACTAACAGACATGGAAGGTGAGGAAGTGCATTCCAGGGCCTGCTAAGGAGGATACAATCCACAAGGGCCAGGACTGGTTAGACCAGTTGGTCACATGACTAACTGGCTGTTCCAGGGTTTTCTTTTGAACTGGCCACTGTTTGAACTCAACGATTGTTTTCTCCTGGACTGAGAAGATCTCTCCTGTCTGCTCCCATCTCTTTCACATAAGCCTCTGAGTCCACTGAAGGCACATGAATCCCAAGAGAGAAAAGTCTCCGAGAGCGAACAAGGTTTAAGAAGAATACTGGGCTCCAATGAAAAGCAAGATCTACCTACAGTCCAGGACTCTGCAGTGAGCTCAAAGAACAGTAACAAAACTCTTCAGATATTGCCTCAAACTTTCTCTTTTTTTTTTCTCTTTTCTGTCTCTATTTGCATGTGTGTATCGCCTCTGCGTGCTAGTGTGGGTACGTCGTGTATCCGTAGGTGTCCACTGAATTAGAGTTTAAGTTTAATAGATTTAAAGAAAAGTTGCAATTTAAGAACCTGTTTGTGCTGGCTTCTTTGCCTTATAATTGGAAAGTGGTGAACAAGAGTTCATCAAGGGAGAGCTAAAAACACTCTGTGCTTAAAATTAAACCCTGTTACGGTAAAACCAGGTGAAGGCTGAGAGGGACTCCGGTACACCTTTTTCACCTGGCTGTAACACTAGTCAGTTAATTTGTTGTCTGCTGTATGCCTTAAAAGCTCTTATTAGTTCCCTCATTGATCATGAATCCACCTTTCCATTCCTGCAGCCATCATGGCTGCCATTTTTTCTGTGTGCCTCTTGTGTGATTTTTTTTTAAAATTCATTCATGGGATGTGGGTGTCACTGGCTGTGACAGCATTTATTGCCCATCCCTAATTGCCCTTGAGAATGAGCATCTTTTATAGTAAGTCCAGAAACAGCTGAATGGAAAAGATGATTCTTAAATTAAGATGGTCTTTAAAGGATGTATGATTTCACTAGGTAGCAGTAGGGGAAACAAAATAAGACATTTTCCGTAATAAATATTTAAATGCCATTAAACAAATGAAACTTAAATTGGCACAAGATGAACCGTTGAATAGCTTGATGAAGAAAAAGCATCACATTCAAATAAACATTACCCTTGTGGGACCGACTCTCATGGTGAAGTGGTCTTCTAGCTGAAATTATCTGTTTTCTGGCTGCACAACATGTTGTGCATGCCACTAAATGGTGATCGTGTCTGTCCTGTACCTGTATATATGTAAAAACATAAATATTCCCTTCTGTGCCACTTGACTTCTCCACATTTTTGTCACTTTGAATCAACTTTTCCATGATAGATTCCCATGTCCATATTTATAATGCGAAACTCCTAAATAAACTTGTCACTGTAAATTGGCCACTGGGTTCCCACAGTTCTCTTTATGAATCTTTTTTATCTGCACTTTTCTCAGCAACTGAAATTTCTCATGCCCAAAATAGGGATATAAGCAAGACTTTTAAAAATTACATATTTCACAATAACTTGATCAAATTGATCAATATTTGTGTCTTTTAATGCCTTCATTAAAGTTTTTGCTGGAAGGTCTTGGCCTCTTTCAAAAACCTGGGCTTGGAGTTGACACTTTTGCCCAGAACTTGAATTTGGATTGTTTAATTTGAGAATGTGCAGTGTACTTAATTTTCTAGGACTGTTTATATTTGTCCATGGGATGTGGGCATTGCTGGCAAGGCTAGAATTTATTGCCTATCCCTAATCGGATGCATCTGTACCATTCTTTCCACTGTTCAAAGGGATATATTTTATTCAGCTTATCGCTTTTTCTTCTCAAATTCCTCAATTATTTGAGGAGAAGCTAGAGAACAAACTTCAAAAGCTTTACTGAGATAAAGTACATGGAATATGGTTTTTATGTGCAAGAAAGATAACATGACTTTTGATTATGCATCTTTTGTAGTTATAGGCTACAGAAGGTGTGCAATCAGATAGGGGTGAGCAAGAAATGGGGGAAGGGGATAAAGCAAGTGTATATTCATGTAATATTACCTCAGTTTGCAAAAAAAATTGAATTTTGCAACGGTCTAATTAGCCCACTTGTGTTTTGACTAGATCAATGTTAACCGCTATGAGACAGACTTTAATTTCAAACACCTGAGATATGGGAGTGGCAAAGAAAGACACAACTAGAGAAATGCAAACCGTTTCTTTCCTTCTAATTTGATTTCTTCTTACATTTGTGTTTTGAAAGTTAACAAAGCCTCTGAGGGAAACAGATAGGAAGGTAAGCCAGGCAGAGGGAAACTCTTTGAAATTGAGAGGCTTTTGCAGATCACTACCTGCCCTTGCAAGGGACAGTTGAGTGCAGGAGGGTTAAGGGTGAGGTGGATGCCTCTGAGCAAAATGAAGTGGACGATACACTCAACCAGTTTATCATTCAAAGGGGCAGAGGTAGGCATACTGATGAGAGTGAGGGTGTGGTGGGAAGTGATGGGAACCTGATTGGAGAGGGAGAAGCAATGGAAAAGGAGCCACTGAAGGCCACATTTTCCCTGCAATCTTCAACCCCAAATGCAGACTGTAGGTCTTTTCCCTGCCTCACTACTCACCACTCAAAAGAAGAAAAAAAACAAGTGAGAAGAGTTGAGAGAGGAGGAACAAGAGAAAAACAGCAACATAAATGAAGACAGCAGAGGTGGGTAAGAGAAACGGTAATCTCTTGACTTAGATGTGTGCAATGCCATATGAAATCAGCTATGTATATGTGTCCATGTCTGTGTATACTGCTTTATAAATACTGGACACCTGAGTCTTTACAATGCACATTAGTTTGGTTTCTGAGCAGATTTCATTAACATTCTGCACGTTCTCCAGAGTTAGTGATCAGCATTTAAGTAAGCAGATGAAAAACTTATTTTTTTTTGAACTGCAGTAATATATTTGGCAAAAATAGATATCTGGATTACAATTTTCACTTTTTATTCAAAAATAAACAAACCCAACTTTAGGTTTGGAAAATGGGTTGAATTATTTCCCTTCTCCTTTCCCCATCTCACCAAACCATCAAAGCATTTGAGTCATGATTAGGACCAACCATTTGTCATGAAGCCTTATCTGAACAACATTGACTTTTCTTCTATTCCGTTTAGGGTTGTAAGGGTCTAGAGGCTTGTGTAGAGGATAAACACCAGCCTAGACCAGTTGGGCCAAATGGTCTGTAACTGTGCTGTAAATACTATATAGTTCAACATTAATCAAACGTTTAAGTACTGGTGTTCTGCTTTCCTCAGCATACCTAAGACTGAAGGAGCTTTCCAGCTGGTTGTACAGTTGCCATGCATTCTGTTTCACTCCACTCTGCTTACTGCTACTTTCGTTCAATTCTAACTTCAAATAGTGCCCAGCTGCACAAGAAGCTGCCATATTAACCAGCTGGAAACCGCCTTAACTCTTGAGCAGGCTGACTGGGATAGAATGTCGCCATGTTAAACCATTTAAAAGGGAAAGCTTTTACGGGCCTTCAAAAAATTAAACGCTGCAACTTGTCTGTGATTTCAGTCCATTACCACACGCTTTTGATGCGCTGCATCACAAGCACTAGCCCTGATGAGCAAAAATTATGCAATAGTAATTTACAACACAAAGAGGCCATTCAGCCCATCGCGTCCATGCCAGCCCTCCACTGAACTATTCAGTCAGTTCCACTCCCCTGCTCGATCCCCATAGCCCTGCAAGTCTATTTCCATTTGGTGGTTAGGGTGCATCATAAGTAGGAAGGTAAGTTGTCAAGAGGGCATAGAGTCTACAAAGGGATACAGATGGGTTAAGTGAGTGGGCAAAAATTTGGCAGATGGAGTATAATGTGGGAAAATGTCAACTTGTCCACTTTGGCACGAAGGATGGAAACGCAGAATATTATTTAAATAGATAAACTGCAGAACTCTATGGTACAGAGGGACCCAAGTGTCCTGGTACATGAATCTCAAAACATTAGTATGCAGGTGCAGCATGTGATTAGGAAGGCAAATGGAGATGTTTATTGTCAGGGGAATAGAATATAAAAGTAAGGAAGTTTTGCTACAGCTGTGTATGGGGCTTTAGTGAAACCACATATGGAGTACTGTGTCCTGCTTTGGTGTCTCTACTTAAGGGATAAAATTGCATTAGATGCACTTCGGAGAAGGTTCACTCGACTGATTCCTGGGACGAAGGGATTGAACAAGTTGGACCTATACCCATTGGAGTTCAGAAGAATGAGACATTGATCTTATTGAAACATAAGATCCTGAGGGGACTTGACAGGGTGGATGCTGGAAGTTTGTTTCCACTTGTGGGAGAATCTAGAACCAGGGGACACAGTTTTAAAAATAAGCGGTTTCCCATTTAAGACAAAGATGAGATTTTTTTTTAAAATCTATCAGACAGTTGTTACTCTGTGGAATTTGCTTCCTCAGAGCAGTAGAGGCTGGGTCATTGAATATATTGAAGGCTGAAAGGAAAGGTTTTAGATGGTCCAGCTTCTGGGCATTTAAAAAAAAAAACAATTAAAGTTCTTTTTGTTCTCCATTTTCAATATGGATTTCTGTCTTTTTTTTTTCCCTCCTCTGCTTTCTCTCGCTTCTGACTTGGATTCCTCAGGCCAGTTCTTTGATGAAAATGAATCCCCAGCTGATCCGCAGCATGACTCTAAAGTGGCAGATTATAATGGGGATGATGGTAATGTGGGTGAGTACGAGGCAGACAAGCAGGCCGAATTGGCATACAATGAGGAAGAGGATGGTGATGGTGGGGAAGAAGACGTCCAAGGTGAGCTTGGGTCTAATTTCCTTGAAACAGAGCTGTGCTAAATCAGAGTGTGTTATCTGCTGAATAACTGCTTTACGGCTCTAAAGGGCAGGGTATTTTCAATCAGACTGGTGTACTTTTTCCAATCGGTTGCTTTTTGGGATTTGATTTAGCTTTGTTATATTCTAAAACCATATGCATATTTTATCCCACTGTGGCTCTAAATATCCAAAATCTCAAACATCTGCAAAGTTAGAGCAACTAACCATTGGGTGAACTGGTCAGTCCTATTTGAGATACCATTTTTTCTTATCTTGTCATGTTCCTTTTCTTTTTTTCCCCCTCCTTTCTCTCTGCCCCCTCATTTTTCTGCTACTTTTGGCATGCTGGTTCAATTTCTCTTTTCTAAGAGAATTTTCTTCCCTCTTTCTTTGTCTGAAATGAGTTTGAGAAATTTCAACCCAATTTCTAATGAGTAAAAGGTTAGAACAGATGCAAACTAATAACTTAGGTTGGAGAGACAGCAAATGTGATTTTATTTAGATACTGTCTGGTTTCACAATTCATCTACCAGTTCAGAGTTTTGTATTATCTGAGGCCACCAGGTGAGATGTTGTACAAGTAAGCCTTCCTGTCCTTACAGTGAGAAAGCTGGCAGCATCTGTCTCCATTATGTGACTGGCATCTCAACATGGCATTATCCAAACTTATGGATGTGTCAATTTTTGCTACCTTGAGATTGCATAGTGATAGACTTCAAGGGGTGAAGTATTGTTTCCCTGCTTGGATTGGGTAGTACACAAAAATTCCTCTTGTGTCTTAGGCTAATTTTAGACATTGATTTTAAGGGAACAACTCCAATGTTTTATTTTAACTTTTCCCTTTATTATCTCCCTGCATTATTTCCTTTAGCTGAGTGGGGTGTCACATGCTACTCCCAGGCTTTTGCCAATTGTATGTGTAGCTGGTTTCAAGAACATGTGGAAGAGAATCCTCTATTCTCCTCCTTGTTTCCACTGAACAGTTGGGGGTTGAGGAGGTTGGAGAAGTTTATTATTAAGTGTCTTGAGAACCCCTCATTTTGTAATTGATCCCAAAAGTTATTTGATTATCAAGAATTACATCAATTGAGACACTCATACAATTATACAATAAAGTCTGATGTGTGAATCACTTTTTTTTTATGCTTGTCATTTTGGTTTAAAAACTAAACCAAACCAATCAAAACTGACGTACAACTTTGTACTATTGAGAGAACATATAAAGTCAACAGAACTGTGTGACTTGTATACCCTATTTTATTGTTTCTTCACTTCAGGAATAAGCTAGCTATAAAAAAATCTTACTGTGTATGTGAGATTCCTAGATGAGAGTGCAAATCAGTAGGACCCTTGTGTACTGTGTCCTACCTTGGAGAGAAGTAACCATTTCATCATATGCAGCAGGCACACCTCGTGTTGACTGAATCAGAAGTGTTTTTGCCATGGCAGGGCACAAATAACATCCTCTCAAAAGAGGAGTGTGCAGCGGTGAGGAAGTTGGGTTGGGACAGGGCAGCGCAATGGTACAGAACTGCACATTGATCAGTGAATGAAGTTGTGAAAGTGCTTTTATTTTTATAATATTTTTCGAGGATTCGTGTTTTAGAATTGTGGAGATGGATTCATTGGAGGACTGAAGTGATGCCATAGATACTGGACTTTTGTTTTTTAAAAGGGTCACTGGAAGGACTCTGTTTAAAAGCAACATTTACTGCATGTCACATGTCTTCAGCTAAGTAAACACGTGTCTTCCGACTATGGGAATTCTTTACAAGAGAAGTAACATGTCAAGGTTTATGGTGCTCGAGTGGGTTTCATTTTTGAATATTGTTTTTTGCCAGTTGCGTTTGTAGCCTGCTGAAAGAAACACCCAGCATATCTTTTCTCCACCTCCTGAGCGGTGGAAAAAAAAAATCCAGTGTGTGATGGCTGTAACGCCCGAAGCAGCATTTCTCATGGGAAGCTTCTGGAAGACTTCCCCATGATGACACCTCCTGAATGAACTGATTCTGAAAAGATCCCAGTGACCTGTCTACAAGTACCCTGATGCCAGACTGTCTGCCATCTGGAACATAATTTATCTGATCCTTTTTCTTCAAGAATTAACAAGTTCTTTGGCCAAAGCATCTTTGCTTTTCCTTTTAATCGGTATGTGTGTTGGGTATTTAGCAGGGAATATGTATATTTGCTTGGCACCTTTATTGACTAAGTCTTGTTTTATAATAAACAAATACTTTTGTTCTTTAAAGAAACCTGGTTGGTAGATTTTATTCTGAAACTAAAATAGAGTATATAATTGGCTGCATCGGTAACTGGGTACACATTTAAATATATGTTCTGACCTGTGGAAAAATGGGACTGGAGAAAGACTGTGCACTCCTCCCACCTTGGTCGTAACAAAGTGAAACAATAGTTGTCCCAGCAACTAGCCACACTGCAAATTCTCTGTTTCAGCAGGGCTACTGTTTGGCAAGGAGGAAGGGTAAGAAGGAGCAAGAGTAAGTTAAGGACTTCTTTCAGATAGACTGAAAACAAAGGCTCAGGCTTGCTCTTGTATATCTTCTAATAGCCAGAAGAACACTGGTGCCGAACCTCCCTGCTGGGATCTGCACATGGGTTATCTAAAGATAAATGAAGAAAAGGTTTTCAAAAATATTTAGAAAAAGGAAATGTCCAACTACTTAAAGAATCTTTCTTGTTAAATGCATTCTCTTTCTCACCTAGATGAATTGGTAGCATTGTATACCAATTTGCAAGTCTAGCAAATGAATATGAACATAGGAATTAGGAGCAGGAGTAGGCCACTTGGCCCTTCGAGCCTGCTTTGGCATTCAATAAGTTCATGGCTGAACTGATTAATCCACATTTCCACCTACCCCCGATAACCTTCCACCCCCTTGCTTATCAAGAATCCATCTACCTCTGCCTTAAAAATATTCAAAGACTCTGCTTCCACTGCCTTTTGAGGAAGAGAATTCTAAAGACTTCAATGGTTTTTTTTATTCAGAGTATATAATTGTGCAGATAACGTATTAGATTTAGTTTGTTTTGTCTGCATGATGCCATCTGTTTCTTTGCATGTCTTGTTACAACAGAGACGGGAGGAGTGCACTGTTCTAGTTCCACCTCTCCACAGGTCACAACATATCGGTAAATGGGAAAATTTTAATATATGATCAGTCAAATATTCTATTTTCCCCAGAACAGAACACATTAACCAGGTTTCTTTCATGAACAACAAAATTAAGTTTATTGTAGAATGAGTCTTGACTAGTAATGAAGTAAAGCATAAACACACAGATTGAAGTTGTAAAAAGTTCCCTTTTTACCTTAACCAACTTTTAAAGTCTCCTTTTTTTAAACCTTAGCTGCTCTCGTTCTCTCGGCCCCTCAGATTTTTCTTAAATTCAGAGCTCTGTTAGACAAAAAAAGCACTTGGACTGATTACTTGCTCATTTTTGAAGAAAGCAGCAGCTGAGATATGTTCCAAAACTGGCATAGAGTCTGACTGTCGAGTACACGTAGGTAGTTCACTGGGATCTATTAAAATAGTTCTTTTCTGGTGGCGTTGAAAATTAATGTCGCAGGCTTTCTTCAAAGACAGAAGATGAGATAAATTGACCCTGAGGACTTTTCAGGGTCTTGTAGAGGTTTGCTGGAAAATGAACTGGGTTGTGGTCTCTTCTCCTTACTTCAATTCTTTTTCAGGCTAACTATCAGCCACTCACTCCAAGTCAAAACACACTCTGACTCACAACCAAAAACTTGAGTTTGTTGCTGTCTCAGATGCGCTTTTCTGCTGCCTGGCTTGTCCAATCAAGGGGTGCTACTGACTTCTCTGCCCACATTTTTCTCCTGTTACCCGGGGTTTCTGTTCTGTTTTTAACTTAAGTCATCTGACAACCAGTATGTGTTGTTGCTATATTAGTTCTTTCAATGCCCTCTTGAAAATAAATTGGTCCAACATTTTATTCAGTGACTTTTTGTTGAAATATTTTTTGAGGAACTCAGTCACTTTCATAACAGTATTATAAACTTGACTTTGGCTTGTTTTCCTACTGATACTGCATGCAAAACCCCAACCCCTCAAATATGTTATGGCATCATTTCTTTTTCCACTGTCTTTCCATCTCCTCCTATGCTTCTAGCTGCATTCCACTGTTATGAAAGTGTTTCCTTCTTTTTTGGAAGACTTCAGTTAAAACTGAAAGGATGCTTGAGATGCTGTTTGAACACCACCTGTGCTGGAAGTCATGTGATTTGGGCTCAGTAAACAACAAAACCCTTGGTGACCTGGGGGGAAAATGGTTGCAGAGAAGCCACATGTCAAGTTTTATGATAATGTTATGAAAGTGACTGAATTCCTCAAAATATTTCAACAAAAAGTCACTGAATAAATGTTGGACCAGTTTATTTTCGCTGGAAAAAGAATCGGCTGTGTCATATCAATATGTTGAAATAATATCAAGAGGAGGATAAGCAAGCGCAGGTACTAGTGATGATGAGGATGAGGCAGAAGAAGGCCTAGACAATTCTCAAATTGAACCTCCTACTGTCCAGTTATCTACTACTGTAATGTTGGGGAGATTGGACAGTATGCTTTCATATTTAGAGGCAGAACAACGAGAAGACCTAACAAGGCTACTCACAGCATTTAAAGAAGTCTGTAGGAACAAACCAGGCTGTACAACCTTAGCCACACATAATGTGGATGTAGGGATGTATAGGTTTCCTATAAAACAGCATCCTTATTGCTTCAGTCCAGAGAAACATGCCCAGGTGAAGGCAGAAATCGAATACATATTGGAAAACCACCTAAATGAACACAGTCAAAGCAGCTGGAGTTTCCCAGTGGTGTTAGTGCCTAAACCTGACTTTTCAACTAGATTCTGCATAGACTATAGAAAGATTAATGCAGAAACAAAGGCTGACTTCTACCCAATTCCTCGCTTGGAAGACTATTGACAATGTGGGTAGTGCCAGGTTTTTTTTTTAGAAAAATAGAATTGCTGAAGGGATGCTGGCAGGTTCCTTTAACACCCCGAGTTAAAGAAATATCTGCTTTTGTCAAAGCAGACTGTCTTTTCCAATGCTGAGTGATGCCATTTGAACTTAAAAAAAAAAAAAAATGCCCCAGCCACTTTTCAGAGACTGAACCAAGTGGTATCCAGTATTCCTAATTGTGTGGTTTACCCAGATGGTTACTAGCCAAATGCTTACTATAACTGGATTCCATTGTATATACCTTCTTGTTGAATGTGGATTCTGTTTATTTTTTTTTAAAAATCAATTGTTGAAATTCAAGATAGTTTTCTATGCCAATGGGGACACAGTGCTAGGTTGGGTCCAATCTTTAATTCCATTGGTTATTTTTCCTTAAATCATTTTTCTGACTTTTAAAGCTGTCTCTTGTAGTTAGTACATTGAAACATTTAAAAACTTATCAATATTTATTTTATTCACACTTTCCTTTTATTGCATTTTTTTAAAGCTGAGAATCATAATGCTTCATATCAATTTCCATCCCATGACTGAGCATTGCTTCACATTTAAGTGTAAGGAGCGGATTTATAGATGTAATAAAAAGATTGTTGGACATGACAAATGGTCCATACTTCAAACACTCTATCCTTGTGTGGATTCTTGTGTGTGCTGTGAAGCTTTTTAAGTTCCGCTCCAGGATCGCAAGTTATAGGGGAAGGCCATTTATTTTGGCAGTGAAGGAAGAGTCTACAATTTATTTCTCCTTCTCCCCCACACCCACCCCATGATTAACATGCAACTGTTAACTTCAATTTTTCTCTAGTTCTTGTCTTCAGTACCCCAGAGGTCCATTCCAAACATTGGCCCATCATCTGAAGAGCTACTAAAATTGCCCATTATTAGTTTGAATGTTCCCTCTGTCATGGTGTAATTTGAAACTCTTTTCCAGATATGCTTTCTTTGTACAGTTCATTAGTTATGTGGTTTATTTAATTGTTTTTATTGTAACAAGCAACAGAAGCATACTGATTCACTTGACATACAACTGAAGATTCCCATGGAACACACATGCAATCATTGCCAAAGACCCAACCAACATTTAACAGGAGCTGGATTCTCAATTTCCTGATTCCTGTTCTCGTTCTAAAGCCTCGCTTCCTACCTGGCATATCAAAACGAGATGGAACAGTTTCAACTTCTGTCTGACTGAGACAAACCAACAAAGTTTAAGTGGGGCAAAAACAAGAAATGCTGGAACCACTCAGCAGGTCTGGCAGCATCTGTGGAAAGAGAAGCAGAGTTAACGTTACGGGTCAGTTCCGAAGAAGGACCACTGGATGGGGTGGAGTGTTGGTTTTTACACCATCCAAGATTGACCTTATTGGATAGTAAAATCTGGTGGGGTGTAAAGCCAGTGTTGCACCTGATCCTGTCTGTTTCCCAACATGCAGGTTAGGCTAAATTTGGCTCTGCTGACTTTCTTTTTCCACAGATACTGCCTGGTCTGCTGAATGTTTGCAGCATTTTCTGTTATTTCAGATTTCCAGTAACTGCATTACTTCACTTTTTGTTGTATTGTTGAATGCCAGCAGTAAATGTTTGGAGCTGATGTTTTGCCCCTTCAGCTGCCATGAGTCAAGGTATAGAACTTCCTGAGTCCTCGCCAGCTTTAGGTGAAGGATGTGCTGATGCTGAAGGAACCACTCTACCTATAAGTATGAACATATGAAATTGACAGGCTGGAAAAGACCAACTGATCCATCAAGCTTGTCCCACACTCGTGATGGCTGGAGCATTGTGACTGAACATTTACTTCTCCCTACAGCCATGTACCGTGTAATCTCTGAGGAGAGGCAAAAAGCCCAGGGCCAATAAAGGAAAAAGTACTTTGTAAAATTCCTCTTTGACCATTTCCTCACCACCGCCCCCACCCCCGGGTATTCCTGCCATATGATGAAACCAGTCCAGCAGATTATGTGGATCAAGTATTATCTATAAAGATTCAGCCATTTAAAAAAAAAAAATTCAGCAGTTTTCAAATAACTAAAACCACAGGGTCAGATTTTGGAATCGGTTGTATAGAGAGGCTTTCATGTGCTGTTCAGTTCCGATTTCCTGGAGGCTTGGCTTGGCCTAGCTTTTATTGTGATTATCACTTTCCAGAAACTGAGTGAAAATAAACAGGTAGTGTGGTGGCAGCATGCGCTCTTGTTGAAGGCCTTCTCCCCTTGTTTGCCCCATCCCTCAATGCTCCTTCTGAAGCCCTGCTCCCTGGCAGGTTCAGAGTTTGCTTGGGTTCCTTCCTCCCATGCAGCTTCCTCAAGAGTGAAGTACTAACTGTTTCAGGTAAAGGGGAAAGCAAAAAAGATGAGAAAAAGAAAGTGAAATACAGGAGAAAAGATGAGGGTGGAAGAGAGAGAACAAAATAGTAACCAACTTCAGGAGATGTTTTTGCAAACCTACCATTAGCAGCTTCCTTAAAGGTGAGAGGTTGTGCTTTTTGAGAAATCAACCTGATAAAAGTTTGAGAACTATTAAATTAGGATGTGTTCAGATTGATTGGCCAGAGTGGATACTGCCTTCAGTGAGTTTTGAGGGAAGGATGTGTGTATGCAGCCTCTGGTTACCAAACAATTCCCCAATTTTTCTTCCATTTTCTGTTCTTGCACCGTAGCTTATCTCCTATCTTTTTACGCTGGTGTTTAACTTTAGCCCAACTGCACATGCTTAATTGTCCCTGACCTGTATTTGCAATCTTGGCTTCTCCTGCTGTTTCCACTCACAAGCAATGCTTTGTCTTGTATAAAATCATCTTGGTTGGTTATTTTTCTAAAACGCCCAAGTTTCTCCAATCTATCTTCGGAACTTATTTCTCTGATCGGATTCAGTCTTGTGGCCCTTCTCCCAACAGTCTCCAGGACTTGATTGTCTTCTATTGGGAAGAGCTGGACCCATTTCCCTGTGTGATCTTGGCAGAGCTGTGTACAGTTGAAGCATAAATAAGCATCCATTCCTGGGGATTTTTGCTTTGACTCCATTTAGCCTGACTGCTCCATTATCTCACTTATCTCAGATGTCGCTTTTGTTTGGATTATCACTGTTTACTGTGGCTTTGTTTCTTGTATCATGTTACTTGTAGAAAGTAATTTAGCATATGCATGTTTTAAGAAGGTGGATACTAATTTGCTCATCCTCTATCTATGCTCTATTAGCATCCTTTAGGCTTTTTGCATCTTCTCAAACTGCTTGATTACTATACTAAAACGGAGAGATTACCTGAGAAATCTTTTGGCAAATCTATACTGTATTCCATTTGTAGACTGTTCATTCGCAAATTTACCTGTATTGTTACCCTGGGGGAAATTCAAAGCACACCATGGGATTAATGCTTAAGTACTTTTATTGGTAAATCAAGGCTAAAAGGGCCAATCTATAATCCCTTGAGAGAATCTGCCTTAATCTGGCATGACCGTTTGGGACCAGTTGTCCTCCTAACCTAAAGCCACTCGATGCACCTACAATAGTCGAACAAGAATCTAATTTGTTAATTGTAGAGAACAGATTGTAAACATTTCCTATGGGACTGTTGCTGGTAATTTTAAAACACTTTGCTGAACTGCAGCCTCCTGATCCATTAGTCTTCACTTTCTACAACTAAATCTGTTTTCTCCAATGATCTTTACAAACTTTTGTGTCGTTCCTACAAGCTATTTGACATCTTAAATATGCCCTGCTTCCTCTGATCCCTCAACAGGGAAACGCTA
This sequence comes from Heterodontus francisci, assembly GCF_036365525.1. Taxonomy (NCBI): domain Eukaryota; kingdom Metazoa; phylum Chordata; class Chondrichthyes; order Heterodontiformes; family Heterodontidae; genus Heterodontus; species Heterodontus francisci. The sequence continues at coordinate 41,872,844 of NC_090408.1, read as the reverse complement.
AATATGTTCCTGATGCTGTGATGCAATTTTAAAGATGAATTCTTTTTTTAAAATGTTGACTACGATAATTGCTTGTTGATTGAGTGAATTGCCGGCTGATTTGTGACGGACACAGCAGTGCAAGGTTCTTGGAGCTTACTCTAAATCTTTACTCCTGGTGCTCAGCAGTCTGTGCCTGAAGAAACAGATCTTTTTGCCTGTCTTAGTTAAGATGTTGAGGGAAGACTCGTGATCCTCTAATGGGGGAATCAACTTTGCTCCTGTGTCTAGCAGCTGGAGAAATCTGGGAGCAGCTGCTTTCTGATTTAATGTTTACCAACCTTATAAGGACAGTAACTTCAGTCAGTTGTTTACTGTATTACAAGCAACATCCGTTGTATGCACCCATTGGCTGTCAAAGTCCATCTTGCGTTGCTGCCTCTCAACAGGAGAATTCCTTGGGGTGTGGAACAGATCCTGTGGTTACTCTTTCGACAAGTGTTTGATCTCTGAATGCAGACTTCCCGCAGGACTGTTCTCTGGCATTTACACATATCCAAGCTGCTGAATGTTTCCGTGGGGTTGCGGCCCCTTGCGTCTGCTTCCCTACTGTGAGCTCCACTTGTATTTAGATCAGCATCTGAAGGTGGGAAGGTGCATGTCCCTTCAATTCATGATGGTCCTGATCTAAAATGGCAGATGTTTAAGTATATATGGAACGAGATCCTGAATTGAAGATAAAGAAAAGGGTGATTCCATTCACTTCAAATGGAGGGATAATGGTCTCCACTGGGTACATCCACATCAGTTGTTTTTCCTTTAAAAACAAGATGGGTTTGTGTTTTAGCTTGTGCATGGAAGTAGAATTGATGCCATCTGGCAGGGTCTGTAGGTCAAATCGTGTCTCAAAAGACTGATTTTTGTTTTCTCCTTTAGTTCAAAAACAACAATGGACAGATCCTATAAATATAAACCAGGAAATTGGGAGCTAATTGAAAAGGGATTGTGCTTTCAGCTGACAGATTGATAGTGATGGGAGGAGGTTCATGTGGAGCATAAACACTGACATGGACGATTTGGGCTGAATGACCGGTTTCTGTGCTGTAAATTCTATGTAATTCTATTTCGTGTAAAAGCGGTAAGCATTTTACAGCAGTAACCTTTTCCTTTTACATATTGTAATTAGAAAGTACTGCCCTTCCTCCATTTGATACATCTGGGGGACATTAGTGAACCAATTGAGGTTCTTGTGGTGGTCTGGCAGCTTTATAATCCCTTTTGCTTTTTCCCCCCAGGTTTTTTGGGGCTGGGTTTGGGTTCTTGAGGTGCTGTAGTGGAATTTGGACTTATTCTTTGAATTATTAGTCCAGGTCTTGCCCATGAACCCCACATCCTGAAAATTTAATATATTTTTTGAACCAACAACAAAGACTCCATAAAAATGGGGGATTAAATGGATTATAGAATTTGTCTGCATCTTGTGGATTAGTTTATTAATTTACTGCAGTATGACGTGATGTGAGTTCATGCTTGTAATGCACTTAGCAATTTAAAATCTCCTCTCATTGGAAGGAGGTGCTGAACATAAATGCCAACTACTTATCCCACTCCACTGTTACTCCTTTGTCACAGGCTATTATGACACAGGTTGGGCTGTAGTCTCATTTACACTGATGGATAATGGACTGACAAAAATGTCATGATTCTGTCACTTGTCCTCATTTATGGCCTGTAAAGTACAAGACTCCTTAGACCTCATTGAATGCATTTTAAGTTGTAGCCATCTTGAAATATAGGGATTATCATTGTAGGATACAACTGAAGAAACTGATACTCCAAACTATTTGTTGCCCATCAATATATTGATGCAACTTGTCTTTATGAATGCTTTCTTGAACATTGTATTATGAGCAATTGTCAACAGTATTAAATAACTGTAGCAAATGTTATAAATTACCGTACAATGGTGATTATATTACTGCACTCTGTTCTCTGGTACAAGCAAGGTTTCAATTTAATTGAATTCTTCAGTGGCTCTGTGGGTGAAAACATTCTTGGTCTAGTACTTGGTCATATCATCCAAGAAAAGTTTAGGATTAATCTGTCTGTGCTGAGTTAGAGAAGATCAGCTGAACAGCTTCAGATATACTGCCATTGACTTCAATGCTCATAGGTTGAGGAAAGAAAAACATTTGCAGGGTTTCATGCTCCTGATTTGTTAGAGATCCCCCCCCCCCCCTGGAATACATGCACATGTAAACATTGGGTAAGGACAGGGGCAGCTCAGCTGTGATTCTCTGGTTGAATATCAATGCCAGCATTCACTACCTAAGCTTGCATGTGAATGATGGCCACTGAATGAGGTGCTACAGCACAGCCTTCAGAAGAGGGTGGGTGGAGAGAAGAATCTCCCATTCTAAATACAATTTCATTTGCTTTTTTGTGTGATTTATATCATTTTCTTTGTTTCAGTCAAGAATTAACTTTGACTCAATAGTTAGAATTTTGAGAATCTTTTACGCAAAGAAAAATTATATATATTGTGAATCATTAATAAAACAATATTTCTGAAGCTGCATTGCTAATTCTGTTGATTCTCTGGTATCCCGTGACAGACGAAGAAGAACAAGACCTTCCGGGGGACATGAACAATCCTGTTGTATATGAAAATCGCCGCTTTGCAGCTGATGGTTTGTAACTATTTGCCGTGAAATGGAGTCCAGGTTTATTGGCTGTGGAAGGAATCTTGATTCTGACTATTGACGCAATAATGCAAAATTGTTGTACAGTATACCATGGCCTTTTCTTTATAAAAGTGCATTACTTGATTAGTTTGAGAACTTCTGGCGTTGATGTCCGGTGAAATAGAAGGCGATGCAGATTAATATTTCTTCGAGATTATAAGCAAATTGTTTAGATGTCCGGTGAAATAGAAGGCGATGCAGATTAATATTTGAGATTATAAGCAAATTGTTTAGATTGATTTATAATTGCAAACATTTGGGGGGAGGGAATTTCATTTACCTCTGTACATTATTTTGTATATTTTGTACTTTTGAAGATTTTATGAATAAAGTTTAGTTTTCATTTTGAGAAAGGTTCGGAGTTCACAAAACCATTACATAAATATTATAAAATCAGCGAAATGACTGTCCAGGCTAGCAGTAATCTGCTATATTCAGGTTAATCAAAGTAGCATTTGAGAACTGATCTGTTTAAATTTACTATATATAAAAAAAACTTATCAACTAAATAGCTGAAACATTTTGTCTCATAGAACCACCTAGTGCTTAGTGAAGGTTTTGCATTGTGCTGTGAAAACGGTAAATATTGTCTCTTGGTTCTTTGGGAGAAGTGATTTGAATGCGTTTTAACTTTAACATGAAAAGAATGTATAGATATACTTAGTGATTGACAAACCCAATGCAGTGGATGAAATTCATCTGAAAAATCTTCAATCGACGCATAGTTTTGGATATTGATTTTCATATGCGTTCTTTTAGTTGCTTCCATCAATTTGTTTATTGCTATGTAAATAAAAAGGGACAGTAATGAGACTTGGACAGTGTTACCTACAGAAATGTATAGAACGTGCACTCTTTTGTGGAGAAGTTGCTGGATCTAGGAGCAGTAAAGTGGAACTCTGAAACAGTGATATAAGAAAAAGAACACCATCTTGAAAGCTCTGGTGCCGAGTGACCCTCCTGTGGGTTGTTAATACTATTGGTGAGTAAAGTACTAATATGATTTTTTTTAATGAATTAGACATTGGGCAGCTCCTGATCTACTCTGCTCAGTGAAAATTGGCTCTCGGCTAACTCAAACTGACATTAAATAAAATATAAACCCATCACACATTGATGTTTTGGGTATGGTTTTCATTCCTTGAGATACAGTTAGCCACTCTTGTGAAATTGAAAAATCATCACAATGGTTTTAATAGTGTATTACCCTCTAATATGAGTCAGCAGGCAGTAAAATGTTGCACTATCAATTTTAAAGTGATTTTCTACATTGTGCAAAAAATGTATAACCCCCAAATTTACTGTTGAGGCATGAGGTAAAAATACTGTGAATTCACAAATTGCAGACTTGAGAAATATAGACAGACTAGAAATGTATTCCAATATACTAACTCCATGAATTTTAAATATTGTTTATAGTTAGAATGTTCATTATTGGGTGTAATGAATTTGATTGCAAAGTTTGTACTTCAAAACAATTATCAGAGCAAAAATTGGGATTTCAGAGGGTAGGAAAATAATTTTTTCTTTATAAGCATAATCTTGAGTTTAAAAAGTAAAATACTGCAATATATATACTATGGAATAACTGTGTCACTGCAGACTTTTATGACCCTTCTAATTTCATGTGGGGTGAGGTAGCCCTCAATAGGAATGATGCATCTCCATGAAATGTGGAATCCCATCAGTGCCACTGTTTGGACACCTTTGGAATGCAATATATAAAAATGATTCATTTTTAAGTAAGTAATCAACAATCTGCTAACTGGGAGTAAATTATACAGCTAATAATGAACCTTCTGGCCAATCAGTTACTTCATTTTGTGGTTCCTGGCACTATCTGAAGCATTCAATTAGATTACAGCATTTCTAACTTGCTTCCAGGTATCTTTATTTTGTAATTGGCAAATTTAGTCATGTAAACAAAAATCAGAGTAGTTCCGCCTCTCTATGCAGCTTTTTAGGGAGGGCTGGGGTTGTCTTTATCCAAGTTAAATAATTGCATTGGATTTTGTGCTTCTGAAATGTTACACTGTGTTGTAAAACTGTAAGATGATGCTGCATGGTAAAATGGTTTATGTTCCTCTGATTTATTTGCAATACTTTGAATAAACTATTTCTTTCAGTTGATGTGGAGTTTGTTTGTGAAATATAGTCGATTTATACATGCATCGTTCGTGCTAACTGCAGCTCATGATCTGTGTCAGTTCTAAATGGCTACAAACATTGACTTTTCACCGAAAATACCCAGCAAGTCTGGCAGTACCTATGGAGAGAGAAACAGAGTTAACGTTTCAGGTCGATGACTGACTGTAACACTCTCAGCAATGTGCTATGGGATCTTTTATGTCCGCCTGAGAAGGCAGACAAGTTTACTGTCTTATCTGAAAGATGACACCTCTGACCCTGCAGTACTCCTCAGTACTACACTGGAGTGGGACTTGAATGCAGAACCTTCTGACTCAGAGGTGAGAGTGCTATTAACTGAACCACAACTGACACCAATAGAAGGTGATTTCCTGAAGTTAGGACTATGGCACTATGGATCATAGTTGCACGAGGCTTCATTCCATATTTAATTATTATTCATAACCCAGGAGTGCTGGAATGTGGCACTGGTGTCTTGTATGTTTCTAATTCTCCACCACCACCAACAGCCCTCCTATTCTAATTCTTCTCCCATCAGACCAAAGGCTGGAAGGTGGGATTAGAATGGGTGGATTGTTTTTTGGCCGGCACAGACACGATGGGCTAAGTGGCCTCTTTTTTTTTTTTGTGCCATATACTTTCTATGATGGGTTGCAATTGGGAAAAAAAGAGGCTTCATAAAGCACATTCTAACTTGGAATTTTTTTAGCTGGAATTTTTGCTGGGAAAAACTTTTTTTCTAAGATGTGGATCAGTTTTTTGATATTTTAAATGAACCAGTACTAAAACCATTCAGGTCAAACAATTCCCACTCTGCTATTTTATAGTGATTGCAATTTATATATACTCCAGGCTCGTAGCTTGCTGAACCTACCACTAACCATTTCTGATCATGACATAATATCTCCATTTTTCAACAAAGCCTAATCTTAAATTGTCCCCCACATTCTAAAACATTTGAGAGAAAGGGCAGAGTCACTACAACCTCCAAGTGTCAAGTAATAGTGGATGGCTAATTGAAAATGTCATTGAGTTATGAAGAGGGAAGTCTCTCAGGGCAGTTTTGTTTTCTGGGGTAAAAACAAGAAATGCTGGAACCACTCAGCAGGTCTGGCAGCATCTGTGGAAAGAGAAGCAGAGTTAACGTTTCGGGTCAGTGACCCTTCCTAACCCTAACCCTGGTTGGGGAGTCTAGAACCAGTAGACACAATTTCAAAATAAGGGGGAAGCCACTTAGAACAGAGATGAGGAGAAATTTCTTTACTTGGAGGGTTGTGAATCTTTGGAATTCTCTACCCCAGAGGGCTGTGGAAGCTCAGTCATTGAGTATGTTTAAAGCAGAGATTGACAGATTTCTAAATACAAATGACATAAAGGGATATGAGGATAGTGTGGGAAAAAGGCATTGAAGTGGATGATCAGCCATGATCATATTGAGTGGGTGGAGCAGGCTCGATGGGCTGAATGGCCTACTCCTATGTTCCTAATCTGGAATTAAAAAGCTAATCTAATGATGGACATAAAGCCATTGTCGATTGTTGTCCAAAAAAAACCCCATCTGGTTCACTAATTTCCTTTAGGGAAGGAAATCTGCCATCCTTACCTGGTCTGGCCTACATGTGACTCCAGACCCACAGCAATGTGGTTGACACTAAAATGCCCTCTGAAATGGCCTAGCAAGCCACTCATTTCAAGGGCAAATTAGGGATGGGTAACACCTGCTGGCCTCGCCATTGACACCCACATTCCATAAAATGAATTTTTTTTTTTTAAGTATTTGATTACTTGTTAAAGGTGCAGCATGAGATTGCTATATGGAAAACGAATAGTTTTAGGTTCTATTACAAGGACCACTGAGTACAGAGTGAACAGTACTATACTTCAACTATGTAAGGGTTTGGAATGCTGCATTTGGTGTATTGGCCCAGTTTGGTCCCTGCACACTGATTACAAGTCATGGAGCTCTTATTTATAAGGATAGGCACCAAGAATTAGGGTAATTTACTTCAGAGAAAAGCAGTCTGCCAGGAGTAATGGGATTTAATTTAAATGGGGATGTACAGAATGCAGTCCTTTTTTTTTTTAGGTAAATTATTTGAAATGGTTAGGATGATAGAATTAGAGGTCATGCCTATTAAATCCACAGGTCTGTTTCATTTTTGAGCCATCAACATGCATTTCTACAGCACCTTTATCATAATGTCTCAAGGCATTTGGAACATTTTACTACATCCTTTGGAACAGATTTTAGAGATGGTATAAGCTTGGAATTGCTGCATTTGGTATTTTGACAAGTTCCTGAGAGAAATTGACTTCAGTTACAGCAGGTCAATTGTTAGTTGAGAATGCAATGAAGATGCAGCATCCTAGGCTCCATTAATAGGGGCATAGAGTACAAAAGCAAAGAAGTTACGTTAAACTTGTATAGAACACTGGTTTGGCCTCTGCTGGATATTGTGTCCAGTTCTGGGTGCCACACTTTAGGAAAGATGTGAAGGCATTGGAGAGAGCGCAGAAAACGTTCATGAGAATGGTTCCAGGGATGAGGAACTTCATTTAAATGGCTAGATTGGAGAGGTTGGGACTGACCTTCCCTAGAGAAGAGAAGGTTGAGAGGAGATTTGATCGAAGTATTCAAAATCATGACCGGTCTAGACAGAAGAGATAAGAAAAACTGTTCCCATTGGTGGAAGGATTGAGAACAAGAGGACACCAATTTGTGATTGGCAAAAGCAGCAATAGCGACATGAAAAACTTTTTCATGCAGTGAGTGGTTAGTATCTGGAATACGCTGCCTGAGTGTGGGGTGGAGGCAGATTCAATCGAGGCATTCGACAGGGAATTGGATTGTTTCCTGAAAAGGAAGAATGTGCAGGGCTTCAGGGAGAAGGCTGGGGAGTTGTGCTAAATAAATTGCTCTTTCGGAGAGCTGGTGCAGACACGATGGGCTGAATGGCCTCCCATGTTGTAACGATTCTGAGAGTCATAGCTGTTAAGAATTCACCAATTGGGTGATAAGTCTACTTTCCAATGGGCACACGTGCTGCAAAGGTGGATCTGTGGGCCAAATAATGATGGGAGTTTGGAGGCAGGAGACTTTCAGGACTACATCCAGAGTTGGCAACCCTACTGGGAGGTCAGAGAATTAAATAGGTTTCTGACTAGGTAATATCTTTCTGGTTATTTTGGGCAATTCAAATATTACCTGAAGGTTTTCCTTCCCCTAGCAAAAATGCATTTTTGTAAAATACGACCAAAAAAATCCTTCTGCACTGATATTTTCAGTTTTTTGCTAGAGTAGTTTAGCAGTAGCAAGTAGTGTGACATCATCTGGTGACAGATAACTACTCACAATCTCTTAAAAGCAACTAACAACTGCCTGTAGTAAAAAAGAGGAAAACCCAATGATGTTCTTACTGATGAAAATAATGGGAGGAGTTACATTCTGGAGGATAGTCTAGATATTTAAACCACACGTAGCATAATGTCCGGTGGTAGCCTATCCATTGGCACTTGGGAATTTTCCCCACAACAGCAACTTTTTTGTAACTATTTAATTTCCTGATTTGATTTTCTTCTGCTGTAGAGAAAATAATGAAGAACTACAGTAGTTGGTAAGTGTCACCACCTAAGTGATGTGTAGATTTTCTTTTTAGCATTGCAGATTCTACACCCCCCCCCCCCCCCCCCCACAAGCTTGGTTGGGGTAGTGTCCTGCTGCCATTTCAACAATTTTGAAAGCATGGATTTGTTGAAGGCAGATCCTGTTTGACTACCTTGATCGAGTTCTTTTGAAGTAAAGGAGAGGGTTGATTAGGGTAGTGCAGTTGATCTGTATAAAGACTCTCAAAAGGTGTTTGACAAAGTACCGTATAGTAAACTTGTTAGCAAATTTAAAGCCCATGAGATTAAAGACGGTGGCAGCATGGATACAAATTGGCTAAGGGACAGAAAGCAGACAGTAGTGGTGAATGGTTATATTTTTAGACTGGAAGGAAATATACAGTGGTGGTGTCACCCAGAGGTCAGTATTAGGACTACTGCTCTGTTTGATCCATATTAATGATCTGGATGTGGGCATATAGGACATAGTTTCAATGTTTGCAGATGATATGAAACTTAAATGTAAACAATGAGGATAGTAACAGATTTCAGGTGGACGTAGACGGGTACAATGGGTGGACAAATGGCAGATGAAATTTAATGCAGAGAAGTGTGAAGTGATACATTTTGGTAGGAAGAATGAGGAGAAGCAACATGAATTAAATGGTGCAATTTTACAAGAACAGAAACTTGGGGGTGTATGTACACAGATCTTGAAAGGTGACAGGACAAGTTGAGAATATATGCTTGTTTGGCCTCAATTGGAGTATTGTTTTCAATTCTGTGCATTGCACTGTTGGAAGGATGTTAATTTAGAATTTGGGGAGTGTGGCACCGATTACTATAATGGTACCAGGAATGAGGGACTTAGTTATGTGGAGAAGCTGGGGTTGTGCGCCTTAGAGAAAAAGATTAGATAGAGGAATTCAAAATCATGAATAATTTTGACACTATATAACGAAGAACTGTTGCCAGTGGCGGATGGGTCAGTAATGTGAGGACACAGGTGAAAGAACCATGAACTTTTTTTTCCCCCCCTAAACACCAAGTTGTTGTGAATGGACTACCTGGAAAAAGTGGTGGAAGCTGATTCAATTGTAACGTTTAAATGCTGAAAAAAAATTAGAGCTATGGGGAAAGAGCAGTGGCATGGGATTAATTGGATAGCTCTTTTAAAGAGCTGGCAGAGGCAAGATGGGCTGAATGGCCTGTGCCATATTCCAGTGCTGTTCCTACATTAAAAACCATAGAACGATAGAAAAGTTACCACACAGGAGGCCATTCAGCCCATTGTGTCTATGCCAGCTGAAAAAACTAGCTGCCCAATCTAATCCCACCTTCCAGCACCTGGGCCATAGCCTTGCAGGTTACAGCACTTCAGGTACATATCCAGGTACCTTTTTTAAATGAGTTAAGGGTTTCTGCCTCCACTACAGATCCAGGCAGTGAATTTTAGATGCCCACCACCCTCTGGGTGGAAAAGGTTTTTCCACATGTTTTCTGTAATCCTTCTACCAATCACCTTAAATCTGTGCCCTAGCTAATTGACCTCTGCGATGGGGGAAACAGGTTCTTCCTCTCTACTCAGTTCCAGCATTACATCTCTATACCTCGGCCAATAAAGGAAAGCATTCCATATGCTGCCTTCACTTCATCTACCTGTCCTGCAGCCTGTGCATATGCACGCCAAGGTGTCTCACTTCTTCTACCTCTCTCAATATCTTCCTGTTTATTGTGTGTTCCCTTGCTTTGTTTACTCTCCCTAAATGCATACTCTCCCACTGCTACGGATTGAATTCTATTTGCCACTTTTCTGCCCACTTAACCAAACCAATGATCTCATTCTGGAGTGTACAGCTATCCGCTTCACTTATAACTACACAGCCAATTTTTATGTCATGAGCAAATATCCCAATCAAAACACCCCCCATCCCCTATTTAAGTCCAAATCATTGTGGTAAATATTAATCAGCAAGGGATCCTGTGGATCGCCACTGGAAACAGCTTTCCATTCACAAAAACAGTCGTCGACCACTACCCTTTGTTTCTAGTCATCGAGTTAACTTGCCACAGTCCCATTTAGACCACAACCACTGCAACACCCTCATCAATTAAAAAAAAATGACCGCTTCAAAAGTGGGGCATCCTGAAAAGTGCTGGGGCAAGGCCGGATCTTTCTGCTTCCGAGTCTGCAACATTCGATGTTGCGGTTTGAAGTTGGCGGGGCGAATGCGCAAGCCGGTGACGTAAGACGCTGCAAGGAGGGGGGAAGGCGGCGGAGATGGGGGGGCGGCGTGCGCGCCCCCCCCACCCCTGTGCTTGGCGCGCGCCGTTGTGCGTGCGCGGGCGCGCAGTGCATCCGGGTTCCCGGGAGCCGTCTCTCCCTGTGTGTGCGCGGCAGCGGGAAATGGCGCCCGAATGCTGGCGAGTGTAAACAGCAAGCGAGCGGCGGCCCAGCGACACCGAGCGGCCCCGGGCCTCCCGGACACAAGGCGCCAGCCGGCAGCCCGGTAAGCTGGCCTCGGGGAGTGTGGTTGGTGGGGGCTCGCTTTTATTCATTTCTCTCCACAGGTTCTCACTGCGTCTCCCGCTCCCCGTCAAATGACAAAGGAGAGACCGGGGGGAGGGGGCGGCCCCTTCTTCCGGGCAACGCAGCTACTCCAGGCCAGGGATGCGCTTTCGGCCCTGACTTAGTCTGTGGTGAGGGTGGGGGGTAAAGGCCCCAAGGCGGTGTGGGCCCAAGGCTGGCAGCCGCTCGGGGTCTGCGGTAGGCCCTGGACTCCTGGAAATAGTTTTAACTCTCGCCTGCTGAGTGATGCTCACACCGGAAAATAATACATATAGGCTGCCCGCTAATTAGTTACAGGTTGGGGAAATAACGGACACACACACGCATTCTCCCTAGCCCTGGATGACCCCGACCCTCCGAGGTGTCTCAACCCACCCACGTCGCCCCACCCCCCGCCGCACGCCCCTCCCCCCGCCGCACTCGCACCTCCCCCTTGCCCCAATATCTCAGTGACCCTCTTCCCCCAAAGCCCCCCCTTGGCCCTCACCTTCCCCAAAGCCCCCCCTTGCCCCTCACCTTCGCCATCGCCCACTAACCGTCCCCACCTGCCCCGTCCACTTTGCACCCTGTCTTACCTTCCCACCCGCCACGACCCGACCTTCCGTCCGCACCGGTCGCCCCCTTTCCCCTCCACCCGTGCCCCTCCCTGCCCCTGCCACCCCTTGCCCTGGCCGTCCACCCTCCTTCCCCGCCCCCCACCTCCTCCTTCCCCGCCCCCCACCTCCTCCTTCCCCGCCCCCCACCTCCTCCTTCCCCGCCCCCCCACCTCCTCCTTCCCCGCCCCCCACCTCCTCCTTCCCCGCCCCCCACCTCCTCCTTCCCCGCCCCCCACCTCCTCTTCCCCGCCCCCCACCTCCTCCTTCCCCGCCCCCCACCTCCTCCTTCCCCGCCCCCCACCTCCTCCTTCCCCGCCCCCCACCTCCTTCCCCGCCCCCCACCTCCTCCTTCCCCGCCCCCCACCTCCTCCTTCCCCGCCCCCCACCTCCTCTTCCCCGCCCCCCACCTCCTCCTTCCCCGCCCCCCACCTCCTCCTTCCCCGCCCCCCACCTCCTCCTTCCCCGCCCCCCACCTCCCCTTCCCCGCCCCCCACCTCCCCATTCCCCCTCACCCCCCCTCCCCATTCCCCCTCACCCCCCCCTCCCCATTCCCCCTCACCCCCCCCTCCCCATTCCCCCTCACCCCCCCCTCCCCATTCCCCCTCACCCCCCCCTCCCATTCCCCCTCACCCCCCCCTCCCATTCCCCTCACCCCCCCCTCCCATTCCCCCTCACCCCCCCCTCATCCCCCTCACCCCCCCTCCCCATTCCCCCTCACCCCCCCCTCCCCATTCCCCCTCACCCCCCCCCCCTCCCCATCCCCCTCATCCCCCCTCCCCCCTCCCCATTCCCCCTCACCCCCCCCTCCCCATTCCCCCTCACCCCCCCTCCCCATTCCCCCTCACCCCCCCTCCCCATTCCCCCTCACCCCCCCTCCCCATTCCCCCTCACCCCCCCTCCCCATTCCCCCTCACCCCCCCCTCCCCATTCCCCCTCACCCCCCCCTCCCCATTCCCCCTCACCCCCCCTCCCCATTCCCCCTCTCCCCCCTCCCCATTCCCCCCTCCCCATTCCCCTCTCCCCCTCCCCCCTCCCCATTCCCCCTCTACCCCCTCCCCATTCCCCCTCTACCCCATCCCCCTCACCCCCCTTCCCCATCTCCCCCCTACCCCCCTCCCCATTCCCCCTCTACCCCCCTCCCATTCCCCCTCACCCATTCCCCCTCTACCCCCCCTCTCCCCCTCACCCCCCTTCCCCCTCACCCCCCTTTCCCCCTCACCCCCCCTTTCCCCCTCACCCCCCCTTCCCCCTCACCCCCCCTTTCCCCCTCACCCCCCCTTTCCCCCTCACCCCCCCTTTCCCCCTCACCTCCCCCCATTCCCCTCACCCCCCCTCCCCATTCCCCCTCACCCCCCCTCCCCATTCCCCTCACCCCCCTCCCCATTCCCCCTCACCCCCCTCCCCATTCCCCCTCTCCCCCCCCTCCCCATTCCCCCTCACCCCCCTCCCCATTCCCCCTCACCCCCCCTCCCCATTCCCCCTCACCCCCCCTCCCCATTCCCCCTCACCCCCCCTCCCATTCCCCTCACCCCCCCTCCCCATTCCCCCTCACCCCCCCTCCCCATTCCCCCTCACCCCCCCTCCCCCATTCCCCCTCACCCCCCCTCCCCATTCCCCCTCACCCCCCCCTCCCCATTCCCCCTCACCCCCCCTCCCCATTCCCCCTCACCCCCCCTCCCCATTCCCCCTCACCCCCCCTCCCCATTCCCCCTCACCCCCCCCTCCCCATTCCCCCTCACCCCCCCTCCCCATTCCCCCTCACCCCCCCCCCTCCCCCATTCCCCCTCACCCCCCCTCCCCATTCCCCTCACCCCCCCTCCCCATTCCCCCTCACCCCCCCCTCCCCATTCCCCCCTCCCATTCCCCTCACCCCTCCCCATTCCCCCTCACCCCCCCCTCCCATTCCCCCTCACCCCCCCTCCCATTCCCCCTCACCCCCCTCCCCTCCCCCACTCCCCCATTCCCCTCACCCCCCTCCCATTCCCCCTCACCCCCCCTCCCCATTCCCCCTCACCCCCCTCCCATTCCCCTCACCCCCCCCTCCCCATTCCCCCTCACCCCCCTCCCCATTCCCCCTCACCCCCCCCTCCCCATTCCCCCTCACCCCCCCTCCCCATTCCCCCTCACCCCCCCTCCCCATCCCCTCACCCCCCCCTCCCCATTCCCCTCACCCCCCCCCCTTCCCCCTCACCCCCCTCCCCCTCCCCTCCCCCTCCCCCTCCCCCACTCCCCCTCCCCCCCCCCTCCCCATTCCCCCTCACCCCCCCCTCCCCATTCCCCCTCACCCCCCCCCTCCCCATTCCCCCTCACCCCCCCCCCCATTCCCCCTCACCCCCCCTCCCCATTCCCCCTCACCCCCCCCTCCCCATTCCCCCTCACCCCCCCCTCCCCATTCCCCCTCACCCCCCCCTCCCCATTCCCCCTCACCCCCCCCTCCCCATTCCCCCTCACCCCCCATTCCCCCTCACCCCCCCATTCCCCCTCACCCCCCATCCCCTCACCCCCCATTCCCCTCACCCCCCCCATTCCCCCTCACCCCCCATTCCCCCTCACCCCCCCATTCCCCCTCACCCCCCCCATTCCCCCTCACTCCCCCCATTCCCCCTCACCCCCCCTCCCCCCTCCCCCTCCCCCCTCCCCTCTCCCCCCTCCCCTCTCCCTCTCCCCCCTCCACCCTCCCCTCTCCCCCCTCCCCTCCCCTCTCCCCTCTCCCCCCTCCCCTCTCCCCCCCTCCCCTCTCCCCCCCTCCCCTCTCCCCCCTCCCCTCTCCCCTCTCCCCCCCTCCCCTCTCCCCTCTCCCCTCTCCCCCCCTCCCCTCTCCCCTCACCCCCCCTCCCCTCTCCCCCTCTCCCCCTCACCCCCTCACCCCCTCTCCCCCTCTCCCCCTCACCCCTCTCCCCACTCCCCCTCACCCCCTCTCCCCACTCCCCCTCACCCCCCCTCCCCCTCACCCCCCCTCCCCCTCACCCCCCCTCCCCCTCACCCCCCCTCCCCCTCACCCCCCCTCCCCTCACCCCCCTCCCCTCACCCCCCTCCCTCACCCCCTCACCCCCCCTCCCCTCACCCCCCTCCCATCTCCCCCTCACCCCCCTCCCCTCTCCCCCTCACCCCCCTCCCCTCTCCCCTTCACCCCCCCTCCCCTCTCCCCCTCACCCCCCCTCCCCTCCCCCTCACCCCCCCTCCCCTCTCCCCCTCACCCCCCTCCCCTCCCCCTCACCCCCCCTCCCCTCTCCCCCTCACCCCCCCTCCCCTCACCCCCCTCCCCTCTCCCCCTCACCCCCCTCCCCTCACCCCCCTCCCCTCTCCCCCTCACCCCCCCTCCCTCACCCCCCTCCCCTCTCCCCCTCCCCTCACCCCCCTCCCCTCTCCCCTCACCCCCCCTCCCCTCACCCCCCCTCCCCTCTCCCCCTCACCCCCCTCCCTCTCCCCTCACCCCTCTCCCCCTCACCCCCCCTCCCTCTCCCCCTCACCCCCCCCTCCCCTCTCCCCCTCACCCCCCCTCCCTCTCCCCCTCACCCCCCCTCCCCTCCCCCTCACCCCCCCCTCCCCTCTCCCCCTCACCCCCCCCTCCCCTCTCTCCCTCACCCCCCCTCTCCCCTCACCCCCACTCCCCTCTCCCCCTCACCCCCCCCTCCCCTCTCCCCCTCACCCCCCCCTCCCCTCTCCCCCTCACCCCCCCTCCCCTCTCCCCCTCACCCCCCCCTCCCCTCTCCCCCTCACCCCCCCCCCTCCCCTCTCCCCCTCACCCCCCCTCCCCTCTCCCCCTCACCCCCCCCCTCCCCTCTCCCCCTCACCCCCCCCCCTCTCCCCCTCACCCCCCCCTCCCCTCTCCCCCTCACCCCCCCCTCCCCTCACCCCCCCCCTCCCCTCTCCCCCTCACCCCCCCTCCCCTCTCCCCCTCACCCCCCCCCTCCCCATTCCCCCTCACCCCCCCTCCCCATTCCCCCTCACCCCCCCTCCCCATTCCCCCTCTCCCCCCTCCCCATTCCCCCCCTCCCCATTCCCCCTCTCCCCCCTCCCCCCCTCCCCA